>NC_136063.1:1384594570-1385197904 GCF_964261635.1 Lissotriton helveticus | reverse complement strand
CTTAACACCCGGGCCCACTCGAAGACAATGGCCACACTGTGTCTGGTAGTACTGACGGAGAGAAGCCACAGTCACAAAGGTGGGATGGGAGGATAACACAGGCCCCCTTGGCTGGTCCCCTAAGTGAGTCCAGATCTTGGAAAGAGTGGATATCTTTGTGTCATCGGCTCCTGAAGCTACTTGGGTGGGTTTGAAATGAGGAAGAGGAAGCAAGAGGCTTTCTGAATGAGCCCCCACCCCGCACAACCCCCCCCCCAAAAAAAAACAAGAAACAAACTAAAGAAAACTGGACAACAAACAACAATATGCCAAAACAAAAGGACAAAACAGGGACAACTTAGCCAGCTACGCAAGAGCCCTCCCCAATCCCTCCTGAAAATGCAAGCTTAATCTCCATGAATTAAGGAATCAGCACTGCGCCTACACCTTGACAAGGTACTTGCTGCTATAACAGATACTAAGGTGACACTCCAACAAGATATAGGAGCAGTGTCAGTGAGGCTCAGATTATTACAATCTGAACATCGAAAACTGTCCGACAGGGTTAAGGAGGTGGAAACCGCTGTAGAGGAGTTTATTGCGGAACACAAACAAGAAAAGGCACGCATGGATGACCTACCAACTAAAGTCACTGAACTGGAGTGCAGGGCTGAAGACGCAGAAGAGAGAAATAGAAGAAATTATATTAGAATAATAGGCATCCCTGAGGGACCAGAGGGCACAGAAATTATAAGGTTTCTAGAGGAAGGGCTGACTGATAAGATGCCTCCTGACTCCCTCACTAAGTTCTTCGCCATAGAAAGAGCCCAACAAGTCCTGGGACTGCCATCGGCCTCGGGAGGACCACCAAGGCCTGTGGTGGCCAAACTCCTACACTATAGGGACAGGGACTCATTACTACAGCAAGCCCAGTCCCATGGACCCTATACTCTGGACAACAATTGAGTAATGATGTTCCCGGAATTCACTGCTCGAGTACAGGCACAACTGGCTTCCTTCATCGAAGCGAAAAAGGCCCTCCAAGAGGCAGGCTTAAAGTATTCCTTGATATTTCTGGCAAAGCTAAGAATTATATTGGATGGCTCCACTCACTTCTGCCACACCGCTGAGGGAGCATGGACTTGGCTGGAAGCGTACAGAAAAGGCACACCTCTGCCCAAACCACAACAGGCCCATGTGGGACAAAAAGCATGGTGAGGCCCAGACACAAGAAACCGAGCATCATAGACACAGCAAGACAGGAAAGCTATTCTACAAGCTGAAGTATCGATGATGTCTTCTCAAAATTCTGATAAACCAATGGTCTCATCCTCGGAGCATCATGCACGACCATCAGAATCAGAGGAAACACAGGAACTGAGTCAGAGTTACTGAAAATTACGCCTGGTACGGCAGATGACATTTTATAGTGCAGGAAACGATGAATCCCCTTCACTTGCAAAAAGAACTGAGAATTAAAAAGACGTTGCATAATCTGGTCCCAAGGGGCAGGCAAAGGTCGACCACCCCCATGATTTGGAGTTCCGGGAAGGAAAAAGCCCTTTTTTTTCAGGGTCCCCTCTTTCTCTTTTTGTTTTGCCCCCCCCCCCCCCCCCCCCCCCCCACACCAGAGTGTCCCGCCAGAGGAGCCAAAGGCTGTGTTCTAATCATACCAATGTTTGTTTACAGGTTTGGGCAGCTGGCCGTTGCCGGTCCACTATTGAGTTTGGGGTTTGCAGCCCTTGGGTTATTGTTTGCTGCACTGGGGTCGCTCACACAAGAGATGGATTGGGATCTGTTGAGGGAGGTGGGGGGAGGGGACGGGTAGAATATGACTAACTCCATAGCTGGTGCTGAAGGATTTAAGCAGATCTCCTGGAACATTAGGGGCAAGGCAATCCCCAGCCAAACAATATAATTTCCTAAGCTATATCAGGCGCAGAGGGACGCAGGTCGCAATGCTCCAGAAAACACACTTAACGGCAGAGGAAGTTACCAGGCTAACGTGTAGATGGGGTGGCCAGCTTTTCGCAACGGCCTATTCTGCATATGCCTGAGGGGCCCTTATTTGGATCAAGCCGGGAACCCCCTTTCACGCTACATGCACACTTATAGATAAAAAGGGTCATTTCGTACTAGTGAAAGGGTGGCTGGGAAGGAGAGAAATAACAATCGGGAGCATATACGCCCCGAACCACGACCAGCCGCAGTTCCTCCAACAGCTCTCTAGACCCTTGTCCAAAATAGTAGCAGGCGACCTGATTTTAGGCGGTGATTACAATTGTGTAGTAGACCTAGACATGGATACATCCAGGCTGCCTTTGAAAGGTAAAAAGGCGGCAGCAATAGCTAGGGGCCACAGAGATTGGATGACAGGTTGGGAGCTGTTGGATATTTGGCGCCTATAAGATGATCAACAGAGAGACTATTCCTCTTATTCGCCACTCTATGACCTTCACACTGGATTAGATATGTTCATTTGCTCCAGACAACTGGCTTCTTAACTGATGGGGTCGGAGTACATGGGACGCTCCCTGTCAGATCATAGTCCTCTCTCATTAAGATTTGCTCCCACCCTAGAGAGAGCAGCCATCCCACTATGGAGATTAGAACATGACCTCCTCGAACATGACTGCTTCAGAGGAAAACTATCCACTGCTATCTCAAAATATTTTGAAAGCAATCAGGGCACCGCTAGCCCCACCCTGATGGAATGGGGTGTATTTAAGGTGGTCAAGAGGCAGTGCATGGACCAGACTGTGGGCACCAGACAAGAGATCAGCAATGAGCTCCTGATGCTAGAAACACAATTACAGACAATGGATAGGTCTACTGAGAGTGAAATGGAGAATAGTAAGCGCTTATTGGAACTAAAAAGAAGATACACTGCGACCTGGGAAAGACTGAGATTACTAGATTTGAGGGCATATCAAGAAAAGCAACATACAGAAGGAGGGAAGGCCAGGAAAGGACTGGCCTTGCTGATCCAGCCTAAAATTAATAGTTCCTCGATCACTAGTTTATTGACAACTGAGAGGTGCATACTCTTCTCGCCTAAAATCATTACCGACGCGCTCAGAGACTATTATGTTGCATTATACGGAAGGCGGGGGAAAGTACAAGAAACTGAAATGGTACAGTATCTAGAGGACTTGGATCTTAGGGAGGTAGACCAGACAGCATGGGAAAACCTTGAGGTGGCGATCACGGCACAGGATGGTGACATGCAACATATATCTTTGTATGCCATTGATCTACTTATTTTCCTGGCCAATACAGGGAAGGCGCTGGAGGGGGCGATGAACCTGCTCCAGGTGTTTGGTGGGATTTCAGGGCTGGGGGTGAACTGGGGGCAGACTTGTCTTTTCTCACATCGGCGGCAGGCACTGTACTGGTGGCGGGAATTCAGTGGAAACCAGATTGCTTGCCCTATCTCGGGACTAATATCAATCATACACTAATGATTTGCTGGATGAAAATGTGGGCAGGGCTTTACTAGGCCTGTGAGGTAACCTGACTTTTTAGAGTACCTTACCACTCTCGGTAGGCGGCAGGGTGGCCCTCTTGAAGATTGTGGCGCTCCCCCGTCGGCTATACTACTTTAGGACGCTGCTGATTTGGATACTGGGGGCAGTCTTTCGGCAGCTTTGTTCCATGGTTAGTGGTTTCCTACGGGGGAACGGCAGGAGGCGGGTAGCCTTGACTACAATGATGCGACCGAGAGTAGATGGGGGCCTGGCTGTGCCAGATTTCGAACTCTATTACTTGGCAGCTCAGTTGCAATGGCTCACCCAAGCGGTGGCTCGAGAGTTTAGGGGCCCAGATGGTCCAGAGGGACGGTGGCTTCAACGCCATGTGTTGTCATTTATAATACTTCAGCAACGCTTGCGCCTAGGCTCACTCACCGCTGAGGAACGAACGTTGCGAAAATGTTGGAACCGGAGCCAGCGTAGAGATTCCTTTGGACATGTGTACTGCTCTCCCATATGGGGGGAGACTGGTCGGCGCTGACAGACTGGGAGATGATGGGTGTCCAGGTAATAGGAGATTTATATGTGGACTGGGTATTACTGCCTTTTCAGACACTGCGGAACAGGTATGACTTCCCACGAGGGGACTACTCGTTGCATGCAGCCCTGGTCTCAGCGATACAACATCATTGGAGGGAAGGGTTGTCGGAACCGCGGACCTCTATGGCATGCCAATATGTGGTAATGGCAGTGAGGTCGTTTAAGGCTGTTACTTGTATCTACAGGCGACTGACCACAGAAGGACTACTACCATTGCAAGAATTACAGCGAAAGTGGGAGGTGGATCTCGGGAAGGAAATACCCAAAAAAGACATGGGCACAACTGGTTCAGAGGGCCTGGAAGAGTACTAGGAATGCTAGATTTCAATTGATACACTTCTTTATATTACATTGGGCTTATATTACCCTGGCCAAGATTAATCGATATTTCCGAATAGAGACTGCCCAGTGCCCTCGCTGCAATTTAGGGGGGGCGGAGTTACATCACATTATGTGGAGCTGCGGGCAGTTAGGAACGTACTGGGAGGAGGTAATCAATCAATCAAAGCATTTGTATAGCATGCTACTCACCCGGAGGGTCTCAAGGCGCTTGGGGGGGGGGTCCGCTACTGCTCGAACAGCCAGGTCTTGAGTTGCTTCCTGAAGGAGAGGTGGTCTTGGGTCAGGCGGAGGTGGATGGGGAGGGAGTTCCATGTCTTGGCCGCCAGGTTGGAGAAGGATCTTCCTCCCGTTGTGGTTCTTCGGATGCGGGGAACGGCGGCGAGGGCGTGGCTGGTCGATCGTAGCTGGCGGGTGGGAGTGTAGAAGGTCAGGCGGTCGTTGAGGTATCTGGGGCCTTGGTTGTGGAGAGCTTTGTGTGCGTGGATGAGGAGTCGGAACGTGATTCTCTTGCTGATGGGGAGCCAGTGCAGGTCTCTCAGGTGTCCGGAGATGTGGCTGTGTCGGGGGATGTCCAGGATGAGTCGTGCTGAGGCGTTCTGAATGCGCCGGAGTCTTCTGTGGTGTTTGGCTGGGGTTCCGGCGTAGAGGGAGTTACCGTAGTCCAGTCGGCTGGTGACGAGCGCCTGGGTGACCGTCTTCCTGGTTTCGGTGGGGATCCACCGGAAGATCTTCCGTAGCATGCGTAGGATGTTGAAGCATGACGAGGAGACAGCGTTGACTTGTCTGGTCATCGAGAGGGAGGAGTCCAGGATGAAGCCCAGGTTGTGTGCGTGGTCCGTTGGTTTGGGTGCACTGCCCAGGGCAGGGGGCCAACAAGAGTCGTCCCAGGCGGAGGGTGATCATCCCAGGATGAGGACTTCCGTCTTATCCGAGTTCAGTTTCAGGCGGCTGTTCATCATCCACTCGGTAGGTAGTCAACTTGCCTTGTGGAGTTACAGAGCGCCACATAGAGACTGACAAGGGCACCTGTCTACTGCACTGGTTTCCATACACACTCCTAAACAAGAATCACGAGTAAGTTTCTGGACCTAGCCTACTACTGGCTAAAAGAGAGTTCACAGCGTAATGGAAGACAAGACGAGGGCCTAGTGTAGAGCGGCGGGAATCAGAGTTACTCAAATGGGCTAAGTTTGAGAGTACAGTTAGATTACAACAAGCTAATAATGAGAAGGCGATGGAGGCAGCAAGGGCGTGGGAGACCATAGTAATTGCATTACAGACGCCTGAAACTGACTCAGAGGCAAGCTCTGTCAGGGAGGCCCAAGTGGGATCACCTTGATTGATAAAAGCGCCCGGATGGTACTCACGGTCTAGTCCTGTTGTTGCATTAAAAGGGTAATGCGAGATGATTCAAGAACGGAAGGTATTGTCCCCCACTTATTTTGATATAGGGTGGGAAGGAACTGATAATACTACAGATATATGAGATCTGAAATTTGGACACAGCTGCGGCAGAGGGAGGGGGTGGGTGTTTGATTGAGTTGGCTTATTGTTATGTATACGGATCACATTACTAAGTATTGGAAGTAAATAATTGACAATATGCTCAAGATAATACACGAATGAGAACATTAGGATGCATGCAGTGAAGGGAACAATAATGGATTATCGATAAATAGAACTGTTGGATCTCACCAAGGGACTTGTGGGGGACATAAGAATAATAGTACGATGTAAGGTACAATTGTTAATTATGGATGTTTGACTGCCAAATGTTGTTTTGCAAAATAATAAAAAACAGATTTTTTAAAAAAATCACGTCACAGGAGATTAGCACAGCAGTTATGGAAATGGCAAGAGAGAAGATGCCTGGACCGGATGGTCTCATAGCAAAATTTTATAGTAACTACGTTACCATCCTGGCCCCACAACTGGAAAAAATGTATGCAATAACACTGCAGAGGGGCCGACTCCCGGCTTCCACTAGGGAGGCTCTGGTGGTCCCCTTGCCAAAAATTAAATCGGATTCGCCAAGCACAGCGGACTTCCGACCGCTGTTGATGCTGAATCTTGATTTTAACATTTTGAGCAAAGTATTGACTGCCAGACTCCCAGACTAATGCCATATATGCAGAGACTGGTCCATGACGACCAAAATGGGTTTATCCCGACCAGATCGACTTCTAATAACCTGAGGAATTTATGCCAGGTGCTTTTCCATACTGGTATGATGATGTACCCTGATGCGTTGGTTGTGGCGGTCGACCTGGAGAAGGCCTTTGATTCTCTGCGGTGGGTCTTCTTGCTCCAAGTGATGAAGACTATGGTTTCAGTAGATGGATGGCTGAAATGGGTGCATCTGCTATACTTGAATCATATGACAAGGGTACACACATGGGGAGTAATATCTGCATCTTATTCTATACATCGAGGAATGCGACAGGGCTGCCCATTATCCCTGCTGCTCTTCCCATGGCTATGGAGCCCCTGGTGGAACGCTTTAGGCAAAAGTGGGAGAGATTCAGGATTATGTTAGACGGGTCTCTACACATGATATTATTATATGCAGATGATATCTTACTATACATCAAGGACAGAAGGCAGGGTATACAGAGTGCATTTCATATCATAGAAGAATTTTCACAGCTACCAGGACTTAACGTCAATAAACTTTAGACCCAGATTTACCCGGTGAGACCCACATTAACTAGACTGATGGGTCTGCCGGAGGGACTTACCTGGTTGCCCTCCTCCTTCACCTATCTGGGTATTCAGATATTCCTTAACCAATTAGATCTACTGGAAGGGAACCTGGGTAAGGTTGTTTGAGCTTTAAAAATGAGTGTGACCTTTTGATGAACTCTCAAGCTTCCAGTCGTGGTCAGAATAGCGATCTCCAAAATTGTAATATTACAAAAATTGTTATATCACTTTGTAAACCTCCCGGTTGTAATCCCGAAGAAATGGTTTAAAGAAATGGACGTTCTACTAAGAGATCTCATTTGGGATGGTGGTCGGCATAAAGTGTCCTTTATGGTATTAAGACAACCACTGACTAAGGGGGGATTAGGTGCACCGGACTTTGAAGCATATTTCCTGGCAGCTCAACTCCAATGGCTGGCACAATGGTTAGACGACTGGGACTGGGGATGCCTGGGGTACCTGAGAAACAACCTCACAAGCCACTATTATCCAGAATGCTGCAATCCAAATATAGGATCAAAGTCATGGGAGCACTGCTGGTAGTGGCCCTGAAATGCTGGGATAGATGCCTAAAACGAGGGGCTGAATCCGCTTATATGCGCCTGACCTGCCAGCAGTGGGATTTCCTCGGGAGGGAGGTATGTGCCCTTTCACACAAGGCCAACTGAGAGAATGGGTGGAAGCTGGGGTGACCACAATGCGGGACTGTTACCAAGATGGAGAGCTACTGCCCCTCTCAGAATTTCTGGAATATCATGAACTAGGTCCGGGCAAATTCCTAAATTACCATGCAGTTAGGGGGGCTATGATCACGCTCTGGGTCAGAGACACACATGAGCCAAACACACCCTCGGTCCTTCTGGCAATGATAACACTGGGAACAGCCAGACACCTGGTGAGATGGTTATATAGAGCGATAATGGAACTGATGACCCAGAATTTGACCCACTTGCAGGAGAGATGGGGGGAACTGGTTGGTAGACATCTCTCTCTGATGTGGAGTGGAAGAAATCTCTAAAGAGAACTAAGAGGATATCTAGAAATTCCAACTTTAAACTTATACAGTTTAACATTCTTCACATGACATGTCTCACACCTCATAGGCTTAACATCATGTATGGGACTGCTGACAAGATGTGCCCTCATTGTAAAGAACTTGATGCCAATTTCTCACACATGATATGGGGGTGTACGGAAATACAAGGGTATTGGCTCAAGATAATCGAGACCCTTAAAAGAGTGCTGGCACGCACACTTAAATGTAGACCGGAGGTCTGCCTCCTTGGACTGTTCCTGAGACCCAAGGCCCGAAAAATTGACCATAGGTTTATAGATTTGGACTTGCTCCTATCCAAAAGACAAATAGCTCGTAGATGGCGCTCAGTGGGAGGACCTAGGGTGTCTGTCTAGGAAAAAGAAGTTTCCACTTGGGCCAGAGTGGAGGATAGGGCATTGGTCAGAGAAGACAAAATAAAGAAAAGGCGTAGACCCCTGGCTGAGCCATGGGCTAAAATACTGAGGGCTTGGGAGTCTAGAGATGCGAAAGATGTAGAAAGCAACAATGAAGAACCCGCTGCACTTGAAGAGGGAAGGCACCCTTCCAGCCCCACTTCAATATGAAAAGGCTGAAAGAGGTTCTCCAGTTAGGAGAAAGAAGTGTAAATGAATGTAGAGATGAATATTTGGATTCACTTCCCTGCCATCGGCCTTGAACCCGTTCCCCGCCCCCTTCCCTCCCAGCTGCAGACAGACAAGAACTGAGATATATGTAAAAAATCCATGTTAGGCAGAATATGAGGGGGGACCCCGTGAAAGAATGACAGGTAGTTGTTATAATTTTTTTTTTTTTTTAAGCATAGATAAAGAATGCACCAAATGATCAGGGCAAAATGATCTGGGAGCATTACATTCTCCACACCAAGAACATTCCCAAACCAGGTACATGAGATTACAACACAAGAGACTGATGCATATTAAGGAATTATCCAGATATTTAAATAGATTGAGAAAGGATGTTTTTACCTTAAGTTTTTGCAATGTCCGTGCTACCTGAGATATCGCAATGATGTATAAATAATTGCGCAACTGTACCAAACAATATAATGTTTGCTGTTAATTGCCGAAAAATGCTAATAAAAAAGGATATTTCAATTAGTTCATATTTCAGCTACAATATTTTGTGCTCAGTATTCTGCATTTTTAAGTGATTTAAACTATGACCTCATTTAAAAGTATTCAGTTTCCCAACCTTGTTAGGATGTAAAACCATGTTGCTGCGCTGTTTGAAAGGGCGGGAATGTGTTGTATTTAACATTATGCCGCACATTCCTGTCCTTTCCTTGCACTTGCGCCATTTTTGCTGCCTAGTGCCAATGCGGGCACTCTTGCGCCGTTTTGCAAGGGGGCCTGCATTCCAGGCTCAATTGTTTTTGTGCAGGAAGGTGCACCTTCTTGCATAAAAACAATCCTCAGGGGCATTTTCCTCTTTCTAAGTGTGCTGCGGAATGCACTACACATAGAAAGAGAAAACAATGAGGAGAAATAAAGATGTTTCTCCTCTTTTTAATCTCCCCTGGGGAGGTGTAGCATTCTGACACATTCCAAGGTCTACAATTCTTCAAATGTTTGTAAATCTGGGAATGAACCAAAGTCCATGGGTGGATGCTTGAGAACACCCATGCTCCACCCTGTAACGCCTCCCTGGGGCAGATTAACGCAACACCACAATTTGTGCTGCATTGCGTTACTCCAGATTTATCATGCCATGCATTACTGTAGTGTGGCATCGCTCTTGCACCCCCCTTTGCATGGTGCAAGGACAACACATTGATACATTTGCCCCGATATGTGGCAGTCTATGGCTAATGCTAATTAATGGAAGGTATTGTGAGTCTGCAATTGTGAAAGGCTCAGGGAAACAATTGCACTGAAATCTCAGTCTTGTAAAGTTAACGCAAAGGTAATTGTTCATTTTGTTACATTTAAAAGGCGTAAATATTTCACTTAGACAGCACTGATTTTGTGCTCAATTACTTGTTCTGAATGTTAGCGGGTTATAATGTATTTGCAATACAACTTCTGGACTCAAAGAACTGCCTGCGGACCACGTCTCATCCAAGAAAGTGTGCACTCTAAACTCCCAAGCAAAATAGTTATTTTAGGGTACAGGGACTGCGCCCGATGCGGGGGGGGGGGGAGGGGAGGGGTCCCATGCATGGTCATGGTTATCCAAATTCCAACTGTTCACAGGCCAGTAAATTGGGGTAATAGTATTAGGTGCCCAAAATTACAACTTTTTTGTAAAATGTTGTGAAATTCAAAGAAAGGTTTGTGAAATGATGCTTTCCAAATGAATAGGGCTTTGCTGGTATCTTGATTGATTGTATTTTTATTTAAGTACGCACCTCAAGTAAAAATGTCTCACATGATACTGACAGGAGACTGGGGTTGAGCAGAAATTAGTTTCGGCAAGAGTTTTTCTGTCTGATCCTTTCTCCAATAAGCAAATATTTGGAAATTGTATAATGTGAAATTTCGACAAACTTTGTGCAATTTTGCAAATTTACCAAAGTAAAAAAGCATTTTGCCCTGCTCTAGGTAATACAAAAAAATAGGTGGCATAAGATGGGTTAAGGGACTTTATCTAGATAGCCATGGCTTGCTGTTCAGAAATTTCAATGCCACATCCTGGGGTACTGACTACAGTTACTGGTACATCAAGCACTGAGCTGGAGATGATGTATCTTCTGGGGTTGAGTTGGAGGTACAAATGCATGTAACTCTTGACCACATGGACTATAATGATGCTGTCAATGATTCCGGGCCCAGGGTGACCTTTTTCAGATTCTTCTCTGAATCTCCAGGCTATGGGGGGAAGTTAAAGTAAACTTTAAGACCTCCGCAGACAACTGGAAGGTAAACATAACATTCCTGCAACACATATGCGGCCAAATTGAAACAAGCATTTACAATGCAATGGTTTCGCCTTTGGAAAAGTTAGAGCTATTGGCATTGTAAATGACAACATTTGTATTTATGTGTTGGTTTTGAAAACAGATAAATAAATGGCATTGTCATTTACATTGCCATTAGCTTAATCTCGGCAGTCACTCTGCACTCCCCCTGCACTCCCTAGCTACTCCCCCTGCACAACCTAGCTACTCCCCCTGCACTCCCTAGCTACTCCCCCTGCACTCCCCCTGCACTCCCCCTGCACTCCCTAGCTACTCACTACTCTGCACACTCACTACTCTGCACACTCACTACTCTGCACACTCACTACTCTGCACACTCACTACTCTGCACACTCACTACTCTGCACACTCACTACTCTGCACACTCACTACTCTGCACACTACACAAAGATCTGTTACAATTAGAATTAAATAAAACGAGGTGTAAAAAATGATATGAAGTAATCTTCCTAGAGTCCCTTGTTCCCGTCGAAGGGGACTCTTTCAGAATATGTGACACTCCCCCTGCACTCCCCCTGCACTCCCTAGCTACTCACTACTCTGACACTCACTACTCTGCACACTCACTACTCTGCACACTCACTACTCTGCACACTCACTACTCTGCACACTCACTACTCCCCCTGCACTCCCCCTGCACCCCCCCTGCACTCCCCCTGCACTCCCTAGCTACTCACTACTCTGCACACTCACTACTCTGCACACTCACTACTCTGCACACTCACTACTCTGCACACTCACTACTCTGCACACTCACTACTCTGCACACTCACTACTCTGCACACTCACTACTCTGCACACTACACAAAGATCTGTTACAATTAGAATAAAATAAAACGAGGTGTAAAAAACTCCAGAATGAACTGCAAAGCACTAAGAAGTAACACTAAAACACAAGCAGTTGCCACCGTTGGCCCACCCATTACATCAATACTCCTGTACAGTAAACAATAGTTGTCCAGCACAGGAACACACATTAGTTGGGACATCAGTTTTGTTCCAGTGTCAGGAACATCATCACTTTCCTGCACAAATAAGCTATATTCCTATTGGCTGAGCAGAACCTTCAGTTAAAAATGTGCCACGATAATTGAGAATCTCTGTAGGAGTGATTGATTTTCCGTTTTTTACATTTCATGTTCCACATGGCCAAGTGTTTAATTTCCCCCTTTAATCGAGAGGAATTGTTCCGTTTTGGAACAGAGTTCCATTAAAAAAAGTTGCATTAAAAAAGGGAACTTTTCATCATCTCAGGAAGTGGGGGTTCCAGTTTACAGGAATGCAGGAAGCACATAAGACACAATAGAATATTTTTTCTCATTTGAGTTTGAAGTCATTCCGCTTATATAGTTGTAGGTACATGCAGGCACTCGTAGGTATGGAAAGAAGACAAAACGAGGAATGCACGAACACAGGCACCTACATTTGCATTAAGACATTCCTACAGAGATATGCAGATGCATTTACAATGGGCAACATGAGACCACCTACTTATATGTAGCAAAGGCTGTTTTCATGTGCAAGAGAAGACACAATAATAGGAGTGTGGTGCTGTATAGATGACGTTTGCATTAGCTCTGCGCAGCAGGGCAGTGGGTGGTGCATTCTGTGTAATACTTGGGCCCTGGCACCTATTTTAAGCGTTGACACAGTTATCTTGGAAAGAAGAAATCCCAGGTCCCTTCGATCACCCTCAGCTGCCCCAGTTGTGCATTATTTGCAATAAACGAGGGTTCACACGTCACTCACAGAACCCTTGTCCACGCACGGGGGTGGGGACATACAGGGCTTGACCTTTGGAGGCACAAACTGATCCACCCCTCGACATTCTGTGACAAACTAGAAAGCGTTCTTGCTGGAAGCGACATTTCTGCATTTAAATCATCGCATCTGCTTCCCGTGCAGGAATCGCTGAGAGAGTCACACACCCACCGCTGGGATATAAAGCATACAGAGAGTAAATGGTACTCACGCTCCGGTGGGGTGGTCTGCACTTGTCTGCCTCGGATCCTGTCTCAGAAGGCTTTGGCTTCACTGGTGCGAGTTTGACTCACAAGCAGCACCTTCAGGAGCCGCGCCCAAGGGATGGAAACTGAAAGCACCGCTCCCTCAAGGAATCTGCCCCTGCCTGAACCAGCCCCCGTGGAGGAACGGAAAGGGGCGGCTCTAAAGGGAAACCTTTCACGCACACGCAGGGACGATTACTAAGTTAGGGGTTTCTATGTTAGTTCCGTCCATGCCCTCCTCGCTGCTTTATTTGCATTAATCTCCAGGTATTTATGAATGCACGTGTGTGAAATGTGTATCTGTGAATGACCCTCCGTGCAGGAATCGCTGAGAGAGTCACACACCCACCGCTGGGATATAAAGCATACAGAGAGTAAATGGTACTCACGCTCCGGTGGGGTGGTCTGCGCTTGTCTGCCTCGGATCCTGTCTCAGAAGGCTTTGGCTTCACTGGTGCGAGTTTGACTCACAAGCAGCACCTTCGCTGCTTAGCTTCTGCTTCTTGCCCGCCATCTCGCTGTTTCCCGCCAGGGCCGCCCCGCTCTCGGACATGTTCCGCTTCGAGGACACAGGGGTCGGGAGACGACACGGAGGGTGGGAGATGACACGGAGATGACACGGAGGGCGGGAGGGGGGCGGGAGACGACACGGAGGGCGGGAGATGACACGGAGGGCGGGAGGGGGGCGGGAGACGACACGGAGGGCGGGAGGGGGGCGGGAGACGACACGGAGGGCGGGAGGGGGGCGGGAGAGGACACGGACGGCGGGAGGGGACACGGACTGCAGGAAACGTGCACAGGACAGCGAGGGTGGGGCGGGGAGGCACACGGAGGGGGCGGGAATGGACAGCGCATCTCCGCCCAGGGAAAAAATCTCGGGAACGCCCCCGAATCTGGTCTGGCCTTGACGGACAGATCCGGCACTCAATGGCTAGCCTCCATTTATGGAGCTAGCCAATGAGAGCCGGGGGACGTTCCCGAAGTGCTTAGTGTAGACATAGGATTTCACCTGCGCTGAAAAGCTGCGCAGAGCGCAGCCTTTCGGCAGGCGAAACCCAAAAAGGAGACACACCCACAACAGTATCAGAAGGCAATGCTCTTTCCTTTAGGCCTGAGGTGATGCTGCAGATTGTAGTGGTGGATTCTCGAGCCATCAATTAGGGGACGTCTTGTATCTTGAAGGTGGGGGGGTCTCACAACTTCTCCTACAGGTCCTCTTGGTCAGCTGAGGTTTGGACCTCAATGGCAGGTGATGGAGCGAGATAGAAAACAGAAATCTGTTTGATTTCGTGAAGTCACATTTCCATAACATACATAATAATATTAATGATTTGTGATATGTTTTGCTAACACAACCTAGATTAAACTCACTACATGGGGATGGTAACATGTGTGCTCATAAACGTGCATAAACGTTGCATCTTTTGTTCGTGCAAGATAATAAATTAATTTGTCGTTTTCATTTTTGTCATTACTAACTGCAGCAAATATAAAAGTGGCATGTGCTTATTTTGCTTTCTTTGTCTATGTGATGTCATTTCTACTATTCTAGGTGCACATAAGGTTTCATGGATTCATGAAGACTGGTAGATATAAAATGCTGCTTATATGTTGCTTGGTGCTAGGTAACATTAGACTAATTGGGTGGGTTAATCAATTAGTAGACAAAGGGTGGATACAGAATAAATGACAATTCTTACATTAATACTTTTCTTGTGTTTGTTTTATACTAGAAAAATAAGTTGCCTGCTTTTGGGCCTAGTTTGCTCGAGTTTGCTAAAAGATGAATTTTACTTCTGCAAGAATCACGAGATGTCCATTTTGAAAAAAAGTGTTCGTCAAAGTCGCATTCACTGAACAAAAGCTGATGTGTTGTCATCATTCTGTCGGACGTCGCCAAGGTCAGAAACCGGTAGAAAAGAACAACTATGATTATTTGGCATCCGCGGAAGTGGAATGGAGTCAGTGAGAACTGTTGCCTTAGATGTTGCAAACTAAGGACATTTTGGAACACGTACAAGAAAGACAATGGTCCTAAAGAATATGACCTAATGGAAGTTTTGAAATGTGGGTGACATGTCACTTGTCACTCTCGGACCAATGGAACATCGTTGTTTGCAGAAAATTTTCCTTTACTTAGATTAGCTAGCATAGAAAGGTATAAAAGTCCATGCCCCTAGGGATGGGCTGGCTGCTGCTTTCTGACTTTCTGATGAGGGTGTCGTGCTGATGGACATTGCGTGGAGCAAGTAAGAAACCTCAAAGAACTTTACTTTATTTCCATTTATTTTAGCTTAGTTAGGGACTTAGGTTTTAGAAATGCTAAACTTATATTTTCTTGCTAAAACTATATTTTCTCATGATACTTTTCATTCATGCTTGCTTAAATGCTAATAAAATTACATTTATGAAACTATATTTTGAAATATCTACAATTAGTTAATAAAATCTTACTTTTGAACTCAAGCTGGTCTTGGTTATTCAGAAGCGCAGGTTACTATTAGCTAGATGTCATCGCCATGGTGGTCATTTAAATAGTTAGGTTTCGTTCATATGTTGTCATCATCTACCGCGGATGTATATAGATGTATATAATTTGTAAATAAGGTGTATATAGGTTTAATTTGACCACCTGATTCAGTAGGCCAAAATATGTCATATTTGGTTAATGGGTCCATGAGTTAGAGTGGTATATTATGAAGTAGGTTAAAGAGTTAGGTAGCGTTGTTTATGATATATTTCCTATAGGCCGCTGGATCAATTCTTCTGGTAGCAGAAATTGATGGTTGCTAAGGGTAACCAAGGTGATATGGTGGTTGCTAAGGTGTTATGGTATAGAAATAGGATCGATGTTTAACACATGTTGAGTTCGTTTTTCGTGCTATATGTGTGTACCGGTACAGATTGTGTGATGAGAAGGTAGTCACGCAAGACATCTGATCTGTTTGTGATATCGCCGTGTATTACAAGTGATATCGCCGTGTATCACGTGTTGTCGTCGTGCAACACAGTGTTGTGGCCGTGCAACACAGTTTTAGGGCCAGGTGTGAATCTTGTATAGTGAGGGTTTTCTAAGAAATTAGAGCAGCATGAGAATAGGGACAAAGCGCCTGTTGTAAAACTCACTGTGATAAGAGTATTAGTTATATTCGAGCTTGAGTGAAGGGTAGGGTAGCGTCGGTGCATGATTATCTATAAACAGGTGAGAGTCCTGTAGGGGTACATGTTTTATATCTATAAACAGGTGAGAGTCCTGTACGGATAACGTCGTTATTTTGCTAACGGTGCATGATTTCTATAAACAGGTGAGAGTCCTGTACGGATTTCATGTGTGTTTGAATTTAGGGATTTTTCCGTGCGAAAGTGCGAGATTGTTTTGTAAGGTATGTTCAAGTGGAACTTTCGGACAGTCACTTAGTTGTGCGTTCAGAGGGAAATGAGTTCATATTTTACGTGTTAGAAGGGTAGAGTAAGAGTTGCTCTACTGGCGATTGGAAAATATTCTTAATGAGAATAGCGCCGACTATTCCGAAGCGTGAATACTTGAATGTGTGTAAACTATCCTATTTAGAGAAACAGACAGATGAGTCCTTATTGTCATTGTTAAAAATTAATTTTAACAAATAAAACGTTCTCAAAATGGCGCTGTGAAAAGATTTTGTGAAGGAGGGGTAAGCGCAAGGAGTGAGAAGCGAGAAACCGCAGCTGCTGTGTACGTCACAGAGCCGCGCTGGGATTGGGTGACATACGTCACAAGCTGTGCTCTGATTGGTTCTTGAGCTTCTGTCGAACTGTAAGTTGATTGGTTCTTCAGGAAATCTCCAATTTTATTGGTTGAGTAAGAGAAGTGACGTAGCTCAACTCTCATTGGTTTGTTGGTGTGTTTCGCGCACGGATTGGTTGCTTTTGCGGAACATCCCGGAAATATTTTTCGAAAGAATTTGTTAATTGAATTTAAGTCTTAAAAATGAGTTATCATTTTAAACACGTTGAGAAAAAGCCAACGTTGTTTCAGAAATTTAAAATTTTTATTTCGCCTGACAAGAAAATTGAAACGCGAGGTGGTAAATTACTTCATAAGTACAAAACACCTGCAGCGTATATGGAAGGTGAATATGGTTATCATACTGTTCTGTGGTTCGATAGCTGGAAACACTACACAAAGGACGACGGTGTTTTGACTTGGCCTGATGATGGTTCATTTAATGTAAAGATTTTGAGAAATTTGCGAGAGAAAATGAATGCTCTTAAACCCAAGCCGAGACCAACTCAATTTGAGGCTTTAGTTGAGTGGGAGGATGAAATGTACCAGTTACAAAGGGAAGCAAGTGGAATTAAAAGATCTTCTAAACCTCCAAGTTGGAAGAGAGAGACACATGAAGACAGGATGCGAATGTGGAGACAGGGAAACATGAGTGAGGGACTTTTTGTAATTAGAGAAATGGTTTTAGGTTCTCCTGGTGGAAAAAGAACTGAAAAGAGAAATAGTGCTCCTTTAGAAAGTGAATCCGAAGATGCAGTCTTAGAAGAAATATACACTACAGATAAAAGGAATCAGCCTTTGAGACCTCCTAGGTCATGGTCTACTCCGGTGGTTTCTACAGAAACTTCACCAAGTGCACCTCCAATTCATGAAGCTCCTAAACTTTATCCTAATAATTGTGAAATTGTTGAAACTCCAAGAAGACCGGAATTTGAGAATGTCCGAAATGAGGGTAGACATTTTTCAGCGACACCGAGAGCAAGGGAAGCTCCAAAAAATTATGTGAGTGAAACAAGAAATGTTGAGGCTGTTGATTCTTCTGAGTATTTACGATCGATGGAAGAATTAATTCGACAAATAACAAAAAGCATGGAAGCTGTGACAGTTCCAGTAACGATTGGTCCTGTTCAGCCTGTTTTTGAGCAAAGAGAAGCTAATAAGACAGGGTTAACTGTTCCTTTAAATGCAGAAATCCAGAAGGTTGCTGAAAAATTTTACTCAGATATATCTGAAATTAACTCTTCAAGATCGAGAATGCCAGATTTAACTTTTAATGAGGATTTATCTCCAAAAACACCGATGGGTGCAGAATCTGATGCAGAGAGTCCTGAAGTCAGGGTGACCAAACCTAAACTTGATGTTGCAAAATTAAAAGCAAATATTGAGGAACTAATAATTGGTACGATTGGTCCTGACAGTTGAAATTATTATCGAGATGATGAACTACTGTTCATTTGTAAGAGTATGCAATGGAAAACAAAAAATAAATATGACCAGTTGGAAGAACTGGCAGCTGAACTTGAAATTGATGTGAGCAAGCAAAAGAATTTTGCAAAACATTACAGATTAGACTTTTCAGAAAGTGACATTGAAAGCTTGAACTCAATGGGAAGAATAATGCACATAAAAGACCTGATTGTTTACATTAAAAAGCTGGGAGAACTGAATAAGTGGAGAGTAAAATGGACTAAAAGGAAGGAAGATGAGAAATTGGAAAAATTGTCAAAACAATTTCCAATGAGAGAGATTGCAGGTGGAGGATATGTTCATGTCCCATGGTCAAGACAGGACATACTACTGTTCACAAATGATTTTCCGAAACTGAGAGAAAAGCCAGTGGAGTGGTATAGGCAAGTGGACAGGTTTATCAAAGTCTCAAAAGTTCTGTGGATTGATCTGGATGGATTCTTTGACATAGTTGTCCCATCAGACCTTTGGACAGAATGTAAAATATCCATAAGTTGGCCAAAAACGGAACCTGATCGGGTTAAAGAAACAGGTGCTCCAAATCCCCTTGTAATGGATTTTTACGAAAAAGTGATTTACTGGTTGAAAAACAAAATTCCACCAAAAGAGGTTGATTGGGTTAAAATTGAGAGAACAAACCAGGAAACAAAAGAATCAGTTCATTCATTTTACGAAAGGTTACTGTTGATTTTTAAACAATACAGTGGCTATGAAAAACTAGACGAGAAAGATATGAGTCATTTCGTCTACAGATTTGTTTATGGTTTAAAACCAGAAATTGCAGATATGATCAAAAATAGTATTGTCGGATGGCAAGCACTTTCTGTTGATGACATCTTGAGAAAGGCAAAATACTGTAGCGATGAGCTAGAGGTGAGACAAAAGAAACTCAAGGAGAACGCCATGTGGGCTCAGGTAAAGGTGGCTGAGCAACAGATTGCAAGCCTTGGTAATAAAAACACAAATTTTGTTCAAACTGCAAATTCAAATCAAGGGCAAGGGAAGTTTAAAGGTAATAATTTTGTTAGGAAAATTAACCCAAAGATTGAAGAGATGAAACAAAGATTACCTTGTTTTAATTGTGGCGAGATTGGACACTGGAGAGACGAGTGTAAGAAACCGCCTAGGAATTTAAAAAGTCCATTGTTAAATCCACAGATGCAGAATGATGTTGACCTGCAGCAACAGCTACAGATGCAGCAGAGCTTAAACGAATTAAATCTTCAGCGACAGCTGCAGCAACAGGTGAATCAGGTGAATAATAATCGGCAGAATCAATTGCCACAGGCACCGTTTCCAAATTGTGGGGGAACTCAGAAATATAATTCAGGTATAGGATTTCAAGGAGATGAACAGGTGATAAAACCACAAAGGCAAAGAGTGCAAATGCAAAATGCAGCACAACAATTTTTGTTAACAGAAGGGCAGGAGAGTGATTCTGATGATTATTACTGACGGTGCCCGAGAGAGGAGGAAGAGTGTGTTGTTGGAGCCACTCTTGAGGTTGACCAGTCTGGTCCATTTGTAAATGGGAAAGTTAATGATGTAGACATCACTTTTCTAGTGGACACTGGTGCTACCCATTCTACTGTTAGATCAGTGGAAATTGAAAACCTACCTCTCTCTGGGGATACCATCCAAGTTGTCGGAGTAAGCAATCAACAAATCAGGACTGATTTGACTGATCCAGTACCAGTTGAAATTGGAAATTTCAAAGACAAACACAGATTTGTGGTTTGTAACAGTAGTCCAGTGAATCTATTGGGTAGAGATATATTGTGTAAGATGAATTGCAGAATATATTGTTCTCCTGAGGGAGTTGAATTACAAACAATGGAAGAGGATGGCTTGTACAGGATGACAATGATGCTAATGGAAATGGAGGAAACAAAATTGTTTCCTACGTTTGAAAAAGAAAATCTGCCTGAAGAGCTCAAGGAAACAGTGAAAACTGAAATTTGGGATTTGACTGGGAATGAGATGGGTCTGATGAAACATGTTGATCCAGTAAAAATTACACTGAAGCAAGGAATAGAATTTCCTAATATTCCTCAATACAAAATGAAAGCAGAAACAATTGAGGGAGTCATACCTGTGATTGAAAGATTCATTAAACAAGGAGTTTTAAAAGAAATTGAGAGTAGTCCTTGTAATTCACCGATTATGGGAATTAAAAAGCCGAATGGAACGTACAGGATAGTTCAAGATTTGAGAAAAGTTAATCAGATTGTTGTTCCATGTTGCCCTGTGGTTCCAAATCCAGCAGTTATTTTGTATCAGATTCCACATGATGCAGAATGGTACACTGTCATTGATCTTTGCAATGCATTCTTTACTGTTCCTTTACATCCAGAGAGTCAGGAAATTTTCGCTTTCAGATTCCAGAGTAGGACCCTCGCATGGTGTAGAATCCCCCAGGGGTATACAGAGAGTCCTTCTATCTTTAATGAGCTGTTGAAAAGATCTTTGGAGAATTTAGACTTACCTGGTAGGTCTACGTTGGTGCAGTATATCGACGATTTGTTGATAGCTGCTAAAACGAGAGAAAATTGTGTGACAGACACAATTACACTATTGAATCATCTTGCAGATGAGGGACATAAGGTGTCCCCAGCAAAATTACAGTTTTGCAAACAAGAAGTGAAATATCTTGGTCACAGAATTGCAAAGGGAAAAAGACAGGTGACAGTTGAGAGAATAAAAATGATTCAAGCAATGCAACCTCCAAGAACACAGCGACAGGTTAGAATGTTTTTGGGAATGGTTGGTTACTGTCGGCAATGGATAAGTGGATTTTCGGTACTTGCGAAACCACTTCAGAAACTGACAAGGTCTGATGTGAGAGATCCAATTATTCTCATTGAAGCTGAGATGGAATCTTTTGAGAACCTGAAAAAGAGCTTATGTCAAGCTCCTGCTTTGGGTATGCCAAACTATGAGAAAGATTTTGAACTGTATTGCAGTGAGAGAGAAGGATGTGCATTGTCTGTGTTAATTCAGAGACATGGGAATCTAAAGAAACCTATTGCATACTTCTCTGCAGTTCTTGATCCCATTGCAAAAGCATTACCAGGATGTTTAAAAGCAGTTGCAGCTACAAGTGTCAGTCTTGAGCAGAGTGAAGGAATCATTATGGGATTTCCTGTGAAGGTTTTTGTACCTCATTCGGTTGAAATATTACTGACAAGAGGTAAAACTCAGCATTTAACAAGCAGCAGATTGACCAAGTATGAGAAAATCATACTAGGAGCAGATAATGTTTCCATTTCAAGATGTTTAAATCTGAATCCTTCTACATTGCTGCCTGATTCGGAAATTGTCGATGAAAATGAAGTGGAACATGAGTGTTTGGATGTCATGGAGTTTTGCACCAAACCAAGACAGGACATTAAAGATGTACCTTTGCCTGAATCAGATGTTGTCTATTTTGTGGATGGCTCCTGTCTGAGGACAGAAGGAGGTGTTTTAAAAGCATCATACTCAGTCTGTACAGTTGCAGATGTGAAAGAAGCATCATGTCTTGAAGGAATTCGTTCGGCTCAAGTAGCTGAATTGATTGCTTTGATTCGTGCTTGTGAAGTGTCAAAGGACATAAGAGTTACCATCATTACTGATAGTCAGTATGGGTACGGAGTTGTACATGATTATGGACAGCTCTGGTCTCAGAGAGGTTATATGACCTCAGCAGGGTCACCAATTAAAAATGCAGTTTTCATCAAAAGATTAATTGAAGCCATACAATTGCCGAAAGAAATCGCGATTGTAAAGTGTGCAGCACACACTAAAGGGGTGGATTATATCTCAAAAGGCAATGCCTATGCAGATGAGACAGCAAAGTACTGTGCAAGAAAATGTTGTGCATACAATCGGGAAAAGAGTAAAGAAACTGATTCAAATTCATTAATGCTAACAACAGTTGTAGAAACATGGCATGAGATTAGAGATTTACAAAATGAAGCAGACGATGATGAAAAAGATCAATGGTTGAGATCAGATTGTAGACCACGTGAAGAAGATGGAGTGTGGGTCTATAAAGATGGCAGAGTAGTTTTACCAAATTGTGTGATTGCTGATATGGCCAGATTGTATCATGGCCCAGCTCACCTGGGAAGAGATTCTATGATTAGACTTTTCCGAGAGACTTGGTTCCATACTAAATTCAGAACGATTGCAGAATCTTTTTGTCAATGGTGTTTGTCATGCCAACAAATGAACCCAAACAGAAAATCAGTTGTGGGTACAGGGATAATTGGTCGAGAGGGTGGTCCCTTTACCAGGTTGCAGATGGATTTCATTGAAATGCCCTTACACAATTGTTTGAAATATGTTCTTGTGATTGTTTGTTTGTTTTCAAGATGGGTGGAAGCTTTCCCTACACGACATTGTGATTCAATCACAGTAGCGAAACTGCTACTCAGAGAAATCATCCCAAGGTACGGTTTTCCAGTCACTATTGAGAGTGATGGAGGAAGCCATTTTGATAACAAACTGATGAAGCTAATATGTGAGGCATTGAGCATTGAGCAGAAAATACACTGTGCATACAGACCAGAGGCATCTGGGGTGGTTGAGCAAATTAATGGGACAATTAAAAACAGGATTGGAAAAATGTGTTTGGAAACAGGTGTAAAGTGGACTGATGCTCTTCCACTTGTTTTGATGTCATTGAGAAGTACACCTGATAAGAAAACAGGTTTGAGTCCTCATGAAATTCTGATGGGAAGAGTCATGAGGCAAGCTTTTGTACCTGTAGGCAAATTATTGAGCATAAATGACAGTGCTATTTTGGATTACTGTAAAAGGTTATCTGACATAGTGACTTCTGTGTCTAATCAGGTGGGAACTGAAGCACAATCAAATGAGAAAGTTCTAACACATGATTTGAGACCTGGTGATTGGGTCAGAACAAAAGTACATCGGAGAAGAAATTGTCTGGCTCCTAGGTGGCAGAAACCTAGACAAATAATTCTGATTACTACAAATGCTGTAAAATGCAGAGGATTGAAACGGTGGATTCATCCTAGTCACACTATTCCAGTACCAACTCCTGAAAGTTCTGATGCTGAGAGTGATACTACAGATGATTCTGATTCTGAAGTAGAAGGTGAAACAAATCCAGATTCTGAAGATCGACAAGGGGGTCGACATCTGGAACTTGTGCCTGTGAATGGAGAACTGACAAGGAAAGACCTTGAAATAATCGAAATAGATTCAGGAGAAGAAGAGAATCTATCAAAAGGAAAATCGACTGAGGACTCAGTCAAGGAGATTAATGGAGTGAATTCCATTGAAGACAGAGAGGCTGAATCAAAAGAGATTTCTGACCAGGAGAGTATCGAAAAGCAGAAGTTAAGCTCTGAAGTAAGGAACAGGAGTCCGGAAGCTGGGAAGTTGGAGGTAATTGAAGAAGAGGAGGAAGACGAATTACCGAGTACCAGTGATGGAAGACAAAGCATAGTTCCTGAAGGAGTGAAACTGCCGAATAGAGAAGTTCCTGAGTCAATAATTGAAGTTTCAGACTGTGAAACTGAAGAAAGTGACGTGGATGGTGAAGGTGGAAGTGCCAAGAAAAGATCTTGGAAGTCGGAGACAAATGCTTCAGAACCAAAGAGAAAATTCGTGAGAAAAGCGGATTACTGGCCTGGTGGAAGATTGAGAGTTAGGTTGATCAAAAAACCGAAGGACCAGGTGGAAGAAATCAGTAGTCAAAAGGGTTCTGAAAAAGAAGTTGGAGTTGGAAGAAGGATTGAAGTAGTGACAAGAAAAGGCAAGAGGATTATAAGGCCGAATCAGAAATACAAATCTCCTGAGTGGACTTATCTATTAATTCCACCTGTTATTGACATTTACGATAGTAGTCAAGAAGAAGGAGAAATCGAAGAAATTAGTGACAACGATTGAAGTATAGAATTTTTAATTGGATTTTTGAGTTTTTAATTTTTGGCAAAAGGCTGAAGAAATCTTGTTAGGTGACACAAGGTCGAAGAAAAGTTGTTTAGTTGAGGAAAACTTACTTGTGACATAAGGTCGAAGAAATACTGTTAGGGTTTTAAAAAAAAAAAAATTATTTTAAAAGGGGGGTGTAAATAAAAATGATAATTCATTATTACAGTTTTAAAATAGTTTTTGTTTTCTTTTAAGGCAATACTAATCAAAGATGCCTTACGTTATGGAGCAGAATACTTCGAGATGTTCCATTTTTAAGAGATGCTGTAAGATGACTCTGGTGTGTTTGCTCATTTTAATTCTGCTCTGGGTAGTTTTAGCTGTTATTATTCCATTTGAGTTTCACAAGGATTTTCATAAAGTTAACATGACAAGCGAAGCTTCAGTTAGTCAAAATAAACATAGTGCAACTGGCAAAGTTATTGATCATCAACCTAACATTCATCAGGACAAATCTATTAGTGATTTTTCAAGCAATACATTCACAAAGCTTTTGAGTGAATATGTCAAGGTAATGGATGCAAAAGACTGCTATGTCTGTGTCAAGTTACCTGCTTCTGTTTCTGAGGGAGTGACATACAATATGCTTCCTCTTACATATGGTGTGACTTGCAGTGTGTTAGCTAGCTTGTTCTACCAAACTGGACGCTTAGAATATTATTATTCAGATTTTGACGAGATTTTCGCAAATTTAAAAATTGAGGGTGCTTTGAATAAGCATAAGAAAGCTAAACAGATGAGGGAATTTTTCCTTGTTACTAATGAACTCACCTATGAGTATGCTTATAAGAACAATTTAACCTGCAAACTTAGTGCTGAAGGAAAGAAGTTTTTGAATCTGGTTGAAGAAAGGAGAGCAATTTACAAGAGAAATGAAATAGTCAAACAGACTAAGTCCAGATTCTGGCAGAAAGAAGATGAGAAGCTTAATGGCAAAATGCTTGAAAATGTTGCAATACACATAGACAAACCAATTAGTGGTAAGCTTTGCATTAGAAGAGACAATACACTTTTTGATAACTATTTTGTGGGTGCGAGTAATTGTGAAGATACTTATCAGATCATGGGAGGTTGGGGATTCAAAGGTGGAAAAGATCCAATCTTTCCTGGGATTTATTTTGTTTGTGGTGATAAGGCTTACTACAACCTTCCTGACCATTGGTATGGAACTTGTTATGTTGGGATTGTTTTCCCCAAGGTGTTCCATGTTGACAGAGATTCGGAAGGATTGTTCAAAATTCACAACTATGTAAATAGAGTTAAAAGAGAAACTTTTACAGAGGTTTTGGGAGATATTTTTCAAGCAGTGATACCTTTTGTAGGTATAACCTTAAATGCAGGGAGAATCAGAAAATTGTCTACAATTGTTGACAGATTGTCAACAGATACAGCTGATGGTTTCCAATTAGTGAACGTTGAGGTCATTGCAATCAGATCTATGGTGATTCAAGATCGCCTTGCTTTAGACATACTCCAAGCAAAAGAGGGAGGAGTCTGTGGCATTTTGCATGTGCAACATTGTTGCACATATATCCCTGACGAGAGCAAGAACATTGAGATGTACATTAAAAACATCACAGAGATGCATTCGGAGATAATTCCATTAGAAGAAGAAGACTTTACAGAAAAACTTTCAAAAAGATTCCAAGCGATTAAAAACTGGTTCCATGACATTGGAAGTTCAGTTCTTGGCAAGATTTTGGCACCTTTGATTGTGATAATATTCATTTTTATTTTGACAAAAATTGGTTGTTTGTTGCACAAAAGAAAGAAACAAATGAAGGAAAAGAAAAGAATTTATAAACTCAAAAAGGAAGAGGAGAGGGAGATTGAGTTGCAAGAATTACACAGAGCTCGTTATGACAATTGCAAGGATTTTGCAGAAACAGGGTTTTAGAAATACTGACAAAGATGAATTTGAATCATTTTCTAAGGAGACTAAATTTCCAAATTTTGGGTGGTGGTGTGGTGATTTGTTAATCACCAGATGAGGGAGTTGATGGAGCGAGATAGAAAACAGAAATCTGTTTGATTTCGTGAAGTCACATTTCCATAACATAAATAATAATATTAATGATTTGTGATATGTTTTGCTAACACAACCTAGATTAAACTCACTACATGGGGATGGTAACATGTGTGCTCATAAACGTGCATAAACGTTGCATCTTTTGTTCGTGCAAGATAATAAATTAATTTGTCGTTTTCATTTTTGTCATTACTAACTGCAGCAAATATAAAAGTGGCATGTGCTTATTTTGCTTTCTTTGTCTATGTGATGTCATTTCTACTATTCTAGGTGCACATAAGGTTTCATGGATTCATGAAGACTGGTAGATATAAAATGCTGCTTATATGTTGCTTGGTGCTAGGTAACATTAGACTAATTGGGTGGGTTAATCAATTAGTAGACAAAGGGTGGATACAGAATAAATGACAATTCTTACATTAATACTTTTCTTGTGTTTGTTTTATACTAGAAAAATAAGTTGCCTGCTTTTGGGCCTAGTTTGCTCGAGTTTGCTAAAAGATGAATTTTACTTCTGCAAGAATCACGAGATGTCCATTTTGAAAAAAAGTGTTCGTCAAAGTCGCATTCACTGAACAAAAGCTGATGTGTTGTCATCATTCTGTCGGACGTGGCCAAGGTCAGAAACCGGTAGAAAAGAACAACTATGATTATTTGGCATCCGCGGAAGTGGAATGGAGTCAGTGAGAACTGTTGCCTTAGATGTTGCAAACTAAGGAAGTTTTGGAACACGTACAAGAAAGACAATGGTCCTAAAGAATATGACCTAATGGAAGTTTTGAAATGTGGGTGACATGTCACTTGTCACTCTCGGACCAATGGAACATCGTTGTTTGCAGAAAATGTTCCTTTACTTAGATTAGCTAGCATAGAAAGGTATAAAAGTCCATGCCCCTAGGGATGGGATGGCTGCTGCTTTCTGACTTTCTGATGAGGGTGTCGTGCTGATGGACATTGCGTGGAGCACGTAAGAAACCTCAAAGAACTTTACTTTATTTCCATTTATTTTAGCTTAGTTAGGGACTTAGGTTTTAGAAATGCTAAACTTATATTTTCTTGCTAAAACTATATTTTCTCATGATACTTTTCATTCATGCTTGCTTAAATGCTAATAAAATTACATTTATGAAACTATATTTTGAAATATCTACAATTAGTTAATAAAATCTTACTTTTGAACTCAAGCTGGTCTTGGTTATTCAGAAGCGCAGGTTACTATTAGCTAGATGTCATCGCCATGGTGGTCATTTAAATAGTTAGGTTTCGTTCATATGTTGTCATCATCTACCACGGATGTATATAGATGTATATAATTTGTAAATAAGGTGTATATAGGTTTAATTTGACCACCTGATTCAGTAGGCCAAAATATGTCATATTTGGTTAATGGGTCCATGAGTTAGAGTGGTATATTATGAAGTAGGTTAAAGAGTTAGGTAGCGTTGTTTATGATATATTTCCTATAGGCCGCTGGATCACAGGCCAGCAATCTTCCTGAAACGTTCCCTATTGAAGAATTGTCACTTACTCAGCTGGCAAAAATTGAAGGTTGAAACAGAATGCCTCTTCTATCAGCTGCTTAAGTACAGTTTGCATCTGGAGACATGCAGGAATTCACCTTTCATGTTTTACAGCTAAAAAATGTATTTCTTTTGAGCCTTCAAACAAAGTCATGGGCATAGCTGACAACTCACCCATAGCTTGAGGGTGACTTTCAGCCAATATTTTTATTTTAGCCAGCACCTCTTCTCATGCTCAAACTTGAAGGTCCATAATTATAATAGGAATAGTTAAACTACTTTGGCTGTATTACGCATGCTTTAAAAAGGTGTGCCTGAAGCTATGAAGTAAAATGCGTCGCATTATGGGAAATGTGCTGCCCCCATGGCAGCCACAAACTCGTGCTGCCCTGAGGGGAGTGCATTCAAGTGAAATACCGAGAAGCTGCTTTAAAGCTGCTCTGTCTTTCACTGTGCAGGTGGCAACCCGCTTGCACTTTTAAAGGGGAATAGAGATCCCCTTGCAGGCAGGTGCAGTCAGTGACTGCACCCGCCTGCAAGGGGAGGTCTGGGGGGGGGGTCCCTAGGACCCCATTTACCATATGCAGAGGGCTGCTCTCAGTTCGCCTCCCTTCAGCTTTTTTGCCTTTGGGCCTGCATCGTTCATATGGCATATGCGCAGAGGCAAAGGGATCCCCTTATTTTCATGGGCACGCCCTCATGCTAATGAAGGAACACCTCCTTGAAGATAGGGCTGGTGCTTTATGTGCGCCAGCACTATTGGTATTACAGAAGGTGTCGCACAAGCCTCTGCAGCCCCTACTGTAATACCAAAGTGCCCCAGGAGCGCGCAAAGTGAGCGCAAACGCCCTGTTGCGCCCCTGGGCACTTTATGTACTAGGCCCCTGACGTCCAACATGCTTAGGACAAGTGGAGGAAACAGGACTGCCTGAAAGATTCACTGTTAACATGAACCATTTGACAGATATCCATTCGAGTGCATAGGTATCAAAACGACTTAAAGCAACCAACATTTAAAAATAAATTAATCAACAGGAAAATTTTCCTGCATGTTGATCTTACAAGCTGCATAGTTTTACACTGTGTGCTGGTTCCTGAGGCCTAGCTATCAATAGTGCAGCAGGTGCAGTGGCTCAGTGAGACAGGGATATAAGAGGTCCACTGTTTTCTAGCACATATCTGTTTTCTACCACCAAACCAATAGATGTGGCCCCATATAGTTAGCTTCCATTAGGGCCATGGCACCCTTGCTACACCATTGGCTGGTTTTAAGATTTGTGCCTGCCCATACCAGAGCAAAATAAAAAATTTAAAAAAACACAATTTCGAATGAGGTATTGAAGCCTGAAACCACCATGGGATCGAAGGATTTAGAGGCAACCAAGCTTCACCGAGAGAAAAGCACAATCAGTTTGGATAACTGTTTGCTATGTGTGTACATTTCACCCAAGGCTCTCCTTATCACAGCGAAGGGAAAAAGGCCAGTATCGCGACGCTGAGCTCGTTATTAGGAGGCCGAGAGTGTTTACAGGGACTTGTCAGGCAGCTTTCAGCCTGAACGACTCACTAATGTGTAAGCTAAGCGGACTCCAGTTTCTAAGCGAAACGCGCTCTACGGAAGCCCGGCAGTGGTTGAGCAAGTCGCTCACCAGGCCCAGTGATGATGGCACCTGGAGGGCCGCGCGCGCGCCTGACATGACTGAGAGCAGCTGGCTCCCGAGCAGAAGGCCTGCCATGAATTTTTCATCGACGTCACACTCCATATCCTCGGTAAACAGCCGAAAAAGGATCCTAATTCCTATCCAGGGTCTCAGAGGTCTTTACTTTCACAACAATCTTTCAGGAGCTCACGGCCCATTTCAGAGATAATGGTGGGTGTGAGAGAGACGCAGAGTGGAGACGTCATATCTCTTGGCTGTTAATGGCGGCAAAGCCCGTCTGCTGCATTAGTTCGCGTTGTTGACTCTTCATTTTTCTTGCATTACACATTCTTAAGGGATGGGTCATAGAAGAGCAATGATTCTCCTAATGGCCATCACAATCCCTTGCCAAGCTACAAAGGTTCAGCAAAGAAACCTAAGCAAGATTTTGTAAACCTGAACAATCTCATCTGGATTAATTTTGAACATGTGGACATTATCATATATTCTGTTTTGGCTTTTAATTTTACCAAACCATTTGGATATAACTATATATCCATATATAAATAATATTTAAAAGCGTTTCCTAAACACGTTGGTTAAAAAAACAAAAAAAAAACTTAAGACCCTATATACAGAAAAATCAAGGACACACAGAACTACTTCTATGTGAGTGTGCAGATTTTCAATTTTTATTGGAATTCATAAACTACAATTTTTCGCTGTGGAGAAGCCACTTTGACTACACCCCACCATTTGGAAGTGATCTAGTCTCCTTCCCACCAGTGATCGAAGTTATGCCAGTCTGTGTTGGAGGGAATCTCTGATCATTTACAAGGTAGGAAGGACTCAGGATCGACGACGTTCACAAACCACACATTGAAACGCGCCCACTTCCCACCACTTAAGTGGTAGTTATGACTGAGGAGATCTTTGCACTCGTGGTAAACATCACTGCCCCTGTGTGGTCTTACACCTGCCAGGAATCCTTTTGAGAATTCCTGGCAGGTGTAAAAAGGCACATTTGGTTGTAAACTTAACTGTATGACAAAACGTACCTATGTGAATAGGGCAGTGTCTAATTCTCTAAAATAAATAAAGTTGATAGGACCTTATGGGCTACTTAAGTTTCTGGGTTTTAATACCGTAAAAGCAGGCGGGCCCGTGAGTGTTAAAGTGGTGAGCATAAGTACATGAATGATCAAAAACATATTAATTATCTCCATTTATGGGCAGCTGATAACTCCCCACAATGCACTGCAATCTCTTCAGACTTGACATTATCAGTGACCTCACTGATAACATCACATATGAGATTCAGAGTTTACATCATTGATACTAATAAATAAACAAAGTGGGCCCGATTCACAGAACTAACTTAAGACGAAATCCTAAACTTACTACCATTTTGGTATTCACAGAAGGCACTTACTCATTTTGGTATTCACAGAATGCACTTACTCATTTCGGTATTTACAGAAGTTAGGAGTCCTAACTTTAGGACTCTTAAATGCCTTCTGTGAATACCGAAAGTCTTAAAGTTAGGATTTTTCTCAATTTAGTAGTAGTAAAGTTAGGACTCCTAACTTTTGGACTCCTAAATGCCTTCTGTGAATACCGAAAGTCTTAAAATGTTTTTTTTTCTCAGTTTAGTAGTAGTAAAGTTAGGACTCCTTACTTTAGAACTCCTAAATGCCTGCTCTGAATAATGAAAGTCTTAAAATTCGGATTTTTCTCAATTTAGTAGTAGTAAAGTTAGGACTCCTAACTTTTGGACCCCTAAATGCCTTCTGTGAATACAGAAAGTCTTAAAATTGGGTTTTTTCTCAGTTTAGTAGTAGTAAAGTTTGGACTCCTTACTTTAGAACTCCTAAATGCCTGCTGTGAATACCGAAAGTCTTAAAATTAGGATTTTTCTCAATTTAGTAGTAGTAAAGTTAGGACTCCTAACTTTCGGACTGCTAAATGCCTTCTGTGAATACCAAAAGTCTTAAAATTTGGATTTTTCTCATCTTTACTACTACTAAACTGAGAAAAATCCTAATTTAAATACTTTCGGTATTCACAGAAGGCATTTAGGAGTCCGAAACTTAGGAGTCCTAACTTTACTACTACTAAATTGAGAAAAATCCTAATTTTAAGACTTTCGGTATTCACAGCAGGCATTTAGGAGTTCTAAAGTAAGGAGTCCTAACTTTACTACTACTAAACTGAGAAAAAAAACAATTTTAAGACTTAAGGTATTCACAGAAGGCATTTAGGAGTCCAAAATTTAGGAGTCCTAACTTTACTACTACTAAATTGAGAAAAATCCTAATTTTAAGACTTTCGGTATTCACAGAAGGCATTTAGGAGTCCTAAAGTTAGGAGTCTTAACTTTACTACTACTAAATTGCGAAAAATCCTAACTTTAAGACTTTCGGTATTCACAGAAGGCATTTAAGAGTCCTAAAATTAGGACTCCTAACTTCTGTGAATACCGAAATGAGTAAGTGCATTCTGTGAATACCAAAATGAGTAAGTGCCTTCTGTGAATACCAAAATGGTAGTAAGTTTAGGATTTTGTCTTAAGTTAGTTCTGTGAATCGGGCCCAGTGTTCCCAGGACATGACAACTGGTTGAGCACTGTGCAGATTACAGAAACGGGCATTTCATGGCTCATCAGCGATGGTATAGCATATGGCGTCACCATGGCCTGACGCACTGTTGCTAACATTACATGAGTGGTGGCTTGCATCTACTGAGCGAGGTGAGCAGGCAAATGGGGGTATGCACACGCGGGCAAAGAAATAAAAAAAGAAAAACACCTACCGGATCCTGACGGACGAGGGCCTCCTCACTCCGACCTCTTCTGCAGGGACTGCAGTGCAGGCCCCAGCAAACTCCCTTGACCAATCCTGGCCTGCTCAAGTGCTGTTTACCAGCATGTGAGCAGTGTCCTTATTGGTGGGAGCAGACTCTCTCAGCGCTCCTGGGGGCACTAGATGCGTGCACTTGATCTCAACCTAGCTGCCTCAAGACAGATCAGTTGAGAGCTTTGGCTGGCCGTCGCAAGGTGGCCCAGCCAAAAAGACATGCACTCTTTGAACAAGTGCAAAGACAGCCCTCTGTCCACCACTCCTCTCTGCTTTCGCTCAGCAGGCAATGCCCCATCCTGACGCTTGATTCAGGACCAGACGATGAAACATAAAATTGTAATGAATTACCATTTTATTTTTAATCTCTGGGGCTTTGGGGGGCACTTAAGTGGGGAGAGGCTCCTCTGCTCCAATGGAGGAGCCGCCCCTGCATTACATGTGACAACACTGTTCTTATCATTGAAGACAATGTGTGCAGTTTCCAAAGAAAATTCATTATTGGACTACCATGCTCAAAGTATATCCAGAGCATGAAGTGAGACAAAGATCATTCATTCTACACAGCACATGGATGGCATGGTATAGCCATGCCACATGCATAGTTTACAAAGGCCATGGTTTAATGATGTGAATGTAAAGTGCATGTTATGTGTCTGATGCTGTGTCATATATGTGATAAACACTGGGTTTTGCAGTATGGACACCACAATAGTGTGCGGATAGAAAACAGAAGTCCAAATTTCAGACTTTGCACTGACTGCAGTTTGCACACAGCATGCCCAATCTTGATTCCCCGTATATCTCTGTCGAAAGTCATGTGTCATTTTTTATGTCTTCACTGACTTGAGTAGATATGTCATACATACTGTCATTAAAAATGCAGTGATGATAGCATTTCTGATATCATCCGTTTTGTCCTGTATTGAGTTTTATGCCATCCACAGGAGAAGAATTATGGTTGCATACAGAACCATTGTTAACAAATTTCAAGGTTTTGGTGTTTTGGATTGTACCAGTAGTGTCCCTTTAACAGAAGCCTTTCAGAGTTCTTTTTTAGTATTTGACCATATTAGAGAACCATAATGTTTATGGAATTGGTTATTATACACATTGATCATACACAGAGTATGGTTATATCCCTTATGTAGTGTGTACAATATGTAGTCTTCAGATATTCCCTGTGCATGGGATATTCCCTGTGCATGCGATGCCTGTGCATTGAAACATTTGGGTCGCCTTGTTTTATATATACATGTGCATTGAAACAACTGCCAGCATCACCATTTCTGAGTGAGTACAGCTTAGCAGACAGTGGGAACCATTGGGAGAGAACTGCACAGCTTAGCAGGAGGGTGTGGTGGGCACTAGGCACTGCTCAGAGTAGGCACAGTTCATCGGCCAGTCAAGCACCACAGGTTGCACTAGGTGGGCTCCGATGATTCTGTAATGGCAGTGGCTCAGTAGGCAGAGATGGGTGCACTGCAGATGGAAAGGCAGGCAAGAAGTACCTAAGCTAATATACTACAAACCAGACCCCCATGATCTCAGGCTGCAAAATTAGCTTAGTGCTCCGTAGCTTAAACACTCATGAATCGAGGATGCTTCCAATATAGCACAAACAAGTGGACAGTCTTTTTGAATACCTAGCAAAGCAGAAAGTTTTCAACACAAGATTTTCAGCGCTAAATTACCATCATTTTCTTTGCACCATCTAGTGCTGCCCTGCATTGTTTCTGTATGCAAAGTGCAGGGTGCTCCTACCCATGTAACTTTATGTAACCCTGGAACGAGCACAGTCAGATTAAAGTTAATTATTTTTCTTTACCAGTATTCATTTTTGCCTCTATGGCCCCAAAGTAAGTGCAAAATCCGAATTCGGTTAATAGCGCTGGACAGCAGAAAAGGATGGGACTGCCTCTCAGACAGGTCTGCTCACAGTGCTCTTTTTCACTCCTCTTGTGCACTGGTGCTGTGCATGACGGGAAGTGTAGCACATCAAGTGCAAGGGACAGAAATATGGCCATACAGTGTATGGGCTCATAATAAAGCCATAGAGTGGTTCTCCACATTCTGCAATCTTCTCACACCTGCACGTGGGCCAGCGGTAACAGGACAACCACCATGTCCCAAACCACTCCGGACTTTGCTCTCCTGGGGCTGTATTACGGGAATGCCCTGTGGGCGCAACAGGCAGTTGTGCCCGCTTTGCATGCCCCCGGTGCACTTTGGTATTACAGAAGGGGTCGCAGACGCTTGTAAATCCCTGTCTGTAATACTGATAGTGCTGGTGCACATAAAGCACCAGCGCCATCATCAGCGGACATTCCCTCATTTGCTTGGGCGCTTGGCCCCATGCAAATGAGAGGAACCATTTGCCTCTGCGCCCGCGCTGTATTATAGACTTGGGCGCAGAGGCAAAGAAACTGTCAGGAGGCGCACTGACAGTCCACCCAGGACCCTCCAGCCATCCCCTTGCAGGCGGGTGCATTCACTCACTGCACCTGCCTGCAAGAGGATCTCTAATTTCTTTAAAAGTACAGGCGTGTTCCTCCCTGCACTGTGAAACATGGAGGGGCTTCAAAGCAGCCAGGCTCCCTCCCCTAAGCCAATCACAACACTACAATGCAGCGTTGTAATTGGCCTGAGCGCCTCAACACCGTGCTCATTCAGGGGCTGGAGTTGTGGGCGTGTTCTTCCATGTAGGTTGTAATGCAGCCTACATGGAAAATGGGGAAAGTGCGCATGACTGGTTTGGGCCTCCCGAGAGGGCTGACCAAAAAGTTATTACGCATTTAGGAGTGGGCAAATCACTCCTCCACTGCCCTCCTCGCAGAGCAGCCCTGCCCACTCGTAACGCAGCACAAAGATAAAATGATAAATAATAATAGTTGCTTTTCGAGCTGCTTGAAATCAATGGGGCTATGCACCTCCGCCATAGCGGAGGAGCAGCCACTGTTGAGAGACCTGAAGCATGCATGTTAGGCTGGCAACAAGCAAGAGATTTGTCCAAACTGACATGTGCACTTGACTTCAGATCATATCACCAGTCGATCGTTACTCATCCCTTCTGCCTTCAAATTGGATCATTCCCAGCATGGATGTCATTTGAAGGGTACTCATTGGTCGCAGCTGCAACTTCTAGCTTGCTTCCTGCTTACTTCCTTTGCAACCCCTGGCCTCAGAGGGGGCAAAACGAAATAAAGCAAAATGCAGGTAACAGGACAGCGGTCTTTGCAGCAAGCTCACAATTGAAAACAAAGAGCCACAGGAAGTTGGTTAAGATATGCAAGGACTGCCAATGCTCCAGTCTGTCTCTTGACCTCACAGGTTCCCTGGAGAGTGTGAGAGGAGAGCTCCGGGCTCCACTGAGCAGATCTGACATAGTGTACAAGTTTTTACCTCAGGGCTGTCTCTTGATTTATACTGCTCTTTTTCCGCAGATCACACAGAACGGGATGTGAAGGGTCATGGTGCTTTTGGCTTGAAGCTTGTGAGGTGTCTGTCTGTGCACTGCCCTTACAATTCATGCTCTCCTAGAGAAGCTATTTTCGTGGGTGTTAATTTCTTTAAGCACTTGAGTGACGTGGTTTGTTTAGTTGTGTTTTTCTCTTGTCTGGATTTCATTTGTTCTGCAGTCTGATATTGCCAATAGGGTGTATTTTTCTCGCTGCAGTGTTTTCTTGCATAATGCTGCTAAGCCTTCGTGCATATGATTGGTGTGATATGCAGTCTCTACTCTGTATGCCATCGCCTTACAGATAGATGTATTAGCTGGAACAGTTCAAAGCTCTTTGGGCCGCAGGGAGGGGGGGCAGAACAGACCAAAGACTCGTTTCTTGGTGTGAAAAAGGCCACTTTATTGGAATCAGGTGCACCTTACAAACACATTCCCTTGGCCTGTGCATTACAAAACTAAACCTCACTAAATATTGTCTTCCTGCCTTACCCCCACCCCTCCCCTAAACATGTTCCCCCCGCAACAATTATTGAAACAAACTTGCCATTCCTAACTTCTCTACAATGCTGTACAAAGGGAAAAAAGTAGCCAGCCAAAAATGATCAGGGTGGGAGGGAGGGAAAAAGTAAGCCCCAGAGATTCTCCCAAACCGGCTGTCACGACCACCAAAACAGTGCCTTGTGACATGAAATGGCTGGTTATGTACCCCCCGTAGCCCAAAACCAGCCCAGCCCAGCCCAGCCCAACCAGCCCGAAGACAGCCCAACCAGCCCAACCAGCTTCCCAGGTCCAGCAGCCGCCCCTACGGCCCAAAACCCCCTGGGGGGCATGCCTCCCGCTAGTCGGCCGCTCCCTCAAAGCCCTATTGGGCCGCAGGAATGGGGGGCAGCACAGACCACAGACTAGATTGTTGGTGTTAAAAAAGCCGCTTTATTGGAATCAGGAGTACCTTACAAACACATTCCCTTGGCCTGTGTCGTACAAAACTAATCCTTACTAAATATTGTCTTTCTGCCTTACCTCCCACCCCCTCCCCTAAACACGTTCCCTCTGCAACAATTATTTAAACAAACTTGTCATTCCTAACTTCTCTACACCCACCTTACTATGTAAACTTCTTATATTCCTACATAACTGTAAACCTCCTTATTATATCTCAGAAAAACGTAGAAAAAACAACACTCTAAAGTCGTACCTGTTGGCTTTCGACCCCCCAATTAGGCATCCTGACTCTTCGGGTACCTGCGCACACCTATCGCCCTGTCCAAAGCCTCCTTCATCTGCACTATCTAGAGGTCCATGCCATATCGGGAGAGATGCACGCCATCCTCCCTAAAGAAATATACTGCTGCATAATGCAGCTCCGGGTGGTCCATCCTACCAAACCCTTCCTTGTCACAAAAAATCCTCATGTCCCTATTGAGTTTCCTGCTCACTCTGTCTATAGCCGCTGGCCGCTCGGCCCCTCTCCAAAGCCTCCGAGGTATAAAGTCAGACCATATTATATGGTAACCTGCCCACTGCCTCCGAATCTCTAACAAATCCCGCTTTGTTTGTTTCATCAACGCCAAGCCCTTACATTGCACCAAATCGTTCTCTCCTAAGTGGAGAACCAGGACATCAAGACACAACCCCCCTGACCACTTTATTGAATGCAGGAAATAGCTCGTGCCACCTTATGCCCCCTTTCCCCTGCCAATGACAACTGTACAGCCTCGGGTCAAACTCTACATTAAGATTCTTGTGCTTATCCCACTCCGACTACTCCGCTCACTTCACAAAAGAATGCCCTAAGATAAGGGTGGACAGTCCTGCAGCGTCCGGCCCTGCCACTGCACCTGAAAAGACACACATGTAAGACCAGGGAAAAGAAAATCAGGCCTCTTCCTTCATCCCACAGCCCTGCAACCTGATGTATGTCCTGTAAGAGTCCGATTTCCACCGCCCCAACCGCATCAACTCCTCCCTCCCACATCCCTTTCACGCCGCATCCGTCGCGGCTCCTATTCGGAAAGAGTACAACGCAAACTGTCTGGGGTCCTCACCCATTGCTTGCAGGGCATGCTGAAGAACCCACACCAACTATGCTGCCAGCACCCGTCTACCGTCGGCCCGTCAAAAAACCTCCCCTGTCACTGTACTCGCCCCGGACGCTAACCTCCCCCCACACCGCTGGGCACAGCGCTCGCTCCGTCACTGGACCCATGACAACCCACTTCCCCAACACCCTTTGATCCGTCTTTGAACGCCGTAGCAGGACCGCCACCTCCCTGGCCCGCAATTCCACCTCCCCCCATTGCAAACCCTGCCGGCCCCTCGGCCCCACTAATTCCGACACCCGAAATGCCCCGAAATACATCCACGACATGACTGGAAAACAAAATTATCTCTTCTTGATTGCGGAAAATCTGCGGCAACAACCGTAGCATCCCCCCAGCATACCCTCCGAAGTGGGACTGCGCTATTGCGCCTTAGTGCCTCTCTCCCTCGCCCATCCTTCCAAGAGACGTGCGACCAATTCACCCGCTGACGGCGCGTAGCCCCACCAGATCTTCCCCATGAATGCTATGGCCGACAATTTCCCCATAATCCTCACTTTCGACATTCCCTTGCTTCCCCGTCCCCCGGTGGCCGCTTTGACCCTTCGGGGTGGAGCTGGCAGGCAGATATCGCCCCGCCTCTCGTAGTATGCCCCCGTCAGGTTCCTCGTAGGAGCGTGACTGCCCGCATAAGGCAGAGCCGGCCCATCCCCTCGGTGGAGTGGAGCCGCATGCTGCTCTCCTGAGACCCTCGCCAAGCCATCCTGTCTAAAGAAAAAAGTGGAGTCCAACATGCCGGGGTTAAACCCATAACCCTGAAGAACCGGAATAACCCACTTACTGGGTCTCGGCGGCGGGGGAACCGCCCAAGTCTTCCATACCTTCCATACTTAGTAAAAAGAGACACAGGAGCCTTAGTCTGCAGGAGGAACCCAGATTTATTCAATAGCCCGGATATATAGCAGAATGACCGAAACCTTTGTGGTTATTACACTGAAAGGTGCACCCCAACATGTACATACATCATTAAAGGGCATTTTAGCACTACAGTAGCTCAAGGCACTTAAGAATTCTGGGACATTGGCCCCAAGTAATTTTGTTTGCATCTTAAATTCGAAAACTCCACCTAAGGCTGTTTCAGTGCTCTCTACAGAGGAGAGGTGTAAGATCACAGGGCAAAAGTCAACCATGTGCTGTTGATTGGTCTATAAAAGAACATATTGTTTACAGTATAACATTGGTTAATAGATACAGAGGTTTACAGTAAATGGAATGCATGCACATTTTTTTTTACGATGGTTAAATACATATTTAGTGGAAGGTAACATGATTTCCAAACTAACAGTTTCATTTTTATTGTATTAGTCTGCCTGTTTTAGTTCATTCTGTATGCTCTGTCTTTTTTTTCTTTTTTCTTTTTTTCTTTTCAGTCCCGGTGTGAGAATCTATCTGTGCTCAGGGCTGAAATGATGAGGTCGCGCTTCATACCATATCACACCTCCTGCCTGTCCTTTGGGACTCGGGTCATTTTCTAGTTTGAGAAGGCGCAGCCTGTGTCAAAGGGATCAGGCAGGCTGTAATCCCTTTCACAAGGGCCTCTGAGAAATTGCGTCACAGGTTCTACGCTGAGAAGACGACCCCGCACATGCCCAAGCTCTATTTTCGACGTGGCCTCCCTATTTTGTAAGTAAAAAGGGCTTTCTTAATTTTATCTTATGCAAATAAACAATGTGTCTTCTGTAGTGACAAAAGCTTGTTAATTGTGTTCAATGTATTGCAATGCAAAACTGAGTTGGAACCCTCAGTCAAATGATACAGTAAAAGCTCTACAAAATTAGTCTATCTCTGAAAACTATTTTTGACCCATGTCACGCATCAGCCCCGATATATTTCTATTTGCCTCTTGTAATGGATATATACCTTTTGGAACCCCCTAGAAAGGCAGGTCATATGCAGATCGGCTGAGAGCTCTCTAGTTAAGTCAAACGAAGAGACATAAAGGGATTTGATAAAATAAATACAATGTAAGCTTTTTAACTCATGAAGAATGACATTTGAGGAGGCTGTTATCTGAACAGGTATTTCAGGCAAACAGCACTGTGGATACGAATCCGTTTCTTAACAGTAAACAGGAAACGTGGCTACAAATTAGTTGCAACTAATGTGACTGGTCTGTCTGGCATTGTTTACTTCTGACACATTTAGACGCTGTACTATGGAAAATAACAGCCCAGTAGGCGATTTTGAAATGATATAAAATGGTTTGTTCTAGGCGCCATCCTTTCTATTTAGTAGGCACTATGTGCACTTGCTGTCAAAGTAGCTACAGAACCAGAAAGTGGGATATTTTAAAGTTCTTTCTGCCCTTCACTCCACTGTCAGAAACATGCATTTAAAGCTGCTGCTAGTTGTAATCCTCAGCCAAGGCTTTTTTTTTTTTTTTTACACATGGGATGTTCTTTCCAAGATAGTAAAAATTGGCAGTGCCTTGGCAACGCATCTAGGACACTTGGGTGCATGCGGTGCACTATCCTGCCCATGCCCACACATTCAACCTATGCGTTCAGGGTGACCTCAACATTTGGTTTAACAAACCCAATATGACCCTTCCAGAAACAATAATCACTGTCCTAGACACACTGAATCTGCATCAAATTGTCAATAAACCCACACACATCGCAGGACATATCCTAGATGTCATTTTTGCTAATACCGAACTAGTTACCTCTCAAACTATAACTCCAGTCACATGGTCAGACCACCACCATTTCAACCCCTTCCTGAACCTTATTTTCTAAATGCGCTTTCGCATGACCAGCCATAGACATCCTCTCTTTCTTTTTATTCAACGCTTGCTTTTTTCTCATTCTTTGATCTATTGCTTTCCTCCACAACGTGGTGGCGTCAAACAAGGCTTGACAAGACCGTTTGCGGATCAAAGAAGCCAAACTGTGCCCACTGTAATTCAACATTGCTTCGCTTCATATATTTTACCCATAAGGAAGAAAACATTATAGTAGATGGCCCATATTCAACATACATCTCATAACTTGGAGTTCCTTCTGGAGGAAGCGGGAACATACAACGTATGGCCAGGGGTCCCTTCTGGAGGAAGCGGACAAGCCGCCTCCAGCTGGGAGTCCTGTGTACACATACAACAACATAATTTCTTGAACTTGCTACTGACTGGCATTCTTAAAAAATGGATAACAGACACCAGCAGGTTTTTAAAACTCACCTCGCTTGCTTGGCTTTTGCAAAAGTCAATAACAGCAGAATCATACAGAACAGACACCAGCGGGTTTTTAAAAACTCACCTCGCTTGCTTGGCTTTGGCAAAAGTCAATAACTGCTTGGCTTTCGCGAAAGTCAATAACAGAATCATACAGACTTGGTGGGTGATCAGTCCACCCTTACCTTACAGGGGTAGTTCTCTTCTGCAGATGTGGGGCTGTGTCCTGCTCCAGAAATTATTTGCTAGGGGACTCCAGCGAGAACACGGTCAAGTGGCCCAGACCGGGTGGGGAGGAACAGTGGGCGAGTCGTTCGGCTTACCAGATTGCAAGAATCCCTCGGGTAGGGAACCTTCGTCGGAGTCTCTCCGTGCACCCCCTCACATCCACCGGGCCTGACCTTCGTGCTTGTGGAGTCCTTGTTCAGGCTCCATTTGAAGAACCGCAATAACCCACTTACTGGGTCTCAGCGGCGGGGGAACCGCCCAAGTCTTCCATACCTTCCATACTTAGTAAAAGAAGACACAGGAGCCTTAGTCTGCAGGAGGAACCCAGATTTATTCAATAGCCCGGGCTATGGAACAGAGTCCCAAGCTAGTCAGAGACAAAACCCAGGAGGCTGCTACTTCACTCTGTAGCTTACAAGCCTTTTATACTTTTTCATCCCAGTCTGTTGGCTGTTAGTTCATTGTTTAATCAGGGCAGTGTTTGCAGTTGATAACCAGATCCAGACGACGTTTGTAGATGGTGACCTGGTCAAGGCTTGGTACACAAATCATTGTCCACTCGGCTTTGATCAAGGCTCAGTCTTTTCAAGTCATTGTTCAATTGCCTTGATCAAAGCCCGGTCTTTCAAGTCATTGTTCAATCACCCTCATCAAGGTCCAGCAGTCAGACCATTGTCCAGATAACCTGATCACGGTGTCAAGGATGTTTACCAGGCTGGGAGCAGGAGATGGAAAACAAATTATTTACTCAGGGTGTGAGTGTCTTGTGGCTTTTAGTTGAACTGCAAAGACCAGGGGGGTTGGGTGTGTGACAGTTCCTCGGCAGAAATGCAGGCTGCAAGATGGTTTTTGTCGTGTTAGCTAGAATTTCCTCAGGCATCAGCAGAAATGACCAGGTGGGTCGTGTGGAAATGTTTGACACGAGATGGCAATGAAAAAGCAATGGAGTCCCGGTGCAAATGATGCCGATCAGAAGAACACTTTTCCTCACCCCGCTCCGCCACATCCCTCAGCCTCTCTCCATGCTCCCCCAAACGCCTTCCGCCCCTGACGAGTGCCCCCCCGCTGCGACGGTGTTGACCTCCTGGCCCCTGCCCCCCTCTCCCGGAGTCTTCCATTCCCCGCACCCCACCCCACCGTGCTCTCCTCCTTGTCGCTCCAAACCAAATCCTCCAACTTACGCCGGACCGTACCACCCCCTTGTGGCCCCACCAATTCCCCCAACACCCCTCCCTGGGCCCCTCGCACCCACCCGCTCCCCCCAGTCCCTCATGCCCAACCACCGCTACCCCCAGCCCGCGGCTGCCCTCCCCTGCCACCCCCCGCGTCCAGACTTGGTATGGCATGGACCTCCACCGCGGGAACTCCCGGCCCCCCTCCCCCCGAGGTATCACCCACCCTGTGCCTAACACCCCTCTCTCCCCTCCGACCCCAGCCAAAATCACTGACCCCCGGCCCTGCGGCCCCACCCACCCCCAGGCTTGGAGACCAGCGCTGTGCCTCAAGAGCCTCGCCCTCTCCCCTGACACCTCCACCATCCCCCCTTACTGACCCCTCACCCTCGCTGTCAATCCGGACAGGTGAAAAATAACACTCATTCCCTGGGGGGGTGCGACTCCGCTGCCCAGACCCTGGCCTGTGTGCTCCACTACTTCCCCTGAATCATTTTGTCCACCATAAGCGTGGAAGGGTATACTCAGACATGAGTCCCTTGCTCACTGCTCCATCAGGATTCAAGCAAGCCGGGCCGACGAGGCTGAAATGCCAGAAACCGGTCCCCGGTAGCTTGTCTCCTTTCTGGTGAAGAATTGGCTTGGTAGTTTGGTCTGCCCTGTTCCCATGATGCACTGGGTCAGGGACAGACTAATTTGCATATAGCCAGGTTCTGAGCTGGGATGGGGCAGTGAGCTAAATAACGGTGATGGATCAAGCCCTGATCTTTGGACTGGGTAAGAGTGGTCTGCTTAATTCAGATACTCTGTTCATCACCACCCCCTTTTCTGAACCACTACTTCCCCCTGCATGCCATTCTTTTTCCCGGCCCCCCACTCACCCGCGTCACTCCTTGAGACCCTCCCGCCACATCCGGCGGTACCGTTTGCCCCTCACCTGCCCCCTCCGCACCTGTCACCCTCGTCCTTGAGACCCACATTGCCTTCGGCCGAGTCGCCCCCCGCCCCTGCCTGGAATGCGAGACTCTGCCTCTTGGCCCCCCCTGTTTCTCTTTCCACAGGCGCTTCCGCGGCGCGGCCGCTTGTGCCCAACGGCCATGACCCCCAGCCTCCCCCGGGATGCTCTTCACGGCCCGCGGCAGCTCACAAGCGAGCACCACCGCAGCGAGGCCACTCTCTGCGCACCGCGGGGGGCTTACCTTGATGTCGGGCCGCAAGATGTCAATGCGGCCCGCATCCTCCAACAGACATATGGCCTCCAACACGCGGGGGTCATCTAGATGCGCCATCACTGCCGATCCCTCACAAGTAGGCTCGCCTCTTGCCGCAGCACCTTGCTCCTTCTCCTCACCACGCGATGCAGCTACCGCACAAAACGCCGCTACCACCAACACAATAAGCCCCACTACCCGCACTATTCCCCAAAAACCAGAAGCCACAGCAGACAAATTAGCAGACCATTAAGAAAAACTAAGCCCCAGAGAACCACCCAAACTGGCTGTCGTGTCACGACCACCAAAATGGTGCCTCGTGACACCAAATGGCCGGTTATGTACCCCCCTTAGCCCAAAACCAGCCCAGCCCAACCAGCCCAAAGACAGCCCAACCCGCCCAACCAGCTTCTCAGGTCCAGCAGCCCCCCTCCGGCCCAAAACCCCCTGCGGGGGCAGGCCTTCCGCTGGTCGGCCACGCCCCCAAAGGCCTATTGTGGTCTGATTAAATTTCTTAATAATTTGGACAAGTTGCTAAGAGCTTCTACCTTGTCGGACACTTGTGGAATATAATTGGTACCCCCATCCTTTTTCCCATATGTGTTTTGGTGCTTAAAGTTTCGCTACATGCAAACTATTGCCTACAATCTATACTTCTATTTCTTCCATAAATACACGAATCACTGAAGCATGAGTAATCTAATAAAAACACTCACCAAATGCCGATCTGATTATCAATCAGCCTTTTTGCACAGAATTTAAGGAAAAATTGATCCTTGCAGAATATGCTTACTTTTTTATGCAGACACTTTAAGCTTCTAATGGGTGCAATAGAAGTGACTGTGGTTTTCAACCAAATATGTGTTATTTCCAATTCATTTATAAGATATTGATTGTTCTGTGATGGATTTTAAAACCGGTTTCAAGCTATTTCCCTACATTCCTTTTATCATTTGCAAATAAGCTTTTTGCATATTCGTTTTTAATTTATAACAACAATTTTAAAATTGCTCCAAATTATAACTTTACGATATGTTTTGGATTTACACTTAACCTGTATCGTTTAATATGTGCTATCAATTTGTAATGGCTTTAATTAGCTGCGCAAAAAAATAAATAATAAAATAAATAATAATAATAAAGGTGGAGCAGTTGAACAGGAAGACTGGAGGGTCTTTTAATAATAATTTGGCTTTGAGCATCTGGAGGTCATTTGTGTTTCAAAAAAGTGGCGCCCTCCTATTCTTCCCTGAAATACTCACAAACTACGTATCTTTATTTTTGTTTGGTAAACTCTGCACACAGGTTTTTACGTTCTGGTATTAACTGATTCGCGTCACTTGGCATCCATTTCATATATGCTATTCTGGGGCTTAAAGCAGATCAGCCTGGCCTAATTAACATTGAAAGAAACCAGGGCTTACTTCTGCTGGCTCATTGGTGCACAGGGAGCCCTCTGTGCACAAGCCAGGGTTCGGCAAAAATTGAGGAAACTGTGCCCCTGATGGATTTTTCCGACTCTCATTCCACAACTCACAGCTGAAAGGAATAAAGAAATTGCACACTGCTTAGAGCAGTTGACAGAGTGATCCGCAAATCTTTAACCTTTTGTTTGCTGCTCTCAAACCTCAATGTGCTGAGAATCTTATCCCCAGACACAAGCATCAGTGAAATGGAACCTGTTAAAAGGTCTGATCCTACCCTGTAAAGAAGGGAAGGCCCAAAGAGCCATAATAGCCACGTGAAAACCTTTCATGAGTGAAACCTTCAGGTAGACTTGGCATTTAACCAACTGCACTTTCCAGTCTGGGACTTATAGGTTTAATGTTACATGATGTTGTTGCTGACTGGGCTTGTGGCTTTGCTCTTGGAGACAAGCTGGACCCCTGGCTCCTCTTCCCCCCTAAAGTATTTCACTTGCCCCTCTAAAGAGTAAATCTAATGCAAGTCACAAGTGACAAAGGTCTAGGGTGACCAGACCTCCCAGTGTCACCCGGACAGTCCCGGTTTTTCGTGAAGTGTCCCGATGTCCAGACACTTTCCTCCAAACTGAATAAATGTCCCTGTTATTGGATAGTGACTGGGATGAGCACAGAAATGTCCCGGTTTTTGCATAGTGGCTGACTACGCACTGGTGTGAAAAGGAAGTGTGCATGTTCACTTCTCATTACTGGAGATGTTACAGCGTGAAGTCACTCCAGATGAGGTTGTTGTGGGAAGGGAAATCCTTTAAAGAGAGACATTTTTTCTTGGGATTTCCCTTTTCTTTCTACAACCCAGCAAGAATGTCATTATTTCAGCCATTGGGGCAACAGCGTGTCCGGACCGCCAGCATGACCCTGTTCAATAGACCCAGAGGTCACTGCCTACACCAAGATCCAGTCAGCCCCCAGTGTAAACTGTAGTCCTACTTCTATGTTTATGACATGTCCGGGATTTTTTTGTATTGGGAATCTGGTCACCGTACAAAGGCCTGAAGCAAGATGGAATTTGAAGTTAATTTACTATATCGTACAACAGAAGGAGCAAGGAACTTGGTTAGATAGACCCATGGTAAGAGGGAATAATTGGGTAATTTAGGAGTTTGATTAATAACTTTTAACACAGGTAGGTGACACACAGGTAATGAACCCACTGCTTCGTAGGGCTCTATGAAGGAGGATCAGATGCATGAAGAATGAATTATGCTAACTTTGGCTCTCAGGTCTTTCACCAACCTCGCAAAGTACCTTCTGCTGACTGAAAAGGCCATTCTCACATTTATGGATCACTGTTATATATGTGTAGTTGGACTATGGCTGTGTGATGTTAACTGGTCAAAGACACAAAAGAAGTCATGATGCTGCTATGTTCGTCCCTCATTGGCCATTGCAGCTCTCAAGGAGACACGTAGTGAGTTTTTTCACTGCTACTCCGCACTTCATCATTCATTATCCCTTCAGGTGGCAACCTGATGGCATACGCCACCTTCGTGGGAGGTGTGTGGCATCCATGTGAAACAACAGAATTTCAGACACAAGCTCCAATGCAATGTCTATGTTTCTGCATTTTATAGTGGTGTGATTAAAATTGTTCTTTCAAACACTGTGCAATACATATCACAGCATATAATGTATGCATTCAGATCCAATGTGTGACTATACACACAAGTGTGGTGTAGATCACTTTAGGTATGCATCTTATGTCCAGGTTATGGGTGGAGAGATAAACATACATTAACATCCATACATAACTCATCTGCTTTATTTGGCAAGGGTTCCCCAAACCAGCTTACCCCTACACTTCTGCTATTCCATTCTTAACACTTTAGGGGGAAAAAATGTGATGGAATACATATTTGCATTTAAGTGGTCATTTGGATACATTTAGATTTTTCCCCCAATTATTTTATGTGCATTCTAAAATTATGGCATGTGTCCAGAGTAGTCACCAAGTTGTAATGGTATCGGTCTCAAAGGTTTAACACTTAACTAGGCTGTAACTTGAAAGTCAGGTGTTTGAATCCCAGCAAGGCTTTTTTTGCAGTTCATCCTTCCGAAGTCGGTAAACGGAATAATATTAAATTAGGTAATAGTATCTGTGAATAACAGTACTTTGAAGTGGTATAAATGGGGCAGAAAAGCTATATACGTAAGTTATTGTTACATAGTTATACATTTATTACACACAGGTGCTTTTTCTGTTCTTAGTTTGCATATTTATGATTGACTCCGTGCCTCTGATCCTCGCTATACTCCAACAGCCACGCAATAATCTCCAAGTGTGAGCTGCGGGCATGATATGGTAGTAGCCGAACATTTATTGAATGTCTTATTTGTGGTTACAATCTGTTCTTTTCATGTTTCTTGGGTAAGGGGACATGTTCCATTTGTTACTATGTGTATTTTTGGATTTAGTCTTTGCAAACTGTTGACTGTCATATGTGCTATATAGTGTTTTGTACTGTAGGTGCATTTATATAGCACTTCATAAACCCAATGAGGCACTGCTGCTGAAGAGTATTCGCAAACAGGTTTCTAGCTGGGAATAGTATAAATGGAAGTGTTTGACTGTCATGTGGGCTTTATGGGGGTACTGTTTTGATTTCTTGCGTGAGGACCACAACAGTGCTCTTGTTAGGTCGAGCCTGAGCAGCGCACTGCTCTGCGAGGTATCTGTATCCAGGTAGGGACTTGAAGCTCCGCCCACTCTCCGCCCATTTTTTTAATTACCTTGTATCATTGTCCACTGTAGACTGCGGCTGTTCATTGGTTAATAGGCTTTGTAGTCCCTCCTTAGTACCGCCTTGTCTCATTTTTTTAACCTCCCATGGCGCCGCCCCCTGTTACAAGTGTAGTTACTCGGTAGGCTTTAATTACAGCCTCTGTGCACGATTTCCTCAAATAGCAATAGGTCTCACATTTATGAGAGTTTAACACTATTTCCTCAAGTAGCAATAGGTCTCGCATTTGTGAGAGTTTAAGCTATTGGCATTTTAAATGACAATGCCTTTTATTTATCTGTTTTAAAAACAACACATAAATGAAAGGCATTGTCATTTACAATGCCAACAGCACAAACTCGAGACATATTGCATTGCCAATGCTTGTATTTTGTCTCCTAGACATGAAGCTGAAGCAAAGATGAGTTATGGATTGGACGCTTAAGCATTTTAACTGATGTAGGAATGTATAGAGAGTCTGTGAGTCTAGTGCAAACTGTGTTGTAAGTGTTTTGATGTGCGTTTAAGGCAAGGACTGCTCAAACCATGTTGCGGGAAGTGTATGGCTGCACATAAGAAAAAAAAATTAGAGATAAGACTCGTGTTGTGATTAATGACGCTCACCACCATCAGACACGACCTAAAATGTTTATTCTCCATCACCAAGCCAGTCAGGCCTAAGAACGCTCTGAGAATTAAAGTGACATATGTAGTTGACAATTAACAGCTGGGACCTCTGGAATGTTCCAAGTTCTGAGTGAATAGAAGTGGGAACAGGGAATGAGAAGATACCAAATTGGAAGGGAGTATAGGGAATAACACACAGGGGTCATGCAAACACGTAACATAAAACATGTGTTGTTGTATATGATCGTTTTAAGACTGGGTCTTGCTTGATCTTGAAAAAAAGGTTTGCAGAGATATGGTCACGCACTTCATATACATCACTGAATGATGTCCTTCTGCCAATGGAGGACTACATTCAAAAAGATAGCATTGGAGGTCAAATCTTTGATATTCAAACTTCCGGCCCCTCGTTTATCTTGAACATTTTATCTATGTTCATTTGTATGCTACCCCCCCCCCCCCTTAAAGTTATTGTGATGCAACTATATGTGAAAATCTGAAACTGAACAGCCAGTTTTACTTTTTCACATTGCGTCACCAGAAATCGTCATCAGTTGGTAGGGTTCTAATTGTAGCTTTGGTTAGTGAACTTTCCATAAACGTCATGTACACTGATTGCAATGATTGATTGTAATTACTGAGTCACTGGGCTTTTTTTGTTTGCTTGGTTGGTGGGTGTGGTTCAAGTGCGTCAAGGAGTAAACAATGTTTATGCCCGAATTTTAAGTGCAGAGTAACGTGCCCTAGTATAATCTGTTTTTTTTGTTCATACACATTTGTTTAGATGCGATACAGATTATAACATAGCAACCAATAGCAAAGTACGAAAAATATTGTATGCGTTGGTTTACAAGTGAAAAAAGTAGGTAATCCACTTGTTAAAAAAGAGAATGCTTGAACTTCTGAAAAGTGATGCGAGAGTGCCACCCTTGTTTCTCAGTTATATCATGCATTTCTGTAGAATCATAGGCTAGATTGTATAACATTTCTACTGATGTTGTCAACGTACGAGGTTATTTCCCTTGTTCATGGTTCATCTTTCATGGTAAGGGACATATTGCATATGTTTTTATTGGTGGCAATAATTCCTGGGGGGTGGGGGGGGGAATGAAGTGTGAGATTAGATAAAGTAATAGGTCTCTTCTCTTTTGGTCTGAAGACCTGGCTGAGCAGACCTCTCTTACACCCACAAGGTCCATTCTTCCCATTGTTTTCTTTTGGATTTCTAGTCCTATGTTTGTTATAAGGTAGGTTCAAAGAGGGGCTCTTCCCAGGAGGCATCCCCCAGACTAAGAGAGGCCGGGGACCTACCACCCTAGATTGTTTTAGGAACTTCTGCTTCTGCCCTCCTTCCACATCACTCACATTTTTATTAACATAATCCATACCTGCCAACTCACACGGTGGCACAGTGTGACACACAATATCGGCTCCCATCACACAGTCTCCCAGGGCAGGGAGGAGCCAATATCACAAGGTGGCAGGGAAAACATGCTGAAAACCACTGTAAATAGTGGTTTTACAGTTCGTTTTTCGAGGCTTTTAACTGCTGACGTCCATTAAGGGGTGTGAAAACACCCCAGGACATCGGGTACCAGACTCAGAGAACTTTTATTTTGGGAGCAGGGGTTTTGGGGTTTGGGTTGGGGTTCAAAAGCACCTCATAGGTACTTCTTGGCAGAAGGCCTTGCTCCCTTCAAGGCCCAGTCCCCTCCTCACAAGTTGATATTGTTCTTCAAAAAGGCAAGTTTGACATTCTGGTGTCAATATAAGCTATGTGTATCATTTCACTGATAGCCACGTGATACTAAATTACAATAGGAAACTGAAAGTTGCAGTCTCATGAAGCACGACCAAATGCGATAGTGCATCCAGTAGCATGCTGATGACTTCACTCCAGTCCTACAAATTATTGTGTCAATGTAATTAGTCACAAGGAAGCAAAACAAGACTACAACATCCATAATGCATTAGTTTATCACATGAAAGTCCAGAACTGGAAACAGGGTCATGGTGGGAGGTGATCAGTCTACCTATTAGGCCAACGGAACTGAGTGCTGTCATCTCCCAGCTGGGAAATCCGACTGGCAGACAACGCCACCCTACTCTTCTGGGCACGGTCTATGGCATGGTAGTAGGCGTACCAACCACTTGGAAGAAGACAAGCCCTGTTCCACAAATGGGGCCTAGGTAGCCTATGCACTGGGTCTCTATGGAAAGGAGACCTAAAGTTGCACACTACAATAGTTCTCTCACAACAATAAGCGGCTTTATATTTGAAAGTGAAATTCTGTAAATACAAACTCTGCAACAACTTCTACAGTGCATATGGAAGAATTTAGCTCTTTTCTCTTGCCCTTGTTCTGCTCTTCTTCTTTGATCTACTATATCATGACTATTGCTTGCAGGAAGAATGCTCTAAGGGACAATTTATGTCATATTGAATGGGATTTAGGAATATCTTCTTGAAAGAAGCCATTTAATTTTTAGAACATTTGTTTAATTATTTGTGTTTTTCACTTTTTGGTCAATTACATTCTTATTGCTAATATTCGCTGATTTTGGTTATGTGATGAAAATATATTTAAATATAAGTGACAAAAGTGAGGGCTGAATGTCATCATTGAAGAGTTGCTCTTGCTTTGAACATTTACACAGGTATGAGGATTTCCTTCCTCCACATGCACCTGGCAAGGGAACAAAATATATATATATATTTAAAAAATTTATCACATTAAAAGCTACAAAATCCACGTTTCTTACTTCTCAACTAACCGCTTACATATCGTGTGTGTGTGTGTTTTTTTAATAGTCCATTGATATACAACATTTCTACATCATGTTTTTCGGTATAGCCGTTTAGATTTTGCCTAAATAAAAAGACGCAAAATAAAAAAATAAAAGAGGGTAAGCTGTAGAGTGTTCCTGGGATGCAATGCAGGCATCTGTAGGTAATCTTACATATTTTTAACTGAAGCCACCTTGAGGCCCTAGCCTGCTAAATAATAACCCGGTGCACACAGGGCTTCCGCTCGGTCAGAGGACCAGCTTACAAAAACAGTCTACTTTTAGCCCTGGCTTCAGGTGGCCTCTTTATGAGTCTGGGAGCGCTTCCTGTCTGCTCGCTGATAGGAAGTGTAACCCAAGCAGAGCAGTTGAGTGACATTTCTCATGCGTGGTCCTCCACTCGGGTAACTTGTGCACGTTAGTACGGAAACTTCGTTGTGTTGTTTACGTACAAGTGGTTCTCTACAGCTTCAGAGCCGAAAAGAGCAGGCCAAGTTAAAGATAGACATCTGCACTGGGGTAACTGCCAGGAACACCGCTATCAACACTTCCTCACTAAAGTGATAAGGTCTGCTCGGCTTTCAACTCTTGAGTAACGTTGTTTTTGGTAAACCTATTTGAGGTGGAAAGATTGCAACAGCCTGCAGTGGGGTTAATACGCCAAGGCAGTTTGGAGTATGTAAAGTACAAACTCCTGTAGCATTCAGTGGCGGCTGGCATCTACCGGGAAGGTGGATCGAGCACGCATGTGTAAAATACCATAACAACAATAAAATAAAACCAAACTCTGCGACGTCCTTGCTCCGGACCTCTTCTTTTGCTGATGCAGGAACCGGATGCTGGAACGCCACTGGGCAATTCTGGCGCTGCTCTCACCAGCATGAGAGCAGCTCTAGGATTGGTGGGAACGGCCTCGCTTGGCGCTCCACAGTGCTCTGGAGGCTTTGGTTTACACTTTAAACAGTGCAATACCAGCCCAACCTCTTCCCTGCTGCTGTCACTTAGCAGAGGCCCGCCTCATTCTGACGCTTGGCTCAGGACGGGAGATGAAAAATAAAATGGTAATTGCCATTTTATTGCTTCATCTCTGTGGCTTTAGAGGAATTTTAAGAGGGGCGACACTCTTCCTCTCAAACGGAGGAGTCGCCACTTGTATTACTCTTTTACGTACTGTTGCATGCCACGTACTGTTGCATGCCGCATCGCTTAATTTGAGCTAATGGTTGCTAATTGGGCCCTTCAGGACTTTCGTTTTTTGTTTACAGACTGTGGTCCAGAGCAAGAAACAGCAAAACATAAAAGAGGGATGGAACTGAAGGAAGAAGAGTAACAGTAACAAGCATTTGCAATGCAATAGGTCTCGCATTAGGAAAGTTTGAGCTATTGGTCTTGTAAATTACAATTTTTTTATTTATGTGTTGGTTTTGAAAATAGCTAAATTAATAGCTTTGTCATTTACAATGTCAATAGTTATAACTTTCGCAAATGTGACACCTATAACCTGGGGTTGCGCTGAGTGATGCTGTGGTGGTGCTGAGTGGTGCTGTGGTGGTGCTGAGTGATGCTGTGGTGGTGCTGAGTGTTGCTGTGGTGGTGCTGAGTGGTGCTGAGTGATGCTGGGGTGGCGCTGACGGATGCTGTGGTGGTGCTGAGTGGTGCTGTGGTGGTGCTGAGTGATGCTGTGGTGGTGCTGAGTGATGCTGTGGTGGTGCTGAGTGGTGCTGTGGTGGTGCTGAGTAGTGCTGTGGTGGTGCTGAGTGATAATGCGGTGGTGCTGAGTGGTGCTGTGGTGGTGCTGAGTGGTGCTGTGTTGGTGCTGAGTGGTGCTGTGGTGGTGCTGAGTGGTGCTGTGGTGCTGCTGAGTGATAATGTGGTGGTGCTGAGTGATAATGTGGTGCTGCTGAGTGATGCTGGGGTAGCGCTGAGTGGTGCTGTGGTGGTGCTGAGTGATGGTGGGGTGGCGCTGAGTGATGCTGTGGTGGTGCTGAGTGGTGCTGTGGTGGTGCTGAGTGGTGCTGTGGTGGTGCTGAGTGATGTTGGGGTGGCGCTAAGTGATGCTGTGGTGGTGCTGAGTGGTGCTGTGGTGGTGCTGAGTGATGCTGTGGTGGTGCTGAGTGATGCTGTGGTGGTGCTGAGTGGTGCTGTGGTGGTGCTGAGTGGTGCTGTGGTGGTGCTGAGTGATAATGTGGTGGTGCTGAGTGGTGCTGTGGTGGTGCTGAGTGATGCTGTGGTGGTGCTGAGTGGTGCTGTGGTGGTGCTGAGTGATGCTGGGTGGCGCTGAGTGATGCTGTGGTGGTGCTGAGTGGTGCTGTGGTGGGGTAACACACTACAGAATACTAAAAAGTGATTAATGGAGTGCTTGAACTAATCTCAGTCACTGGCAATTATTCGGGGGTGCCCTGGTGCCTAAAAATTGACCTATTGGTTATGAGAATTCCTTTATTACTCCCAACTTCAAAAAGTAGAAAGTAAAACATTCCCATTGCAAAACCATATGATATCTGGAGCCCTGCAAACCCGATACAATGAGTGACAAAGCTGTACACCAATGAGCTCCAATGATCAGCTTTAGATGAAAGCGCGTCATAAATTCCAAATGTTCATCTCTGGATCGGTGTTCACATGGTGGCACGGTATACTAGAAGGAAGATTCGGCATCCGATAACAAGCATACTGAGAGCACGGACGTCAGAATGACATCACTCACTCAGACACGAAATTACTTGCCTTTCAGCCTCCACGTCAATGAAGACTTTTAATTTGTCAAATATTGTACCGTGATTTATTTAGCAGCAAAGCCACTAATAATAATACTGCTGTTTATTGGCAGGTTTTCTATAGTCCTGGCCGAAATGTAAATTACGCTGGAGTAATCAAAGTATTTTCATTAATTACGCATTACTCCTGTGTTAAGAAATGGCGTGATTACACAAGCTTGAGCAATTACGAGTAATTTGGGGCAAACATCCTACCACAAAAGCACAGGAAAAACGAACTACGAGAGCGAGCCTCGGCTGCCTACTACTAGTCGTGTCCTGTAACATTTGGTGCCATTTATGGAGCGAAAAATGAATCCTGATGCCCATTTTGGATGCAAGGTCGTATTTTGCACTATGAAAATAGCGATACATGCTGACTAGTGCTTCTCTTTGAATTACGCGCGATTTTTGCAGTAATTACTAGAGAGAATTATGCCAACTATGCCCACACCTAGTTTTCTGTTGGCGCTATAAACATCACTGTTCCTTCGCTCAACTCATGCATACGCGATTCATTGACACAATGACCCCTTCTAGACTTCGAAGCTGAACCCTCCCAGCTACATGAGGGTGTCAGATGCAAACGTTAATCGCACTGGCACCTAATGACACACCACCAGGTAATTAACAACGATACACTTTGAAATGCTTAACCGCGTGTAAATATGTTAAGACTGAATGTTACACTCCGGCGAACAGTCCCATCAAACCACCTGTAACCTAGTCACTGAATTGCGCCAATACAGATATAAATTCGTTTATACCTCTTCTCCCGTAATCTGCGGTTTCCTATTGCTATAAATATCAGCAGTTATTTTACTTGCCTTTTTTTTAGGTTAGTGAGGATGAGGGGGCATATTAACAACAATTAGCGATATTTATCGCTAACGAGGCTTAGCAACGATTTTTTTTAACCCTAAGCATCGCCGGAAATTATCCCAGAGATAACTTGCTATTAGCAAGGTTTATATCAGAAGTGATAAAAATCCTTGCGCTAACTGCCAAATGAGTGATTATCGCTGGAAAACCAACGATAATCTCTCGAATTTTGGCGTTAACTTGATGATAGGGGCTCACAAACTTAGCCATGATATCCACCTTCCATAGGATATCATGGCTAAGTCAGGAAAATACCAGGTGTAAAAAAAGCAGTGCTAACCGTGGTTAGCGCTGCATTTTTTATCACTAACAGGGTTAGCGAATTCCTTGATAATAGGAGAAATGTCGCTTAACAACAATTCTCCTATTATTTTTCTCGAGAACGCCCCCTTTGCATCTCATTAGAGATGCAAGGGGAAGCGTAGAGAAAAAGGGTGCTAACATGCAAATTTGCGTGTTAGCACCCTGTTGCTGATAGGGAGATAATTTTGTCTCCGCTTTCTTGGCTTTTAAAGCCAAAAAAGCAGAGATAAATCCCTTGATAATATGCCCCGAGATTCTAAGACAGCCTCCTCGAGATTCGCAACCTTTAGGTTATACGCGCAGATCTCAGCAGCACAAGCACTAACCCATCGAGTTAAGCTAGTTTCGTCAATCACCTCTTACAGCTCATTTCTCATGCTAAGAAAACGATGACGAGGGACAGGTATCCAAAGGCAGAAAGAAAATGAACCCTTTATGTCTACGGGGCGTCATCGCTGGGTGTGTATGAAATAGCACATTTTAAAATTCGCCTTTATATCCAACAATTGTTCGAAGGTTGGGTGGGAAACCGACCTCATACATACACGACCCTTAAATTTTTTCGAAGCTAGATTTTGTAAAATGAAATCATTTAAGAAAGCATTATCAAGCTCTCGTAAATCTTAACTCCAATATTTTGTAATCCCTTTTATTGCTAGTGTGTGCACAGCTCGTGTAAATAATACATTGAAGCAAACAAAGACACATCATCGACATAACACTCTGATTTTAGTTTGTGAAACGCCAATTGTTGAATTAAAATGCCCGTTTAGCTTTAGAGGCAGTTGAGGGTTACAAAGGTTTTAAAGTTTCGGCTTTTAATGAGTGACTATACAAATGTTAATTTGACAAAAACGACATAAAGGTAGTTTTATTTTAAAATTAAGACAGCCATAAGGCAGTGTGTGTATCCATAAACTTGCAGAGCTCTTCATTTGAAACAAATTATCTGCTCACAGTTCGGAAAGTAAAGGGGGCAGGCATGGGACTGAAACGTTGCTCAGGATTACAAAATCTGGCAGAGAGTGGAAGCCGGGATTAGAACGCACGTCTCTAGGATCCACAATGTACAGTTTTAGCTCTGGTCCCATCGCGTGCTCACTACAGTACGTGGGTTGTCTACACTTGTTTCTAAAGGTACGAGCTTCTACACTATGACTCATGGTTTTGCATTTTTTTCTCGTTACTTTACAAAATAAATATTAGACGCCCGGCAGCATATCCCGTTTAAAGAAACAAAACTGTTTAACACCAGCACTCCCAAATTAGGGTAAATTATCAAACATGAAAAAATGTCAGCCATGATAAACTAGGGAAAAACGAGTCTAACAGAGTGGAAAAAAGGCACAAAAAAAAGCGGAGATGTGAAAGAGGATCAACAAGCTCTTGGCATTGCTGTGGGGAGGCCGTGGGCAGCAACAGTAGGGGTGAATAATTAGGGGGGGAGGAGAAATGCGAGACACGGCCTGGCAGCCTTGAAAAGTGTGAAGCAGGGGGCAGGGGAGCGGATGCCTTTGAAGTGAAGCTCTCGGAGGCAGGCGGCTCGGGGAGCAAATGGCAAGCTCGTGCAGGAGCACATGCACTCGACGTAATCCGACTGGTGGTTTCAGAGCTTGTTTTGCCCTCAATACTCTCGTACTATTATCGCTTGTGCAATTAATAGGACGAGACCTAAAAAAACGGACAAAAGAGAGAACAGGGATGAAAAAACTTGCAAGAGTGGGATAGAGAGGCCGGGAGTGTGTTAAAGAGGCATGATTAAAGAGGTATGCAGTAGAATCAAGATTACAAAGATTTAGTATTTCCGAACAAAACTTTTGGCCTAATCAGGAGTTTGACGTTTTGATGCTGATTCACATAGTATGCATGTAAGACTACATACAGTGCAGTACTACTATCTGTATTCATAAATACCTTTGTGAATCAGCCCCAAATCATACGTTTTTTGCTCTTCCAGGCAAATGTATTCTCATATTATATAAAGTGATATATACCCAACTTTAGACTGTTAGTGAGGGGGTGTGATTGCATGTTTCTACTATTATTGACCTGTTCCCTGGTTCAGTGATGAATTCAAGAATGTGGTTAAAAAGGGTGCACACTTGTCAATATCTATCTCGGTACAGGGTCAAAAGAATTATTGGTTGTTGTGAGTTTATAAACTCGAGAATTAACTTATTCTTGATTATTGTGAAGAACACAAAAATGGAGCATCTTCACGAGGTGGGAAAGATGTATCTCATGATTTTTTGCAGAGGTTGTGATTGACCGATCATTGGAGTGCTGTAGCTTCTTGAGAAAGTTTTGCCTCCAAAGAAGGCAGTATTATCAAACGTTTTAAGAGCACTGACAGGGAGTAAGCGTGGAGGTCACATTGAAATAGTTATTGCCATGCTGTAGTCAAAGTTCATTTTATTGTCCCAGAAAGCTATTTTGGCATTACTAGTAGTGCAATGATGCTGTTTTAAATACATTACAAAAGCATCCTTTGCTTTATCACCTATTTTGTTCCACAGTTAGGGCCTGATTCCAAGTGAGCCGTGCACTAACTTCTGTTTGTAACAATGTCAGAATTTGGAGTTGTGCAGAGTGTATCATAACTATTAAATACCCTGTGCAATAGAGTGTGTATTCCCCAATAGATTTCAGCAGTTTAAACCCTATATTTATGGGGCACATGGGTTTTGTTGCAGTAACCAAAAAAATCCACAAGTTATTCCTCATTGTGTTGAAATAAGAGGAATTCATCACATCTGATAAATTTCAATCCAAGGGTATCAGATGTTATCAGGTGTGATAATTTGCGACTATCTATCCACGCATTCATAATCAGGCCCTCCGTCTCCAGCTGCATAGACTTTTATAAGCAAATGTTGATTCTCTGAGTCTGAGTGCTCAGTGGATCTCATCTGTAATTTCCAAGAGAGAAGAAACCTTTCACGGTATAAGCGATAAAAGAATGTGAAATACCCATGTTGCTTTCTATGTCCCGGTCAACGCAAACTGAAAACCATTGATTTGTTAACAGGTCTAAGTTGCCATAATGGAATGTTTCTCATTACGTTAATTTATGTAAACCTTGGAGTGAGCATCTGAGATTGAGTAACCTCAAAGTAATTTTCAATTTTGGGAGATCACTAGGGTGAGCCGGTCCACCTGTAAGTCTACAACTATATGAAATTACGTTGTCTTTATCCTCTGTTTATTATTGGCTTCCACATTCTGGGGTTGTTGAGGCCAGTGGAAATTCCAAGGAAAACCCCAGTGAGGAGGGAAATTGGTCTCTAGAAGTGGCATTTGCAATGGTGCAAGCACACATTTATATGGCTGGTTGATACCTGATTCCATGCTTTGGATACCATTCAGAATTTTGATTGGTCTTTTGTTCTGCCCATCCAGCACTTGTGACTAAGTGGTTCACAGGCGGTATAATCCTTTTGAAGACTTTTCAGGCAGCAGGCTCGGCCAACAAACTGTGTTCCTGCAGATGAAGGCGTGGACCTTTAGGTTCTGGCAGAAGCAGTTAGTCGGGATTGTTTTATCCTGGCCAATATGAAAAGGAGAACTTTCAACCAGGCCCAAAGAAGCAGGTTGCATATGCTTAACGTTTGTTGATACTGTCTCGGGAGGTTCCATAAGAAATTATGTCAGTAGTTAAAAGTCTCGTGTGTCAGCTGGAAGGTGTTCTGCTGTCCATTCGTCCACTGCTGTGGCACACTGCCATGCTTAAGATAATTAACATAGACTAGGGAATGAACATTCAAAGAGCACAGAGATAAAATGAAGACACAAAGGTGAATCAGTAAGCCAAGCAGGACAAATTAAATAGGCCCCATCTCTTCAGCACACAGTTAGAAATTAGGTTGTCAAAAGCATCACTGACATTTTTTGTTGGGGCTGCCCTTGGATATGACATTTGGAATGACATCAAGGAAGAAGCAACAGGCAAGAGAGCTGGAAAACAAGCACTATGCACTGAAAATGTAAGCAGCATACATTTAAAAGACTTACAATAAAAAGGCATCAGTAGTCAAGAGGGGCAGAGAGAATGGGTCCTGTGCATTACCAGGCAGCAGTGTCTGGTGTAGACAAAAGAATCCCATTGTCCGTGATCCACAAAAATCTGAAATGTGGTCCACAAACGTTGTGTGTTGCAAAGAGAAGACAATGAACAGTGACTTAGTAGCAGACATTGAAAAGTCCAAAAGTAGTCTGCCCTTCATCGTCGTTTGTGGCTAAACGCAAGACTGTAGGTCAGTCTTTTTATGAAAATGATAGGCTTTGCTCAGTGACAGCAGGTCATAGAGCCAATAAAGTACAGAGAGAAAGGCATTACCAGCCATCATACATGATTTATACTCTGTAAAGTGATTTAATGATCATCAATTTTACTGTGCCAGAAAATATGTCTAGGAGAATTACTTTTATATTGTATTATGCAGGAGTATTTGGTTGGGACTTCTTACATTTTGCCTGACCCTGAAGCTTTTCACTGGATCTATTTGGCAAGGTGGGACAGTTTAAAGAGTGACCTGTGTCAGAAGCACTGAGTGTTGTGTGTAAAAGTCTGATGGGGGCTATGTACTTTTGTTGACTTTAGGGATATCAGTGGAACACAAGGAACTCAGGTGGATAGTGCTTTACATTACATACCATCTCCACTTTGTCTGAAGGATCCGTTTGATGTCAGCTTGTGGGATTAGCCTGCGTTGGGTTGATCTTGAATGGTAGACATGGCCAAGCGTTTGGGATTAGACAGGTCTTTTCAGTGCTTGAAATCTCTGGGTGTTTGTGAAGGTTCCTTGTTCCCTCCAAGGGTTGAGTTGCAGAGCCTGGAGGTCTCCCTCACAAAAAATGCTGTAACAATTAGGGAATTTCAGAACTTAGGAATGGTCAGAAGTGAGGATAGTCTAGATGTGAGGGTCCTTCTTGGATAATAGATGTGTAGTGAGAAGATCGTCTCTGTGCCTTCGAAGGGCCAATGGTGAAGCGGACAGTCTTAAAAGAACTACATCTTGCCACAAGCTGCCTGGAAGAAGTTGAAGAGTAGGGTGATGTGACCACAGATACCAAAATGTTCAACCAGTCTGGCAGCCGCTATATGGAGGGACTCAAAATGACATAGAACAATGATAGAAGCCACACGTATTACCCACTGAGAACTAGGGAGATGAAAAGTTGTGCAATTTCTTTTGACTTTTTAAGCAAACCAGCGCCTAGCATAAAAAGTGGCAGGAGGCTATTTCTTGCAGCAGATGCCTCCCTCTGAGACATTTTCTATGTGAACCAGTCGTCAGCTAGTATTGTGGGAGACTTTTTGTAAATCCAAATTTCCCTCTCATTTAAACTAGCATTAACAAAGCCAATATATCTGGCTTGAATGTACCAGTAAATGAAAAACAGGCTTTCACAAATGTGATTTTCATGCATTGTTTGAACAAATGTTCTTTAGCACATTAAAGCTTGTCCTACCGGCTTGGCCAACAATAAGGAAAAGTAGCAAAAATATGACTTTCTGTGTAAAATACATACATAAAAAATGGAAACGTGAAAAACATCATGGCTGGGTTTACTTTTCGATTTAGAACAGTCCCTTGTGCGTTCTAATGGAAACACTTCATGGAAGAAGGAATGATACATCACCAGCTGATAGCATCAAATGTGAGAGTAATACTCCTCAAAGTAAAGCCAAGCCAAAATCTCCTATCTGCATATTTTAAAGAATTGATAAAAAATATGTTGATCAGACAGCTACACTATCAAGCCAGACCTAAAATGGAAGTTTACCTTGCACAGATAGGCCACTATTGTGCTAAATTTAAAATAGCCATGTACTAAAGTTTGGTGACTTTCTTTTGGGGCCATTTCCAGTATGTAGTAAGCCATAGAAATCTCTTGAACTGTGTAGAAAGTGGTTTTCAGTGTATTTAATGCAATTTTGCCATAGCACAAAGCAAAAAGCTGGTGCATAATTGACACCCAAAATTGTGGGCAAAACGCTGAAACACTACTTGCATATTTAGCTCTAAATTTGTGGTAACATTATGATTACAGGTTGTGGTAACGCTCTTATCAAATCATGATTAAGAGCAAAGGATTTAAAATTGTGTAAGAGCCTTATAGCAACATCCCTGATAACACCTGGTAACTCAGCAACAGAGTAGCATGGTTTAATCAGGCAGATTCCCTGAGGGAGCCTCTTCAGGGATGGGTAGCACTAAGGTATAGTAAGGTGTTTTTAGGGTTCAGGGAAGGGTAGTGTTCGGGGGTAGTAAAGGTGTTATAGGGATCAGGGAAGGGTAACCTTAATCTGATCATATGAATTCCTTTTCTACTGCTTTACCTTTCAGAAAAGGTTTCCTCAGAGGACACTGTGGAGTGTCATTGGCTGGTAATATCAATATGAAAGAAAAAATCAACTCTTTTTTCTATTGGAGCACAAGCTAGAGAACTGGTTGGTTGCTTATATGCTTATATCGTTGGCATCTTTGGAACTCAAAGCAACCAATTTCATTGAAATTTAATTCTCTGTCAGGAATAAATTGTTCACCAGGAGTTGGAATATAAAATTCCACATGATGTAGAAATTGGTGCTGCCCCAGCAGTTCAGATGATTGGCACCAAAGCCCCTTCATGATGAACATGGGTGCCTATGGCATGACAAGACATTAAACCCACTGCAAAAAAGCGTCTACTGGCATAACAAAGCAACACATATTGGTGGTAAATCAACAGTTCAGTCAGCTGAAACACTAGAGTGATTGAAGCTAGTGAGCAGCAGAGGTACAACACCTAAGGTTTGGTGCATGGACCTTCTAGCATCCGTCCCTAAGATGATAAGGGCAATGATATCAAATTGATGACAGGCTTCTACACAAGGCATTCACAAACATTGTTTTAAAAAGACCATGAAACATCAACTGTGTACAGGGTTTTGTGGGAGAAATTATTTTTGAAGTATAGTTGGCCACCCAGGCAAAACCGTGACCAGATTTTAGATTTCAAAAGCAAGTTGATCAGTCTGATGATATAAATGCTAAGGGTAAACATCAGGATCAACCTCTTTCATCCCCAGGATGATACTCCATTGGAACTTTACAGCAGGACACTGCTGAATAGGCTGGGACCTGACAGCTATGCCACAAGAAACATCAGCATGCTGCTACTGTTGTGCAAGCCTACAAATGCCTAACAAACAAATTCCCATGTCATGTTCTCACTGGAACTACATTTAATTCTTTGAAGGCGTTGTGGGCTACACCTTAGCTTGGTTCTCATCTTCTCTTGATAAATACGCACATGAAACAAAATTGGGTCCTTTACTCTTCAAAATCACTCCTCTGAATTGAGGAGATTTCCAATTATCAGCCCTTTCCCCTATTGTATTTCACTTGTACCTAACCTTTTTGGCCATTATTATAGCAAATGGGTTCTGCCCATTTAGTCCATCAGGATTTTTTACTTTTGATTACCAGTTTTTTGGAATTTTACTGTGAGTGGGTCTCACTACCTGAGTCTCACTCAGGGCAAATTCATTGTAATTTGACTGGACATGTTTTCAGTCAATGTACGTCTTTTAAGATAAGGCTGCTACTGTGGAGCTAGGGAAAGGGGCACTGGGCTGGTTACACATAAATATGTGTGCACACAGGTACATGCACATGTATGGACTGTATGCGTGAGACTATCGTCATGCACCACCCAGTATCTAAGCACAGGTAGCCTGTTGCAGAAGGGACTCTGCAAGGACTGGTGGTGACCAGGGGTAGGTCCTATAATATTAGTGGACATTCACAGTGTTGGTATGTGAGGCTTAATGGAAAATCTGTAGTGCTTTCACTGCATTATACATATAGGTGAAATCTACCCTAATGTACAGTTTTGCTCAACTTAGGCCTACAGGGTCGAACAAGGTATCAAACTGGAGTAAAATACGCACACCGAGTTTGAATGTGCAAGCCCCAACACAATACATCAACATCATATAAGGTTTCAGGATTTGTCATATTTCTCAGGCTCATCTCATAATCAGATTCCAGGCCTTTGTTACCCCAGCTAGGCCAGGTTAATTACTTTGCACCTCAGCGTGAGGAACAAAGGTATCCCCACATATAAGGAGCAATTATAAGCCATTGAAACAGTTCCTCGAGAGGAAAAGGGTGCGGGAAAAATCTGCATCTGATAATTAGCTTGTCACATGGGACCTGGGCTGGGACAGCTCAATGTCACTAGAACAAATGGGGAGGGCCATACCTCTGGAGCCAACACAGTAGGGGCTTGCCTTTGAGGTTTTGGTGGGAAGGGATGATGCAGTGATGTCAGCTTCGAGTTGAGTTGAGGCTGTCAAAGGAGATCTTTCTAGAGAAAACGTGAAGTTGCCATGATCAATTTCCTGATAAGAGTGAAGGGATGATGTGGCATCCTAGGACTGCCCAGGGGTGCCTGACATTTAAAACTTTCCATCCTCACATAAAGGCCCCAGCGCAAGGGAAAGGTATTTGAAATGACTGTGGATCTGGGAGGCGACAATGGAGGAAAAGATGCCCAACTGGAAGGAGAAGCCGCCTGATGCCCTGCAAAAAGGGACTAAGGACTATGGGGCAGATTTATGAGGCTCTTGCGCCGCAATTGCGTCACGTAATGTGACACAACAGCGGCGCAAACAATGCGCCCTATTTACAACGTGACGCATCTAGGAGATGCGTCATGTTGGAAACGCCTGCGCCATAAGGAGGCGTTCCTGCGCAGGGGTGCGTTCCTGCGCAGGAACGCCTCCTAAAAGTGGCTGAGTGAAATCTATGAGATTTCACTCAGTCACTTTCTACGTCAATTCCCTATGCCTGCTTGAAGCAGGCGTAAGGGTGACACACCATACATTGAACAGGTGGCCCCTGTGCATTGCAGGAGTCATGTCGCACTTGCGACATGACTCCTGCAATGCGCCGCCCGTGCGCCGAGAGATGCGTCACGCATCTTCACTGCCTTGCACCATGGTGCGCCGCATCATAAATGCGGCGCACCATGGGTGGCGGAGCAGTGGCGCACTGTGGCGCATGTTAACTGGCGCATCCCTGGGGATGCGCCAGTTAACATAAATCTGCCCCCTTGTCTCCAGCTGACTCACAGGACTTGGATGGGTCTTCCCAGGGCCAGCGGCCCTGGTCCTCTTATGCTCCCTGAGGACCAGTTGGGAGAAATACCTGCACTCCACTGCCCCTGACAAGTGCTCTGCAAGTCAGCCAGGAGACTCTGGCGCCTCAGGAGAACGGGATGGAGAGTGTTCTGTTAGATGGTTGTGGGAGGAGTGCGCAAGAGGCCCCCACCAGCAGGAAAGGAGCATCAGGACCCAGGCAGAGGAGAAAAGTGGTGCAAGGTGACAGTACATCCAGCTCACCGCAGAATGCATCCTTTAGAGTACAGGAAACCTGATGAAACGACTCCTGGTAGCTAGGCCAGCCCACCAGGGGCAAAACAAGCAAGAGAAGAAGAGTTATGTAGCTCTAAAGATTTGACCTTTAAAATCAAGGAAACAGGCACATAGTGCACCACCATACTTTTAATTAAAACACCTGGGTTGGGCCAGGGGTCAGCTCATCTCTATTTATTGATGTCCTTGGGAGAGGGGCGTGCTCTCTGCCCAATAAACCTCTGGTCCTGGGGCCTGTTGCAATGAATTACTGTTCCGAGGACTCCATCCCCTGGGACAGGAGAACAGTACAGGCTCGGCAGCATCCGTGCACCCACACTCCTGCTGCACTGCCTCCTGCCCCCCCATGCCTGTGACTGGGGGTAGTAGGTAGGCGCAGCACAACCACAACCTGCCTGTGATAACTCACCAACAGACTCCTGCACCAGTATTAAATCTTCCTGCTGGGAGAACAGCAGACGGGGCAGTGCAAAGTATGCTCCCTGTGGTGCCCCCAACACTTTCATCACCTACGCGCCTGGTGGGCATGGGAACCCAGGAGTAAAATAAGCGAACCAATGAAAAAGACACCTGTGTAATGCTACCACCAGGAAAAACAAGCATTTGTAATGCAATAGGTCTCGCATTTACGCGAGACCGATTGCATTGCAAATGTAGGCATCACGGACAATGGGAGGGCGGAGGGGTTAGTAGGCACGGATAACGAAATAGAGGGTGGAGGTGGGGGGTTCGAAGGTATGGACAACGGGAGGGAGGGCAGGCAGGGGGAAGAAACCACGACAACGGAAGGGGGAAGTAACAAAGGCTGTAGGAAAACCTCATTAAAGTAAATAGTGCTCACAGTCTAAATAACACATACCGTGTAACACTCAAAGTAAAGAGGCCAGTTGCCATGGGAGGTGACAAATGAAGAGGAGGCTGTACTAAGGTGGGACTTACAAGCCTATTGACGAATCACAAGCCAGCATTTAGTACGGACAATGACACAAGCCAATGGCAAATATGGGCAGAGAGTGGGCGGGGCTTCTATTCACTACTCAACCACAACAATTCTCGCACAGCAGCACATGCTCGCTAGCTCTAGGCTCGACCTAAAAAACAGCAAAGTTGTTTATTTAATATTAAAGGATTTGGGCAACGAGAGACCTATTTTGCCCCTTTGGAGGACTTATGTGCATGTTTTACTTCTTTGTGGTGGCCCAAAACTAGACAGCTGCACCATCATCATATTTAAAAAGAGTTGTGGGTGTTATGTTATGTTATTCTAATTTGTAGAACACACTATCATCCGGGAGGGTATCCTGGCGCTGAGACGGTAACTACACAAAATATCGAGTTAAAAATATCGAATGGACAAAATATCGAATGGACAGAATATAGTCAACAAAAATATCGAATTTAAGGTAAGTAATGTAATATCGATTTTTATAAATATAGAAAGTCAAAATATCGAAGTATATAATATAGGTTATTAAAATATATCGAATTTTTATTAATATCGAATTTTTTTAAGTGTTTTGTATGTTAGTATATGTGTGAAAAGTGTATTTTTTTGTAATCTATTTTAAGTAATGAATTTTATGTTATTTAATTTTTGCGTACTTTAATTCTGTAGTGGGTTGTGGGTTTATAGGGGAATAGGGTGGGAAGTATTTAATTGTAATGAATTAAATATTTCAATTTATTTATTGGTATTTATTTTGAATAAATTGTTTATTAATTTTTAATTGGTAATTAATTAATTTTATATTGGTAATACATTTTTATTAATTGATTAATTGATAATTATGTGAAGTTTATTAATTTATTTTCCGTAGCGGGTTGTGGGTTTATAGGGGAATAGGGTGGGAAGTTCCTTAATTGTAATTAATTAAATATTTTAATGTATTTATTGGTATTTATTTTGAATTAATTGGTAATTAATTTTTAATTGGTAATTATTAATTGTTAATTGGTAAATAATTTGTATTAATAGTTAATGAATTTTAATGATTAATATTTATTTGTTTTTTAATTGATTAATTATTATATTATATTAAATTGGTATTTACTTTTAATTAATTTTTTATTGGTACTGATATTTAATATATTTTTATTAATATATTAAATATTTACTTTTCCTACTGCTAAGCTCACTGGAGTGGGAATAGTAATTTTTAACCCTACGCTAACCAATGCTTTCCCTACTGTTGCACTCTCTTGAGTGGGAATAGTAATTTGTAACCCTACCCTATCCAACGCTTTCCCTACTGTTTCACTCACTGGAGTGGGAATAGTAATTTTTACCCCTACGCTATCCAACGCTTTCCCTACAATTTCACTCACTGGAGTGGGAATAGTAATTTTTACCCCTACGCTATCCAACTCTTTCCCTACTGTTGCACTCACTGGAGTGGCAATAATAATTTTTACCCCTACGCTATCCAACGCTTTCCCTACTGTTGCACTCACTCGAGTGGTAATAGTAAATGTTACCCTCTCGCTATCCTACAGTAAAAATATTGTATGTTTTTATTAATATTATGTTAATATATATATATATATATATGTTTTAAGAAATAAAATTGTAAGTTTTTTTGTAGCTTAAATTAATTATTTTATAATTTTAAGATTATTTAAGTATGTTTTAGTGAATTATTTTTAATATTTCATTTATTTTAAATTACTTTTAAGACATTTACAAAAATTCAATATTTTGACTAACTATATATTTTTAAACAATATATTTCATTCAATATTTTTGTACTTACCTGTTTGTAGATAGGAATTCGATATTTTTGTATTCGATATTTTATCCTCGATATTTTTGTAAGTCTATATTTTTTAACTCGATATTATTTCAGTGATCCGCTGAGACGGTGTGAGTATAGGCTCACCTAGGTCCTTGTGGGACTTCTCAAAAAGCCAGGTCTTCAGCTTCTTGTGGTATTCAGGAAGAGGGGAGGAGGCTCTTATGTGTACTGGTAAGTCATTCTATGCTTTACAAGCAATGTAGGAGAAGGCTCGAGATATGATTTTCGATATGCATGGGATTTGTGCAAATAGGAGCCTGGGCGAGCAGATGTCTCCTGCAGGTTTGTAAAAGCAAATGCAATTGTTGAGGTATGGAGCGCCAGTGTTATATAGTGCCTTGAAAATGTGGGCGAGAAGCTTGAAACATGCTAGTTTGTGAATGAAGAGCCATTGGAGTGCCTTAAGGTGGTGTGCGGTGAGTGCGATGAGGGAGATTGAGAGTGATTCCGGCTGCCGAGTTCTGAATGATCTGCAGCCTTCTGCTAATTTTTTTGTTCATCCCTACATAGCGGGTGTTCTCAAAATACAGCTTAATTGTGGCAGTGATTGGTAGCCTTTTAAGAATCTTACTCATAATCTTGAGGGTATAGCAGCATGAGGGAGTGCCGGCATTGACTTGGGCAGTCATATTGAGTTTGCCATTGATGATGATCTCAAGGTTCTTGGCGGGGGTGGTTTGTGTTGGTCCTAGCTCTGTTGGCCAAAAGGCAGAGTTCCACAGTGATGTCTTCCTACCAAAGATCTCGATTTAGGTGCTGTCAGTGGTCCACTTTAGACATTGGTCTCAGTCATGGAGGCATTGAACTCGATCTGGGTACTGAGTGTCATATCAGTGAGGGACAACAGCCCCTAAAATGTCCCATAGGTCTCCAGGGGCATTGAAAGTATGAACCCAGGATAGGTTTATCATGTTTTAAAGCACTCTTAGAGCTAGAGAGTTTGCTCTTAGGCTCTAGAGTGCAGAGACTCTGAGTGGTTGGTTCATTATGTGATATGTAGTGTGTTAAGAAAAACAGCCTTTAATATTGTTTTAGTTTTATAAGTTTTATTGACAACATAGATATTGAATAACAAAGATATGAATGTTCATAATTTACAGTACTGTTTTCATTGGTTAAATGATGATCTTGCATTTAATCCTGATTTGTGGTTATTGTTATTAAGATGGTGAGACCCTGACAAAGCTACTAGGCTTACTTTTTATATATATCTTAATGTGGCACCCTGACCAAGCCAGTAGACCTGTTCTAGATACCTTAACGCCTTCGGTGCTTGCGTCGGCCAGTGGCCGACACAAGCACTACCTCCCTGGTGTGGCATACGTCCATTGGACATCGAATGCCCTGCCTGCTCATTAATTCTCCCACACTGCGGGAGAATTTGCGCCATGGTTAAGGGGTTAACGTGATAATTCCTTGACAAGGCCTGTAGTTCTGCCTTTTTTATAACAGCACCCCATTATCGTGTGGTGTTACCTCTGGTATAGGTGAGGAGAATTGTAATTATGGGGTTCAGGGTCCACTATGGGTGAAACGTGATATGAATGTGTCACCAAACTTATTTCCATCTACCTGATGTATACATTTGTAATGTAATGTATAGTATTTAGTAGTGTGTGTGTAATAAATGTGATTTTCCTTTTTTTTGGGTCCAATTTATTTTTATTTTCATTTAGATAAAACATTGCAACATGTGGACCATCACAACACAAAATGGTTCTGTCGCCCAATGCTTCCGGTCCAGCGTTAGGAGTCTGATCCCTGGGGATAAATGCCATGTGTCCGTGTATGCTGATGAGGGTAATACCCATCAAAATGGTGCATATTGGAGCTCCTCTATCAAACCCCCCCTCTAGGTCCCCCCTAACTCCAACTGTCCCCCTCCTTGAACCGTCCCCCTCCCCCTTCCCACCCCCTCCGGTGTGTTCCGCTGAGCAGCCACATGGCATCTGAATGAACCCCAATCATACCTCCCGTTTCTCGTCTCCCGGCGTTTTGTGGAACTCATCTACCAGTCTGAGGACTTTGAGATATTTTTGGCATGTAAGCTCATGGAATTCGTGGGACAACAGGGAGACCAGAGGTGACCAAGTTTCTCGAAAGGTGTCCGATGTTTGTGTAAGAGAAGCTTGTATTCGCTCCATCCCCATTATATACCATAGCAGATGGAGCCATCCTGTGTGTGTGGGTTTCCGTGAAGTGCCCCATGGTGAGAGGATATGTTGTGTCGCTGCCCCCATCGCCAGCCCCATTTGTTTCCCCCGTATTGATTTGAGTGGGAAGGTGAGTTTGTTAGGCAGGCCCAGGATCGTATACGCGGGGAAGCGGGGGATCTCTGTCTCAAAATACAAGTCTATGTCCCGGAGGACCACCTCCCAGTATTCCTGCACCCCTGGGCATTCCCATAACAGGTGAAGCATGGTCCCTGTGTGTCCGCATCCCCTTCAGCACATGGGATCACGACTAGGGTTGCTCTGGTGCAACTTCTCCGGGGTCAAGTGGCAATAATAGGCCACTTTGATCGCTGATTCCCGACTGGCCACGTTGCGTGCTGGGTGGTGTGCCCAGTAGAAGATGTCCTGCCATTCCTTGTCCGAGAGTGCGTGTCCTAGCTCAAGATCCCATCGCTTCTGCCCCGCTGATCTAGTCACTGGCGGGGGGGGGGTCAGCAGCTTATACAGTTCCATAATCGCCCGCTTATCCGTGGATTTGGTCAAGAGCCACTTCTCATACGGCGTGAGAAAGCGGTCCACATGTGGGAGTGTATCTCTGTGGGTAAGCCAGTGCCGTAGTTGAAAGTATTGGAAGTTTTGCGGCTTGTCAATGGCGTACCCATCCCTTATAGCATCCAGTGTCATAAAGCCCTGCAGATCAAACAAGTGCCCGGCCGAGCAACACTCTGTCGGTCGCCACTGTGGGAAGGAACCGGGAACCATCCCGGGCGGGAACGCCCGATTGTCAAGCAGGGGCGACATTGGTGACGGAAATGATGTAAGGTCTCTAGCTACCGCCACTGCGTCCCACACCTGGAGGAGTGTCCTGGTGATGGGGGACTTTTTGATGTATGCCGGTCTATCTGGACGCACCAGAAATGGGATTCTCCAGAGCGGCATTCCCGCCATGGCCCTGTCTTGGAACAGCCAGCGTTTCTCCGAAGTCGGCCTGGACCACTCCAAGAGGTATCGCAGCTGTGCTGCCTAAAAGTATCGCTGCAGGTCAGGTGCACCCAGCCCCCCCTCTGCGGGAACCCGCGTGATCAGGTCGCGCCGCATCCTGGGACGTTTACCGGCCCAAATGTAGTGTTGTATAGTGTCTTGCAATTTTTTAATCATACCTGTAGGAGGGGTGACCGGGATGGTCTGAAATAGGTATAGCACTTTGGGCAGTAGGGACATTTTAACAGCAAAATTAAAAAACAAAAATGTATGTGGAGGGTCAAGGGGAATGTTTAGTGACCTCTCTGCTCGCTCCCCTACTCTAATATACAGAACACACAACAGAGCAGACCAGGTCTGAAAAAGGTGTGCAGTTGTAATGGCGAATGTGCAACAGTGGGTGCATGTGTGCACGTATGCTGGTGAAAGCATCGGCTAGAGAAATCCCATCAGACCACCCTTTATGGCGGAGTTAACGTCATGTGGGATATTTGTTGATCATTCCATATAACAACCGACCATATAGTGCCGATATGGAAATGGATGTCAATAATCTAGCCGTGATGTCCCTTATGAGGTGGTGTTTACTAAAGTGCAGTGCTCAAATAATAATGATAAATTAAAATTGACTACACATGCGCTGTATCTCATTCAAAACGCAATCTATGTGTCAAATGTTAAAAACACGCCGGGTAGTAAGACTACCCCATGGCGCAGTGTAGGACGGTCGACATGTTTCAGCCTGTGGGGCATTGCCCCGGCTTTCTTCAGGACCATAGACAAACAAGGCTACTGCAACTATAAATAATAGGTTGAGTGAGACGGACAATTAATGTACTCAAAAAAGGTTACATATCTACCAGGAACCATCACAATTGAATGCCCACTGGAAGGAGAGAAGAACATCTTCTTCCTAGAAAACAAAAATGTTTCACAAAAACACTACATTACACACAAACACCTGTATGAATACACAAAGACAGTACAAACAGTGCACACCTGACTGAATAATTTGCATTCAGTATTGTATAAACAAGCATAATAACTTAAACAACATGTGGCATTTCCTCACGATGCTACTCACCCAGCTTTGTGTGGGTGAAGACCTCGCCTCACCCGGCAACCGCTCGGGAGTGTGAAGCCCCGCTCTATAGTGCAGAAAAAGAGGACACTATAAGCATAAAAGTCTGGAGTGTCCCCGCCAATTGCTCTACACAACAACCCAACAGACGTGTGATAGCAACCCAACTGTACAACCAAGACACTAACCCACAGCCAGACACCTGAAAAACAATTGGTGTTTCTCTTGTTAAGAAACATCTAGAACTAAGCCTCTGAGTGGCTTCTTAATAACTCCCAGATACCTGCCTAAAATTACAGTATATAATTAGTGGTAGGAGTTCCTAAAGACAAATCTAAGAATTTATCCATAATAAAGGGCTGCTCGAATGCCCAGAAGTATCAAGCCACAGAATCCTAAATGGGTCTCCGAGTCTGATGGGCTAGTGGGGCCGTCCAAACCCTTCGGCTTGAGTTTGCTCAACTTAGGTAAACCGAAGGGGGCTAACTGATTGCGGAAAAAGACAGGAGACTCACCTGTCCGTCGGTGCTCCCGCTTAGTGTGTCGAGCGGCAGTGGAGGTGTTTAGTCAAAACGCCCTTGGTAATTATATAGCTGCCAGAAAACGAATGGTGAGGCAGATTAGGCGTGTGGGCAAAAACGCGAGAAGGAGAAACACTGCTCTTTTCGCACATGCGCAATGACATCAAACTGACGAGAGATGTCATATAGTTTCAATTTACATTATTCGATAACAGACAAACAAAGGATTGTTTCAAGATAGCATCCTGCGAGATAGGATGGGTAGAGAATGAAAAGCGGCTTATGGAAGATTCGCTCAATACTGCGAGCATCCAGATTAAAGCGCATGTCTAGTGAGGAGACACTATATTTGTGTCATGCGCCCGATGTAGGTGACTGGATTGCACTGAAAAAAGGGGAGCTAAATAGGCTCCCAAGCTTGAGTCTCTCAAATCGGGCAGCAAGTATGTGCCAAAAGCCCAAAAGCTAGCTTATAGCTACCACAAAGAATATAAAACATGTATTTCTAGTCGTTTACATTGTAAAGAAAGCCCAAAGAAGGGTTTATAGAGAAGAATAATTCTAATCATTCTCTGGGCTTCTGTATACACAGGGAAGAATTGACTAAAGGATCTCAACTCCAATGCTCATATTAAGAAAATACTATACCCCTAAGTGGAAATAATTGATACATAGAAAGTCACTCTGTAGTAGAGTGTGTCCTCCAATTGTGAGACCATCAAGAGTCGCCAAATGTTGCAGCGTGAAATGGACCCTTATGAGGGATCATTATGTTCGTGATTTTTTTCATCAGGTGTCAAGGAGGGTGGGTATTGGACTAGGTGGACAGAAGGGATGCACGCACAATTGTGCTGGGTGAGCTTAACGGGTGCAACAAAAAGTATGTTGCAACCAAAATGGAAGACCCGCAACCGGAAGGTTGCTCTTAATACTAAAAAACAAAAATGTATGTGGAGGGTCAAGGGGAATGTTTAGTGACCTCTCTGCTTGCTCCCCTACTCTAATATACAGAACACACAACAGAGCAGACCAGGTCTGAAAAAGGTGTGCAGTTGTAATGGCGAATGTGCAACAGTGGGTGCATGTGTGCACGTATGCTGGTGAAAGCATCGGCTAGAGAAATCCCATCAGACCACCCTTTATGGCGGAGTTAACGTCATGTGGGATATTTGTTGATCATTCCATATCACAACCGACCATATAGTGCCGATATGGAAATGGATGTCAATAATCTAGCCGTGATGTCCCTTATGAGGTGGTGTTTACTAAAGTGCAGTGCTCAAATAATAATGATAAATTAAAATTGACTACACATGCGCTGTATCTCATTCAAAACGCAATCTATGTGTCAAATGTTAAAAACACGCCGGGTAGTAAGACTACCCCATGGCGCAGTGTAGGACGGTCGACATGTTTCAGCCTGTGGGGCATTGCCCCGGCTTTCTTCAGGACCATAGACAAACAAGGCTACTGCAACTATAAATAATAGGTTGAGTGAGACGGACAATTAATGTACTCAAAAAAGGTTACATATCTACCAGGAACCATCACAATTGAATGCCCACTGGAAGGAGAGAAGAACATCTTCTTCCTAGAAAACAAAAATGTTTCACAAAAACACTACATTACACACAAACACCTGTATGAATACACAAAGACAGTACAAACAGTGCACACCTGACTGAATAATTTGCATTCAGTATTGTATAAACAAGCATAATAACTTAAACAACATGAGGCATTTCCTCACGATGCTACTCACCCAGCTTTGTGTGGGTGAAGACCTCACCTCACCCGGCAACCGCTCGGGAGTGTGAAGCCCCGCTCTATAGTGCAGAAAAAGAGGACACTATAAGCATAAAAGTCTGGAGTGTCCCCGCCAATTGCTCTACACAACAACCCAACAGACGTGTGATAGCAACCCAACTGTACAACCAAGACACTAACCCACAGCCAGACACCTGAAAAACAATTGGTGTTTCTCTTGTTAAGAAACATCTAGAACTAAGCCTCTGAGTGGCTTCTTAATAACTCCCAGATACCTGCCTAAAATTACAGTATATAATTAGTGGTAGGAGTTCCTAAAGACAAATCTAAGAATTTATCCATAATAAAGGGCTGCTCGAATGCCCAGAAGTATCAAGCCACAGAATCCTAAATGGGTCTCCGAGTCTGATGGGCTAGTGGGGCCGTCCTAACTCTTCAGCTTGAGTTTGCTCAACTTAGTTAAACCGAAGGGGGCTAACTGATTGCGGAAAAAGACAGGAGACTCACCTGTCCGTCGGTGCTCCCGCTTAGTGTGTCGAGCGGCAGTGGAGGTGTTTAGTCAAAACGCCCTTGGTAATTATATAGCTGCCAGAAAACGAATGGTGAGGCAGATTAGGCGTGTGGGCAAAAACGCGAGAAGGAGAAACACTGCTCTTTTCGCACATGCGCAATGACATCAAACTGACGAGAGATGTCATATAGTTTTAATTTACATTATTCGATAACAGACAAACAAAGGATTGTTTCAAGATAGCAACATGCGAGATAGGATGGGTAGAGAATGAAAAGCGGCTTATGGAAGATTCGCTCAATACTGCGAGCATCCAGATTAAAGCGCATGTCTAGTGAGGAGACACTATATTTGTGTCATGCGCCCGATGTAGGTGACTGGATTGCACTGAAAAAAGGGGAGCTAAATAGGCTCCCAAGCTTGAGTCTCTCAAATCGGGCAGCAAGTATGTGCCAAAAGCCCAAAAGCTAGCTTATAGCTACCACAAAGAATATAAAACATGTATTTCTAGTCGTTTACATTGTAAAGAAAGCCCAAAGAAGGGTTTATAGAGAAGATTAATTCTAATCATTCTCTGGGCTTCTGTATACACAGGGAAGAATTGACTAAAGGATCTCAACTCCAATGCTCATATTAAGAAAATACTATACCCCTAAGTGGAAATAATTGATACATAGAAAGTCACTCTGTAGTAGAGTGTGTCCTCCAATTGTGAGACCATCAAGAGTCGCCAAATGTTGCAGCGTGAAATGGACCCTTATGAGGGATCATTATGTTCGTGATTTTTTTCATCAGGTGTCAAGGAGGGTGGGTATTGGACTAGATGGACAGAAGGGATGCACGCACAATTGTGCTGGGTGAGCTTAACGGGTGCAACAAAAAGTATGTTGCAACCAAAATGGAAGACCCGCAACCGGAAGGTTGCTCTTAATACTAAAAAACAAAAATGTATCTGGAGGGTCAAGGGGAATGTTTAGTGACCTCTCTGCTCGCTCCCCTACTCTAATATACAGAACACACAACAGAGCAGACCAGGTCTGAAAAAGGTGTGCAGTTGTAATGGCGAATGTGCAACAGTGGGTGCATGTGTGCACGTATGCTGGTGAAAGCATCGGCTAGAGAAATCCCATCAGACCACCCTTTATGGCGGAGTTAACGTCATGTGGGATATTTGTTGATCATTCCATATCACAACCGACCATATAGTGCCGATATGGAAATGGATGTCAATAATCTAGCCGTGATGTCCCTTATGAGGTGGTGTTTACTAAAGTGCAGTGCTCAAATAATAATGATAAATTAAAATTGACTACACATGCGCTGTATCTCATTCAAAACGCAATCTATGTGTCATGCACGCACCTTTTGTCTCAGAAGAGTCCTGGATCCACGATGCCAAACCCCCTGATTCCCCTAATCACCCTCCAGGCGTCAGGATAAAACACTAACGTCCAAAGAGTGACCCAGGGAACACAGGGGAACAAAACAAGGGTAGGAAGGGGAAGATAAGACAGACACACCACAGTCTTCGTTAGCGCAGGATCAGTAGACTTCACTGCTATGGCACTGCAGAAATATAAAATAAACAATAATGAAAACCAACCCCTCCCCGTGTCTGTTCTGTATGTTAGATACTGATTTTCTGTAATACCTTATTGCAGAAAAACACGAACTGTGTATCATAGGAAAAGAAACGACAGGAACTCTGTACTGCGCTGACTGTAGGCTTTAGTGTCTGAACCCTTGAATACAAAAACAACTCCCATTAGCTGCTATTACTACAAGGTAACGTTCTTACTTATGCCTCGAAGTACTCACTCACCCTGAGCACCGAATAGGTGCACCATAATAAATCCAAAGTCAAGACCGGTATCAATGAAGGAACAGAAAGAACCCGATCGACTTATAAGCTAAAGGAAAACGCAATAACCAACCAAGAAGACAACCGCTAACCGCGGGTAATTGAAAGTCCAAACGGATAACAAAACAACGGGACGAAGGATATGGAAGCTAGATGCTTCGCAACTGCAAGCAAGACGCTGCACGGTACCTGAACGCCAAACTCCTAACTCCTCTCTCCTCGGACGCCAAATAACCCGGAACGACAAACTCAGGCTAGCTAAACGCAAAGCAATTTCCTGTGCGCGTAGGGCGGGTTTTTGTCTTCAACGCTACTCTCCCGCGCATGCGCATTCTGCTCTTCACGGCTTTTGCCAACCACTGCCAACCACCGCTCACTTCCCTCAATGCGGACGGAATCTTGACGATCTGCAATGTGTACATGACAGGCATGACAGAACACCCCTCCCACAACGCCCCCCACCGGTTTGGGCTTGTAGGGGTACCTCCTATGAAAGGCTCGCAACAACCGAGGCGCATGCACTTGAGTGGCAGGCTCCCAAGACCGTTCCTCAATTCCGAACCCCTTCCAATGTATCAAGTATTGGAGACGGTTTCTCACTCTCCTGGAGTCAATAATCGCTCCCACTTCATATTCATCGTCTGAGTCGACAGGGACGGAAAGAGGAACAACAGGGAGACGAGTACCGGGCACCACTGGTTTCAGTAAAGAAACGTGAAAAACAGGATGGATTTTCATCGAAGGGGGCAGAGCCAGTTTGACAGCCACTGGATTGATTATTTTCACCACAGAAAAAGGGCCTATGTATCTAGGCTTGAATTTACATGCTCCCTTCAATGCTATGTGCCTGGTGGACAACCATACCTTGTCGTTTCTTTGATACACCGTTCCTGCCCTTCTACGTGTATCAGCCTTGTTTTTATACTCCGTTTTGGCCCTGTCAAGGTTGGTATGTATGTTGGAATGTACCACTTGTAAGTGTGCAACCAATTCCTGAGCAGCCGGTATGGCGCATGGCTTCAACGGAGGGAACGGGAGGACTCTGGGATGAAAACCATATGATGCATAGAAGGGTGTGTACAAGGTGGAGAAGTGGTGGCTGTTGTTATAAGACAGTTCTGCCAACCAGATCAGGTCATCCCATTCCTTTTGTTCCTGCAACAGCTGACACCTCAGGAATTGTTCAAGGCTCTGGTTGACACGTTCTGTCTGTCCATCCGTCTGCGGATGGTGACTAGAGGACAAACGCACCTCCATCTGCAGGGATTTGCATAACTGTCTCCAAAACTTGGAGATAAACTGAGAGCCTCTGTCCGTAACCACAACAGATGGTAAACCATGGAGGCGTACAACGTGTTGCAGGAACACACTCGCCAACCCTGCCGAAGTAGGGAGGCCTTGCAGCGGAATGAAGTGAGCCGCCTTAGTGAACATGTCCACTACTACTAATAACACAGTATTGCCCCTATGTGTCCTTGGCAATTCCACTATGAAATCCATAGAGACAGATTGCCAAGGTGCCACAGGTGTAGGAAGAGGCAACAACAGACCCACGAACCCTTCATGTGTGGGCTTTCCTTGAGCACAAACATGACAGGTTTGTACAAACAACTGAATGTCATGAGCCATATGGGGCCACCAACAATGTCTCCGGATTAACTCTAAAGTCCTTTTATAGCCTGGATGACCCGCCACCCCATGAGAATGACACCACTCCATAACTTGTCGTTGTAGAGGAACTGTGGGAACAAACAACCCCCCCTGAATGTACATCAAGTCTGCAGCGACTCTGACCTGGTGTTTCTGTGCAAGGTCCCTAGCCACAGGGTCGGACTGAGCGCTCTTGACCTGAAGGAGAAAGTCCTCTTCGGTACTTATGGCGCCGATCAACCTGTGAGGGGCAACAATACAAGGAGGGTCCTCTACTGATGGGTCTGGATCAAAACCCAAACGAGACAAAGCGTCGGCCTTCCCGTTTTGCCTCCCAGCTCTAAAATGGATTTTGAAATCGTACTCGTTAAAAAACTGCGTCCATCTAAGCTGCCGCATGGACAGTGCTCTGGCCGATTTGAGATACTGGAGGTTGCGATGGTCTGTTAGGATGGTAACAGTATGGTTAGTCCCTAGGAGATACTGTCTCCATTCCTCCAATACCTTTTTAATAGCCAAAAGCTCTCTCTCCCCCACAGTATAATTCACCTCCGCTGGGGTCAATTTGTGGGAATAATAGGCCACAGGATGTAATTCACCGGTGGAAGCCTCTGCTTGGGAAAGTATGCCTCCTACAGCCACTTGCGAAGCGTCAACTTCCACTACATAGGGACTGGAAGGATCAGGGTGCTTGAGAATGGGAGCTTGAGTAAAAGCGGTTTTGAGTAAGGTGAAGGCATTGTTTGTGGTCTCAGTCCATTGGAACGGAACCCCTTTCCTCAACAATTTGGTGATAGGAGCCACTAGATCTGAAAAGTGGTGGATGAAGCGTCTATAAAAGTTTGAGAACCCTATGAATTGTTGGATTTCTTTTATGTTTTTAGGAGGAGGCCAATCCAACACTGCACTGACTTTCCTGGGATCCATGCTTAAACCTGTTGCTGATACTATGTAACCCAAAAAGGCAACTTGATGCCGGTGAAAGAAACACTTATCCAACTTGCAAAATAAATCGTTATCTAGCAACAACTGAAGAACCGATTTTACATGGCTCACATGGTCTTCCATCGTTTTAGAGTATATCAACAAATCATCTATATAGGCTATGACATGTTTATCGAGATACTCCTTCAGCACCTCGTTTATGAAGTATTGAAATGCTGAAGGAGCATTGCATAGCCCGAAGGGCATCACCAAATACTCGTATAGCCCATACTTGGTGCAAAAGGCTGTTTTCCACTCATCACCCTCTCTGACTCGAACCAGGTGATAGGCCCCACGCAGATCTAACTTCGTGAACCATTGGGCATCCTTCACCTGGTCGAGCAGAGAGGAGATGAGCGGCAGAGGGTACTTGTTTTTAATAGTGATGTCGTTCAAGGAACGATAGTCAATGCAGCAGCGCAAGCCCCCTTCCCGTTTCGGGATAAAAAATAAAGCCGAAGAGGCCGGGGATCTAGACGGCCGAATAAACCCCAGGTCTAACATGGAGTCAAGATACTCCCTCAGATATACATTCTCTTTCTCCGTCAGGGAGTATACCCTACTGGTAGGGATGCGAGCACCATGCTGGAGGTCTATCCGGCAGTCATAGACTCTGTGCGGCGGTAAACAGGTGGCTTGCTTTTGGTCAAACACAGTGTGGTACTCGCTATACACTGAGGGCAGGATTACATCGGGTTGTTCTTCCTGCTCTGTTGCCGTAAAAGACTCGGTTATCTTTGGTATGGGACCCTGTCTGTTAGTGGAGATAAGGTTGTAAGATGGCAGGGAAGTGGGACCGGTCTCTATAGGAGGCATCGGGTCTTCTTGCTCCGGAAAAGTAATGCTAGCCAGCTTCCAATTGATGTGGGGATTATGGAGGCGCAACCAAGGAAGACCCAAGACCACAGGGAACTGGGGGGATTCTATTAAATCGAAAGACAATGTTTCTATGTGTGTGGAACCTATACACATCTTTAACTGAATACTGGAATGGGTGATGGGTCCGGAGGTTAAAGGACTCCCATCTATGGTAAACACTTCCTCGGGGGTGGATTTCGGTTCGACAGGTATACTATTGGACTTGGCCCACTGATAGTCCATGAAATTACCAGAGGCACCGGAATCTATCATAATGGCTAGGTTAACCGATGTATTCACCCATGACAATATGGAGTCCACATAGAAATGTCCCTTATTATCCATTACAGAGGAGACCATTTGAACTATAGGACCCGGCGGTACGGTCTCTGTTACCTTAGGGTCTACTAGTTTTCCGCTTTGCGAAATGGCTTAGGTTTGACAGGACATTCTCTAAGAAAATGACCCCCTTTTCCACAATACAAACATAATCTATTTGTTCTACGCCTTTGTTTTTCAGTCTCACTCAAGGGACCTTTGATACTCCCTATTTGCATGGGTTCAGGTTCTTCGTTTTTAGCTTCTACTTCTAGTTTCTTTTCTTTGTGGCCGTATCTAGGATATTCAGTTCTGCCTCTATCTTTTCTTCTTTCACCCAATCTATGATCCAGCTTCACGACTAAATCTATCAACTCTGGGCAGGTTGCAGGAGGATCCACTACATGAGCCAGCTCATCCTTAAGCTCTTCTCGTAGCCCTTTATAGAACAGCGCACTTCTCTTGTTAACAGGCCAGTCCGCCTCTACCACCAATCTATTAAAGGTTGTGATGTATGTGACCAAATCTCTCGAACCCTGTTTCAGATGTAGTAGCTCCGTATCAGCCGCGTGAGTAAAGGTATGTTTGTCAAACATTTTACGCAGTTCTCTGCGAAATGCCACGTAATCCAATAACATAGGGTCATCTTTTTCTATCAAGGGAATGGTCCAATTAGCGGCTGACCCCCCTAAATACGATAGTACAAAAGCCACCTTGGCTTGATCGTTAGGGAAGCAAGCAGCTTTACATAGAAAATGCAACTGACACTGGGTCAGAAAAGCGGCACATTTTGAGGGTTCCCCGTAAAATCGTTCAGGTGGGGCCAATGGAATGGAATGGGGTGTAACCACTTGAACTACTGGTGTGGCATTACTAGTCCCTGCTCTCTCCCCATCCTGCGTGCTTAAGACTGCCAACCTATCTGCAATATTTTGGGTCTCTCTTTGGAGATTACCCACCATATTAGCGACATCCTGCAGTGTGAGCTCCATGACTCTTGGGAGACGATATTTATAGAGGCTTTGCGTTCTGTCATGCACGCACCTTTTGTCTCAGAAGAGTCCTGGATCCACGATGCCAAACCCCCTGATTCCCCTAATCACCCTCCAGGCGTCAGGATAAAACACTAACGTCCAAAGAGTGACCCAGGGAACACAGGGGAACAAAACAAGGGTAGGAAGGGGAAGATAAGACAGACACACCACAGTCTTCGTTAGCGCAGGATCAGTAGACTTCACTGCTATGGCACTGCAGAAATATAAAATAAACAATAATGAAAACCAACCCCTCCCCGTGTCTGTTCTGTATGTTAGATACTGATTTTCTGTAATACCTTATTGCAGAAAAACACGAACTGTGTATCATAGGAAAAGAAACGACAGGAACTCTGTACTGCGCTGACTGTAGGCTTTAGTGTCTGAACCCTTGAATACAAAAACAACTCCCATTAGCTGCTATTACTACAAGGTAACGTTCTTACTTATGCCTCGAAGTACTCACTCACCCTGAGCACCGAATAGGTGCACCATAATAAATCCAAAGTCAAGACCGGTATCAATGAAGGAACAGAAAGAACCCGATCGACTTATAAGCTAAAGGAAAACGCAATAACCAACCAAGAAGACAACCGCTAACCGCGGGTAATTGAAAGTCCAAACGGATAACAAAACAACGGGACGAAGGATATGGAAGCTAGATGCTTCGCAACTGCAAGCAAGACGCTGCACGGTACCTGAACGCCAAACTCCTAACTCCTCTCTCCTCGGACGCCAAATAACCCGGAACGACAAACTCAGGCTAGCTAAACGCAAAGCAATTTCCTGTGCGCGTAGGGCGGGTTTTTGTCTTCAACGCTACTCTCCCGCGCATGCGCATTCTGCTCTTCACGGCTTTTGCCAACCACTGCCAACCACCGCTCACTTCCCTCAATGCGGACGGAATCTTGACGATCTGCAATGTGTACATGACAGGCATGACACTATGTGTCAAATGTTAAAAACACGCCGGGTAGTAAGACTACCCCATGGCGCAGTGTAGGACGGTCGACATGTTTCAGCCTGTGGGGCATTGCCCCGGCTTTCTTCAGGACCATAGACAAACAAGGCTACTGCAACTATAAATAATAGGTTGAGTGAGACGGACAATTAATGTACTCAAAAAAGGTTACATATCTACCAGGAACCATCACAATTGAATGCCCACTGGAAGGAGAGAAGAACATCTTCTTCCTAGAAAACAAAAATGTTTCACAAAAACACTACATTACACACAAACACCTGTATGAATACACAAAGACAGTACAAACAGTGCACACCTGACTGAATAATTTGCATTCAGTATTGTATAAACAAGCATAATAACTTAAACAACATGAGGCATTTCCTCACGATGCTACTCACCCAGCTTTGTGTGGGTGAAGACCTCACCTCACCCGGCAACCGCTCGGGAGTGTGAAGCCCCGCTCTATAGTGCAGAAAAAGAGGACACTATAAGCATAAAAGTCTGGAGTGTCCCCGCCAATTGCTCTACACAACAACCCAACAGACGTGTGATAGCAACCCAACTGTACAACCAAGACACTAACCCACAGCCAGACACCTGAAAAACAATTGGTGTTTCTCTTGTTAAGAAACATCTAGAACTAAGCCTCTGAGTGGCTTCTTAATAACTCCCAGATACCTGCCTAAAATTACAGTATATAATTAGTGGTAGGAGTTCCTAAAGACAAATCTAAGAATTTATCCATAATAAAGGGCTGCTCGAATGCCCAGAAGTATCAAGCCACAGAATCCTAAATGGATCTCCGAGTCTGATGGGCTAGTGGGGCCGTCCAAACTCTTCGGCTTGAGTTTGCTCAACTTAGTTAAACCGAAGGGGGCTAACTGATTGCGGAAAAAGACAGGAGACTCACCTGTCCGTCGGTGCTCCCGCTTAGTGTGTCGAGCGGCAGTGGAGGTGTTTAGTCAAAACGCCCTTGGTAATTATATAGCTGCCAGAAAACGAATGGTGAGGCAGATTAGGCGTGTGGGCAAAAACGCGAGAAGGAGAAACACTGCTCTTTTCGCACATGCGCAATGACATCAAACTGACGAGAGATGTCATATAGTTTTAATTTACATTATTCGATAACAGACAAACAAAGGATTGTTTCAAGATAGCATCCTGCGAGATAGGATGGGTAGAGAATGAAAAGCGGCTTATGGAAGATTCGCTCAATACTGCGAGCATCCAGATTAAAGCGCATGTCTAGTGAGGAGACACTATATTTGTGTCATGCGCCCGATGTAGGTGACTGGATTGCACTGAAAAAAGGGGAGCTAAATAGGCTCCCAAGCTTGAGTCTCTCAAATCGGGCAGCAAGTATGTGCCAAAAGCCCAAAAGCTAGCTTATAGCTACCACAAAGAATATAAAACATGTATTTCTAGTCGTTTACATTGTAGAGAAAGCCCAAAGAAGGGTTTATAGAGAAGATTAATTCTAATCATTCTCTGGGCTTCTGTATACACAGGGAAGAATTGACTAAAGAATCTCAACTCCAATGCTCATATTAAGAAAATACTATACCCCTAAGTGGAAATAATTGATACATAGAAAGTCACTCTGTAGTAGAGTGTGTCCTCCAATTGTGAGACCATCAAGAGTCGCCAAATGTTGCAGCGTGAAATGGACCCTTATGAGGGATCATTATGTTCGTGATTTTTTTCATCAGGTGTCAAGGAGGGTGGGTATTGGACTAGGTGGACAGAAGGGATGCACGCACAATTGTGCTGGGTGAGCTTAACGGGTGCAACAAAAAGTATGTTGCAACCAAAATGGAAGACCCGCAACCGGAAGGTTGCTCTTAATACTAAAAAACAAAAATGTATGTGGAGGGTCAAGGGGAATGTTTAGTGACCTCTCTGCTCGCTCCCCTACTCTAATATACAGAACACACAACAGAGCAGACCAGGTCTGAAAAAGGTGTGCAGTTGTAATGGCGAATGTGCAACAGTGGGTGCATGTGTGCACGTATGCTGGTGAAAGCATCGGCTAGAGAAATCCCATCAGACCACCCTTTATGGCGGAGTTAACATCATGTGGGATATTTGTTGATCATTCCATATCACAACCGACCATATAGTGCCGATATGGAAATGGATGTCAATAATCTAGCCGTGATGTCCCTTATGAGGTGGTGTTTACTAAAGTGCAGTGCTCAAATAATAATGATAAATTAAAATTGACTACACATGCGCTGTATCTCATTCAAAACGCAATCTATGTGTCAAATGTTAAAAACACGCCGGGTAGTAAGACTACCCCATGGCGCAGTGTAGGACGGTCGACATGTTTCAGCCTGTGGGGCATTGCCCCAGCTTTCTTCAGGACCATAGACAAACAAGGCTACTGCAACTATAAATAATAGGTTGAGTGAGACGGACAATTAATGTACTCAAAAAAGGTTACATATCTACCAGGAACCATCACAATTGAATGTCCTCTTTTTCTGCACTATAGAGCGGGGCTTCACACTCCCGAGCGGTTGCCGGGTGAGGTGAGGTCTTCACCCACACAAAGCTGGGTGAGTAGCATCGTGAGGAAATGCCTCATGTTGTTTAAGTTATTATGCTTGTTTATACAATACTGAATGCAAATTATTCAGTCAGGTGTGCACTGTTTGTACTGTCTTTGTGTATTCATACAGGTGTTTGTGTGTAATGTAGTGTTTTTGTGAAACATTTTTGTTTTCTAGGAAGAAGATGTTCTTCTCTCCTTCCAGTGGGCATTCAATTGTGATGGTTCCTGGTAGATATGTAACCTTTTTTGAGTACATTAATTGTCCGTCTCACTCAACCTATTATTTATAGTTGCAGTAGCCTTGTTTGTCTATGGTCCTGAAGAAAGCCGGGGCAATGCCCCACAGGCTGAAACATGTCGACCGTCCTACACTACGCCATGGGGTAGTCTTACTACCCGGCGTGTTTTTAACATTTGACACATAGATTGCGTTTTGAATGAGATACAGCGCATGTGTAGTCAATTTTAATTTATCATTATTATTTGAGCACTGCACTTTAGTAAACACCACCTCATAAGGGACATCACGGCTAGATTATTGACATCCATTTCCATATCGGCACTATATGGTCGGTTGTGATATGGAATGATCAACAAATATCCCACATGACGTTAACTCCGCCATAAAGGGTGGTCTGATGGGATTTCTCTAGCCGATGCTTTCACCAGCATACGTGCACACATGCACCCACTGTTGCACATTCGCCATTACAACTGCACACCTTTTTCAGACCTGGTCTGCTCTGTTGTGTGTTCTGTACATTTTAACAGCAGCCACCCAGCCCAGCCAGGAAAGCGGCTGTTGTCGCCATCTCAGAATATCCCCTCGGATACGCGTGAGAAGCTTGGTATAGTTCAGTTCGACTGTCTGGGCTGTTGTGGGCGTCAATTCAATCCCCAGGTATGGGAGCGCCATTTGCGTGGACAATCCTCCCAGCTGAAGCGAGCCTCTGCTGGCCTGGCGGGTGTTACACCCCAGAGGGAGAATCACTGACTTCCCGACATTCATTTTAAAGCCCGATACCCTCCCGAACCGCTCCATTTCCTCTAAAAATGCTGGTATCGAGACCCTAGGTTTGTCTACGGCGACCAGTATGTCATCCGCGTACAGGCTTATAGCTTGTTCTTCGCCCCCAAAGGTAATGCCTTTGATGGCCTGGTTGTCCCGTATGCGCTGGGCGAAAGGTTCGATATAGAGGGCGAATAGCAGCGGCGAGTGCGGGCAGCCCTGCCTCGTGCCCCGTTGGATGGCAAACGGTTTGGAGCTTGTCCCGTTCACTTTGATTGTTGCTTTGGGCGACGCGTAGCAGCTCGCCACCCAAGCCCTGAACCTATCACCCATGCCAAATCTCGCCAGCGTCCTGTCTAGATGGATCCAGTCCAACCGGTCGAACGCTTTTTCTGCGTCAACTGACAGAAGGGCCGCGTCCGTAGCGTTATAGTGTGCCTTATCAATCACGTGCATCAGGCGCTTGGTGTTATCTGCGCATTGACGGGAAGGCATAAAGCACGCCTGGTCCTGTTCTATTATACCTGGGAGACAGGGGCCCAACCGCACGGCCAGAATCCCTGTGAAGAGCTTTAAGTCGAGGTTGAGGAGTGAGATCGGCCGATAGGCCGCGCACTGGGACGCGTCCTTGCCTGGCTTCGGCAGAACTATAATGTCTGCCTCTAGCATCTCCTGTGGGATCGATCCCGGACCCTGAAAAGAGTTGAATAGTTTCGTCAATATGGGGGCTAGGAGGGGGCAGAAGGATTTATAAAAGCCCGCCGAAAAAATGTCCGGGCCTGGCGTCTTAAGCGGTTTGAGACGTGCAATAGCTGAGATCACTTCCTCCAATCGTATGGGGGCATCCAGAGCCAGGGCGTTTGCCTCATTAAGGGCTGTTACATTAGCTTTATCTAGGTAAGCTGTTCCCGCCCCAGCATCCGAGGCCGGATCAGCATTGTAAAGTTTGGCGAAGAATGCCCTGAACGCCTCCGCAATGCGGTCGTCCTCCCGGAGCTACCCGCCACCTTCCTCATGAATGACTGGGATCTTAGACCGGATAATTTTCGCTTTAAGTTTACTGGCTAGTAGGCGGCCTGTCTTGTCCCCCCCCACGCAAGGCGCAGGTGTCTCGCATGGACCGAAGCTGGTGGAGGGCCCCGTTCCATTTGAAAATTAGCCAAAAGGGGTGCCCCCAAGAATATGGGACCCCTTATTCACGTAGGAAGGTGGTTGCCACTTTGAACGGCCGTCGCTTCTGCAAAGTGATCGCCGACAAGTCTTGAAACAACTCCACCGTGTGGCCCTGAAAGCGAAGAGGTTGCTTTAAGCGCGCCGCCTTCAGGATGCGTTCTTTGAGGGGGTAGTCGGGCAGGTAGGCCAGGATGTCTGGAGGGGGAGCCGACACCCGGCGAGCCAGGCCCACCCGGTGGGCTCTGTCGATGCGGATCACAAAGTCCTCACCCTCGTCCAGCACCGCTCGGAACAAACTCTGCAGATATGCCGCCACGTCTTCCCCCTCCGCTGTAGACGGCACGTTGCGGACCCGTATGTTGTTGCGTCTTGAGCGATTCTCAAGGTCTTCAGTGTGGGCTCGTAGGTCCATTTGTTGCTCATTGAGTCTGATGATTTCCTGCTGCAAAAGTTCCACCTCTTCGCTCCTAGCCTGCCCAGAGAGCTCGGTCGCTGCCACCCGTTCACCCAGGTCGTCGACGTCGCGGCGCAGTTCCTTGTAGTCTCCCGCCATATCCTGTCTGAGGGTTTGAGTGTCTTCCTTGAGAGAGGTGAATAGGGCTTCCATGAATGACTTAGTTGCCGGGGCCTCCCCTTCGTCTTGGTCCTTCCCTTTAGGCGGAATCGACTGTGCCGGCTTGTCGGGGCTTTTGTCCATCTTGGAAGCTCCTTTGGCCAGCATTTCTGGGATGGTGCGGCCCGCTCTGCAGTTAGTGGAAGACATGCTCTAATCCCCTGCGAGTCCAGCTGTCCCCCCCGCTTGCTGCATTCCCCAGTGAGTCCAGAATCAATGGCGGGTCCAGGAGTGGGGGGAGCTATGCGTGCGGGTTGCACTGCGCTGTGATGAGTGCCGTGTGCCCACCGGCCCAGGCTCCCTGACCGTGCTATCCGGTGGCCTCTCAGGCCAAATATCCTTTTTGATATGCCAGCAATCGCGTCTTGCCCGCTGGGCAGTTGCCGCCTCCACACCTTGCTGCCGCCGATCCCCGGGGGCCCGTCCTACGCCCCCGAGCTTAAGCCCTCGGCACTGGGGTCCGTCCTCTGTTGCTCTGCGGGCCCTCTCTCCGGCACCTCGTCGGTGGGACGCAGGGGCCTCCCTTCTGCCACCAGGGTGAGGTCGTGTGGGCGCGGTGCCGCTGCTAGGCCTCGGGTCAGCGTTGCAAAGCTGCCCGTGATGGTGCGGCTGTGTGCTGAGGAGTCTCAATGCCTGGGCCCCGGTAAATGGCACGCCGGGGGCTCGAGTGCCAGCCCCCCGAGTTTCAACCCCAGGGACCATCCCTCTGGTCGCGCGCGCCTCCCTGACAGCAGTCACTTGTCCTCCCCGGCGGCAGTCTCCACTCCCGCCGATTAGGCCCAATCGCGGGCCTCCAGTAGAGCCTCCGGCCGTCTGGCCCAGCTCCTCCTGTCACGAGCCTCTCCGGCTGCCGCTACCCGCCGGGGGCTCGCCTGATGCCCCCCGATCTCTCTCCCTCGGCCTCAGAGCCTGTCTCCGTCTGTTGTGCGGGCCCTCTCAGGCGGGTCTGCGCCACCGGACTCCGGCCCTCTTCATTCAGGGTGAGGCCTTGCCCAGGCGAGGCCTCGTGGTGCTGCCTCAGAGACCATGGCTGCGCGATGCAGGGCCCCGGTCCGTTTTGCGCCGGGGGCTAGAGTGTCTGCCCCCCGAGTTACTGCCCCTTAGTTCTGCCTCGTCCCGCTCCTCACCTCCGTGTAGGCCGGCAGCAATCTCCCTTCGTGGCCGCTGCGTCACCGCCGAGTAGGCCCAAGCCGGGGCTCCAGGTGGCTCCTCATGCCGCCCAGCCCAGCGCTCCGAGCCGCGGGCTGTGCTCCGGCGGCCTGCTGCTGTTCTTTCGACCCGCACCGCACGTCCTTCTCTTCGCGGGCAGGGGACTGCCTCGGCACGTTGGTGTGGCCGTTCAGCTGCCACGGGGGGCCCTGCCAGCCACTATAGCTCCGTGGGCCGGGCCGCCGCAGTCTCGTCTCTGGCCGGGAATGGCCGCCGCGCGGGTCGCGCCTCTTGATCTGGCGCTTGCTACTGTGTCTGGGCCCCTAGCAGGTATCTCGCTCTCCGTCGGCAGCCGGTAGGAAGCTCAAAGGGCGAGAGAGTGTGTTTATAAGCACGGTTGGGGGATTAGGACCGTGATTTTCCTTTTTAAAAGGAAAAGCACTGACTGGTTAATAATTAAAAGAGTGTTGTCTTTGGGTGTCTGCAAATTGAAATTACTAGCCCACACCACTTCCCCTGAGGAGGCCTTGAACTTCTCTGCTTCGCTACCCTGAGAGAGTAAAATGCTACAACGGGGTACTTGGTTTCCAGTAAAACGACAAATGCAGACTTATCACTTGCTCAAAATGTACATCCTTCACAACTGATAACTAATTTCTTACAATTATGCTCCATGTCAATCAGCTACTATCTTTGCATGTACTAAAGCAGATCAATCTCAGGTTGCAAGAGGGATCTGGGAATTTCCAATGAAAACTATCATATATTTCATATAGCTTAATTGGCTATGCCTCAGTGGACAGAAGACCAAGATCACCCACGGGCCCTTTGACTCCTCCCCTATTCCTTTCAACAAGCCTGGCCCCTTAGAGAATCTACAGGATTAGTCCATAATGTTAGTAATTGCTGCCCTCAATCACATGTTGGCTCTTTCAGGCAATATGTATCAAGGGGTATGCAATCCCTAACATGGAGTACAGGGGAAGGGGAGGTCTTTCTTCGTGTTGCCCTCACACACCCCGAGGGGTCTCATGCTTCATCATTGGGCGGTGCTCCTCGTCGGGCCGGCGCTGCAATGCCCGATGGGCTCCCGTAAACGGGGCTCTTTGATGGAGATCTTTTGAAGAAGCCGTGGGGTGCGTATTGGTGTGAGGGCAGAGTAGGGTAGTGCACGGGTAGTGGGTTTTTAAAATAAGCCTGGAGCAGTCCTCTTCTGAAATTATTTATTTGCTAAGGTAGTTCCAGCTTAGTTAAAATGTGTGTCATGTCGTGACATTCATATAGAGACAGACGCTTAGTCTATGTTTTATACGGCTGAGCTTTATTCATACATCTGTTCCAGTCCCTGTCCCTACTCTATCTGCCCCTTTCCTGTCCCCGCTCCTCCTCTTCCCCTCACCCCTTAGCTCCACCTATGCCCAACCACTAGACTGCTCCACGATCTCACATCTCCCCCTTTGTTAACAAAAATAAACAAAATGAGCGTCCAACATTTGTATAGTTCCTCCGTCAGCCACATGGGTCTGTAGGTTGCTCGTTGAAGCTATGGAGATGCCAGTCTATTTCATTGGTGTGGCTTTCTAGTGCTTTGATAAGAGTCTCATTGATTACAGGAGCACATCTTTGAACTTGCAAAATGTCTCTTGTGATCTTCTTGTTCCCAGGCTCATTACGGTTTCTGATAGGATCATGTACCGACCACTCATCTTCAGTTTCTGAGTCAATCATGATCGCCTCTTGTAAAAGGGCTGTGAAGGGTTCATCGTGAGGGTGACAGTTTTGCTTCCTTGATGGCTCTTGTTTGATTGATATACGATTTCCTTCATGAGTGGAGGTTGCTCCGGTCCTCTTCCGACTATCCATATGTCGTTGTACTTCCCTCGATCTTATCTGGTCGAAGGCAGCATTGTCTTGCGGTTCGACGTCAGACATCCCAGACAGTGATGCACTGTTTGGAGAGAGAAGTTTGGTTTGGTTCGGAGGCTCGGTCGCTGCCTCTGGTTGGTTCGCCCACTCCCACTCGCAACTGGGATTGTAGAATCCTTTAACTATCTGAGCAGGTGCATGGTCTCCTCCCATCTAAGGATGATTTGTCTCCGTTACCGCGTCAAGTTTCTTCTGTGGGGTGACTGGGCAGACTTGTCTTGCCCAGTGCGTAGTGTCCTTTCTATCCGTTTTCATTTGAGAGATCCTTTGAGTCAGCCTCGCTGACCCCATTCGTGGTGATGGTATATTCTTTATGTCAGGAGGTGTCTGTGACTGACATGACAGGTTGTCTTGTGCGGTGATAAAGGATTCAAAAACATTAGTTTGAGATAGGTTGACCTTGACGGGGAGAAGGTCCTTTGGTTCTATGGCGTGTTCGAGTGATTGGCGCCATGGCCGTTGTCGGGCCCATGACTCGGTTGACTCGAAAGATCGGACAAACATGCTTTCTGACTCAGAGGAGTCTTGTGTCAAGTCCCAGGAGCGGACAGACATGCTTTCTAACTCAGAGACTTCCTTTGTCGATTTTCTCAGAGGATGTTCCAGTGGGCGAGTCTGGACCGATAGATCTTTGACATGAATAGGCCAGGACGAACTGCTCTTCACATCGGAGTTAACTTTAGGATGTTTCTCCGAGTACTTCTCTTGAAGTGTCTGTGGTGTCCTTTCACTGAAAAGGTTGCCCGCCACCCACGTGTTTGTTTCTCGTGTTTGGTCCCAGGGTGTTTCATGTCTGCCTCGCTCGCCCGCTGGTAATAACCTCCTCTCAGTTTCCCCATTGTCTCGGCTGCCATGGAGGCGTTTATCATCCCTATTTCGGTGTCTGAGTGAATCAGTCAGTCTTATGCTATTGATTTCTTCTTCCCACTTGTTTTGTGTAGTGGCGTCTGTGCTGCAAGTGTGATGTGTTCTGCTGCTTGATGCTTCCTCATACTCATATCCCGAGTTTGTTAGGCAGTGCGGTACTTGGGAGCGGTTGTGTATCAACTTCCACTGTTGACTTGACTGGTCCATTCTTTCATAGTTTCTCTTTCTTGCCCATTTGTTGGGCAGGCGATCAGTCCCACTTGACACGTTATCGTCTTCAGAATAGTTTGTGCCATGCTTTGAATGATTCCTTGATGTTGAATAACTCCTTGAGGTTGTTGACTCTGAGTATTCTATGTCCCTTTGTCTCTCCCATTTTCGTATCTCTGATCCACCTTCATCCTCCCTCTGTTTGGTTCTATTTGCTTCCTGGACTTTATTCCCAGGTATGAGTGATGTCTCTTTCCTGGTATACTTGGTTCTTGCATTAAGGTGCAATTTGTTTGATCTGTCTCTTGCTTTGATCCGCACTCCAACATCAGCCTTCCAGATAATTTCTTTTAGTGACCAATGCCCTCGAAGAATCGTGTGCTTCGTGCTAGAACTTGAACATCCTTCAATTATCCGGAGCCGAACTGCTTCCTCATTCGTAAGTGTGTTGAAGTGGCAGTACTGTACCAGACTTTGCAGCCGGATGATGAAGCTTGGCAATGTTTCTCCTGGTTCCTGTCGTGCTTTGTTGAAGGCGATGCGATCATAATCCACATCTGCTTGTGCATGGAAATGTGAACGTAACTTCTCTTGGAGTCTTCATAGGTCTCTGTGTCCTTTTCAGAAAATGTGTTGATCAAGCGTCGGCCTTCATGACCCACCAGCTGGAGAAGTAACATTAGACATTTTCCGTCTCTTCGTTCACCGATTGCGTCAAGAAACTCCTCCAGTGATTCTAACCACCGGTTCCATTTGGGACTCAAACTCTGGGTGTCAGTCTGTGTCACTGGGGGTGGTATTCCAATGCAGGGATTGGACCTCTGTGTTGCTTTTCCCACCGCCATGAGAGATGAAGATTCTGTTCTGTTACGGTCACAGGACTGTTCACTTTGCTCCCCGTCTTCTATGCAGACTCTCTGCAGCCGAGATCCTCAGTCTTGTCGTCTGCTTGGAGGTCAGTAAACTTTGCAGCTAGCTCAGTATGCTTCAGTGAGTGAACTTGGATTTCTGGAGTTCAGAGTTCAGGCGGGCCACCACTCAACTACCTGTGCGTGACTCGTGGCTCCCTTTCTTTAGAGTCGTATGCTAGCTGCAGGTGGTTGATGGCTCTTTCACGATGATGCCTGACACATTTGATATCTCATTCATTCATGTATCACTTCTGGACTAGCACAGGTCCTCCACTCCCTTCGCTGATGGGAGAAGGCTTCCTCACTTCTTGTGTTTGTCGCATTCACGGTTTGTGCAGACTTGAGCTTGTTCTCAGCGCGTCCCTTGTACTTGCCAGTGTCCGCTATATTTATTGACCCTTGACTCCTTTCGCGTCACGTTGCTCATTTGCATTCATTGGTTACATTCGATGCGGTCTTCGCTTATTTGGAACTGTCTTCTGCAGTTCGGTCCTCTTCTGGGTCTTCAGCAGTTCTGCCCTCTTCTGGTCGTGATCGACGTTATCTTTGTTTATCTCGGGCACTCGCTTAGGCTTATGCATCTGCTTCTTGCGTCTACTTGCATTTGCATGTGCTTGTCTGTGTTGACCCTTGTGTTCGCTTGTGCTTGTTTACCTGTTCTATTCACTTTTAATTGGCTAATGCTTGTTTGTTAGTTCACATTTGCGTTGGCTCGTGCTTGTTTATTATTTCGTGCTTGCATTAACTTGTGCTTATTTGTTGTTTCGCATCTGCATTGGCTCGTGCTTGTTTATCATGTCCTGTTTGCATTGACTTGTGCTTGTTGATGGCTTCACATTTGCTTTGCTCGTGCTCATTTATTGTAGCAGATTTACATTTGCTTATACTTGTTTCTTTTGTCCACTTGCAATAACTTGTGCTTGCTTATTATTTCTTATTGTCTTTGCCAGTGCTTGTTGTCTGAATCACACAGGGATGTCCTTCTGGGTTGCCTGACTTCAAGATGGCCGCCCGGAAATCTCACTCTCCACGAGATTTGGGATACATTCAGTCTCCAGCTCACTGAGTCACACCAGACACTCACCGGGAGCTTCTTCCACGGTCAGCAGGTCTTTTCCAGCGCAGCCCACGATATTTGGCCACTCTCCACCCTTCAGGTAGGCCAGGGATAAGCTCCTGACTTCTTCCTTTTGCCCACGTGCCGTCTCTCCCGCATCAGGGGTGAGCCCCGACGTCGGCAAAATCGGCACTTCTCTTCCGGCGCCTCCACAGGGGTCCCTCGCTTCTCTGGACACCCTTCGCTCTTCAGGACGCTTCAGGAGAGCTGGGGTGGACTCCCAGTTTCCTCTTTGACATCAAACCCTCCAGGGGTACTCATGGTGCACTCGCGCTGTTTGGCGCGAACCAGCGCTCTCGGGGCTGTAGCTGCATCGCTCAGCCACGCTGGTCATGAGGGGACTCTGCGCGATCACCTGATCATGGGGCTGCTCATTTACCGCTGGCCTCAGTCTATGGGCGGCGGCTTCGTGGGGCACATGGGTCGCGACGGCGTCCACGTCCTTGCTGGTGCCCGGGACAGGGCTTCTTTCTTGTTCTGCAGGGGATGGCAGGTCACCTCATCCCACCCTCGTCGCCAGTTGTCATGTCGTGACATTCAAATAGAGACAGACGCTTAGTCTATGTTTTATACTGCTGAGCTTTATTCATACATCTGTTCCAGTCCCTGTCCCTACTCTATCTGCCCCTTTCCTGTCCCCGCTCCTCCTCTTCCCCTCACCCCTTAGCTCCACCCATGCCCAACCACTAGACAGCTTCACGATTTCACAATGTGTAAGAGCCCTGCATGGATGCAATGTTCCTAGAGGCTATCGCAGTGTAGTTGGTCGACATGTTTCGTGCCTTTACTGCCCCTAGCGGGTCAGTGGCACTTCATCAGGACCTAAGCAAGTGAATGGTGCACTACTAATGGTCTAGTTCCCTAGATATGGTATGATATCCAGACCCGATAGTGTGATACCCTCGTAGACTTGTACTGGGTTAGTGTAGACCACAGTATGGAAGTCTACAGCCTTACGGGGAATGCAGAGCACGCCGTTGCTCTGAAGGGAAGGGTGGCAGGCAACTAGCTTGATTCCTACCCTTGCTCCGGGCCCTGTTAGGCAATGACACCATAAAGAAAACATAAACACACTCTCTTGCTCTGAGAACCCAGCTACCTCTCCTAACACCAGGGGCCTTATTTAGATATCAGTGGACGGGTTACTCCGTCACAACAGTGATGGATATACTGTCTGCCAAAATATAAATCCCATTCTATCCTATGAGATTTATATGTTAGTGGATGGGATATCTGACACAGTTGTGATGGAGTAACCCATCCACTGAGATCAGGGCCTGTATGCATGCCTTGGAGCCTGAATAGCATGATGCTACTGAGAAGGCGGGATTTTCATTCTAGAGCCTGCTTACCACTTCCAAAATCCCATCACAGGTCGACTGAACCTTTTTATCTGTCATAGAGTGAATTAGGCAACCTATTTACCAATAATCAATACTTTCAACAATTCCCATTAGCTTCCCCCAAAGAACCACTGACTAAGAACTAAGTTTGAAGATTTATTACAGAAATGAAAACAGCTGAAGATACAAACACCTCAACACGAGGTTCAGAAGATAAACAGGCACTAATACAAACATAATCTTATGGAAAAGTCTTAGGCGGCTTATGAATAATACGAGAATCAATTCCAGAATCATCAGGCTAACAAAGATTGCTGTAACTTGAGCTCTGTATGCATTGGAAAGAGAAGTCAAGTTAATCTATCCCTACGCTATACTATATGACATCCCTACTCAACAATAGCCCATCCTAGCAAAAGGTGTCAGCTGTGGTGACTTCCAAAGAAGTTCACTCACTCCCCTTCAGTCTAGAGAATCCTCAGTCCTAGCTAAGCTCTTTGCCCATCCAACCGCTCCCTCTAACTCCTCAGCCCATCTGCTCTCCCTCCACCCTCGGGGTGCTGTCCCTAATGCAAAAACCCCACAATACGGGTGACACGCCTTCAGGTACGCCCCTCTCGAAGGTGTTGGTTTCCAGAATTTTCCATTATGGCACCCTTCCATCCGTGTCGGTCCAAAAGTCCTTGGGTCCCAGACTCTCCGTCGCTTCAAGTTGTATCTTTAAATTCCTCGGCTCCTCCTCCATGTCTGAGTCTAACATTCTAATACTCATACACAATGGGCCCTTCTACTCTACTGTCTACTTGGTCCGGCACCTGCAAGGAAATACATGAGAATCGGCTCACACATTCTTTAACGTTGATTAGTTTTAGCCAAGGGCCGCTTTTACTAAACAATTCTACCATTTAATGCTAAGCAAAACATTTCCAGTCAGGCCTACTCGATTTCCATGGACTGGACCTCAACACGAACAAACTTTTCGTTCTTTAGGCCTCCAACCTCAAAGTAAATGCATTTTCTACTTTAAGCAACCTATCATGAATGTATATAAATGCAAATATGAATTTTAATAAAGCAGGTCTAAATACGCAATGGTACTCTATTAAACGGCATCATTAGTGTTTCAAAACTCTTAATCATTTGTTCTGCAGGTAGTTCTAACATCAAATACTTCAGTTCGCAACCCTACATCGCATTTGAACATGATTAGTAAACCCTTTATATATACGGGTGCTGACTACTTGTACATATGATTCACCCCTACAATTTTTCACTTCAGTTTAGCGCTCTCTCAGTTCCCCCCTTTGATGACCTGTGTCATCACCACCATCACACCATTCCTCAGGGTAAGAACCGAGCTAAACAGAACTTGTGGCCACTTGCCCTCTCTTTAGCATCTCCAATGCTCTCAGGCTGCGATATTGACCATCCTGCAGTCTTTCCATTCTTTGTTCTTGCACTCTCATCGATCTTTGCAATCTAGTTGACCTATACCACTTGTACAGTCTCACCAAACCCCACAGCCCAATCACACATGCTACAGCTATGATGAGGGGTTGCAGTACAAACCCAAGGAAACTCCTTCCCAAATTTGCAAACCAGTTTCCCACGGTTCCAAATCCCTTGCCAACGTTCTCCCACACGTTCTCTTGTGTCAAATCTTCAATCTCATAATGAATGGCAGTAATGTTACTGATATATTTCTCCAGATCCTTAGAATTATCCGGAATATATGTGCAACATTCCTGGACCTTCAAACGTTTACAGACTTCTCCCTCTTTGGCTAGAAGGACGTCTAAAGCAAGACGGTTTTGTAAAACCATTGTCCTTATCGACAACATCTCACCCTCAACCAACACTAGTGATTTTGCTGTATTCATTGACAGTTCATCCACCACTGTTGCCAATCGCCGTATCTTCACGTCATTCAGAATGACTCCCACCATGGGTATCATTGCTCCAAACACATCACCCACTATCGCACCCGCACTTTCACCTCGCTTTACCCTCGTCTGATGTCCTCCCTCTAGGAGAGCAAAATCCTCGGTATGGTAAATTTTGGGAAAAATGATCGCTAAGTAACACGTCCCGTACCATTTTTACGGCAATCTCACATACGCATTCCTTCCACAGACAAAGTACACCGTTGGCATCACCTGCACCACACTCTTCAAGAAATCTTTCGTATAATACTCCAGTGTGAAAGTATGTTCACAAGTAGTTTGACCGACATACACATTTTCATAATACGTCTGTGGTCTGTGAAGACATAACTTCCCTTTCTGCACTTCATCCAGGGCTATCGGACCATAACTCCCTTTAGACTTGTGCTGCTTCTCCTCCTCTGTCCAATCAACTTTACCTTGCCCTGAATCTCGCAACTGTTTTTGCTTCGTGTACCTGTCCTCAACCTGTTCTATGAACCTCTTCTCTGTCTCTGATAACAAGCACGTCAAATTGTGTCGGTGAGCATATGAGGTGTCTAATTCTTGTGTCGGAATGAAAAAATATCCAAGTCTGTCCTCTGACTTATAATAGTCGAACTTATTCAAGTGTTTATAAGCAGGGACTTCCGGTAACACAGCATCATAATTCGAAAAGAAATACTCAAAATGGTTACGCCCATAAAGTATGCTAAGCAGTATACTACATGAGATTCCATATGTCAATGGAAGGTGATGGTATCTAATACCCTCATCTACTGAAGCCGGCAATTGCATACAAACATAGCAGTCTTTCGCATCCATCGCATCAATGTATTCATACAACAACTTGGCATACGCATTCTGTCCAAAATTTCCCTTAGACAGATCTGCGTGTAACCTACGGCTTTCTTCTGCTAACAAAGCTTTTTCTACTCCTACTTTGACCTCTTTCTTGCTAGGAGTGATGGGTGTCGGTGTTCCCTCAACCTTCACTGCCTGCTCGTGTGGTACTAAATAGGAAACTGCAACTACTAATACTATAAGGAGTATCACTCCTCCTAAAAGGGCACCTATTATACACTCAGCTCTACGAGTCGGGTTTCCAGCCTCCATGGTCTCAGGACAGGGTAGTTCGTTCTCAACAACTATTCAAAGTCTCTTTTCTTGGTTATTTGAGTCTCTCGAACCACACCTCTGAAGGCAGAAATCCCCGTTCCGCTTTTCTTTTGCAGCCTTTTCTTCTGCAGCAACAATAGACAACCCTAGCCCTTCTCCGTCCTCTGTGGAAAGTCCCTAACTTTCTTCTTCCTCCACTCGGCGCTAGGTTGGTCTTGACAGCTATTTACAAAGTCTCTAATAATCTATGATGATATTTGCTCCAACTGCACAAAGCACATAATCCAACAGTTCCATGCGAAGGACTACTGCTTCATACGATGGTATTTCTGGACCAAATGTAGGAAACATCAGTCTATCCAGGATTAGATCACGTATCTTGCTCAGGTAAGGGGGATTGGGAATGGTAAGTGTCAGTACGCCTTCAATCTCAAGTCCAGGTACCAACAGTATAACTTCCAACTTAACATTTGGGATTGTACTGGTCGCTGCCACCGACCTCACCCTCCCTGGTCTCAGTACACCTGGCATTTTTCAAAGGGTAGATCCACTCTGGAGTGGCGTATCTTCGACAAGGTACTCTAACCCTCCGTGACCTCCTCGGACGTCTTTGCTCCGTCTCCTGATCTCCCTATTCCTGTTCAGACTCTTCAGACACAGGAGCAAGATCCCTTTCTGAGACCAATCACACGTTCAGGCGCCTCCGCCTTTCAGGCCAATGAGCCTCTGCACTCTTCACTCTTCTACTTCTCGTTTGCACACCCTGTTCATCGCCACTTTCAGCTTGTTCTGCGCTCAGATCACCTTCACAGCCACTTCCCCCTTTAGAGGCAGATTTAGTGTCGCTGTTGTCGTGATGAAGGACTGGACTTTTAACAGTACCAGCGGTGCCAGGGAACAACACCTATAACCTTCATGGGATACCTGTTTCGGCGCACAAATTACAGAGACACGGGACACTTCCTTCGGCGTCAAAGATCAGCGTTTATTACTGCAGGGAAACAAGAGTCATAAGAAGTACATGGACATGTAGGTTCTGCGAGTCTGCTTCAAATTGTGTTTGTAGGTCGCTCTCTTTTATACAGAATGTTGCCATTGCATAACATGTGGACAAAAGATTACAATCCGGTTCCCACAGTAGACTTCAAAAGGGTCGCTTTCATGTGTTCAGAATCCCGGAACATAATTACAATAGCAATGCCGGTTCCCAACTGTAAAAGTACATCTTCCCACCATTAGGCACACCCATTTAGAGTTGTAAATGACAAAGAAGAAGAGACAAGACCAGCTGCAAGGAAGTCAGACATGTGTAGAGAAAAGAGTGTGGGGGTAATATCGGAAGCATGATCGTAGGATCAAAGAGTTGGATCCCATCTCCTGCACGGCTGTCACAATAGGCCGGCACGACCAGATTACCCTCAAGCTGTGCCATCTGCCTTCGCTGTGTCATTCCACCGGCCATAAAGACGCATGAAAGAAATATGCGTCTTCCGCAAGGCTTGGGAACTAGAGGGTCAAGGAGCAAACAGTTACCTGCTCGCTGACTACGTGAGGGCAAGAAACAAAATGGATGCCGTATCTAAAATGGAACCCGAGGGTTCAGATGAAGAACGCGTAATATTAGACGAACCCTGGCAGGTAGCGTAGCAAAAATACACACACTTGCCGAACTCGTCATTTACGGTTCGTAGATACCAAACTCGTCCATATTCGGTAATGCCCAGAACATCGTAATAATTTTTACGGAACCTCAGACGGTCCTTTTGCCCTCATGTAGGCAAGCACTAGTCGGAATCATAATCGATTTCGATACTCATCAGATCATCCAGATGTTGTTGATACATTATTCTATCCTTCAATGCCTCTTTGGTGACAACGGGCTGTCTTATACACGTCGTAGCACAAAGGCCACATAAGGCAGGACCACATTGCACACAAAGACAACATGAGAACAGAAATGTCACAACAACCCCTATGATCATCAGAATCTTCCAACCCCAAGTCGATATCAGACCCCAAAACCATCCCAGAAGCGTCCAATTTCCTTCGTCCACGTGTATGGACTCCGAAATTTTGTGCAACTTAGAGATGGCTTGATAAACCGTTGGAGCGTTATCAGGTATGAATACGCAGCAGCTTGAATGGATGACTTTACAAACCCCACCTCTATCTGCTAGAACGATATCTAGAACCATACGGTTCTGCAACGTCATTAGTCTATCCGCCTGGAGTTCGGCTGTCAAATTACCAAGGGCATTTGCAGTTATGTTGGCAGTTGATTCTACTACACGAGTTAACTGCCTCAAGTTCCTGCTATTAACCATCGGTCCCCAGAACGGTAGGCAACCCTTAAAGAAGTCTCCCGCTTCTTGTCCGGGAGTATCTTCTTTGCTAACCACACCTCTCACAATTCTATTTCTGTGGTAATCAGAGGCCACAGTGAAAGTCGGAGGCAAAAGATTTGCAATATAGCAGGTACCCGAGAAGTCATGAGGTAACCACGTATAGGCTCGATCATAACATACAAAGTAAGTACCCTTGGCAGGCAGGAAGACAGGGGAGGAGAGCGTCGGTAAGACATACGTCTCGGTACAAGCACTCTCCCCAAACTGAGCTCTCGGATTTCGACCAAGACCTTTCAAGCAGAAATTACCAAGGTGAGGTACAATCCATATCGGTGGCGAGCTTTTAAGCTGCCTCTCACCCACTGATAAGCTGTACTCAGCCTCACTTAGTTCCTTATATGCTCGCACCTCTTCCTCTGGGATGAGCGATGCGTCAAAAATATCTCTATCTAAGTCTGCAATAGCTCTCGCCAGAGTCTTGTGGTACGGGCCAGGACCAGAGTTTGCTGAGCGTGGTTCTCGATGGGGGTAGGAATCTAGTGCGCTACGGAACATAGTTTGTAATGCTCGAGCTGACCCTTGTGCACTATAAGGCAGAACTAAGTACGGAATACCCTTATCCATGGTATGTGGCATTAACCCACACACCCAACAGTTGGTAGTGTTTACCACTAACTGATGCTGATGCAGGAGTTGGATAAAAGAGTTGTTTCTGAATTCCGCACGTCTGACTTGTTCGTGTTGAGGCAGAAGATAAAAGGAATGTGGAGAGACAGTTGAAACGAAATATAGATCATGAGACGGAAGAGTAGGTGTATCAGAAGACAATAAGAACTGGGACCCATAATATATTCCCCCTACCAGTAACATAGATATGGTGAGGAACAGTATGATCACCTGTGAGAAAAACCATTTCGTATGAAATATTTTATACAATGCAGATCTTTGCGCCAAAATTTCTTCTCTTTTCGACAGCTCAGACAATGATGATTCCATCCCCTAACGACCGTCCGCGACGTTCTTGACGCACCTCGTTCTGAGTAGCGATTATCAATTCCCAGGAGTTCCCAGAAATCGATAAAAGAAACCGACCTTGTGTCGATAGCTGCTAAACAGAAAGAAGTACCCGCACGGCCTTACGGTCAACCTGGATGGTAGGTTCTAGCTAAATAATGTTCTTGGCTGTACGAAAAAGGAAAAAGATACACAATATACAATGTTCACTGTGTTCAGAGCAAATGTAGAACCTAGAAACAAAAAATCTTTTTATTTGTGGCTTGTTCGTGGACGAAGAAAATATCGGCTACTTCCAGGGCGAGTCTGATCTTCAAACAGTGGATTGGACGGCAAAGGAGTGTTCAATTGTTCAGGCGATTGTTCAACAGTCAAATTTTCCAAGGTTGACGTGGAGGAAATTGTTTGAGGGGAATCAACAACGGTGTCAGATACAAGCCGAGCTTCGCTGAATGGAACGAAACGTTGTGGAGTGTCGGTCTCAGATGAAGAAAGACCTCTTCTCATCCAGGTGTCCGACGGCAAAGGAAGCGGGACTCTTTTGGTGTGGGTAGCGTGTACCCAGTTCCGGCGTCCGTGTAGTCGAACCGCCGTCCTCGTAGCCAGCTGTACCTGAAACGGGCCCACAAATCTTGGTTCAAGGTTTCGTTTTCGTCCGTAGTTCCGGACAAGGATCCAGTCCCCTGGTTGGAGCCGATGACCAGGACCCTCTGTTTGTGACGGCAGAGACTCAAAGACCTGTTGATGAATCAAACTCAATTTAGCAGTCAGATCATAGAGATAATCAATCAACATAGGGTATTCGATTCTATCAAATTCTTTAGGTCTTGGGACTCCCCATACATTAGCAGGACGGCCGAACACAATCTCATTTGGGCTGAGCCCTACTCGAGAGTGTACAGTTGCCCTGGTCGACAGGAGAGCCAGAGGCAAAGCGTCGGGCCATGATAAACCAGTTGTTGCCTGAATTTTAGCCAATTTCAGTTTTAGAGTGCCATTATATCCTTCCACCAAGCCTGCTGATTGTGGATGGTTTGTGATCCAGCGCTCTCACCAAAATATTTCACAAATGACACTATCTACTACCACAAAACTTACACTACAACACTAGGCCCATAACAACAATAGAGCGCTTGAATCATGAGGCGATAAGATCTAAATATAGTTGTTTAAACCATCTGCAATAATCAAGACCAGCTTGTCATTTTAGAAAGTTTATTTTAACACATCTAGAAAAACTTAGGTTTTGGTATTTTATTAAACAAGCATTAGAAAATGTCATAAAGAAAGATTTATTCAGTATTAATAAAAAGAGCATAAATCAAGAATTATTATTCATTAGCAGGAATAAGTAAAATTAAGCATTTTCCAAAATCCTAACTATATCTCTGTCTCTACCCTCATCACCTAGTAATAAAGTAATTAATAAAAACTCCTGTCCTCACGTGTAAAGTCCATCAGCATAACATCGTCCTCCAGATTTCTCGAGCGTAAGCCAACTATGTGTTCTCTGAACCTATTCTTATACCCTAATTTTAGCTGAGCTAACTATTTTTCACATTCCAGCAGACGAATTCTAGTTCTCCATTGGCTGAGCCACCTCGTACCACAGTAAACTGTGACACCTCCTTCTTACATGCCCGGGCAAATTCACTAGTCCATTGTTCATGTAGAAGTCTTGGCAGCTTCTCCTTAGGCTGCTACATTTTGTAGCGACAGCTTCCTTTTAACCTTGAGCTAGTCAGCTCTGAACTCCCGTGGCACGTTAGCAAACGTTAGCAAATTTCTCCAAAAAGTCATCTTTTTAGCAGTTCAATCCAAAACCTTTCAAAATAAAAGCTCAGAGGCCTTTTCCATCCTTCTCAGAATTATTTTCACTGGAGCCATTTTCATCATTAGGCCTCTTTTCAAAGAACGTCAATTTTCCTGCGCCACCTTCCCTGCGCCACTTTTAAAAGTGTATTATTTTCCTGCAGCCATCTCTAAGCTTCATTTGTAAAACTATTATATAAACAAACACAAAGAATAATTAATGCAAGAAATACAGTTTGTTCTGTTGCCTCCCATCATTGCTAATAATTAACCCATTAGTCTAAATTACCTAGCAGTAAAGCACAAATAAAGCAGCATTTTATATCTACCAGTCTTCATAAATCCATAAAACCTTATGTGCACCTAGAATAGTAGAAATGACATCACATAGACAAGGGAAGCAAAATAAGCACATGTCATTATTTTAAAAACAGCTGCTATTAGTTATGACATGACAATAGACAAGATTAATTTATTATTTTCTACATACATAAGAATGCAACATAATGCACATTTATGAGCACACATGTTAATTTCCCACGTGTTCTGTAATGTAATGTAACTTTAAACTAGGTTGAATTAGCACACACAGCACAAATTGTTAGCATTATTAATTTATTTATGGAAGTGTGACTTCACGGGTTTAAACAGATTTCTGTTTTCTATCCCGCTCCATCAACTCCCTCATCTGGTGATTAACAAATCACCACACCACCACCCAATATTTTAGCAAAAATTTTATCTAAGATGAACATGATTCAATTTCACCTGTGTTAGTATTTCTAAAGACTTATCTCATCAGTTTATCTACAATTCTCATATTGAGTTTTAAGAAATCCCTCTAGTTCTATTTCTTTCTCTTGTGTAACATACAACTAAGCTTCATTAAAAGTGTTGCAAAAACTATAACTAATAAAATGTCAGTATCTTGTTTGTCATATTGACCTTAAACTTCTCCTTGTTAATTTCTAAAAGAACAATAACCTAAATTAACCAAAGCAGAATTATATTTTCATTAAGCTTGCAAAGAAAAATAAAACAAAAATTTTAAAAATTTTACCTAAATTTTCTAAAAATTTCTAACACCCCCCTTTTTCAAATTTTTTTTTTTATTTTTATTTTTTTATAATCTTTAAACCTTCTAACAGTTTTTCTTCGACCTAATGTCACAAATTAATTTTTCAGCTAACATAATTTCTTCGACCTTGTGTCATCTAACACATTTTCTTCAGCCTTATGCCAAAAACAGAAAACCTAAAAATTTAACAGGTATGTACTTCAATCATTGTCACTATTCTCTTCAATCTTTTCCTGACTGCAACTATTTACCTCCATTACAGGTATCACTTCTATTTTCTTTCCTGCCTCACTTTTCTTTACAGTATCTTTTTGACTTGATATCTCATCAATCTGTTTCTTTGATCTGTATCTCAATTTGAATTTTAGGCCTTCATTTTCTTCTTGCCAGTTATCACTTTTTCTTGGTAATTTCTTCTTTTGCTTGGTCACATTACATTCTGTTCTCCAAGCTCCTTTTCTGAATTTTCTTATTTGAGAATCTTCATCATTCTCATCAGTTTCAGTGTCAGATATTTTCATTCTGGACTCAGGTACTTCTTTACTCAGCAGCTTCACTCCGTTAGGAACGTCATCTTTGTAGCTGGTACTTGGCAATTCATCTTCTTTTTCTTCAATTACCTTCAACTTCCCAGTTTCAGAATTCTTGTTCCTGCTTTCAGAGCTACTTTTCTGCTTTTCAATACTCTCCTGGTCTTGAATCACAATCTGATCACATTCTTCTTCTGCTTCTTTTTCTGGCAGATTTCCATCATTTTCTAAGTCTTCAGTCACAACTTTCAAGTCTTCTTCAATCAAGGCTTGTTTTCCATTCATGTTCTCCAGATATCGACCAACTTGTCGATCTTCAAGATCTGGATTCTCTTCAGGCTCTTCTTCAGAATCTGAATCAACAGTTGTGACACTATCCTCATCAGGATTTTCAGGTGTAGATACACGAAAAGTATGGCCAGTGTCAATCCACCTCTTCAGTCTTTTGCACTTCTTTGCATTTGTTGTGACAAGACTGACTGACCTCCTTTTCTGCCACCTTGGCACTAGAGAATTTCTTTTTAGACGAACCTTTTTCCTGATCCTTTTACCTGGTAATAGATCAAGTACTTGCTCTTTTTCTCTTGTTTGTACTTCAGTTTCATCTTCATCAAACACAGAAATCATTTCATCTGATAAATTCCTGCAATTCTCCAAATTGATGCTATCATTGATAAGCATCATTCTTTTCTCTAGTATGAATGTTTGTCTCATGACCTTGTCCATCATAATCTCACGTGGACTTAAATCTGTCTTTTTATCAGTAGTGTTTCTCAGAAACATCAAAACAAGTGGAAGAACATCTGTACACTTTGTACCTGCAGCTAGGCACATTTTTGCATCTCTGACTTTTATAGTAACATTCTCATGCTCCTCAACATTTGAAATTTCTATTCTATCTGTACAATGGAGCAATCTGTTTTCAATATGTCTTTTGCCATCTGATAACTTTGCAACAGTAATTTTATCATGACGCATCTGAAATGTTTCAACCCATTTTAAAAATAAACAGTAAATCACAAAAATGTAGCATAGTTTGTCATTCAGTGACATCTGAAAGAAATCCATTTGTAATCTGATCAATGAATCACTCTCCTGTAATTCTGTTCCCAATCTCACAATTGTTCTCTTAATTGTGTTCACTTGCTGGCAAGTCAGACACCTCTGGTAAAGAAATTCTGCAATTTTATGGTACCTTCCGTCCATGTCAGTAATTATGCTATTTAGCAAAACTATTCTATCATCTTTGTGTGACAAAATTTCATCCTCATCTCGCTGTTTAAAATCTGCTCTTAACCATGTGTTTCTCAACCATGTGTTTTTCTCCTCATGAGTTGCTTCATCTTGTAAGCCTTTGACTACCTGCCATGTTTCAACTGCTGTTAGTATTAGTGAACTGAAAGCATGTTCATCATTCATTTTGTATGCTGCACATATCACGACAGCAAACCTTTCTGCCAATTGAATATCATTAATCAATCTTTTAATTAAATTTGCATTTCTGAAAAGTGAACCTGCAGAAGTCAATGTTTCAATCTGTTGATTAATTGCATCCTTTACCTTGATGTCTTCACTCAAAAGAACATCATTTTTATACCAATATTCTGGAAATGCATTTAATCCTTTTGGACTGTTTTCCTGTTCTTTATTTAATCCTGTATCTGTTTTCTCTGTCTGTTCATTAACAAAATTGTGTAATGGCAATGAAGCCATGTCATTCTGCTGAACCATTACCTGTCGCTGTATTTGTAGCTCTTTATTTAGCTCATTTATCTCAATCTCCTTTTCAATTGACCAGAATTTTGACTCGTCTGACTGTGTCAATTCAATTAGGTCAATATCAGACTTCTCACTTACCAGAATTGAAGTCATCTCTGTTTCTTGCTCGGTTGCAATCCCTATTAATTCAATTTAAAGTACAATAGAATAAACCTTTTCAGTTAATGGGACCTTTAAAATTGCGGAATTAATTTCATCTTTTCTAAGTACAGGCACTATCTCTTTTTCCAAAATTTTCATGGACTCCTTTAAATCATTTGATGAATTCACATAAACAGGAATATTAATTCCAGAAGTATTAAGCATCTCATCATGCTTTTCTATCGCATCAATTTTAGTAGAAGTCTGAGCTGTCACTTTATCAGTTTGATCTGACACTTTTGGCGTTGTATTAACCTGTTCTAGGGGTCTTCTTGAATTTCTGTTCTGATCCATATTTTCAACATCAATTGTACACTGATCTATATTTTCTACTCTGACACTTTTATTATTTATTTTCGCTAATTTGGGAAATTTTAATTTACTCTCGCATTTGGCAACAACCTTTTTCATTTTCTTATACAAGGAAGACATTTTATTTCTCTTTATATAATTCGGTAAATTTACTCTTTAAATTTGCCTTGCAGCGCTTATTGATCAATTTATTAATTAATTTAACACTATCAGGTGTATAAAACTTTATAATTTGGTCAATCTAATATATCTCCTAATTTGCCTGTATCACTAATTATAATTAATTAACCTGTAAAGAAAAATATCAATTTGCAAAAACAATAACAACGCAAAATTTTATTTTATAACAGTAAATATCAACATATAATCACATGTGTTTTAAATGTACTTAATTTTCACTTACACACCTTCTGCAACATATACCTGTGGAAAAAGAAAACCTGACTTGTTTTGCCTTAATTTACATATAATGTCTTGCTTGTAAATAACCTTTTACCCTTTAAACATTAATTATATATCATTATCGCATTTCGTTTTGCGACACAATGTTTTACTGTTTCTACTATGACCTGTATTTAATTTACAATTTATGATAACTATTTATTATTTAACTTTTATTTAATAAACTCTAATCATCTTTGCTGCTATTGTCAATTAAACAGGGTAACTAGTTACATATAATATTCAATGTTTCATAAAATTCCACTTTTTAATTTTAATTAGTTATTAAAATATATTTCTGGGCATTACTAGCATAGGGTTTGATAGTAAATAAACAATGTGCATCAGCACAACAGGTGTTTTAATCAACCAGCGTGTGATTACCACAATGCTCAGCTGACCAGACTGTTGCTAAGGCCATGAATCGCTACTGCTTCTGTCCCACTCGCCTCACGTTCAAGCCTCTGCACTAAATCAAATCTGGGACATTAAAAAACCTTTTAACATACAACAGCGCTTCATCCAATCACAGCGCGACTTTGCTGTGACATCAAAAACACCTCGTCCAGTCAGAACGCAGCTTTCACGTTATTCAGTAAATTTCAGCGCTGCTGCAGCTGACAGTCTCTCCAGCGCTCGTCATACAACAGCTGTGACATGGAAATCCAAAACGGGAATATTTACTTTTATATTTTACTCGGCAATTTAGTTTAAAACATCAGCGCGCCACAGCCAATCATAAGGCTGCTTGTATTGTTTTAATCAATCATAGCCCTTCTCTTGTTAAGACGCGCGGTTCCCTTGTGACGCTACGCATCATCAGCCAATCGGTGTGCGACTCTTGTATGACGCGACGCAATCTCTATCAGTCACAGCGCGGCCCCTTCTTAACTTCTTCAATCTCGAGGCTCACGAAGCCTCAACCAATGAGGTCGCGGCCTTTGTGTGACGCTACGCGTCAACAACCAATGGGTGCACAACCTCCTAAGGCTGCACCGGGAACTAGGGGTGTGTGCTTCACCATCCAATGGGTGCACAATTTTGTTATGACACGACGGGACCTCATCCAATGGGAGCGCGGCGGCTGACGCAAGCAGCCGCTGCAGCTGGCAGCTCTCCCTCCACTCTCCTCACACGGTGAACCGCCCCTCCCTCGCAAATTTTTATGAAATTAAAATGGCACTATTTTAGGAATGGAAATCTATATCGGGGACAATTTTAAAATAAATTCTAAACCTCGCCCAACACACGGAGCTTCGCCCAATCAGAGCGCGGCTCCGTGTATGACACTTCGAATTTTCGCCCAATCACAGCACGGGTCTGCCTATGACGCGACGGCGTTCTAGCCAATGGCAGCGCGGCGGCTTTTACACACTCGGCGCTGCTTCTACAGGTCTCTCCTTTCGCGCGCTCACTCGCAAACAGCCCCTCCCTTACGAAATTTATTTTAACAGAGCGCACTACGCTCTTCTTTTAAATGATAGCGTTTGGGAAGAAGTAATTTAAATAAAACGGGCATTTAGTTTAAAGATACTTGTTAAGACCAAAATTCCCATTAAAAGACACTCCAGTCACTTCAATTAATCGGAGTGTTGTGACACGTTTGATTGCTTGACAGCAGTTTTTATTCTTTAAGCAACGCGTTTACTACACGCATCTATGTTTAATTCAGCAGTATTATTGAAATAAAGGGAACAAAGAGGAGGCTTAGCTAGTTATAACATAGCGACGCCTCAGCCAATCAAGGGGCAGCTTTTCATTAACAATGCTGACGCTCTAGCCAATCCGAGCGCGGCAATTCTGACGTAGGCAGCTGCTGCAGCTGCAGGCTCTCTCCCCACACGTTCTCACTCCTAAAACCAGCCCCTCCCTTACAATTTTCGATCGGGGCACATTTTAATGAATTTAAACTACGGAGAACAATTTATTATTATATTTAAAACGGGGAATGTTTATAAAATGAATACTAATCGCTTTTTACTTGCTTAAAAATGTTTATCAACGTGAAATACCTTAATTATAGCCTAATTAACACAGAACATTCTAAAATGCTCCTGAATGTTTTAAAATAGCACAGTTCACCTTTTTATACTTTTCAACTATGCTTAACACTTTTGAATTGAATTTTATTAGCGTGCAGAGCTTTTAAATGTATTTAAACACTGCACATCATCATAAAAGTCTTAGAATGGTACAGACTTTATTCTAAACTTTCCTAAGTACCTTAGAATTACTTTTGGTACATTTTAGTGAATACAAAAAACGAAACTCATCTGTCTGCTTCTCTAATTAGGATAGTTTACATACATTCAAGTATCCACACTTCGGAATAGTCGGCGCTATTCACACTAAGGATAATTTCCATTTGCCAGTAGAGCAACTCTTACCCTACCCTTCTAACACGTAAAAATATGAACTCATTTTCCTCTGAACGCACCGCGAAGTGACAGTATCTAAGAGTTCCATTTGAACATACCTTACAAAACAATCACGCACTTTCACACTGAAAATTCCCTAACTTCAGTCACACATGAAATCCGTACAGGACTCTCACCTGTTTATAGAAATCATGCACCGTTAGCAAAATAACACCGTTATCCGTACAGGACTCTAACCTGTTTATAGATATAAAACATGTACCCGTACAGGACTCTAACCTGTTTATAGATAATCATGCACCGACATTACCCTACCCTTCACTCAAGCTTGAATATAACTAATACTCTTATCACAGTGAGTTTTATGGAAGGCGCTTTGTCCCTATTCTCATGCTGCTCTAATTTCTTAGAAAACCCTCACTATTACAAGATTCACACCTAGCCCTAAAACTGTGTTGCACGGCGACAACACTGTATTGCACGGCGACAATACTTCTGGTACACGGCGATACCAACAGTGATACTCGGCGATATCACAGAAACAGATCAGATATTCTGCATGACTACCTTCTCATCACACAGTTTTTGTACCGGTACACACATAGCACAAAATAAACAAACTCAACATGTGTTAAAACTTAATCCTATGAATTTACCAACATATATGTATCATGCATGTAACATGTATGTCAAAAACAACATATAAAACCGTCCGATGGCTACCAGAAATTGATCCAGCGCTCTCACCAAAATATTTCACAAATGACACTATCTACTACCCCAAAACTTACACTACAACACTAGGCCCATAACAACAATAGAGCGCTTGAATCATGAGGCGATAAGATCTAAATATAGTTGTTTAAACCATCTGCAATAATCAAGACCAGCTTGTCATTTTAGAAAGTTTATTTTAACACATCTAGAAAAACTTAGGTTTTGGTATTTTATTAAACAAGCATTAGAAAATGTCATAAAGAAAGATTTATTCAGTATTAATAAAAAGAGCATAAATCAAGAATTATTATTCATTAGCAGGAATAAGTAAAATTAAGCATTTTCCAAAATCCTAACTATATCTCTGTCTCTACCCTCATCACCTAGTAATAAAGTAATTAATAAAAACTCCTGTCCTCACGTGTAAAGTCCATCAGCATAACATCGTCCTCCAGATTTCTCGAGCGTAAGCCAACTATGTGTTCTCTGAACCTATTCTTATACCCTAATTTTAGCTGAGCTAACTATTTTTCACATTCCAGCAGACGAATTCTAGTTCTCCATTGGCTGAGCCACCTCGTACCACAGTAAACTGTGACACCTCCTTCTTACATGCCCGGGCAAATTCACTAGTCCATTGTTCATGTAGAAGTCTTGGCAGCTTCTCCTTAGGCTGCTACATTTTGTAGCGACAGCTTCCTTTTAACCTTGAGCTAGTCAGCTCTGAACTCCCGTGGCACGTTAGCAAACGTTAGCAAATTTCTCCAAAAAGTCATCTTTTTAGCAGTTCAATCCAAAACCTTTCAAAATAAAAGCTCAGAGGCCTTTTCCATCCTTCTCAGAATTATTTTCACTGGAGCCATTTTCATCATTAGGCCTCTTTTCAAAGAGCGTCAATTTTCCTGCGCCACCTTCCCTGCGCCACTTTTAAAAGTGTATTATTTTCCTGCAGCCATCTCTAAGCTTCATTTGTAAAACTATTATATAAACAAACACAAAGAATAATTAATGCAAGAAATACAGTTTGTTCTGTTGCCTCCCATCATTGCTAATAATTAACCCATTAGTCTAAATTACCTAGCAGTAAAGCACAAATAAAGCAGCATTTTATATCTACCAGTCTTCATAAATCCATAAAACCTTATGTGCACCTAGAATAGTAGAAATGACATCACATAGACAAGGGAAGCAAAATAAGCACATGTCATTATTTTAAAAACAGCTGCTATTAGTTATGACATGACAATAGACAAGATTAATTTATTATTTTCTACATACATAAGAATGCAACATAATGCACATTTATGAGCACACATGTTAATTTCCCACGTGTTCTGTAATGTAATGTAACTTTAAACTAGGTTGAATTAGCACACACAGCACAAATTGTTAGCATTATTAATTTATTTATGGAAGTGTGACTTCACGGGTTTAAACAGATTTCTGTTTTCTATCCCGCTCCATCATTTGCACCATGACATTTTTGTACAATCCCTAAACCGCGACACACACTCTTCATCACACTCCCAACGAACTCACTTCCGTTATCCGACCATACGACCCGAGGCATTCCATACCGAGAAAAATATTCTTTGAGCAAAATTTTTGCCGTGGATAAAGCCGTGTTATCCTTAAGGGGATAGGCCTCAATCCACCTAGAGAATGCACACACCACAACCAACACATACTTCAAGTTATTACATCGGTCCATGTGGATAAAGTCCAACTGGATGACTTCGAAAGGGTATGTAGGAGGGGCAAAATGGCCAGGAGGAGTGGGGGTACCCTTACCAGGATTGTGCATCAAACACACCATACAATTCTTAACCACTCTCTCGGCACACTTAGTAATCCCATCATTCTTCCATACACGAGACAACAACTTGCATATGCCTTTCGTGTTGATGTGCGCCATACCATGAGCCATTGTAACAACAGCGAGCACATACGCATCCGGTAACATCCATCTCTGCTTCTCTGATAAATCAACCCAACACCCATTCTCATCCAATCTTCCCGTGCTCTCTCTCCATTTAGTCCTTTCCGTCTCAGTGGCTTCATTCTGTATTCCTTTCACACTTTCAAATGTGTCTTCACACATATCAGTCTCTGTTGGCCATCTCACTGAGTTCGTAACATACATTCTGTTCGTCAAATCTTTAGCCGTCTCTTTAGCCGTTTCATCCGCAAACGCATTACCACGACCCACATCATCTGTTACTTTCTGATGTGCGCTACATTTGACTATGGCCACCTGTTTAGGCAATGTGAGTGCATCTAAAAGATCATTTACAAGCTGACCATGTTGAATCTTCGTGCCATGCGACGTAAGGAATCCTCTCTCTCTCCACAGTCGCCCAAAACTATGTGCCACACCAAACGCATACTGGCTATCTGTAAACACATTCACCCGTTTATCTTTAGACAACACACACGCTCTCGTTAATGCGATCAGCTCAGCAGCCTGAGCCGAATTCTGACTTAATCTTGCTCTTTCCACAATCGTTCTCAATGTTACTACAGCATACGCAGTCGTCACATCACCGTTCGGCAACTTAAAACAGGAGCCATCCACATACAAAGTACCATCGGGATCTGTCAATGGAGTATCTTTTAGATCAATACGACCCTTAGTTTCCTCCTCAGTTCTGAGATAGCAGTCATGTACTGCTTCACCACTTGACTCTGTGTCGATCGGCAGCAATGTTGCTGGATTCAACACAATACATCGTTTTATCCGTATATGACTGGCCACCAACGTTAACTCATATCCAGACAACCTTGCGCTCGTCAGGTGTTGAGTTTTCGTTCGATTCAATAGAGTGTCAACTGCATGCGGAACCATTACCGTAAGCATATTATCCATGACTAGACCTGCGGACTGTCGAATGGACGCCGCAGCTGCCGCTGTTGCCCTTAAACAACTCGGCAAGGCTCTGGCTACTGGGTCTAAAGTCGAAGAAAAATAGGCACATGGGCGTTGTTTGCCACCAAAAGGTTGTGTCAGAACACTCAACGCACAACCATCTCTCTCGTGAACGTATAGTGTAAACGGCTTACTGTAGTCAGGAGTACCCAACACAGGAGCCGAACACAACGCATCACGCAATTCCGAAAAACTTTTCTGACACTCTTCAGACCAAGGTAATGGGGATGGAATATCTTTGCACGTAAGAGCTATCAAGGGTTTCGCCAACAATGAAAAATTTGGAATCCATTGTCTACAATAGGACGTAATACCTAAAAAGGCGCGAACATCTCTCTGGGTTTTTGCCACAGTCATTCGGGCAATCGCTGCAATTCTCTCTGGGGTCAACCTTCTCCCTTCTCTTGACAATAAGTGACCTAGATAGGTAACTTCTTGACAACAATACTGTAACTTCGAAGGCGATACCTTGTGGTGTAAGTCATGTAGATAGTGCAACAACGATACCGTAACCGTTTTGCAAATAGCTTCTGTATCAGCTGCCACTAAAAGATCATCAACGTATTGAATCAAAGCTGCACCCGTCGGTAAAACAAAGGCATCAAGTTGACCTTTAAGTGCTTGGCTGTAGATTGACGGACTCTCACAGTAGCCCTGTGGAGCGCGTTTTAGCCTAAAACTGCGACCACCTAATGAAAATCCGAATAGGTCTCTGCTTTTCCTCGGCAATCGGAATGCTAAAGAAAGCATTCTTTAGATCGATCACCGTGAACCAGGAGGCAGATGCCGGAATCATTGTTAGTAAGGCCGTAATGTCGGGAACCACAGGAAATTGTGGAACCACTATTTTGTTCACCTCTCTTAAATCTATTACGAAACGATACACAGGAGGTTTAGTTGGGTCAGTTTGTTTCAGAATTGGCAATACAGGGCTATTACACACGTTTCCACGAGTTTCTTCAACAACACCTTTTCCAATGAGATCATGAACGATTGCTAACAGCGCTCGTTCGCCCTCAAGAGAAATACGATATTGAGGTAAACGTGGTAACCGCGCATTTGGTTTCAATTGAATCACATAGGGTGGAATGTCTAACAGGCCCACATCATTGGGACCTGTGGCCCATAAGGACGCAGGGAGGGAACTCAATTCCGGTGGGAATTTATCGACCGACAAATACATGGGAGAGATCACTCTCCGTCCTAATGTAAGCTCCACTCCCTCGGGGGAACAATACAATGTTGCATATAATCGTTTCAACAAATCCAGGCCCAAAAGATTCTCACCACAACCTGTAGATAGAATCAGTGGAGCCGTTAGCTCACGAGGTCCAATCATAAGAGGCAAAGGATTAGAGACTGGGTTACTAACAGGGGCGCCAGAGAATCCAACGGAAACATTTGTTAAGCCAGACAAAGGTGCGCCAGGGAGTTTCGAATGCATGATGGAACTTTTCGTCGCACCAGTGTCTAACAGAAAAGGCTCAACTACACCCGATGTAGCCACTGCAACGTAAGGCCCACTCTGATCGACCGGAACTGACACTACTCCCTCTCTTTGTCGTTGGCTGTCCTAGTAATGGTCATTTACAACAGTCTCATGTTCTACGAAATAATCGTCCACATTATACTGTGCAGATCGAACTGACCCTGCATTCCGCTTGTCAAAACAATTATTCGCATCCGATTGGTTTTGATGACGATCAATCTGATTGTGGGATGAACCACGACCTCTACCACGTGATGCCTGTTGAGGACCACCACCACGGTTTCCTCGTGTCGACACACCATTCAGACGGTCCCGTAAGGCAAGACAATCATATTTTAGGTGTCCCTCTTTCCTACAATATGCGCACTGATTATACCCAAGTGAAGATCTATAATCAAAGTTGTCAGAGCGCGGCTGCATCCTATCAGGCTGTGCTCGTGGTCGATACTGCTGTTGTGAATCATTTTGGTTTGATCGTGGAGGGTATGCTTGCTGCAACAAAACCTTCGTTTTGAGCTCCTTCGTTTTCTTTTCTACACGATCACTTTCTTCCTTTTCCCTATTTTCATAATACTGGGCCGTTGCTAGTATTTGCGCAGGGGTTGAAACTGCCCACGCACTCTCCGAATTCTTCAATTTGTTGCTTAGCTCAGGCAACAAATTCGACACGAACTTGTCAACAAATAACCGCTGGCCTCCCTTAGCGCCCATGTCCTGGCCGCTGTGGTCGACAAACGCTTCCTCAAACCTTGTAAAGAAATCCGAGACACTCTCGTCTTTCTTTTGCTTACAAGCTGATAACTTATCCCAGTTCACCTTCATCGCTGGCATGAGAGTTTTCATGAGCGTAATGATTTTCTGAGGCAAATCCAAGATTAGCTGGTCAGGCTTAGCCCCACCAACTTGTAGTCCATCAGCCGTTATCAATGCCGCCCAATCACCCCCTAATTCAACTGCGTGATCGGCTTGACGAATTTTAGCCCAAACTGGTTGCGGTACAACATTGCCGAAAAACATGTCGATATCGGCAAGGTTCATAATAGAAGCTTCCACCAGTTGTGATAACTCCTTATAATAACCAGCCGGATTTTTACGCGGATCGGGTAAGGATTGCTTCACTTGCAAAACTTCCGATCGTTTCCATGGAAGATGTATCCATACCCTTCGAAAATGCGCTAGAATTGGAGGGTTAGCAGCAGGGTCACCAGGCACCCAAAGTGGCGGAACCTCTCTCATGGGATACTGACCAGGAACCGCTTTCCAATTCTCAGTGGTATCATCTGATGTCACCCGAGAATGTGCTGTGGATCTGAACGCTAATAAGCGTTCCACGGCACGTCGTACATCTTCTCCTATAATCATACCATTCGAAAAGTGATTCTGAAGTTCAATTATGTCGAGCGGTACGTTATCTACATCATCATTATACCATTCTTCCCTCAAAAAGTTACACATCTCTTCAAACACGAATCTCTGCGTAGGCTCATTAAACTGAGAAAACGTGTCGAAGACCACACGTGGAGTGTAATTAGCAGGATGTCTTACCCACCTATGTGCCATGGTTATTAACGTCTCTTTCTCCCTACCACTAGGGATCTGACTCCGTCTTTGAGGAGTTTCAGATAAATTAGACGAAAATAACGGACCAGAAAGAGGTGAATAAATGGTAGCAACAGAGTTAGGAACACGCTTACGAACAGAAGGGGAAAGAAAAGCAGGGGCAACAACACTGGAGGTGAAGGAAGGCATAGTAGGAACGGACAAGGTAGTCGGAGTAACGGAAACAACAGTCTGCGAAGGTACAGGTACAGGAGCAGTAGGAACAAGGACAGGTGGTAGAACATTCGTAGGGTTAACAGCGGGCTGACCCGCAGCCGCTGGAGCAACAAGGGGTACAACAGGAGGTACTACAGGAGCAGCTACAGGAGCAGTAGCACCCTGTACATAAGGAGGTGGTGATTTCATTAAATACGACAACAAGGAATCCTCCTTCAAATCTTCTTCTTTCTTCTCTAGATTATTCGGTAAAACCGGGTAACATTTATCTATTTTCATGTGATGTAATCTAGTAGAGATTTCCTTTTCTTCTTTGTCCTGTTTACATTCTCGTATAGTTTGCATTATCGGAACGAACCCTTGCTTTTGATCCTTTTTAAGTTGTTTGATTTCCTTCTGCTTGGCCTCTTTACGCCATATCCGAAAGGAATCAAACATAGCTGGCCTAGCTTTCTTTAAAAATAATTTAGCCTCAAGATTATCTAAAATTGAAAGTTCAAAAGTTCCATGTGGTGGCCATCTAAGGTCACCGTCTTTCTTTGTATAGCGGATCCAGTAATCATTATATATTATAGGACCCACCCCATGTCGACTATAAAGATCATGTATCGGAGTTCCAACTGGAGGTTTCGGACACGAGTCCTCCAACCGGGAATCCATTGCGCAACATTTGAAAATACGAAACAAACCACTATGGCTAGGCACACTAACCTAGTATCAAACTTCAAGTATTACCGAAGCAATAAAACCTCGTGTAAGTCAAAACCCTCGGTTTTTGGCAATTGCAACTGTCAAATAATACTAAGAACCAATACTAAGAACCACAAATGCAATGGAACCATGCAATACAACAAAGCCTTAAGGCTACCACAAAGCTCGGAGAGCTAACCACAAAGCCTGAGGAGGCTATTACAAAGCTCGGTGAGCTATTACAACAAAGCCTTAAAGGCTACAACAAAGCTTTCAAAAAGCTAGAACAACCACTAAGGACTGGGAGCGACCCACAAATACTTAACTCAGAACTTCAATGGCGTCACCAGGAAGGCCCGTCTATCGTCTCGCTTGTACGTAAGGTCTGCGCCGGGCGTCGAAGACAGGTCGACAGTCAGGGCATCGGTCCGTCGCAGCCGTCAGGAGGCGGGAATCTTCGCAGGGAAAAACTTCGGGCCACTTATTTCGACAACAGGATCGATGAAGCGGGGTGCACCTTCCCTCGGAGATTTCACACGAAGTTCCTCACGATCATCAGGCTTTGGACCGGTACCGCTGAAGTCGCCCCACGTTGGGCGCCAACTGAAGGACTGGACTTTTAACAGTACCAGCGGTGCCAGGGAACAACACCTATAACCTTCATGGGATACCTGTTTCGGCGCACAAATTACAGAGACACGGGACACTTCCTTCGGCGTCAAAGATCAGCGTTTATTACTGCAGGGAAACAAGAGTCATAAGAAGTACATGGACATGTAGGTTCTGCGAGTCTGCTTCAAATTGTGTTTGTAGGTCGCTCTCTTTTATACAGAATGTTGCCATTGCATAACATGTGGACAAAAGATTACAATCCGGTTCCCACAGTAGACTTCAAAAGGGTCGCTTTCATGTGTTCAGAATCCCGGAACATAATTACAATAGCAATGCCGGTTCCCAACTGTAAAAGTACATCTTCCCACCATTAGGCACACCCATTTAGAGTTGTAAATGACAAAGAAGAAGAGACAAGAGCAGCTGCAAGGAAGTCAGACATGTGTAGAGAAAAGAGTGTGGGGGTAATATCGGAAGCATGATCGTAGGATCAAAGAGTTGGATCCCATCTCCTGCACGGCTGTCACAATAGGCCGGCACGACCAGATTACCCTCAAGCTGTGCCATCTGCCTTCGCTGTGTCATTCCACCGGCCATAAAGACGCATGAAAGAAATATGCGTCTTCCGCAAGGCTTGGGAACTAGAGGGTCAAGGAGCGAACAGTTACCTGCTCGCTGACTACGTGAGGCCAAGAAACAAAATGGATGCCGTATCTAAAATGGAACCCGAGGGTTCAGATGAAGAACGCGTAATATTAGACGAACCCTGGCAGGTAGCGTAGCAAAAATACACACACTTGCCGAACTCGTCATTTACGGTTCGTAGATACCAAACTCGTCCATATTCGGTAATGCCCAGAACATCGTAATAATTTTTACGGAACCTCAGTGATCTCCCTCAGCTCTATCGGAGGAGATACCAGCTTCTTCGGACTCCCCCACAGCTTGACTTGTCCCCTCCTGTGGATCTTCCTCTTCGTCAGTGTTGCCCTCCACGAGAGGAGCTGTTTCTTCCAAGGGTGCTGGTACTCGTCGGGTGTGAGAAGCGTGGACCCAGTTTGGCAACCCTCCACACTTCACAGCATTGTTCGTCACCAGTATAACTTGGAAAGGTCCTCTCCAGCACACATCCAGGCAGCTTTTTCTGACGTGCTTCCGCACCAGGACCCAGTCACCTGGGCACAGGTCGTGACAAAGGTCTCTGGAAGTCGGAATTTCAGCAGCCCGCACCTGAAGGGACACAGAACGAATGACATCAGAAAGTCCCTTGCAGTAATCAAGGATCAGATCATCTGTGATATTTAGCAAGGCGGTTGTAGGAATAGATGGCAATCTCATAGCCCTCCCCATCAGTACTTCGTGAGGTGAGAGTCCTGTCCTTCTGTCTGGTGTACTACGCATGCTCATTAGCACCAACGGCAAAGCATCTGGCCATTTCAGGGACGTGGATGAGCACACCTTCGCCATTCGGGCCTTGAGGGTCCCATTTATTTGCTCCACTATGCCGGAAGCCTCTGGTCGGTAACTACAATGCAGCCTTTGGTCAATGTTCAGTGCAGAGCAGAGCATTTTCACAACTTCGCTATTAAAATGTGTTCCTCTGTCCGATTCCAAAGAGGTCGGAACCCCGAAACGTGGCACTAGCTCCCTCAGCAACAACTTTGCTACTGTGAGTGTATCACACCTACGAGTTGGGTATGCCTCAACCTACCTGGAAAACACACACACGATCACCAGGACATACCTAAGGCGATTACACCTCGCCATCTCAATGAAATCCAGTTGCATCCTGTAGAAAGGTCCGCCGGACCTCCCAATGTGACCCATAGTAACTGGCGTTCTTTTCCCAACGTTCATTTGTTGACATGTAACACACCTTTGACACACTGCTTCCGCAGCCGTCCTGAATTTTGGATTGTACCAAGTTTGTCTGAACACACGCATCATGGCATCTCTTCCCAGATGTACAGGACCATGTATCTGTCGTGCCATCGGACTCACCAACTCATTCGGCAACACCGCTCTCCCATCAGCCGAAACCCATAGGTCTAACTCTCCTCGGACACAACCAGCCATTTCCCACACTCTCTTCTCATAGTCGGACACCTGCTCCAGCATGCTCTTCAATTCTTCCTAGGTATCTGCCACCTCAAGAATCATGCTTAACTCGGTTCCTTCCTGCACCCCCTCAATTGTTTGTTCCGTAAACGAGTATCCCTGCTCGGCACAATAACGTGCAACCTCATCAGCATAACGATTACCCATGGACACAAAGTCAGTATTCTTGGTATGTGCAGTGCATTTCACGATGGCAATTTCGGCTGGACCTTGTAGAGCCTCCAGCAACAACCTGATAAATTCTCCATTCCTGATAGGGGAACCTGATGATGTCATGTAACCCCTTTGAGACCACAATTGACCGAAGTCATGAACCACACCGAACCCGTATTGGCTGTCTGTATATATGGTGATCCGAATCTTGTTGGCTGCCAGGCAGGCACACGTCAACGCAATTATCTCAGCCACCTGCGCGGAGTGTACTCCTTCCAGGCAGGCCGCTTCGACTATTCCAGAGATAGTACAGACAGCAAACGCTGCTCTAAACTGACCAGTATTGTCCCTTACACATGAGCCATTCACAAAGTAAATTTCGTCTGGGTCTACCAGTGGCTCATCGACAATATCCGGTCTGGGTTTGGTGCACAGTTCAGTCACATCAAGGCAATCATGGTCTTCCCAATCATCATCCAAGTCATTTGGTAAGGGCATCAAGGTAGCAGGATTCAAGACCGAACACCTCCTAAGGTTCACATTTTCCGCAGCAAGTATAACCTGCTCGTAGCGTGTGAGCCTGTTATTGGTCAGGTGTTGTGTCTTGGTCCTGGTCATCAACAATTCCACTGAGTGGGGCACATGTACTATCAGTGGGTGACCCATCACAATGCTTTCGCACCTCTCAATGCTGACACCTGTTGCAGCAACGGATTTAAGACATCCGGGCAACGCTGCGGCTACTGGATCTAAGGTAGCCGAGAAGTAAGCAACTGGTCTACGGACTCCTCCATGATCTTGTACTAAAACTGCCAAAGCACACCCCTCCCTTTCACAGCAGAACAGTGAAAATGATTTGGTGTAATTGGGCATTCCCAGAGCCGGAGTGCGACACAAGTCCTCTCGCAACTCAAGAAAAGCCATCATACAATCTTTGTCCCATGGTACCGGATCACTGACATCCTTGTGTGTCAGTTTCTGCAATGGCTTCGCCTTCAGGGAAAAATTGGCAATCCACTGGCGACAGTAGCCGACCATACCCAGGAACATCCTAACCTCTCTCTGGGTCGTAGGCACCATCATTTTCATGATCGCCTCAATCCTGTCAGGCGACACTTTCCTTTTTCCTTTCTCTATCCTGTGACCCAGATACTGTACTTCAGACAAACAGTACTGTAACTTGTTAGGGGATACCTTATGTCCATTCTCGGCCAAATGGTTCAACAAAGCAATGGTGTCAATCCTACAAGCATCTTCTGTGTCTGAAGCAACAAGGAGATCGTCTATGTACTGTACCAGAACGGAGTTCTGTGGCAGCACCAGATTCTCAAGATTCCTCTTCAGTAGCTGATTAAAGATCGAAGGGCTCTCTGTATACCCTTGAGGGATACGACACCATGTTAAGACGCGGTTCTCTATTTTGAACGCAAAAAGAATTTGGCTCTCCTCATGCAATGGGATCGAAAAGAAAGCCTGACACAAATCAATCACATAAAACCATTTAGCTTGGAACGGTATCTGAAACAGTATCACTGATGGATTCGGTACCACTGGACAGTATGGAACAACTATGTTGTTCACCTTTCGCAAATCCTGCACAATCCTGAACTTCCCGCTAGGCTTCTGCAAGCCCATGATCGGGGAGTTGCATGGACTGCCCATGACTTCCTTCAAAATTCCCTGTCTAATCATGGATTCGATCACAGGTCTTATTCCTGCAATAGTCTCTGGGGTCAACTTGTATTGAGGCGTTCTTGGGAACTCAGCGTTCGGTCTTACTTGAATCTTAACTGGCTCTACCCCTTTGATCAACCCGATCTCCTCTCCTGTAAAGTCCCACACTTCTGGTGAGACTGCATCCCTCAGGTCCCAAGGGAGTTCCTCCACAGTTAAAGCAGGGTGCAACTCTATACACACATGTGTATTTGCAACCTTGAAGGCAGCATCATCATCCTTTGTCTGTAACTCTACTCCCTGTGGGGTACAGTAAATGGTACAATTAAGCTTACACAGGAGATCCCTCCCCAACAGACACACAGGACTGGAATCACACACCACGAATTGGTGGTTATCCCTGAAACTCCCGATCTTGACTGGAACTGGTTCAGTCAGATGGTTTGTCATTCTTCTGTTCGCAACCCCTACCACTTGGATAGTCTGTCCTGAAAGGGGCAAATTAGGGACAACTGCAGACCGCACAGTAGACCGGGAAGCACCAGTGTCAACCAAAAAGGTGGTGGGGTGTCCAGCTACATCGGCCTCTACGAATGGTCCCCTCTGATCTACCTCCAGCACTGCCCCGACGGTGCAGTCCTCCTCCCCACTCAGGCACCATCCTGTCACTGGATCAAAGTAATAATACTCGTCCCCTTCAACTATGAAGGGCATCTGCTTGTAAACCTTGTTCCCTGTTGTAATCTTCGGTGGCTGGGGAACCGGAGCCCTAGGGGCTGAAGTCCCCCCTTTTGCCGTCTTAAATTTAGTTACTGTTACTCTCGGTTTAGGATGGGCTTGGACCTCCTCCTCCTCCTCCTCTTCTTGTACTTGTTTGTCTGGGTTATGGGGACACTCGCGTCTCCAATGTCCGATCTCGTGACACTGGTGACACCTTGTCGTCTTTTTCAGAGCCGCCAGGTCTATCCTTGGCCTTGGGCCCTCCTCATTGTCCCTTTTCTGTCCCCCTGATTTTCTCCCCAATTTATCATTTCCAGACTGACCCTGTCCTCCCGATTGCATCTGTACTAACATCAGTTTATCCTTAAGCTTCCTTGTTTTGGAGTCTATCTCATCACTGCAATACCTCGCGTACCTCAAGATCTCGTCCAGAGGCTTGTTCTGCCAGCAAATTAACTGTTGCTGTATCATGAGACAGATATCAGGTCTCAGACCCAGGACAAACTTGGACACAAACTGTCCCATGTCCTTTGGATCCATCACATCCAATCCACTGTACTGCTTAAAAATCTGCAAGAGCCGCTCATAATACTCATGGACTGTTTCCTTCGGTTCCTGCCTAGTCCGATCTATCTTCACCCAGTCTATGTCCTGTGGTGGTACCTTAGTCTTCAACCACATGATCACCAGCTCATATTTTATCATCACCTTGGGTGAGGGTCCATTCGTGCTAGTGTCTCGATCCGGCTCCTCTGTGGGCCATTCGACACTAACCTTGCATGCTATCCACAGGTCTCCTGGGACTACAATGTTGAACAGTGTGTTTAGATCAATCCACAATACCTTTGAGATCTTAACAAACCTCTCTACCTGTTTGTACCATTCTACTGGACTCTCTCGCAGCTTTGGAAATGAGTTCATAAAGGCAGCCAAATCTCCCCTACTCCAGGGTACATGTACATATCCCCCGTGAGCCACCTCCCGTAAGGGGTACGCTTCTGCCTGCATCAACCCTCCTCCCGGGGAAGTCTCAATAGCGCTTCGTCTAACGCTCTTTCTCTTTGACCACCTTTCCTCCCATTTGTCCAATTGGGTCCAGGTTCGGATTCCCACTATCAGTTCCCTGATGTGGGTTTTTAATCCGATCACCCTCTTTTCTTCAAGGTCTTGGTCTGAGTACTGTAACCTATGGCCACCCTGTAGTGCTTTTGTCTTTGTCAAATCCACCACATACTTGTTTGCTAACTCAGACAGTTTCTCATGTGCTGTCCTAGCCCTCCGAGTGACATCCTTTGCCACAAACAACAGTTCATCTGGCTCATAGAGTTCTATTCTCTCTAGTGGCAATGTACCTTCCACTATTTCCTCCACTTCAGATTTTAATCTCAACACACCAATCCTTCTTGCTTTTATTGCTGCTCTCAATGTTCCTTGGCTAGGATTTCCATTAGAGTCCCTCCCGCCACCGTCCTGATTCCCTCGTCTGTTTTCTTCAGGTGTGTTAGGGGGAACCCTCCTGTTTTCCCAACCCTCATGGTCCCAATCCTGTCTATTATCGCCAGAGGTGTGGTGGGAACCCCCCTACTTTCCACACTTCCGCGTTCCCATTCCTGCCTGCTTTCGCTAGGCGCGCAGTGAGACACCCCCCTAATTTCCTGGGTTCCATTGTCAAACTCCTTCCTCGACCTGTTGCTCTGGGTATCAACAATCGTATCCCAAGTTCTCAAGTCCAGCCTTAATTCTCTGATGGACCTTGGCCGGGGTCCTCTCAAATCCATCGGTCCTCTCAAACCCCCCTGTTCTCCAGAGGAATCTGCCGATGCTGCCAAAGGGGTGCTCCTTTCTACCGGCCTTGGCCATTGGCACCATCCGTCCGCCACATTACTCCTCCCTTCACTGACACTTCTCTCTCTCTCTGTTTGTAGCAGACCCTCGCTCTTTGTCTGTTCTGGATTATATACTGATACTATGGGACCTATGGTGACAGGCACCGTAAGGGCGTCTGGCAATCTCTGTGAATCTACACCCTCTTCAGTGTGCACCTTTTGCACCGTGAATCTTCCCACTACTCTCGTTGTGGGGGATGATTGGGGTGTCTTTTCTCCCTCTGCCGGGACAAACTTGTCCCCTAAGGAGCTCAAACAGCTTTCCATCGGGACACCACCGTCTATGTCGGGGTCTCCCTTGTTCCCCGTCGGTGCTGACCCCCCTCCCGTCTCCGGATTATATGGAGGTGGTCTCTCCGACAACAGTCTCTCTATCAGGCTGTCGCCTGTCTCACTGTCCTCATCCTCGGTACTCCTTCTCTGCCCGTCCCCTTCCTTGACCAACAACGGGTACAACCTGTCCCCCTCGATGGTCTGCACTCTCCACCTCTTGGCTAATGCATCCCATCTCGCATCTTGGACCGCCCTAACTGATCTTTTCACCCTTTCCTGTCTCCTATCTCTGTTTCTTTCATGGGCTGCGCTGATCCACGCATTCAATGCTTCAAACTGCGTTGGTCTGGGCAGGGGCTGCAAAGAAGTCATAATCGCTTTTAGCTGATACAGCACCTCCAGTCTAAAAGTTCCATATTCAGGAAAAGTTAATTCCTCTTTTCCGTCAGTCATCTTGCACCAGTTCTCAAGCCACAATATGGTATGCAACCCAACATTCGTAGCCATATAATAGGCTGGGGTATCCTCAGGTGGAGCCTCTTCCCCACCCCGAGGATCTAACTTCTTTTCACCTCTAAAACAATCTCGCAACACTTTTAAACATTTCATGATGAAAAGCAACCATGTTTCCTTGTTTACACTGCTCTTCTACCTCTCGATGACAATCCACCAATCCCAGCGCGGCTCCTCACTAACCGCCCTATCCCAGCGCGGCTCCTTCTGACGTCACTCGCCTCCGTTTCGCAGCAGTTCTCCTCCTCTCTCCGCTCATCTCCCGGTCACGCATGCGTCCCAATCATACACTGGAAATGATCACTTCCGACCAAGCGGCCACTTCCTTGACTGTATGGCCACAGTCTAACTGTAATTGTCACCGAACCGGCAAATGTCTGTCCACGAACGACCGGACAATCGCCTCACTGATAGGTTACAGACACACGGCAACTTCCGACCAGCGTCCGTTACCCACGCACTCACACATTCATTCCCCCTATCTCGGTCCTGCGGGCGATCAATGGTAGCTCATGACCCCCTTTTCAATGGTCGACAATTACTTATGGGTGTTCGATACACCCAAACCACTTAAACTCCCCTTGAGCTTAAGATTTTCTCCGGTTGGCGCGCTCACAACCTGATGTTCCTCACACACTACAGGCACTCAACTCCGCAAGACAATACAACACAACAATACAACCGTATCACCGCAATCTAACACGCATGACCCTTTTTCATACTCACTCTCTTCCGAGCTGCTGCTTTCTGCCGCACCGTTACTCTCCGTCAGTTTCCATGGAACGCCATCCTCCGTCCGCGATTTTCTGGATACTCGTCATTGGTTCTCTATGGGCCTCGGGAAATCTCAACCTACTCTAGATTACCCTCACTTCAGAAGATAAACCATCCTACTCTGCTACCAACTGAGAAGGCGGGATTTTCATTCTAGAGCCTGCTTACCACTTCCAAAATCCCGTCACAGGTCGACTGAACCTTTTTATCTGTCATAGAGTGAATTAGGCAACCTATTTACCAATAATCAATACTTTCAACAATTCCCATTAGCTTCCCCCAAAGAACCACTGACTAAGAACTAAGTTTGAAGATTTATTACAGAAATGAAAACAGCTGAAGATACAAACACCTCAACACGAGGTTCAGAAGATAAACATGCACTAATACAAACATAATCCTACGGAAAAGTCTTAGGCGGCTTATGAATAATACGAGAATCAATTCCAGAATCATCAGGCTAACAAAGATTGCTGTAACTTGAGTTCTGGTATGCATTGGAAAGAAAAGTCAAGTTAATCTATCCCTACGCTATACTATATGACATCCCTTCTCAACAATAGCCCATCCTAGCAAAAGGTGTCAGCTGTGGTGACTTCCAAAGAAGTTCACTCACTCCCCTTCAGTCTAGAGAATCCTCAGTCCTAGCTAAGCTCTTTGCCCATCCAACCGCTCCCTCTAACTCCTCAGCCCATCTGCTCTCCCTCCACCCTCGGGGTGCTGTCCCTAATGCAAAAACCCCACAATACGGGCGACACGCCTTCAGGTACGCCCCTCTCGAAGGTGTTGGTTTCCAGAATTTTCCATTATGGCACACTTCCATCCGTGTCGGTCCAAACGTCCTTGGGTCCCAGACTCTCCGTCGCTTCAAGTTGTATCTTTAAATTCCTCGGCTACTCCTCCATGTCTGAGTCTAACATTCTAACACTCATACACAATGGGCCCTTCTACTCCACTGTCTACTTGGTCCGGCACCTGCAAGGAAATACATGAGAATCGGGTCACACATTCTTTAACGGTGATTAGTTTTAGCCAAGGGCCGCTTTTACTAAACATTTCTTCCATTTAATGCTAAGCAAAACATTTCCAGTCAGGCCTACTCGATTTCCATGGACTGGACCTCTACACGAACAAACTTTTCGTTCTTTAGGCCTCCAACCTCAAAGTAAATGCATTTTCTACTTTAAGCAACCTATCATGAATATATATAAATGCAAATATGAATTTTAATAAAGCAGGTCTAAACACGCAATGGTACTCTATTAAACGGCATCATTAGTGTTTCAAAACCCTTAATCATTTGTTCTGCAGGTAGTTCTAACATCAAATACTTCAGTTCTCAACCCTACATCGCATTTGAACATGATTAGTAAACCCTTTATATATACGGGTGCTGACTACTTGTACATATGATGCACCCCTACAATTTTTCACTTCAGTTTAGCGCTCTCTCACTACCTTTTGGCTAAGTGTGCGCTATACAAATACGCGATACGTACATAAATATATACATCTATGTTGCATATGTCGAGCACTAACTACCCTTACAGCATTTCAGTCTCAAAATCACCCTCATTCTCGCAATTGTGATTTCAAGACTTGGTTTCCCAAAAGTAATCTATTGAGACTTCAAATCAAAGGAACTAAAAAGATTTAAAAGGTACAAAAGAATGCACCCAGGCTCACAAGTCTCTTTCCCTTACCCACAAGGCCCTGCTTGGCCTCATCCACTCATAACTCAAACCACGTTGGCAAGTCTGCCTTGTAACCTCAGAGCCTGGGTTTACACATTGCTGTCCACAGGGCCGGCTTTAGGGCAGTGTGACTGGTGCGGCCGGACTTGTCACTGCTCTGTGGAGGGGGTTGCTGACCTCAGGGGGTGCACTGTGTTTATTAATAACTTATGATTGGAGAGATGAGGGCACTTTTGCCCTTTGGTAAGTTAGAGAATCTGAGGAGGCGGCCATGGGGGTGCCAAAAATGATTGTCGCGCCAGGCGCCACCAGCACTAAAGCCGGCCCTGGCTGTCCACCAAGGCATTACGACGTTGATGTGCATCTGCGGGATTTCTTGTGAATGATTCGACCTAGATCTTTACGTAGCCAAATCTGTGCACTTGGACAGCTTCCATCTTGTGTGACTTCCACTCAGTCCACAGCGACACGACTCACTTTTTTTTAGCAGTCTCAAATATACGTCAACTTGAGACATCATTGCCTCCAATGCTGTATTTCCATGTAGCCCACCTTTTTTTGTTGTTGCATATTTTATATAGCGCGAACTCGATACCAAGGTATTGGAGCGCTTTACATGAGCACCGTATTTACATTACACATTCAGGCACAGGGAGATTAAGGGATTTGCCCAGAATCACAGGATGTGGATGCGACCTTGAGGCTCGAACCCTGGTTTCCAGCACCAGCGTCGGGCTCTAACCGACTTGGGCTGTTTGTGCCCAGTACATAAATATAAATGAAATGAAAAATAAAAGATGCAATATTTTTGGGTTGAATGTGGTGAATGAATTACGTGCATGGTTTTGCCATACTATGATTCTGTGTCGTGTTAAATTGAGAGAAGATTCAGTCTTGACCCTATATTCGCAAAAAGCACGTGATCCTGGACAAATTAATCACATTTCAGCTCAGAATGTAAATATGTGTTTTGTATTTATGTAATGCACTCATGCGAACTCCCACCTTATATTTACATGATCTCAAACTGTCTCCTTATTGACTTTTTATGCGCGGCTCTCTTTTGCTTTCCAGGCACGCTCGTGCAGTAAAAACACAAATGCATACATACAAATGGTTGTGCGTGATTAAATGGGAATGCAAAACATATGCATTTGCAAAAAACAAAAGAGAACATTCTAGAGCTCTATAGCTTCATGATCCAACTTCAAAGATTTTGCAGAACTAAAAATTAAGAGAAAAAAGCAACTCGTAGAATGCACCCAAGTCAATGTGTCTCTATTTGAGGCGCGTGCTCTACTTTTCCATACAACAGGATGGTGCAGCGGTAAGAAGGTCTGCCGTTTGTCGAGTAATGAATAGTGACTTATGCTAATGTGACATTTATCAGAATGGTGCGTTTCTGTGCTTCAGGCGCCGTGGCTAGGGCCTGTCAGTGGCTTGCTATTCTGGGAAGGCTCTGGAGAGGGAAACCTGATCACCAGCGAAGATTTCAAGTAGCCAAAGAGCACTGGTCCAGTGCACACTTCAGACTGATAACTGGACTCTTTGTTGTAGGAAAGAATGCAGCAGCGTTAAGAAAGCGCCTGGAATGGCATCTGCCAGTGGGGGTTGTCGGTGTGGCTGCATTTATCAGAGTTAGAAAGAGATATTACCTGACTGCGCTGGTGAAACAGGAAACCTCGTTTATTTAAATTGCTGGTAAGCCGGGGATAAAATGGAGTCGGTATTATCCATGCTGTCCTGGTGTAACAATAAAACACAGTCTTAATATTGTATCAAGCATCACATAAAGGCTCCATGCTCTGGGGTGAGTCGAGAGATATGTAACGACTTGAGTTCATGTATAAAACTATACTAATCTTCCAGAAAATAATTACAAATCCCGCAACTTTTTATTTATTTATTTTATTTATTGTATGCGTTTTTATATAGCGCGGACTTTAACCGAAGGTGTCAGAGCGCTTCACTATAGGAACAGTAGTGAAACATGAGGAACAATTACAAGTGAGCATGTTACAAAAGCAAACGTTATAGTACATAAGGCAATAGTGACAATTGTGCATGTATCGAGCAAACAAAATACAAACGATACGTTACAAGAGGAAAAAAGTGACATGTGTGTATGTTACGAAAGCGTACCAAGTACAAATAGAGGTATAATACTGCACTAAATGACAGATACTCAAAACACAAGAATAAACGTTACATGAGGCAATGGTGGCAATTGTGCATGTATCAAACGCAATCAAAATACAAGAGGTAGCAAACGATCCATTACAAGAGAGAAAGTGACGTGTGCATGTTACAAAGGAGTACACAGTACAAGTAGACGTATAATACTGCAATAAATGGCAGACTCTCAAACCACAAGAACACATTGGGAAGGCACTTCTATAGTCATGTAGTACAGAATTTCCTATAATGGAAGGACTTCCTTCCGATAATAGAGAGAGTGTGAATTACATTTGAAAGTGTCTTTGAAGGAGGGGAGCTTTGAGGTCAGTTTTGAAGGCCTGGGAAGAGGTGGTGGTCCGGAGCTGAGGCGAAAGTGAGTTCCAGGTTCTCACAGCATTGCCTGAAAAGGAGTGGGCCACCGACCTTTCCTTCTTGAAAATGGGAGGTTCAAGCAATAGATTTTTCGCATTACGTGATGGTCTAGAGCCTCCAGAGAGTTTCAGTTCATTCGCCAGGTAGCGAGGAGAGGAGGAGTGCAAGGCTTTGAGGGTGATACAGGCAGTCTTGTAGATAGACCTTTTTACTCGATGGGAAGCCAACGGAGGGTGGATAAAATGGGTGTGATGTGGTCGCTTCTTTTGGCCCCATATATGAAACGAGCTGCTGAATGGAGAACAGATTTAAGGGGGGACAGGTGGGATTTGGGGAGGCCAGTAAGAAGAGAATTGCAGTAGTCCAGTCTGAAGAGAACCAGCGATTGGACCAGGGTTTTAAGGTCATGCTCCGGGAAGAAGCGACAAATCCCCCAAAGAAGGCACAGTTGGTATCGAGCAGACTTTGCAATGGAATTTATGTGGGAGAGTAGATTGAGTTTTGTGTCGAGTATGACACCAAGGGATTTTGCTCTGTCGACAATGATGGGTTTATTGTTAAGTAGATTCATCTGATCCAACCATGATTGAACCGGGGGAGGAGAAAGTGAGGAGGAATTCAGTTTTAGAGGGATTCAGAATCAGTTGATGAGTTAACATCCAGTTTTGAATGGAGTCAAGAGTAGAGCTTAGGATGGAGAGATCGTGAGTGGAGGCAACCTTGAGGTAGATTTGAGTGTCGTCCGCATAGAGATGAAAGTGGATCCCGGATTTGCTTAGGAGATTTCCCAATGGTTCTAAATAGAGATTGAACAATGTGGGTGCAAGTATAGAGCCTTGAGGAACACCTTGACCTACTGCCAAAAGAGATGAAAGACTATTTGCTATTTTGATCATTTGGGATCTATCAGAGAGGAAGGAAGCAAACCATTTAAGCACAGTGCCCTCCATGCCCCTTCTCTGTTGAAGAGTGTTAAGGAGAGTGTTGTGGTTGACAGTGTCAAAGGCTGCAGAAAGGTCAAGGAGAAAAAAAAACAAGACTCCCCAGAGTATCCGCAGCGCATCATCAATCACTTGCAGCAGGGCTGTTTCAGTGCTGCAGTTTTGAATGAAGCCAGACTGGAAATTGTCAAGAAGATCATTGTCCTTGATATGAGGAGAGAGTTGTTTCGCTACACATCTTTCTGTGATTTTCGCAAGAAAGGGTAGGTTAGTGATGGGGCGGAAGTTGTTGAGGTTGTTAGTATCAGCAGTGGGTTTTTTAAGCAGAGGGGTGACCTGCCCAGTTTTGAAGGAAACAGGAAGTGAGCCTTGACAAAGGGAGAGGTTAACCAAAGTGGTCCATTAGGACAGAGAATGGGTATAGAAGTTAATGGCAATGGCACTAGGGATGGGCTCAAGAGAATGGTTGGAGGGTTTTGTTTCGAGGATGCATTTGTGGAGGGCATCTTCGGAGATGGGGGTCAAAGTTCTGCAAAATGGCTAAGGATTTGCACTCCTCTGGAGGGGTAGGATTACTGACCTGATCCACAAGCAAAGTCAATATCATGTAATCTACCCATGTATTTGTGATACATATGTGTATTTTCTGCATCAACCTCAGATATTCCACACAAAGGGCCTCATTTACAAAATAAATTACGCAGCTCGACCGTTTTGCTGGACCAAGCTGTGTCATTTTCAAAGCACACAGATGCGTCGTATTGGCAACAATACCACACACCTGTGTGCTTTCCCCTGCGCTGGCACACAATTGCCTGCCATGCGCCAGCAGGCACCCGTGCGTCTTTTCGCAAGGGTGCCTGCGTTGTGGGGATGACTGTTTTTGTGCAGGAATCACAAAAACAATCATTGATGGCATTTTTTGTCTTTCTATGTGTTCTGCAAAATGCAGCACACATAGAAAGAGGAAAAAACGAGGAGAAATAAAAGTATTTCTCCTTGTTGCCCGACTCCTATGCCTCCCCTGGGAAAGCGTAGGATTCCGACACATTGCCTGCTTTACAAAAACATTGCAAATCTGGGAATGTGTCAGGTTCCATGGATGTTGTGTGGGAACACCCACAGCAACACCCATCTCATGCAGACGAATACGTGAAAGGGACCCATATTTGCAAGGCCATGTAGAGTTAGGCAGGGTGACTGTAGGCGGCCTTGTAAATATGGGCAGACCCATTGCGTTGCCGGTGCGTAAAAAAAACGTGATGCAGGGGCAGCACAACGGCCTTGTAAATGAGGACCTGAAATGGGAAATCTGAGCTAACGGGGTAGTAGGAAGGGCTTAGAGAAGAGGCCAAGAATGTGCAATGCAAATTTATTATTGTACTTCTGAATATCAACACCAACAATATCATTGTGCAAGAATATCGAGGACATAATATCGAGGGACAAAATATGGTAAAGTAAGCTAATATAGATAAGTATAGATTCACTCTTCCTCACTCCACATCAATGTATTTGAAGATGTGTGTACCACATAGGTACATATATGTGGTACAATACAGACATCTGTTAATATGTTATTATTGATGTTTTGTTCTCGATATTGGGATTTCTATGTTCAGAGGGCACACACAAATTTATTTGTACCTGTAAAGTACTAAGGTCTTAATGTATCAAAGGATATTAATTATTCTTGGGCTCATTTAGAAGCCCCGTGAACTTCCAGAACGTCACTTTTAATGATGCTCCGGCAGTGCAGACTGCAGAGCTGTATCTACAAGGCCAAATAAAGCCACCCTGTGTGGCTTTTCATGGCCTCCTAGATATGCTGTGAGGCAACGCAGTGCAAGTCGCTGAGTTGCCATACACTGTAATAGGGAGACCTGCCATGGGTGTTACGGTGGGTACTCCCACATACCACCTATAGCATTTGACACACTCCCAGATTTAGAACATGCTGTAAACCTGGAAATGCGTCAAAAGCTTACGCCTCCCCAGGTGTGATGTAACAGTTGTTTTTGTGAAGCAAGGTGTCCTTCATGCACAAAAACAACCTGGTTTCAATGCAGGCACCATTGCACCACGATACAAGAGTGCCTACGTTGGCGCTAGGCAGACATTTTTGTACCAGCGCAGTGTAAGAGGACAGGAATGTGTCGTATCTCATATATACGGTGCATTCCTGCCCTTTTATTTTGTCACAGGGCAGCACAGCAAATTGACGTGCAGCACTGGCCTGTGAAAAGTTGTTGTAAATAAGCCCCTCTGTGTCTATGTGAAAATACCTTAGCAGAATCAAATTAAGGATGTCCATGCTACACTCCTCTGATCACCTGATTTATGCTCAAATGTTTTTGTTCAGAAATTGTAATGAAGTGCACCAATCATTTCAGCTTTTATGCTTTGACTTTGTGACACAAGAAGGGGTACAGAGGTGTTTAACCGCATGCGCGCGGCGGCTTTTCCCGCTGTACGCGGCGTTTTTTAAAAACGCGCGTTACATGACGAGCTCAGCTCGTCATCAGCGTGCGAGCAGCGCAACTCATGACGAGCTCAGCTCATCATCAGCGCCGAAGTGGTTAAAGAAGTAGGCACTACGCAAGAAATGGGAAGCCCTATCACATATCATTCCTCACTACTTCAAGCATCATGCAACACCTTGCTGTGGATGATATTGTGCTGCCTAGAATGCCAAGCATGGAGCTTTGAGCATTGAGTCTGAAAAGCTGTATTCATTGGCAGCATTACTTATTGAGGCTATTTATTTTCACACTGCTTTTGAAAGTAAGAAATTAAGTCCAGATTACTAAGAAATCACAGAGAGAGAGAGAGAGAGAGCGAGAGAGAGAGAGAGAGACAGAGAGAGAGAGAGAGAGAGAGAGAGAGCACAATAGTGCCATTTCTATTAAGATCCATCTCTACACTGGTGCACTTTATTCTGCTATGTGCCAATGCAGACACCCCTACACCATAGTGCAAGGATATCTGCTTTGTGGTAAGCATAGTTTTCGTACAGGAAGATGTCTGTTCCTGCACAATTTCTTTTAACACATTTCCCTTTTTGTATATATATGCTGTAGAATGCGGCACACATGCAAAGAGGAAAATAAATATTTCTCCATGTTATGCCTGCCACAAGGAGGAAAAGGACATTGGCTTAAATCTCTGTCTACATTGATTTGTAGAAAGGGTTCCATGTCAAAACCCATGAGTGGTTGCACTGGAACCCCCATGTACCACCCACGGAACATCCACTTCACGCAAGGTAACACCAGGTAGTGTATCACACAGCTTTGCATTACTTCTGGTTACAATCTGGACTGTAAAAACTACTTTGCTTCAGGATTGCGTTAAAAAAGTACCGCAAACGTGACGCAAAGTCTTTGTAAATCTATGCCCAAGTTTCTTGTATCAGTGAGCACTGTACTTTGTAAAGGGACTGGAGCGGTGAGTAAAGATGGTAGATTTTAAAGATGGCTTTGCATTTGTTCTATTGCCAGACAGTTACATTTTTAGAAAGGCGTAGTATCAAGAAAACACCACAGCATAGTCTTTTTCGTAAAAGCAAGTTGATAGCTCGTAAAATAAGGTAGGGTACTTCCTACATTTTTTATACTTTTGCATATTTTGTCAGGCATAGACTGTGAGATTTGCCATCACAAAGAATTGCTAACGTTGTGTCATGAAGTGAGACAATGAATGTGTCGCGTGAAGTGAGGGAAAGCCTATTTGATATCTAGCCTACTAAGACAAAAATTATAATTTTCAAAGCTTTCACTCTAATTCACCATGTAATGTTTTAGGGGCCCATTTTTTCACTTATTGATTTGACCTTCATTAATGTACTATTCATGTTTAGTTTCCTGATGGTGTCCAGGAAGGTTTGGAACAGGATTGATATCAATTAGGTTACCCAATTAGCTGGTTTTGTCATTAGCTAAGTGTCCCTTGAGAAATTTGACCTGTGTCAGGTCTGTTAAGGTTTGGATAACTTGGTTTGCTGAGATTTTTGCATACATTTTACAATAGTGATTAAGCAGGGAAATTAGTCTTTAGCTTCAGGCCACTCGCGGTCCCTTGTCTGGGTTGCGGAAGGCAATAATGGTGGATTCTGTCGTAGTCTCTTCAGTAGATCCTTTATTTGCTAAACGATACACAGCTCTAATATGTTTGAGCCTTGTATTTTTAGTAAAAAAAGCCCTTTGTCTTGCTGTCTTGAAACTATTTCTTGCTTCTTTGACGTCTTTTATTTTTAACAGTGTTTTGAGTGCCATTTTTATTTCTCCTTTGAGTCCATCTTTGCAAAGAATGAGTTTTGCTTTTACTAATTTATTATTATTTATTAAGGATTTTTATATAGCGCTGGCCAGACCCGAGGGCATCGGAGCGCTTTACAACAGTCGTAATGCTAAAGTCATACAATACAGTAGTAGTATAAATATTGGTTCGGAATTTTACAAAGGAATGGATAATCCTGATATGGGCTGGAATGGAGTTCTAGATTTTGGGTGCGTTTCCCACGAAGGACCGGGCTGCGTTTTTTTGTTTTATCATTTGGGTGCTAGAAGCGCAGCGTAGACGTTCTGAGTGAATAACAACGGTTGACCATGACACTCTAATACAAAAACTCTACGAAGCCGGCATAGAGTAGACTGCTCTCAACTATTGATTGTCAATAGGCACATTGTTCTCCACCTAGAGTACCCAGGGACGCGGACAACTTTGTGGCATATTTTTTCTTACATTTTAAATATTTGCTAACATTTAGCCAATCTTGTTGACTTCATGGAAAAAAGTTTGCACCTCCATTTTGGTCCATCTGTTCACACTGCCTGGCAGTATTTTATAACATTTAAACTGTATATATTCCATGTGAGTTTCATTGCATGAATTGATATACAGTTTTTCTTGATGTGTACATTTTTTACTCAAGGTAACCTAATTAGCCTTTAATAATTGTATTTTTTGTGAGCCGCAATTTTAATTGATGACCTCCCTCTTCTAACATTAAATGAGTACCATTGCATGTGAGGAATCACTGCCATATCATTCAATTATAGCAAATTCCACTTTTTAAAATGAACACAATGTGATCTACCATCTTCATGAATTAGCAGGCCTTTTAATATTTCTATTTTAATTTATAACAAAAAGATCAACAATACAGGAATATACATGCACACAAGCAGCAGTTATGTCATTTTATAACAACACCAAATTCACATTTCTGTCACTGATGAACCTTCATCACGTATGAAGCATACATAGGTGATATCACACCAATACTAATCCCATCTGCAGTCTTCGGGTTTACAGCGTGATGGAATGCCCGGGATTAACCAACATTATCAATGTACACAGGTGGGTACGTGGGTAACAAACATACTGAAGGCATATGCATTCACAACTTCTTGAAAGATCAGGTCTCTTATAGGGTTAACCACCTCAGTTACAATTCTTACGTAGTGGAATGTCAAAGTTATAGCAATCAGTTAATTCTCTGAACAAACTGTCACATCTGATATAACCCAGGGCTCAGTTAGGTTTGGTACACTCTGTCACTACCCAGGGTCCAAGCACAGGCCTCCTCACCTCTGGCCTTAATGAAATCTGAATCCTCAGTATATACCAAAGAGGTCAGACATCCATCTTTTCTTGCCCATGATGAGTGGATGGCTGTACAGAGGTTGTACCCAACTAAGGAATATCGGGCAATTCCCATTCTCTTGAGGGAGACCAGAAGATACAATCAGCTGAGGGTGTCAAATACCTTTTCAATATCTAGAAATACTGATAGACAGTTTTCATTGCCCTTTTTGTTTGTTTCCATTAGGCTCTACAGCTGATGCATGGTGTTCCGGTCTGGTATAAATCCATTTGGCTGTTCACCCACATTTGCCCGTTCACCCACATTTGCCCTGGTATCTTGAAGTCAAGGTTAAGTAGAAATAAAGGTCTGTAAGATGGCACAACAGAGGAATACAGCCCTGGTTTGGGGGACACCACTATCAGCCCTTCTCTGGGCGGGAGGTTTCCGAGAGCATTTCTGCTTCCCTTGCTTCTTTGTAACTTGAAGCAATTTCATTGTTATATGAGCGCGGGATTTGGATACAATTCTATGGGAAGACCATCTATAACTGGAGTTTTATTTCTCGATATTTAGGCTGTGTGTATTTGTTCTGCTTGGAGTGGCCCTTTTAATTCACTGTGTTGCAATAGGTCAGTGTGAGGGACTGGTACCTCTTGAATATGTGCATGCATACATATTATCAGCATACACCATGGAACTTTCCACATATTAACCACTTTAGTGGTTAACAAAGGCTGAGTTTATGCCCTCTTGCAAATTAACCATCTTGCCCTCGGGAGATCAGATAATTCCTATGGGGACTCATCCTGTGTCTCCTTTCAGAATCCATGGGAACATCCTGTCAGCTTTCTCTCCACCCACATGATGTCTAGCTATGTATTCCCTGTAGTTAACCCCTTCCGCGCGGAGCTAATTCCCCCACGGTGCGGGGGGGGGGCGGCGCTGCGGTGCTCGTGACGAGCTCAGCTCATCACGCTGCACAGCGGAGCTGTGCTCATGACGAGCTGAGCTCGTCACGACTCCGACCACTCAATGGAATGCCTCGCACAGGAGGGAATTATCCCCGTGTGGGCGTTTTGCGGCAGTTATGATGAGCTCAGCTCGTCATGAGCACAGCTCCACTGTGCCTCAGTCATGACGAGCTGAGCTCGTCATGAGCGTCGAACCGGTTAAGTTTCCCCAGTTTATTATTTAATACTGTATGTTCCTGACTGAGTAAACGGAGCTGTGCAACTTCCTAATTCTGTGCATGTGTTACGATTTCAGTTGGACCAGTGGGGCCAGATCCTGCAAGCTCTGGTTGTGTGTGCTTGCGTACAGACGTGCTACCTGTCTTCACTGGTTAGACATCATAGTCCCTCAGTCAGGGCCCTAATTGGGCCAGGCAAACGTATCCCCACCCCCGGCAGGCCCACTCACCAGCTCTCCTTGGGCTGTTCGATTGAGTTCATTTAGAGCCCAAGGTCGCCTCCTGTATCAAAGCACCACCGCCTCCTCGCCTTCCAGCACTGCAGACACGCGCTCCTTCGGTTGTCCGCAGAAGGCATTGGCCTAATCGGATTTTAGGCAGACAGCCCAGTGCCCAGACACCCCCTTCAGACTGCACTAGACCAAATGGGGCCCAGGAACATTGTCTTCATCGTTGCAGGTGGAGCACCCCACAGGTGTCACACCAGGGGTATTATCTGTGGGCAATTGGGTAAAATTGATCAGGATGCTGTAGGATTTTTCCGTGGCCTCGCACAGAGCTCAAAGCAGTACATCCATTCCGGGCGGCATCTTGGTCACACACCTGTTAGCATGCTTTTGATAAGACACCATTTTCGATTGAGGCTATCAGAAAGGACATGCTATCTGGTTGCAAAATAACTATTGTCAGGTTACCAAGAACTTACAGTGGCTTAAAGCCTGCCCATTGCTTGTCATTGGTTGGCTTCATTGCCACTCTAATGTGTTTGCTTCTGATTCAATGGCCTGCCTAGCTCATCTTGTGTTTGTCATTCCTTGGAGCATACCCTTTTTACTTGTGTCCATCCACCAGTGTTCATACGAAGCTAAGCTTTGGTGCATAATGCACAGTGGGCCAGATGGCAGCAGCGATTGACTTTTGCACTCAGCGGTTACTTTGCGCCAGGAGTTGACGTGGCGGTAGAGTCAAAAATGTCTTTTGTTAGGCAGGACCAACCTTCCTCCCATCTACGCAAAGGAACTTACAGGAAAGGACTACTGCACTGCCAGTGGCCCTATTATTTCACAAAAAGCATATCAACTTATGTAGCATCATCTGGCTTTACAAAATCCTAATACCAAATTGAACTGGGCACAAACAAACAGGCAAATAGAATGGTGTATGCTATTCCCAAGCATAGCGTGTAATTTATGTGAAATTACACATTTTACACGGCTTACCCTTTTTTGGTTGTTATTATGTAGGAATTTGCACTTGAGGTTGTATCTGGAGTACAATGTCCAGGCTAAGCACCATTGCTTCACCATTGCAACATAGAGCCAGCACTTAGCGTCATGCTTAGACTCTATTTTTAGCATGGGTGCTACCAATGACACCATCAGCACAAACCTTTGTAGATTTGGTGATGTGCAAATTTACCTCACTCATTTAATGCGGCTCTGCAGTTTTTCACGCAGCGCTCTATTACCCGAACCAAACTAAATCTAGGTTTCAGACTGTGAAAAAAACACTACTATTGTCTATGAGATAAGGTTCCCCCCTACTATAAACATTAGAAGCATGAAATGTATCTGAGTTGCAATAGACGTTGAACCTGTGTCCTGCAGGCTGCAACCCTTTACGGGTGTGGTCTTTATAGACCCTACCAGCAACTCACAAAATGGCTGAATGCACCAACTGATGCCCAGTGGCATGGCGTGGTATACCATGGGCCCAAGTGGAGGCAAGAAAAATGGGCCCTGCCTACTTGTGAGGTAAAATAAAGAAACACAATCAGGGTTCAGAGTATTCTTCTGGGCCCTGGTACCCCAGCACCTTTTTCCCATTGATAGTAGGGTGACCAGGCATCCCGGATTTGCCTGGACGTTCCCTGTTTTTCACCTGCTGTCCTGGCAGATTTCAGGAAATGTATCTTCTGTCCCGGTTTTTAGAGAGGGACGACTGATAACTGTGGGAGGTGCTTTTTATACTTTACAAAGCAGGGATAGATCGCAATTATTTCAAGAACGCAATTTAATTAACAGGCAAGCTACAGGGTTTAAAATTGCATTTTATGTATGTTCTAACTGCCTGGTCTGTCATTCTCTGCTGAGGAGCACTGTCATTCTGTGCGCTAGCTTGAAGTAAAACTGTAGGCCCTCTTCTATTTTCGTGAAATGTCACGGTTTTTGTTGGCTTTAGAATTCTGGTCACCCCAATTGATAGCTACACTACATCACAGGAAAGACAGAAGACCAGAATATGATTATTGGCTATCAAGTCCTCCCCCGAGGTCACACCGGTCATTTACAAACCACAGACATTTCGAACAAAAGCTTCAAGAGGGCAGGTACTTCGAAAATACCGCAAAAGGCACAACACGGTTAAAATAACTTCTCTGCAGACATGTTAATGGACTGAAATACCTCATCCGCTTTCCGTGTTCCCACTTATGAAAACAAATGAGTTCAGTATGTTCCGAATGCAAATACACCTGTTTGCTTGTTAAGTGTTTGAAGAGTAGATTTTTCAGAGCGAGGCGACTCGGAGATGACGGAAATGCCACCATCCATCGCAGACTGATTCGATTTGGCAAAATTTGTCAGTTCCCTGCTGGCACCTTTTACTCCACGTGGCTGAGAGGTAGGATCAGGTCAGGGAAGGAGGCTGCTTTTTCGTGTTTTCTTAACCTGAAACAGACTTTTGGCTCTGTAGTCAGAACAATTTTCTGGAACAGGCTTGTGCTCGCTGGTATATATCATGGTGTGATGAAATGCATCATTATCAAAATGTGTATTTATTTAGCGTTTATCATTGCAATGATTACAGAACATGAAACATGCCTTAAAATTCATTCTAACTTAATGGAGACTTCTGGGATTCCATTTGTAATAGTATCCTCAAATGTTGTTCCATAACTAAGCACGAAATTATGTATGTGCTCTATTTTTACAATAACTAGGACAACTTAATTCTTCCGCTTTTCATAGTGTGGGATTTTTTTTAAAAGATCGACACAATACATTTCTGATTTAGGGGTGTGTAAAATGTGCATAATTTGCTTTTGTGTAATTACGTGAAATTTCACAAAAAACACGTGAAATTAGACACAATTTTGTGTAATTACACAAAAGGCCAAACCTACATTTGGAGATATATTTCAGCACAAAATATATCCTTTTGTCGCATTGCTCCTAAACATTTGCACTTAATGTTTGCCACAATTGCAGAGTAACTTTGCGACATGGCATAATCATGTAATTTCAAGTATTTTGAATACTAAGTGTAATGTAAAATTTTGAGATTACACCCGCAAAACAGAAATTTTGCATGGGCCAAGTCTATTCTGTTGTCCTCCATGCAATTGTAGAATTCTCAGTTCTGAGATGGTAGATCTATTAATTATTTTTGAAATATTTTTGAGAGTTCTATAAAGGGGAAATATTAACACCTCTTGGGGAGTATTATAAACACCTCTGTTTTGGGTGTGTTGGAATTTGTCAGCGGTATTGACAGTATCACATAAATGGATATTTATCAATGTTATTTGAATGTGTGACATGTAAAAGCCGTCACTGGTATTTGAATTTGTTAGTTGTAATTTTAACAGTGCTTCATATTAGCACCCTATTGACGTTATAATGTCAGCCTCCTATCACGACAAAAATCTACTGGGGGGTCTAAGGGATGTTTTTACAGACCTGCAGGGTGAATATCCCCTATTCACATATATAATCAATACAGAACACCCTGGGTCTACACAAGAAGAGTGAGAGAGAAGTGAGTCAGCCAAATGACTTTGTGGGTTGACCAGTCATCCTGTAGCCTTCCTATTAGTCAAAGGTTTTTTCCGATCAAATATCAAGATCGGTTTTCCTTGATAGGTTGGTACCTAAACCCAGATGATGAGACATCACATTGGGTGATTGATGGGTCTTGGTAGAAGGATATCTCGTTCCCACTCCAAAAAACTGGTACCCTAGTTTTTGCTTCATTTGGCTGACTCACTTCTCTCTCACTCTTCTTGTGTAGACCCAGGGTGTTCTGTATTGGTTATAATGTCAGCACCAATATTTCAAGAAATTATATTTTTCAGAGCAAACTAAACAGCTGGAAGATTTAAAGCAGAGGGTTGGTGCTACATTCAGGCTATTGTAGGCTGGCGCCCACTGCTGGTACCCCCAGGTTCCATCAAAAGTGACCCCCAAGATCGTGCCAAATTGCATCAAATGGCCTAAAAAAGACCTTCCTATGAAAAGGTAGCACCAAATGGCAAGATATAATTTAGTTTGGACACTAAAAATCGATGCCACATCCTGAGCATCTATATTGCCAAAGCAAATAGGTCTAACCTTAATGTGTTATTGCATGCTAGTAGCATTCGAGCAGGCCTGTGTGTTTTGTTTTTTTAAGGAGTTTTATATAGCGCAAACTTGACCCCGTATCAGAACGCTTTACGTTGCACCAGTTGTGTTACATGAGATCACATTCTTTTTCATTAGGAACGGGGAGACTAAGTGATTTGCTCAGAATCACAGGATGTTCAGCGTCATTGCCAGGACTCAAACCCAGTTCCCCACATTCAAGGTTGACCGCCCTAGCCGTTAGGCCAACTCCTCTCCCCTCGTGTTTGCAGGTGTTTGCACCTTAAAGCAAGACCTGCTGGTTTTGGCAATGATTTTTAGGTAGTAGATTTTTAAGCTTTTATACATGCTTGGGCTTGCACAGTCGAGCTTCAGATCTTTTGTGATATGGTTTGAACAGTGGTAAAAAAGGGTCCGGCTAGTATAGAATCCAAGAGGACAAGGAAGCAGTGTTACCCATTGGCATTGTTAGTGTACCAAGGCTCCTAATGCAAATAACCCACTGGGTGCTGCTCTACATTTAGGTACAAGTAATGCACCTGTAGCACAAGGATACAATATAATTCGCCCTGGATCATAAAAGGTAGTCAAGGTATGATTAAGATACTTGTCTTCTTGTTTTATGTACTTGTTATTTAGAACAGTACAATGCCCAATGTAAAAAATCAATTATAAAGAAGGCATTCAAATGGTTCATGTATAATTTTTATGAATAACTTGTTTCAAATTCGCGTCATGTATGCCAAATGTGTGTTCGTTACATACTGGGAGATTTGTAGCCATGTTTTTATCAAGTAAAGGGCTGAGGTATTAATTTCATGGGCATTAGGTATTGAATTCCCAGGCCATATAAATCTTAGGCTTCCCTCAATGTACTTTTCCACTGTCCAGTGTGAAGCTCATGTGTAGGGGATGACTCCATTCCTAAAGCTCATCCCTCTTTCCCTCTCTTTTCTTTCATCATTCTCTCTCTCTTCGGGTCCCTCTTATTCATCTCTCCTACACCCCCAAACTGTCTGCAGGCAACTCTAGGGTGGTAAAGTGCTATACAATTGCTCAGTACAACACAACACAGAAGGTGAAAACCTGTTTCTTCAAGTTTATCCTATGACATTGCCCTCTTTATACTTAATGGAAGTTGTTCAGATCTCAGTTTATAGGCTCATTTATATACAAAATGGCACCTGGAATGACAACTGAAAATGCGCCTTTACCCTCCCTCCTCCTCCTGTATTTTTCAACAAATATTATGTCTCTCTCCCATTTAACCTCCACTCTCACACTCTCCTGTCTGGCTCTTCACTTTTCTATGCATCCCTTCACCTCTTAGTTTCTCTGTTTCTCTTTTTTCAGATTAGTATCACTATCAATCCCCATAAGAGATCTCCTGATCGCTTCTCATATCCTCTTTGTTTCATCAATCTTGTTTATCTCGTCTCATTTATCTCCTGTTTATACTCATCTCCATTTCTCTCTCCCACACACCCTCCTCTCATTCACCTTTCACACGTCACTCTCACACATCCACTCTCTCACCCTCTTTGCTCTTATCTCCAATTCCACCTTTTATCTTTCACCTTCTCTCCTACACCCTCGTCTTTCTCTCATACTCTTTTCAAACACACCCCTCACTATTTCCCCTTACTCCCTTCCCTCTGCTACCCCTCATGCTCTACACTACACTCTTACTCACTCTCCTTTGCAAGTGTAATTGCATTTATATTGTGCTTCAAAGATCTGACCAGACGCTGACCTGCTTTTGACAGTTAGCACACTCATAAACTTGTTTCACCATTTGCTGTCTCTCATCTTCAGATGACACCTCTCCCTTACTCACACTCTACTTTCTCAGTCCTCTCTTGTGTAGCCCACCTATCACCCTTAACAAACCTACACCCTTCATTAATTCTCCCACCCTCCTCACTCATTTATCTTGTGGTTTGATCAATTGCCCTTTATCGCCACCATTGTTCACACAGACCACTTTCACATTCACCTCTTTCTAACCTCTTTCCACAACCCTTCCTCACATACACTATTTTAGTGTCATCGACTTCTCGCACACCTTTTTCATTCTCATTAACACCTTCCTAATTCTCAACCTCCTCTGTGGTATACACTTTCACACCTTTCATTTTCATCCACTTCCCTTATGTTCTTTCTATTTGTAAAACTTTTCTCCCTTCCATGTAGCATAGTCAAGCACATTCCTCTCAAATTCTCCCTTCTCGTTCACATTGTTCTAACACCTATTTGTCACATCTTCACTCTAATGCCTTAACTTTGCTCCCCATCTCATCTCTCCTTGACATTCTCACATCTTATACCTTTCCCTATCTAACATCCTCATCTTTCTCAGACCCCCCTCATTTTTCCATTTCTCTATCACACACAATCTTAAACCCTTGTAATTCATTATACATTGGTTTATCATTTTCTCTCTAATGCACATTGCCCTGTATCTGATCATGCCCTGAAACTCACACACACTTTGGTTCATCATCCTCTCACACACATGCACCCATCCCAGACCTTAATTCCTTTTTCGTCTCACACACATAAACAAATATATAGGTTTTTATCCTTCAATGCTCATGAGCCACAGTGTGCATCTCAAGCTCCCTGCCTCTCTCTGTCTCCACATTTCATCTTGTCCCAAAATCGATAAAAGGGAACTTCCCTGAAGACTGAAGGGGTTGGTGTGGCTGCTTACCAACCACGCGCTGAAGATAGTTGCAGCTGGGGCCCACCTGCACTCATTTTGGGGGACTAGGAACTTATTTTTCCTCATTAGAGGTTGACCCAGAGCAGCAGAGAGAAAAACACAAAAAATAAGGATGAACAGAAAGACTGAAAACAACGACAAAGAAAGAATGCAGGGATGGAAAATAACCTGAAAGAGTGAGATAAAGGGACATGGAGTGTCTGGTGGTGGATGAAAGAGACTGGTGGTAGAATCAAGACTTTGCGGCCTTGGTATTCACACCTCGAACAATTAAAGGTGCTGGACGCAGTCTTGTCAGAAAAACTTTGGCCACCGGCACTTATGATTTTACAAATTAAGCACTGAATGCAGTGGGTGAGGCAGGCAAAGAAAGGATGGAGCACAGCTTCATAGGTAGACTCGTGAAATCATGTTGCTTTCAATACAACATGAGCTGTGTGTTAAATTGTAAATTTAATTTTTTTTAACTTCCGGGAAGTTCTATGAAAGCTTTGTGAAGGTTGCCAAGATTTTCACTTTATCACAGTTGCATACAATTGTGCATGTTTCAGAAGGCCACACCATACTTTACCATTTATAACACTAACTAAAATGATTCTGCATGCCTTTAAGAGACACTAAGAGAAAACAGTAAGAATTATTTTTCTGCCCAATCCCATTGTCCGGAAAAAATCTCTACCAAAGGTAAACGTGTTCAGAAAAAAATTATAAATGTTGCTGTTGTGTACAGAAAAACTTTGCAAAAGGCACACCTGCTGAAAAAAAACCTCAGTGTACATTTTCGAGTTTGTCTGTTTATGATTAGAATGAAAATCATCTGGCAGTGCTGTGAAAAGTAACCCACCAAGCAGAAAAACTTTGTTCTGGTGAAGGTACACTAGGAAACACTGTAGCCTTTGAAATAGGCAAATTTCGAGAAATGTGCAGGATTTCGCTAGTTGGACAAAGTCTTTGCAATCGACTATGAAATATATATGAAAATACGCGCATGAAAAATATATGGTAAATGTGCCAGGGGTAACCTCTACAAAGCTGGGAAAATGGGAACATTTCAATGAAAATACATAGAAATGGAGGAGTAGAGGGATAATAAGAAGGCGAAATAGTAATCGAAGGGGAAATGGAAAAGAAAAGAAAAGAGAGCAAAATACATTAGATAAGGTAGGGGAAAACAGCAAACATTGAAAGAAGAGTTTGGGAACTTTTTCAGCAATTCCAGGGCAGAGAGAAGCTACTGGGCTTCGATAATAGTAATCAAAGCCTTTTCCGATTGGAGTCCTGAGCTTTACCATAATATGGAACTCAAAACTGAAAACCAGATACGCTCCTTAAGCACTTCACTGCCAGAGTAGCAAACTGCAGCATTCGAAGCCTTACTAAGGGAGGTGGTGTAAGGCACAAACTCAGAACTCAATGAAACACACATTAACAGTCAATAAATCCATGTACAGTTAGTGCTTTTACAACATTAAAGTACTTTACTACAAGCATTCAATGCAATACTGTACATATAACATTCAGATGGCATGCATGGTAAATAATCATCAAGGTAATAATCTCTAAATGGAGGGGTAGAGCTGGTATTAGTTAAGGTTATTAACTAGTGACTGGAGCCTGTAATGAAACATAGTTGACGCAAGATCTGAAAATTTGCTCTACTGGAGAATAGAGAGTACGGTGCCCTCAAAACCCTTCAGGTTTCCTGCATTTACCTCCCCAAATGTAGTTTTTGATAGATTTTTGGTAGCACATAACTTTGGTCACAAAAGTTCCTGCACATTCCTACAATGTCACACGCATGCACTGTCCTTCCTGTAATGTCAAAAGCGCGCACTGTACCTTGACTCACACCATATGTATCATTTAACAAATATTTATAGATTAAATGATCCTTCTTCCTTTCCAGCCCCCCTCAACTTTTCTCATCTCCCATTACTTTTTTTTCAACTTACTCCATTTCCTCTTAGGATCTCTCTAGTAGTTTGACATTATTTGCCTGCTTCACAGCCCGTTGTTGGGTTTCAGTGTGAGCTGAGGTAGGGTTCGCCTGGGCAGAATCCACCTGTCCTCTTCTTTGCTGTTCACACAGACTTGGCTTTGGTCTAGACCTGTGTCCTTGCTCTCATGGTTGTAGTTTTTGATGACATCCTTGCTCAAGTCTTCTTGAGCCCTGGAGTGCTCCTCTTCTTTGGCTTGGGATTCCATTAATTCAATCACATCAGGCACTTGGAGGAGTGTCAGGATCCTTTCCATGGCTGATTGTTCTCAGAACCTAATCAGGAAGTTGTTCTTTATAACCACAAAGGAAATATGATTTCTAAAAGAACGATTCCTATCAATCCTTACTCCTGAGGACTATTTTGTAAGTGTAGGGAAGGGGTAAGTGCCATATGAACTGATCCTATTTACAGTGAACCAACGTATGTGTTCTACAAGGGTACTCTTTGTGAGGATTCAAATATTATAACTGGTCTGACAAAAATAGCCCTTCTTGTTTCAGTGATGAAAATGTTTCATGAGGGTGGTGAACTTATTGCTCTAGTCCTCAGGGTTGTCCAACTGCTTCTGTGATTGAATGTTGCCTGTGTACATGTGGAATTTAAGATTCTGATGTGATAACAACTGGGGCAAAAGACTTGTTGAGTTATTGAAAAGTAGAGTTGAAGACAAAATAAATGACATGGGATCTGTTTCACTGATGAAGAGGAAGGGCCTCTTCTGACTTGCTGAGTTTTATGTGAAAGAAATGAATGGATCCATTCAGGGGCCATACTAGTAATCAGAGAATCTATATTGCCAGGTCATCTGGAGGCATTTTGTAATTCATCTATCATGTACTGCTGAAGCGTCAAGAAGAATAAAGAATGTTGATTGACCAAAGAAGATGAGTAAGTCGTCTCCTATATAGGAGATTGCAGTCTTGGTTCTTCTCCCTGGTTTAAAGTCTACAAATTCTACAGTTCGTCAAGTTCCTGCATTTGTAGTGTAGCTTTGTGCTCTATGATTCTCCAGATAAAGAGTAGGTGTAAGCTGCGCATCAACGTTTCTGTATTTGGTGGTTTAAGATATTACCACCATTTTTGGGTGAAACTATGCATTGCCATTTCCCTTAGATCCTGGCCTAGGGACAGGCTGTCTTTTATTGTAGCAGTCAAGGACGGCTCTACAAAGATATTTGAGTCCCACAGTTTCAATATTATATTATATTATATTAATTATATTACTGAGTGTGGTATCTGGACTCTCAGAGAAGTCAACTTGTCATAGTACCTTATTGGGCTCTACAAAACTTCTATTCCCATGGTCAGGCACATAATAGCTCTCAATTTCAGTTCTACTCCAACCTTATCCTCCCTCTATGGGTTATCAATGGCAACATCAGCACCTGTTCCTCCTGGTCCTTCCCGCTCAGGTCCTAGTACCATGACCTCGTTCCACCTTTCTCCAGCATCTTCCAAGCTCTCAAGTGCCCTGTGATTTGGCATACACATACTATCCAGATATATTTCCTTGAACTGTTTTGACTATCCTCCGCTTTGTGAAAAACTGTTAGCATGCATTTTGTCTATATCATTTTTCACCCTGGGACTTATAAAATATTTTATGAGCCTGCTATAAAGCTCGCTGTACATCTGAAAGTCCCTGGTTTGTATGAAGCTGGGTTTACTCATCTTTCATCCTGCTGAAAAATATAAATGCTGCAATGTAAACATGAAGAAGCACTGGTAGTATGTAAACATGAAGAAGCACTGATAGTTCCTGCAACATAATGAATTTCAGTAATACACTATAGATTACTCACGGTGACTAATGGACATTGCATGAGATCAAACGGTGTATTTGTAGTAGCATGGAGAGAAATTCCATAATGAACCTAGGTATGATTTGTAAGCCAACAGATAAACTAAGAGGGCATAGATATATTACTTTTATTCTTATGGTATTTATTTATGAAGCATATGCACACTAACACACCTTCAAGGCCCTGTGCTGAGTCTACCCCAGTTGGATTCAATGCAGTGCTTAAATTGTGCTGGTGGTTTCCGGTGCTCAGCACAAGCGTTTATTTCACAGGACCAGGCTTATTGAATTATCTGACCCTGGACGGTGGGCCAAGTAAATATTAAAAAGAATGTACATGTTCTCCTTCAATTTAGGTGTCTGCCTGGTATGTCTCCAGAGGCTAACCCACCCAGGTCCAGGCATGATGACGACATCACATTAGTGATGTCATCAGTGCACGTCTGTCTGTCACCAAGGAATAGCATCATTTCCTAATTCCATTGATAAATTGTGGTTTGGGTGGGTGAATGGAGGGGGGAGGTCAGGCTGGGAAAGTTCAGGACACACCTTATGCTAGTCGACGTTGTGGAGCAAACTAAAAGTGTATAGCATACTTTTTTATCAGCTGACACAGAACTGAAATCAGCCAAGGCTGGCCATAATACTGCCTTTATGTGCTTGTGGCCTGGGCCCACCACCGACTGCAGTCACTGTCAGACCTCGGTGTGCACATGCTACTCTGCCCTGCCACTGTATAAAAACTGCCAGCACCCCGATTGCTAGGCTGAGTTAGCCTGGCAGAAGCACCGCCACCCACCTGAATCACCTGCTTAGATTACAGCATGAACATGAGAGGGACCTGATATGACCAGCCATCATCATTATTTCACTTCTTCTCACTGAGAAGGTAAGTGGATGTGCCCTTGCTGATTTTGAGTGTGTGTGTAATTCACAGACTGTGGTGTGTGTGTACTTGTTTTGCAGATTCTGGGGTGGGTATGTGTAAATCATCACCCTAGCTTGACATTAGCAAAGTGCTATTTCCCCTTGGTAGTGTCTGTCACTTCTTTCCAGTATGTTTGTATTTATTATCTTTTAAAACACCTTTGAATATGCATTTCTGCAATGCAATGCAACTACCCATTTGTAACTTTATATTACAGTGAAGCATTCTAAACCCTTGGCCCATCTTTGTAGCTTATAAAGTCATGCAAAATAAAAAAGAAGTGAGTGGTTGCGAAGCCTGCCAGGCATGTGCTAGAGCACGTACTAGACCATCCGACTCTAGTCCAGCGCAGGCACCATTAAAGCAACATTTTCTTGTGCATCTGGCCATCTCAAGGTGCTGCCTGGCCACTCTCAGTCGATCACGCCTGCAAGGGATGTGACTTCAAGCCGTTAGGCACTATAGCGAGGTCATCCAGGTGTCCACTTTCATGCAGCACTGTCATTCTAAAGTTGGACTGGGAGCGCCTCATTTATGAGTTTTTGCCGTAGGGAAGCGCAGCATGCATTCCTGCTGCGCTTCCCTATGGCAAAAGAAAAGGGCAGGAATGCGCTCTATCTATAAGATACAGCGCATTCCTTTCCTTTTCCCCTGCGCCAGCGCACAATGGGCTGCATGCGCCAGCGCAGGCACCTTTGCACCATGGTGCAAAGGGTGTCTGCGTTGCGGGGAAGATTATTTTTGTACAGAAAGGGAAACCTTTCTGTACAAAAATAATCACAAGAGGCCTTTCCTCTTTCTACGTGTGCTGCAGAATGCCAAAAAAAGTGGCTTAGTGCTGCCTGATAAATATCACGCAGGCTTCTGCGCCATGGAACGTTACAAAAAGTGACGTTCCAATGGCGCAAGGGGCCTCATAAATGAGGCCCAGAATATTTAGAATTCATTTTTAGGGCTATGCCATCAAAGTCTCTGATGTGAATGAAGTTGCATGAGCAAAAACTGTTCTGAAGAACCGGTTCTGACCAAAGGAGAGTACTAGCTCCAGGGGGCTAGCCAGTGAGTGAGGCTGTTCTAGTGTGTTCGAAAATGAATGGGGGTGTGCATAGAATCAACCTGTTTAGTAAAGTGAGAAGGCAGGATTAGGTGTGAGGTTATCATTTACAATGAAGTGACTGCTAAACCTATATTAATGACAGGAATTATGCCATACCGCGGATTAGTTGAAATTTTAAGTGGCTATTGATTACTTCGTATTTCCGTTTTGATGAAAATGTAGAGCAAAGATAGGATGTGGCATTACGGTCAGAGCACTGACTGGAACTGAGGAACCAGTATTGAGTCTCGTCGTCAGGGCTCAACATCCTTTGGTTCTAGGCAAATCATTTAATCTCCACAGGTAAAATAAAAAAAAAAAGAAATGTGTTCGTAATGCAGCTAGTGCTCCTGTGAAGGGCTTGACTCGAATGCCTTCGGGTGGAGTTTGACCTACATAAAACTGTCAAAATAAAAAAAAAACACGCAATAGGAAGCTGTTTACAACCGTGCAATATCAGTAATAGATGACTGGCTGTATATAACTTAAGGGTCAACACAAATGCATTGGAATGCTCTCAGGCACCAGATGTTTTTCATTTCTGAGCATCGTCTCAGGTCTTTTGTTTAAGGCTGTTTGTCTTTGATTTGCATAAAACCCTATTTTTTCTTTTTTTATGGAGGTAGGTTTGTTTTGGCTCAAATATACGAAGCTTTTAAATGACAAAATGGGCAGTTTTACCAACAAGGTGGGAGGAATTTGCGTAGTCGCGCTAAGCAAAGCTCAGCGAAACGGTATAAAATCTCTGCGAGCACGCAAAGTTCAGCAAACACACGGAATTCCTTATTCCGCCTGTTCACAATACTCTTTTCCTGCTCGCGAACGCTGTTTGCGTGCTCGGGGAGAAATATCTTGCAAACACGCATTCTGAAAGCGCGAACAAGCAAAAAATTCTGCAAAGCCGTGGATTGCGGTACTTTGGGCAAATCCACGTTCTCCGCGGAATGAGAAATTACCCAAATTCCGCAAATAGGCGAGCGGAACGGAATTTGCCGCCCACCATGGAAGATAGAAGACGGAGCCTGCAGCACTTGGCTATCTTTAGTATGTTTACTGCTGACAGAAGGTGACTTATTATAAGTCTAAGGCAGGGGCCACTCAAAGACTTGATGAATGGAAACTATTTTCTCAAATGGCTGGTGAGCACAAATGAAAGTTGCGATGATGTATATTTTAGGTGGTACCAATTGGACATTTCAACACAGAAAAGACAATGAAACAAGGTAAAAGCTGTTTAATAATAAATAGTTTGATGACTCCTTCTTTTGATATCCCAGGATCTGAAAGTGAGGGAGAGGGACGGCTCAGTGCATGCCCCAGTGAGAAAGTCAGGCCCTGATTGAGGTCGTCTCCTCCCCAGCAATGCCTACTATCTCAGCCTTCCACACTCTAGTCCCTCTTTCTCCAGCAGTGCTTGCTCTCACTCTCTCCATTTCCTTCCTTCCTGGGCATTCTTTCATCAGCAGTCATTGCTCTTCCTCTTCCTCTCAAACCTTTCACCTACAAACCTCCTGCTCTCATCTCTTTTCCTCCTTTTGGCACCTTGCACTTCAGCAGCGCCTGCTCTCTCACTACCCCCTGTCTGCCCTGTTCTCAGTATTGCCTTCTCTTATCCCCTCCCTCTCCCTTCTCAGAAGTGCCTTCTTTCTATCTTGCCCATTCTCCTGGTCACTCCTTTCTCTGACATTTTGCTCTGCTTTGTAAAAGAGTGTGTTCCACTTTCCCTGGTGAGAAAGACCACAACCACAGACCAGATCTTGGGCCAGTGTATGCACAAGATGAAAGTTATATGGCTAATGTGAGAAACTGGGTTGTTGATTGAGTGGGAGGGTGTGAAACTTTCTGAAGCAACAGTCATAGTCCCTATCAGGGTGAACCATAAAAGTTACTAAATTAATCTGTGCTTACCCCTCTGGTAGCTTGGCACAAACCAGTCATGCTTAACTTAGAGGCAATATGTAAAGTATTTATGCAGCACACAAACAGTAATAAAGTGAAAATACAACAAAAGACAATCTCACAACAATTTAGAAAAATTGAGCACAATTTATTAATGTATTTGATACCAAAAGGACAAAACCAAATTAATAGAACCAGAGATGTGCAATTTTAAAGGTAGGTATTGCCCCTAAAAGCACAACGCGCCACTCGTAGCCATCTGGTCCTGGAGTAAAAGGTGGATCAGACACTGTTTGAGTACATCCAGAAACAGAAACATCTGTGCAAATCTCCACCAGGTGGCTGATAAGAACTTTATTGTCAACATACCTTCCAGGATTTCTGGAGTTGTTGCTGACAATTTCTCATTATAGTGTGACTGGGTAAGGTACGTTTTAGATGTCCTGAAAGCTATCTGAATACCTTGGATCAAGAGAGCCTTCTTGAGGAAAGGGGTAACTTGAATTTTATAATGGAATATCAACATCAACAAAATTGTGGCATACTAATATCGAGGACAGAATTTAGAGGGACAACATTTCAAAAGGTAAGTGCAGATAGGGAAGTATATAGATTTACTATTCTTAATGCCACATCTATATACCTTGAAGATATATATGTACCACATTGATACAAATGAGAGAAGTCAGGTATAAAAAGTCTAGACTTACTTACCTGTAGCTATTTTATTTTCGATATTCTGCCCTTGATATTCTGTCCCATCAAGATTGCTGAGTAGGTATTCAGGGGCGCACCACATTTATTTTAGATCAGAATGACCAAATGAGAAAATGAGAGATGTATTAGATGGGCCTGTACTGTGCCAATGACCTCTTGATTTTTCTTTAATAAGGCTGATTATATCTCTTACAGAAAGAAACAGGGCTTATTTAATTTGAGACTGTGCTGGCAGGTGATGAGACAAAACTTGTTTTTCCTTCATTAGACTTTGATCCAGAGCAAGTGAGAGACAGGCAGAAAAATGACAAACAGAGAGGAAATAAAAAGTGGAAAACCTGTGACACCAGAAGTAAACAGGGTTGGAGAAGAACCCGCAAGGATGAGATGTGTCTGACAGCCTATACCCAGGGGATTTCTAAGATGCCAAGTAAATACCAACTAGCGACCAGGCAAGGAGTTACTTGAAAATGTCAAATGCAGAAGTTCCATGAAAAGCATGTCAGTTCAGTTTCAGTTTGAACAAAAGTACAAAATGTCAATTGAATTTCACTAAAAAGTGCCATTTAAGTGGTAAGGCGATTTGAGGTAACATATGAGAGTGACAAATCAATGGTTCCGACGTGCAGTAAGAGTATATAATTTGAGTCTCTAAAGCTCACATAGTCCTGCATAAATTGGATAAAATGCCATATGACCCATGTGTTTTGATGTGCCCTCAGATCAGATGAACAAAATTACTCACAAAGAAGCAAAAAAGAGTTAGAAGGCGGTAAATCACACTGGACCTAATTACATTCTTGGTGATAAAGATACTCAATTGCAACGGCGATGGAGTATCCTTACCGCCAAGAATGCTGTCTGCACACTGAATTTAGAAGCAGATGGGCCTTGGTTTAATCACGGTGGAGACTTCTCCGTCTCTGCCATGATTAAACCCCTTCAACGGCCCTGTGGAGTAAGGGCTGTCAGAAGCAGACCTGAAATTCTGCTCACCTAATTTAGATGGGTAGACTTAAAGGTCAGTTTTCACTGCCCGTCACTGGCAGGAAAGCACTGGCAGTAAGGGCAGTGAAACCTGCTAAAGGCTCCCGTTGCCACGGGACAGGAATCCCATAGCAAGGTTATCATTTTATTTTTTATTTTCAGTAAGAAACTAAATCCCTCTTCTGGATTTTCTATTTTTGAAAATAAAAAGAAAACAGTTTGGTGTAGGGCTTTGTCATATTGACGGAACCCTGCACCAAACTATAAAAAGCATTGACAGGAACCGCAGTGGTGATCATTTCTACATTTGGCGGGCTGAGTAGTCTCACCTGGTGGAGGTTGAGTGCTCCACCAGGCCAATGGAGATTACTCCGGCCACTAAAATCAAAACCGGACCCACAGTCATTTCAAGAAGAAAAGAGCGTGTGCAGTAATAGAAGAAGTGCCTCAACCCTGTTAAATACTCAAGGTGGCTGTCTCATTTCACAGCTAGGGAGTACATGGTGGAAATAATGGTTCTATAGAAGCAGGTCACAGGCAAGCCAAAAATATGGGGTGGGGGGGAATCATAAAAGGAACAATTTAAATAATTCCAGTTTTCAGAACTAATGCAGAACCTCTCATGATTAGCTCAGTTCCTTCCTATGAACAATGGTTAATCACGCTGGCAAGTTAGTAGACCCAATCTGTGACATCAAAACGTCCCTGAAATGGAGCAGGGTACAGGGAGGAATCTGACAATAAAAGGCCTGCTTCTGACTGTCCATCCAGAACCTATCCTGGCGCATCAGATTGCCGGGTGGAGTTAGGTAAGTTTGAAGACTATAAAATGTGCAAGTTTGTAATCTGGAAGAGGAGTTGGGGGGGGGGGTATAGTAAGAACAACATACAAAGTAATGTAGGATACCACAAGCATATTTTTGATGCTAAAAAAGTCTATCTGGAGCGCAGAATTGACGCAGCAGAAAGTATGAGTAAAGAAATCTTTAGAATTGTACAAGAGTTTATTTCTCCTTCCTCGAGTACACCTATCCATTCTCATACTGAAGTCTGGATTAGCCAACTCAGTGAGTTTTTTATTAATAAAATTAAAGCTATTCAAGGCTCTTTTCCGGGTGCGGGCCTCAGTCCTGCTGTCTGTCATCTGACACCTACGTCACCATCTATGAAGGAGAAAGGCCCTCTGCTATCGGCTTTTCCTTCCATCTCTCTTGCCTCCTCTCTCGACTTCCTGTCTCGGCTTCAATCGGGCTCGCCGCTCGATCCTTGCCCTGCCAAATGTCTTGGGAGAGTGGCGTCGGCAGTTAACATCTTGTTCAACCCACTGCTCAATGCCTCCCTGACATCGGGAGAGGTCCCTACGGCTTGGAAGCACGCCCTGATTCTTCCGCTGCTGAAAAAACCATCTTTAGATCCCCTTGTACACGCGAATTACAGACCAATCTCCCTCCTTCCCTCTCTGGCTAAGGTGATTGAGAAGCATGTGCACCTCTCTATTTCCAGCTTCATAGAGAGTAACAACATCTTGCACGACTCTCAATCGGGTTTCCGTGCGAATTTTAGCACGGAGACAGCTCTTCTCGAGATTACCGATGCCATCCGAGAGACTCTGGACGGTGGGGGTAAACCCATCTTGGTCATGCTGGATTTGTCGGCGGCTTTCGACACCGTACCCCACGATGCTCTCCTTTTAAGACTCTGGGAGATCGGCTTCCGTGGGATGGTGTGGAAATGGTTTAAGTCATTTCTGACCAACCGCCGACAAGTGGTCTGGGCACCTCCGTTTTCCACCGAAATGCTGCCGCTGGAGGTGGGGGTCCCTCAGGGGTCCATCCTGAGCCCCACCCTTTTCAATATCTATATGGCCCCTCTTGCGGCAGTGGCGGAATCTTTCGGTGCCCAGATCATATCCTATGCTGATGACACCCAGCTCCTTTTTACGTGTAACAAGGGTGAGGATTTTGACAGCGGTCGGATCCGGGGATGTCTGGAAGCCGTGTTTGACTGGTTTTAGAGGTATAGTCTGAAATGTAACTCAGACAAGTCGGAGCTGCTTTTCTTTGGATGCCCACCGGATTCCGGCTGGAAGACATGGTGGCCTCGTGACATGTTTCCGCCCGATGCCGCCTCGGTAAAAGCTAAAAATCTGGGTGTCCTGTGTGATGTCGACCTCTCTTTCAGACCCCAGATCATAGGGCTGACTAGGAAGTGCTTCGGCATTCTGAAAATGTTGTGGAAGTTTCTCCCCCTACTATCCCTTCAGCACAAAAAAATTACTGTGCAGGCCTTGATAGGCTTGCGTCTCGATTACGCGAACGCCCTCTATCTGGGCCTTCCTAAATATCTGATGGCACGCTTGCAGGTCGTGCAGAACTCGGCTGCTAGAGCCATCTTTGGACTACCGTGAAGGGCTCGAGCCTCGGAGCTTCTCGAGAGACTTCACTGGCTTCCGGTCGCTAAGAGAGTCACTTTTAAGATCTTGACTCTGACCTTTAAAGCTCTCCACTTGATGGGCCCAAACTACCTTGGGAAGCGGATTGCCTTCTACGCCCCCAGGAGGACTCTAAGGTCTGCTTTGCAGGCCAAGGCCGCTGTGCCCATCATCAGACGCGTCCGTACTGGAGGTCGCTCTTTCCGGTACCTAGCACCCCGTTGCTGGAACAATCTCCCCTATTCCTTGAGAACAGCCACTAGTCTGCTAGTTTTTAGAAAGGAATTGAAGACTTGGCTCTTCTCCCAGTAACTCTGTGCCGGCCTGTGGAGGACGCTATGTTGTGTACTTCTCTTTCACCTCTCTTTGCCAAAGCGCCGGGACACTCCACGGAGTAGCCGTGCGCTATAGAAGAGCCCTTTATAACATAACATAACATAACATTAACGGATGAATGGCAATTCATCTAAGATTACAGTTTCAGAAGCATGGTGAATAATATGTACAGAGAAAAACAAATTTAGTTGTTTGATATGCAGACATCAAATGGTAGCTCATTAAGGTAATCGCTCAATTTTGACCTCTTGTATGTCTTATGAATTCTAATGGAACTCACTAAGCCTTTCATCCTTCCGAGGGCTACAGCCCTAAATGCTAATAAATTGTGTAACATCAGCAGGAATTATTTTCACCCCATGTAAGGAAAAACAGAGACATTTTAAGGTATGGGAAATGTTGGCAATTGTCCATGGCCTCTCACTTTTGTGTATTTTTGTTTCTTAACTAAAAACATACAATTCAATATTGTTAGGCAACATAGGGCTTAAATTAGGAAAAAATGGTTAATTCAATTAAAAGTTGTGGCAAAGAGGGCCACCCCATAATATTTCTTGCCCAGGGCTCCCCAAAACGTTTGTGATGATGCTGCCACAGAAGTACTACGTCAAAAGACGGAGTTGGATGTGGTATAGCGGCTAACCTGCTGCTCCTGGAAAATGGAGGCCTGCACCCGATTCAAGTTGTAACTGTTGGATTCCATCTTTAACTGTTGACCAAACATTTTACGATTCGAGGCAAAATCACGTGATCTTCTCAAATACATTTGTGTAATGTAAAACTGAAAATATATGTCATGTATTTTTACTGTCTTATCTTAAAGAACACCAATCACCTCTTGCACTGGTTTATGCAAGAATTCTGCTAAATACTGTGGAATGTACCACCTTCTTTAAGTGTCTGATACAAATGTATAATTTAAAAAAAATGTTTATGAAAATATTGCTAAAAGACGAGCATCGTAGGAAACCCTTTTCAAAATGTCTGAATGGGAGGATGAAAGCAGCGCATTTCCCTTGCTGCTCATACATAATGTCGGCGCTGTAAAATATGAATTGTCAGACATTCCCCCTGGTGGAAAAGCGTAAATAAACAGCGCATCAAAAAAAGGCAAGCTAGAGCAGGCTGTGGCTGCTTGTAAATTCAAGGCTGCAGCTCCAGTGTACAAGGCATCATGTGCGGATAAGGGGTAACCGTGGCAGAAGTTGCGCGCCTCGGCGGCCATCTGTAACCATCTCCTGTGACCTTCCCAGAGGGGACTTTCAAGTAGTTGTGTGCGTTGTCGGCGTATGGGTGAATTTCTTCTAAGACGGAAGTCCCATGCAACAGCACGTTATGGCTCTCTGCTCTCTCGTCTCGCGCCCCAGTGGATTTTATATCTGGACAGAAGAGGAGAAAAACAAGCCCCGGTTTCGAAATGTTTGAAATAATTTAATTTCTCCTGATCCATACATCACCAGCCGCCCTTAAGACATCCATGAGTGGGTTGAAAAGGAGATGCATTCATTCATAAATCCAATCTAAGCTTTGCGCGTGTTCGACTGAGTGGCACTGCCACACGCCTAGGAAACGGCCGGCTTTATTGCTGGTGGGGCCCGGTGCAAAGATGTTTTGCACCCCCCTCCCCACCAAGCAGGATCGTATTGGGATTAAAAAGCAGCCTAGGCACGCTAAAAAAGAGTGGCCTACATCTGCATATTGCCTTTCCACGAAACACTGTTTGCTTCGGGGAAGTTTTATAAAAAGGGGGTGGAGGGTTCTGACAGAGGCATGGGGCCTCATTTATGAGGCCTTGCGTTAGTTTTGCGCTTCCGATGCGTCACTTTTTGTGACGCATCGGCGGCGTCAAACATGCCTCCTGTTGCGCACTATTTACAAAGTGACGCATCTAAGCAGATGCGTCACTTTGTAAACCCCTGCGCTACATTATACCTGCGTCAGGTATAATGTATGCAGAGGGGGCGTTCCCCCGCTAAAAGCCTCGTAATAGTGACGCAGTGAAATCTATGAGATTTCACTGCGTCACATTTAGGATGCTGTTGCATCAAAATCTTGCGCCTGCCTCACAGCAGGCGTAAGACTGACGCAAGCCCTTTCACATGGGGCTTGCCCCATGTGAAAGGAAGCATTGCTGGAGTTGCGTCACTTTTGTGACACACCCCAGCAATGCGTGACTTTTGCGCTTACAGATACGTCTGAAATACTGACGTATCTGTAACTCCTTGCGACATGATGCGTCATACTGTAAATATGACGCATCAATCATGTCGCAAGGAGTGCGCACTGAGAAGTGACGCATCGCTGCTTTCACACAGCGATGCGTCATTTCTCATAAATGAGGTCCATGGTTTCTTAACTTTACTTAGATAAAAAAAATGCACGGATTAGTTCACACTGGTGAAAAACACCTGAAAACAAGTGAGGCCACTTCTGCTCAGGGCCCCTGCCCCCGCTCAATATGCTTTCATTAATGGGCCGGCCCAGCGAGAGAAAGGGAGGGAAACCTCTGGCCGTTGATAAAAGGGAGGTAAAGGATGACCTTGTGCCTCCAGAAAGACCACTCAGGCACCCACTGGGCCGCTGGCGGCATCCAAACAACACAGACACCGCCCAAATCGGCCCCCCAAGCTGCCCAAAAAAGCAGACCATAGCTGGAACTCGAATACCGTACCTTCTGCCATTGCCTGAGTGCCCGCTTTACCAATCCGACCCTACCCCCAATGACCACCTCCGCCACGGATTTCCTCACTACCACCCTTTAACAGTGCCCCTCAAGTCTCAATAGCCACTCTCTTTCAGATGCATTAAATTTTATAGCACCACTCAGACCAGTGTAGGGTGTCAGAGCACTTTACATCACACACACTACACAGAGACAATCAATCATAGGTGTGTAAATCAGAGTATGGGAAATGACATAAGACAGAGGACTACAAGATGTATGAGTCACATGTCATCCATAATTGTAGACAGTACAGTTTAAGAGTGCCTGACCTGGAGAAGCATACACTCAGAATTTCAAATGTAACACCATGGTTGGGAGTTCTTTAATAATAAGAATTGATTTCCACCCAAATGAACCCTTTTTGCAACTTTAGGATACAGAAAAAATAGGGTAAATATTCTCAACACTCTAATTTATACCTTGCAGTTTGCATGAGTCTCTTTGTTGACAGTTAATAGCTCACTTTTCTGTCTTTGTATTTGTATTTATAGACTACAAGTAACAAAAGGATCCCTGTGACAAAAGCAGTAATCCACGGACCAATTTACATTATATGCACTTCGTGATCTGCATGGTGCACGTTCTTTGCAGGAGGCATATTAACTCTCTGTGCTACCTTCGGATGAGTCAAAACTTCGATTAGACAAAGTTTTGATCTCTCTCCAGGAAGAACATTAAGCACTGGAGTCATCTTCACATTTTTATTGTTGCCTGAAAATGGCTGGAGGCCAGAAACAAAGCGGCAGGTGCTTTAAAAACCATAACATACTTGCAAGAACGGCGCCCCCACCCGAAATCAGCATCCGGTGCTGTGGTACCGAACGCACTGCCCCTAGAGCCGGGCCTGCTTATGAAACAGATAACCTAAGCACAATAAAGGTGTTTATCACATGAATGACAGTATTGTTCACCACTAACACAAAAACCTCAAGAGAACAGTATCAGTCCTTATTGTGTGTATGTAGAAGACAGGAATGTCTTAATAAAACCAAAGAATCCAAAGAAGGTAAACTAGGAAGTTTATTCCATTGGTTCCAACCACAAGAGGAGCGCCTCATCAGCCCGGAGTCCGACAAACAAGTGAACATGCCCAACGAACCCCAGACTTCAGAAGGCTCCCCACAAACAAAGCAATACATTCTGTGCATGCGACATGCATGTGATACAAGTACATTCTAAAGATGAAACTCGATTACATCACACTACAGTGTCCTTGTTTTCAAATATAGATATATATTTGTAAGTAAGAGGGTATACAAGCTGTACTTGTATCCTTTATCTCTTACTGCCCACAAGTCTGCTCATATTTCACCCTAATTTGTTCGAACCCCTATTCCAAGCAAAAACATCTTTTGCAAAAACACAGACTTCAAAATGCAAAGGGGTTTATTATTAACATTGTGCTCCGGCTTCACATCACAAAAGTGATAAATTGGCACAAAATATTTATTTTGAACCAACTTATTCGTGCTGTTTGGCGCTGTAGTCTTCTGAAAGTAATGTAAAGCAGCGCTTAGAGCTGCTTTGTATTACTTGGGTAGTACATGGGCATCCCCATACAATCACACATGGGTTTTGATGCAAAAACCTACCTATTAAAAAAAAAAAGTAGAAAGGGATTTTGCATGAAAAAAAAAGTTTTGACTGTGGTGTTATAGATGAGAAATGCTTTATTTCATCAATCTTTTCTGACTTTACATGTGTGCTGCGCTTTACAGCACACAAACTAAAATGGGAAAAATTCAAATGTTAGGCTAAGCATGGTATTTCGTACTGGAAGTGTACCCTCCATGATGCAAACACCTTTGCAGTATGGTACAATGGTGTGTGTGCTACTGGCAACCTGACTCTGTGCCAGCAGTTGGGAGACAGCAGGACAGTGCCCTATCTCTGTAGATATGGTGAATTCCTGCTCTCTCCCTCTCAGACAACACAGAGACTTTGGTTGCTGTGCTGCTTTGTGAGACATTTTTGAAAATATTTGTCAAAATCTCAACATTACATAAATATCTCCTTACCAATATGTTGAACTTTATGCAATTACTAAATCAAAAAAAACTCTTTTTACATGTTTTAGCAGTTAAATGTCAGACAATGAAACATGAAAATCGTGCTACAAAAATATTGTAACAAGAAATGTCATGAAAGTAGGCATATATAGGTAAATATAGATTTATTATTCTTAATTTCGCATCAATGTGCCTTGAACAGATATATATCTCATCAAGGTACATATATATATCTGGGCACAGCCCCCTTCATGGGAGAAAGGCAGAGACAAGCTTGGCTGATGCAGTGGGGGTAATGGAAGCACTCATGGGGAGTCCAGGTAGAGGAGTTCATTGAGTTCATGTACCGAGTAAACAAGCTCAGATATGGGCCACTCTTCTCACCAGCTTTTAAAGAGACGGCCCCTATTGTAATGTTTGCATATATTGATTTTGCTTCCTGCTTTCCTAGCTTGGAGACCTTTCAAGAGTGCCCCTCCACCGTGTTACAGCTTTTTTCAGTGGCCCTTTGGAGGCCTGTGGCTCCTGTTGTGTATTGTGTGTTGCGTTGGTCAGAGATGTGTTGCAGTGGACCATGGCACACACATTTTCTTAGATGGGGAAAAGTTGTCTAGCAGTATAGGATAGGTTTTCACAGGAAGGAAGGGGGCTCAGCAGGTCACTTTGCCCTCAATCCTCATGCTCATGTCTCTGCACTTCTTATCAGTGCCTTTTTTGTTATTGATTTATTTTGGAGTTTTTTATATAGTGCTTCTAGACTCCAACAAGTGACAGGATATTTTACATTTGAGGATTATAAGTGAGTAGTCTGCAAAACATCAGCAAAAAGAACAGAAATTAGATAATCAATACGTTAGTGAGGCAAGTGACAACTGTGTAAATTTGTGGTTGACATCGCTATAACCCTAGATCATTTAAAAGATGTATAGATTTATAGTTGGCAGCCATTAAACATATTTAGAGAAAAACAGTACAGTAGTAAGGTACATATACGATCTATCTATCTATCTATCTATCTATCTATCTATCTATCTATCTATCTATCTATCTATCTATCTATCTATCTATCTATCTATCTATCTATCTATCTATCTATCTATCTATCACCCTATCTATCACCCTATCTATCACCCTATCTATCACCCTATCTATCACTCTATCTATCACTCTATCTATCTATCTATCTATCTATCTATCTATCTATCTATCTATCTATCTATCTATCTATCTATCTATCTATTGCAAAGTGGAGGTCCCCACTGTGCAGTTATACATAAGTCAGAGTTTCCCTTGGAAGTTTTTTTTATGTTTTGCTCATTACTTTGGATCCATTTCACAAATCGTCAAAGAAACAAAATTCATTCACCTCAGCTTCTTCCTGGAAAGTTTCAGGATGATCTGTCAAGTGGGGGCCGAGAAAAAGGGGAATCCAAAAACACATTTTCCCCAAACAATTTCAATAGGGAAAATTGGGCAAGTATACAGAAAAATGGATAAACTGAATTTCACCAAATTTGGCAGACAGCTAGATCCTTCCTCTGAAAGAATGCTTTTTGTGATCTGCGGTAAATCTATTCAGCTGTTATTGAGAAATTAAGGTTATAATGATAGCAACATCTAGTGCTGTGGGACTTCCCCAGGAGTCCTGTGGGGAAAATAAAGTGTTCTGATTGGTTGGTTCCGCTGGCCTTCTGCAGCACCGACCGGAGAAATGTTGCAGCTGCAATTACAGAGCTTGGGGACTCGGTCCCCGAGTCCTGAAAAATATATCTTAAAATCATTAAAGGGGGCAGGGTCGGGATGCCCTGACTACCTAGTTATGGGTGAAGGATGCTGAGGGAACTCCAGAGGAGTCAAATGAAAGAAAATATATATCGTTTTCTGGCTTGTTGCGGTTCTGCATAACTTCCACAGAAGCCAGGGTGGACACCTGTGCTCCTGGAGAAGTACAGCAGGGCCCCAAAAAAATTTAAAAAAAGGAAGAATAAGGGGCGGGTGTCCATTGGTGGTTGGCTACTCATGGGGATATGACTGCCTATGAGGGTTGACACACTGAAATATTGCACTGCTATGGTGCACTGGTTATGTCCTCACATAATACATCAATGATGACATTTGAAATCCACGGCGGTGCAAGTTATACTTACGTCAGTTTTGTATAACTGGTGAATTTCAGTGTTTTTTGGGGGGTTTAAATTATACCAAAAATCGATGTACAATTCCACTTTAATGTTTGCTTTTTCAGTGAATTTCTAAGTTTTTTATAACAAAAGTTAAAATCTTACTACCTCACTTACGTATAACTCCACTTTAACCTTTGTTTTGTCAGTGAATATATAAGAATGTTAGGATTGATCATTTTGGTAATCCAAATGATGTGATTGTAAGAGCGGATAATCACCACTCTTAACGTATTGTGTCCTGTTAAACACGTTTGCTTTGAACCAATTCAGTACTGTGCATTTATGGCCCATCCTATTGTTAAGTTTGTAGGGGATTGTTGCGGTCACTTGTATGGATGTCTTGGGATAGGTGAACAACAACCAGTGTGCAGTGAATACCTCCATTGAATATCTGTAAGGAATCATCTGTGATCATTAGCATGTAGGTTTCTGTGCAGTGACCAGATCTAAAATGATACTGTTGCAGTTCAGGTAATTGGTCTCACAATGTACATTTCTTCAATGAGTAGCAAAATATTTCTCTATGACTTTAGCCAAGAAGTGTATATTTGTCTGTAGTTTTCAAGGTTGTTATGGTCAGCTTGAGACTTTTTCTTTCTTAATATAGGATAAAAAATGTCAGACTTTTAGTACATCTGGAAATGTGCCTGTCCACAACAGTGAAATGTACGATTCCCAGCCATATAGGCAAAAGAGCATCAGCATGTTCTCTGACAAGGGAAAGTCACAGTGTGTCAGTGGAGTAGGGCCAATACTTAAAGTGCAAGAACTTCAATTACATTTCTTGAATTGGCCTAATGGAGGACCATGATATTGATGATGCTTTTTCTGGTGACAGGAATTTGTTCAGTTTCTTTTTGCAGCGAGAGGGAGAAATGTATTCTCTTTTCTTCTGAATTGTTTGTACATGTTTGTTTCGTTTCATCATTGCAGGTATGAACTTTAGGTGGGTGAGCTGTAGCTTCATGTTTCTGGTTATGTAAGGTTTGGATAGGTTCTTGCTGTCTGTTGTTGGCATTTTGAAATATAAGTCTGAAGACTGAGATATTTTACTGGAAACTGAGCTTTTTGTATGTTTTTCTTTTGTTACAGTAGGGATGGGAGTTTTGAGTGGAGGGTGGTGTCTCCATTTCTTCTCATGGGGACCTAGTATCTTTCTGTGACTGTTAATCTCTGTTGAACCAGTGAGCTGGCCCGTTAACATAACTATACTATCTTTTGGATAGAGCAAGATTATTAAATGTAGTGAGCATTTCACCATTTTATTGTTGATAAGTTAAGTGTGGTCAATAGGGTGCTCTATCCGTTGTTAAGGAGTGGATCATAACGCCTACTTTGTTATGATTAGTGCCGTTTACATCTCTGACTTGTGTTAGCACCTTCTCATTCTCGACTTGACAGGGAAATAAAGAATGTTGAATAGGACGAGGGAGTTGTCTGAGCATTCAACCTGTATGGGTTTAACCTTGCTGATATAGACAGATTAAAAAATTACTTGCCTAAGTATAGCACTTTGTCGGCTAGTATGAAAGTTGCAGTGTTGCGGTAGGCCATTCCTTTGTAGGAAAAAACTGAACTGCTCAGTGTGAGCATCTGTTTGTCACAAAGAATGTCAAAATCTCCAAGAAATATGCTGATATGTTGACTGTAGCTATGATAAAGTCTATCAATTCTTCTACAAGTAGGATATTCATTCCAGGGGGTAACAAATTAAGCGTATTCCAGTTTTAGAGGGTGTGGTGGTACCGATGTCAACAGTAAGAAATTGAAAGGTCTTAGGTGAGGGGGTATCTATCAATATGCAAGATAATGATTCTTTACAAACAACTGCAACATCAACACTTTTTTTGTCAGTTCTGCATTGGTGAGTTATTTTATAGATGCTGAGAGAAGAAGGTCAATGAGAAGCCTAAATGAGGGTTTGAACCTGGTTATTGTGAAAGCAAGCAAGTCAAGGTTGTTGTCCAAAATCAAGGAGGAGAAATCTGCTGAATTGGATATTGCAGACCCACAGATATTGTAGCACCTCTGATAAGTAGAGAGTCTTGTGTTGTGTTAGGGATCATGGAGTGGCTACTAATCATGTAGTTTGTGCGTATTGATCTGTGTTACAGTGTCAGAAGTGTAGTTCACTTGATGGTGGTAATGGGGAGAGTGATGGCGCCATATTTTATTAAGTGAAGATTTAAAGTAGGGATTCGCATTGGTTGTGTTATTTTAAAGGGCATTAATATAGCATAGTATTTGCCAATTATTTGGCCTCCTGGCACTTATACGGGGCATGATCTGCATTTATCATTGATCCAGTGGAGGTTTCCTACTAAGAGAAGATTAGTCTCCTTTGATGTGTGGTAAAGCTTGAAGGGCGTTGGTTATACTAATTGAAGGGTGCATAAGTAGGGGTGGGCATTGTGACCTTTTGATCTAACCATGTGAATCTGAAGTTTGAAGTGATTGTCTCCACATGGTGGTTTGCAATGGGGTAACGGGTCTTTTGGTCCTCCCTGAGCCCATGTCAGCGGATGGTCATCTATCACAAGTTTGCATCACATGGAACTTAGGTGTGTACCCCTACTCTAATCTATTAATGAAAAAGCTTGGTGAACCTGTTGCACCCAGTTGTGCTGATTTGTGCCAATTACACTAGTTCTAGGTTACCTCTTGATGTTCTGATTGTCAAGCTTTACTCTTGCGTGGGTGAGTGAGTCTTATCCCTTCCCCCGGTTCTCTGATTTTCCATGTTTGTAGTTTAACAGAGTGCCAAAGTCCCCAGACAGGGCTCCCTAAATCCTAACTAAATGTGGTTGGTATTTGGAAGCAATATATGTTCTGCATTGGGAATTCTAGAATTCTTAGGGGTAATTCATACGATGGCGGAATGGTCTGATCTATAGATGGCAAGTTTTCCAGGAGTCAAGCCAAGATCTATGCAAAGAGGGGAAAGGAGTAAAAGGATTCCAGCACAGTTTCAAATATTGCTTTTCCTAACCTGCATGAAGGACGCCCTGCTGGGAAAAGAAAGTGTGATATTTCTATTGATTGGTTTGTGGTGGAGAGGAAGATACAATGCGTGTATTTAGTTTGTGCTTTAATGTTTTATTGAGGCAGGGAAAGGGGTTGAGCGGAAGACTGCTATATTGGTGTGATCTTTTTGTTGTTGTGGTAAGAGAGGTATCAATGTGAAACTCATCACAGAGTGAGACTGCTGCAATATTAGAGCATGAGATTAGAACATTGAGACGCTTCCTTAAAGTCAGAGATAGTGTTCTGCAAGGTGGGTGTACCATTATGGACTGCTCTTTGCCTTTGATGCAATACTGCCAGCTCATGTTTATAGGTACCCATGGGTGGTAACAAACAGAGAAGGCCTTCATTGTGCTTGTGTAGGGAAAGGTTGCAAATAAAGAGAGACACTGTAATTGGTTAGAAATGGTATGACTGGTTCATCGACGAGGAAATTTGTATGTAGTGCAGGAAAGGTTCCATGGGTACCAAGTTGTTCAGGGTCAGTATGGAAGAAACTAGTGGAAATGATGTCTTTCTTTTGTCTTTGTGACAGTGGTAAAGACTAATTCAGCTTTCTTCTTCTGTCCTGTGTCTGGTTTTTCTGTGCTTTTCTACTCATTCCCCTCCTATTTCTCACTGCAAATGCCTCTCTGTGCCTCTATGTTTGTGCTCACTTGTGCCTCTGTGTTCAAGGTCCACATGACACCATGCACCTGTTCATCGCAGCCTGAGCTCCCTCTACTTTATTGCCAGACCTGCCTTGTGGCATTTGCCGATGCCCACATTAACCCCTCTGCCCCCTGTCCATATGTTGCTGTGCAGCCACATCACTTCAGTGTCCATGTACCAGTGTGTCAGACTTACCTTTTACCCCTCTGCCACCCTTACACACTAGCCCATCCCTCCTCCCTGGTGCCCACATAATCCTACCCTCTTGTCCCCCTGTGGTTCCTTGTTTCTCTCACCTCATCCCCTGCGTCCCATTCCCCCTAATTCCTCGACTTGTCTCTCTGAATCCTCTCCCCTTGTACCTTCTTGCTTAAACCTCTAGCTCTATTCGTTGCATCAGTATGCAAATTGGGCATTTTTGTACCAGCACCTGCTTTTCCATCCCCTGCCCATTTTTCCCTATTTTGACAGCGTCTCCTATCACCTTGTGTGCCCCTTGCCCAAGCACCCAGAGTCTCTTGCCCGTGATTCAGGGATCTCTTTGACTGTGTTCACTGTACCTGTGCCTGTGTGCCTCCTTGCTTCTTTGACTGTTTGCCCACACGGCCCCGTCCCTCAGTTTTAAATGGGATTTCTGGAGTTGGGGGTGGATTATGTCTGTGGATATGGGTTGTGGTCTGGGTGTGTTTTTTGTTAATTAAAGTGTCATTTTAAAACTGTTGAAATGTTTTAATGCAGAAACATGTACATTAGGGTCCTGCACAACCAATATAGTTTTCTAAGTGGATATGGAGTTAGAAGAGTAAATACACACTTCATGGAGGTCAATGATCAGTCCTCATAAAGTTAGTTCTGATATAGGCAAGGTGGATGCTGGAGGGTCAAGGTGACCTTAGACACATCCATTCTGAATAGTGTCTGTTCTGTGGGCCTGGTGTGGTTCAGGTGGACTCAGGGGACAACACCTTCCGAACCAGGTTGTGAGCGGATCACATAAACAAGGTGTCGGTCGAAGTCAACTCCGACTGACATCATAATCAAGCTGTTAGTATTTATCAATTGTTTTATTATATTTAAAGTTTCTGTAATAAGTTTAATTTATATCTCTAGCTTATGTATGGTGTAAATGATTTACAGAAGCTATAACAATATTTTATAGTGTTGAATATACTGCTTTGGTAGGAACACATAGGGTGTCTTTTTGGGTTTGCAAGTATTGCTTGCGTTGCTTAGAGGGGACGGTAGTGGTGTCGTTATTATGGGTTCTGGGAGGTGCTTAAATGTACCACTGCTTGAAGGTCACTCATAAAAGGGCCTTAAAAGCACTGGACTTTCTTTATTTGCAGCAAGATCATCATCTACCACTTCTTTAAAAGTGAAGTGTCTTTAGAAAGACCATAATAGCCACCAGGCGCGCAGCACCCATTGGGCTCACCGTCGTGTGTGTCAGCCCAGGCTGAGACAGCTACGCGGGCTGGCGACCCTCTAATTGCAGCCGCACCCGAGTATTCACAGGTCTTTAAAAGATCATTTACATGTTAATGAGGTTTTTGTTGAGTTTTCACCCCTTCTTAGAGCCACTCTGCCTATGGCTGGAAGAATTAGCCCCCCCCCCCCGAAAGCTTTTTCAGCCCCCCTCTAATTTGGCTCTAGTTGCCCGCCTGATAGCCACATTCCTTATAAAATCAGAATGTAAAAAGGTTTCTTTATGCAGGCGTAATTCACACATTGCATGCTATCCCAAACAAATCTCCATCTTCTATATTCCTTAAAATCCTGCATGAATAATTCATGAAGAATTGACCTTAAATTAATCTTTTACTTTTTCCCCTCCATTATTTATTTAGAATGCCCCTCCTTCTCTTCTACCTTATGAATACCTCTTCTGCATAGAGACTTCTTTAAATATCATGCCTGTCTTTCTTAATCTCTTTTTCAAAACATATCCCTACAAACTGACAATATCTATTAATGCCATCCAGCACTTGCATCCCACATAGGGTCACGCCTAAGTCATTAATGCACCACAAAAGAAACTGGAGCAAATGAACAGAATGGTTTCCTTTAGCATGCAAGACTAACCACAATAACCAATGGACTGCTCACTAACTCTGGCATCCCGAGAAGCGTGGTGCTCTCCCTAAGGCGTTTCAATGCCTCATCGGAGGTTATAAGCGCTATATGAATTCAATTTCAATACAATATGTGTGTGTTTATGAAGCTTGCACAACTACAATCTATCCTGCTGCTGTTCTGTGTGTGATGGAATCTTGCTTTGCTGCAAATCATGTGGTACCTGTTCCTGGGATCTTATTGCATGTTCTGCAAAAAACGCAGGTGCAAAAAATGCCCTGTGGAATTATTATTTGCGCCTGACAGCGTGTCAGTTTTGCACTAGATTATTAGCAATCATATTTTTATTATTATAGTGTCTACCTTGCTGTACTATTTTATCAGTTCAAAGAATTGCAGGGGCAGACACCCAGGACTGTGTCCATTTTGCAAGAAAACATTAATGTTCCACAGAAATAAAACCGGACGGAAACAGTTGGGTCCAATTTTACCCTTGTGCCACGCCGTAGCTCGAGCCAACCCCATTCACCACAGGAAAGTCAAAACGTTTGGCGTCGTTAGTGCCTGGTATTTTTGTATTTACGGCGGGGGTAGAGGGAGGGAATGGAGCCAAAGTAGGACACACTCATTTTTTTTTTTTTGTTGCAGCAAAGACCTTTTATAATTTGTTCCGGCTGCATAGAGATAGATTTTAGTGACACGGCTCTCACGCGCTGAGGGCTCAACACAGCAGGGGGTGCACGCATGCGATCCTCGGGATTAACGCGTATTGACATCTCTCCAGCAGATGTGTGGTCGGGCCTCTGCCTAGGAAGCAAATGCCCTAAACCATTATGCCAGGCTCCCTTATGGGTTGCCATACATTTTGCTGGATGCTAACGAGGAGGGAGCTCTTAGCGCGAGCAAGCATGCGGCAGCAAAATATATCACATTTCGGACCGCAGTGCCGAATAAAAAGATTGTTGTCAAAACAGCATCGCCCCAGAAACACGAAATTCATCATTCCTACGTTGTTGTTATATTTGTCCATGCTGTTAAGTGACCGGTCACTGCAGACACAGGAAATTATGATATTTCTTCCTGAGAATGAAATATTTGTTTTCTTTTATTTATTTTACAGTTTTATGTGGCACGGCTTAATGAAAAATATGGTATCAGCGCGGTGCACAGATATTTCTCCTTGAGAATGAAATGTTTATTTTCTTTTATTTATTTTACAATTTTATTGAGCACGGCTTAATAAATATGGTGTCAGCGCGGTGCACATATAACCGACAAGTGGGAAATGCATCTGTTAGGTATTATCACTGACAAACTGAATCAAAACCATATCTAGATGAGATATAAAGATTTCTGGCTATACTAGAGGAACACAACAAGTAAGAATTCAGAAATAGCACATGGTACGAAATATGTGGTTCAAAACAAACGGAAGTGACGTGAGGGGGTAAGTATTGAAAAATAAACAGAGGGAGGGAGCTAGAGGGTAAGAGATAGGATACAAATTTAAAGATTGTTGACAGAAAAAAAAACGAAGGCCCAAGAGGAAGGGGAGAAAAAGCATGAGAAGTCAAAGTAATATTAAGAAGCATTGGCAAAGCCAACAGCTCTTGCCAATGGCTTTTAGCCATGCTGGATGTAGCGTTCTAGTGTTTCGCGGGTCTCGGCCGAGACCCGGAAACACCTCCACACAATGTAGCACCTTCTGGCCAGGCGTGGCCAGAAGGATATAAATAAAGGACTGGAGGTCGCTCGTGGCTTCCGGTCGTACCAAGTAACCAAGAGCGTGGTGTCTTCATTTAACCCCTGTCTAGGCCATCCCCATAAGTACTGTTCCTCCCTTACACTGGCGACGAGGGTGGTACCTGTAGTGTCCCCTCGGAAGCAACCCAGCGACCAGCGAGTGTTGAGAAGGTGAAGAGTCTTCCCTCGGGACCGCTGAACTGTGTGGTCGCCGGCGCGGAAGTGAGGCTCCGTGAAGGTTGTGTAAAACCGCCAGAAGAGCAGTCCTGAAAGCCGCAGGTGCCGGTAAGCAGCGTGCGGGGAGTTGTGTGAGGGACCGGCTATCGGAGGGCCCGTGGAGAGGGCGAAGCAAGTCGCGGTGCTCAGCTGCCCAGACAAGCCGATGGCCCGAGTGCGCAACATCGCGCTCGCATGCGCAGTGCATGCGCAGTGCAGAAGGGAGACGCGTGTGCAGCCTCCGAGCGGCGCGGATGCAATGGCCCCGAGGTCGGGCGCAGTGAGCCGCAGCAACTGTCGACTGGGAGTGAACACACAAAAAAATAAAATAAAGAAAATAGAAAAGGAAATAAGAACATTGTCAAAAAAAAAATAAAGTTAAGGAGCATTGGCAAATGCAATTAGGAAATCTCGCTGGAAGAAGACTCATACAGTAGTGAGTGGGAAAAGTGAGTCAGGAGTGGTACAGTGCAACGTGGACAATGGTGAATGTGTAGGAAGCTGAAAAGAAAACAAGCATTGGCACCAGTAAAGACAGACACAGGGTGGAAGCAGCTGAACACAGGGGTGAAGAGGGAAGTGTGGAACGCGGCCCCAAATAATCTTTGTTACGATGTCCGTTCCCATGGACAATGCCGCACAAGGAGGAGCACCACAGGTAGCACCCCCAGTGCAGGGGGCCGGACAACAGGCAAGAGGACAAATGATTTCACCGTCCCCACACTCACAAATCAACCCCATACCATCTTTCAGCGCGCTAATCGATCCAGGGACAGCAGCACCAAGGTGGACAGTGTGGCTTAGTAGGTTAAATAATTACTTCACCGCCACGAGGGAAAAAGACAACGAAGTACAAAGATCGCTGCTCCTACATTTTGGTGGAGATGAGCTCTACAAACTGTTCACATACTTGCCGAATACTGGGCTAGCAACAGACTATGATGCGGCTGTACAACCATTGAATGCGCACTTTGACCCTCAACTGAATCCTCATTACGAACGGTTCAAGTTCAGGCAGTCCAGGCAGAGGGAAGGAGAAACGATGGACGCTTTCCACGCAAGACTGAGAGAACTCATAAGTACATGCCTGGATGGCGATCAAAAAAAGGAGGTAACGGCTCAGCTGATTCAAGGGTGCAAGAACAAACACCTGAGGACACTAATATTGAGACAGCCCCAGATTACGCTGGACGAAATATTGATGCTAGCCCGGTCTCACGAACTTTCTGATGCACGAGCCACAGCAATGGAAGCAGCCATAAACCCGACGGCGAGCGCTTATGTCACAGTGAAGTCAGAGCGGGTAGATGCAGTGCAGGCTCGTGGCCGAGGAGGACGAGGAAGATGGCCGACCAGAACACCACGTCGCACGCCGTGCGGATCCTGTGGGTATGAAGAGCACAACCAAGATGGCTGCCCGGCACGTGGCAAGGCATGTGCCAAATGTGGAGGAATGAACCATTTTGCGAGTGTCTGCAGAAGCAATGCGAGGGGAAATTTTCGAGGATCCGGAGCAACAAGCAGGAGACCGCCGACGAAAGCGGTGAGACAACTAGCCCTAGAAGAGACCCACCACTCCAAAGGGGCGAGAGCACAGGCCCGCTACCCACAGCGGTTGGATGATTCGTCGACCGATGACGAAGAGGAGTGCTACTATGTCTTGTTTGTGAGTGAACTTAAGAGACGCAGGAGGCCACAACCAAAATGTCAAATTCAAATTGATGGCTCAACAGTCACAGGAGTCATAGACATGGGAGCCACCATTAACGTAATGGGCATACAGCACTACAAGGCGCTACAACCCAGGCCCCAACTGATGCCATCGAAAGCACGAATATTGACGTATGGCAGCAAAACACCGCTACCATTACGAGGCAAAATGACCGTGCAAGTCAGAGCAGAGGGTCAGGAGCTGACAACCACGTTCCATGTCATCGACAGGAAAGCAGACTTGCTAATCGGAAGCCATACCGCAGAGGACCTTCAGCTTATCGCTTTTGCCAATGCAGTGAAGGCACTACATGCGGAAGAAATCCTACAGATGTTTCCATCTTTGTTTCGAGGACTAGGGACGATCAGAAGACCGCCAGTCAAACTGCACATTGACAGGGCCATCCAGCCGATAGCGTTGAGGCATCGGAGAATCCCGTTTCATCTTCGATCGTCAGTGGAGCAAGAACTAGAGAAATTAGAGGACCAAGGGGTCATAGAAAAGGTAACGGGACCAACGCCATGGGTTTCGCCGATGGTAATCGCTGAGAAACCCAAACAACCTGGCCAAATACGAATATGCATCGACATGCGGATGCCCAATAAAGCGATTAAAAGAGAGAGACACCTCACGCCCACGGTAGATGATATACTGACAGACCTGAATGGAGCCCAGTCGTTCTCCAAATTGGATTTAAATGCAGGCTACCACCAGTTGAAGTTGGCCGAAGAAAGTCGCTACATTACGACTTTTTCTACACACTTAGGGCTGAGAAGATATAAGAAGCTGAACTTTGGAATCACGTCAGCTGCAGAAATCTTTCAGAATACAATCAAAGAGATATTGTCAGGACTTCCGGGAGTACTAAATGTCAGTGATGACATACTGATACATGCCAAAACCAGTGAGGAGCACCACCGAAGGCTAAGAGCGACACTGAGGAGATTGTCAGAATTTGGCGTCACGCTCCACAAAGAGAAGTGCCAGTTCTACAAACAGTCCATAGAATTTTTCGGATACGTCTTTGACCCGGAAGGCGTTAGAGTGGACCCCCGAAAATCGACAGCCATAAAGTGTGCTCCAGCTCCTACATCTGCATCAGAAGTACGAAGTTTTATGGGCATGGCGCAGTACTGTGCCCGCTTTATTCCCCAGCTTGCCACCATAGCTGAGCCTCTAAGAAATCTGACGAAGAAAGAGAATCCCTGGCGGTGGACCAAGGCGGAAGCCGAAGCGTTTGACAAGGTGAAGGCAGACAGAGATATTAGTAGATCCCAGCCCGGAAGGTCTGGGGGCACTGCTAACGCAAGAAGCAGAACCAGGAGTATGGGTGCCACTAGCGTTTGCCAGCAAAGCCCTTACAGCTACGGAAGCCAGATACTCACAGATTGAGAGAGAAGCATTGGCAGTGAAATGGGCTTGCAATCACTTCCACCTATACATAACAGGTCATCCGTTCCGGATGGTCACAGATCATCAACCATTGGTGCCGTTGTTTAGAGGAACCGCCCCGCATCCCCCGCCTCGGATTGAGAGATGGGCCATTCAGGTCCAACACTATCAAATGGACCTCGTCTATAGGCCCGGGGCAAAAAACCCGGCGGACTTCCTGTCACGACATCCCACGAGTGAAACCGGGGTAATAGAAGATCAGGAAACACTAACAGAGGAATTTGTAGACATGGTATCTCAACTATCATGCCCCCAAGCGCTGGCAGCAGATGTCATTATAGCCCAATATGACCATGACGCTGTAATAACGAGAGTAAAAGACGCAGTAGAAACTGGTTCATGGGAGAACTTTCTGCGCAATGCCAGCGGCTGGAATGAACCAGATCGTGCCCGCCTGTCACAATTTTGGAAGATACACAATGAGCTCAGCAGGGCCGGTAATGGACTCATTCTTCGGGGATCAAGGGTAGTCATCCCTATCAACCTACAGGACCAAGCGACAGTGTTAGCGCACGAGGGCCATCAAGGAACGAGGAGAATGAAAGCATGGCTGCGGGAGAAAGTGTGGTTTCCCAATATGGATGAGAAAATTGACGAGGAGGTACGAAATTGCCGGGCATCTCAGCTCACGAGTCTGCCAGAAACGCCCGCACCGATTGTTACGGAAGACCCACCTCCGTCACCATGGACATGGCTCAGCATGGATTTTGGTAGTTTCCCGGATGGGAGAGTGACGGTAGTCATAATAGACAGTTATACTAAGTACCCGGTGGTGGAAGTAGCTCCGTCTACTAGTTTCCTGAGTAATCAACCGATACTAAGCAAGGTGTTTGCGATGTTCGGAATTCCTCTGGTAATCAAAACGGACAATGGACCGCCGTTCCAAGGCAGTGAATTCCGAGAGTTCTTACACAGCCTAGGGGTAAAACATCACCGTGTCACACCTCAATGGCCTCAAGCTAATGGTGAGGTGGAACGTTTCATGAGGACTGTAAACAAGACCCTAAGGATAGCCATGGCTGAAGGGGAAGACCCGGAAAAGGCACTGCAACACTTCCTGAGGGAGTATAGAAGCACTCCGCACAGCACCACACAAAGATCCCCCTGGGCCCTAATGTTTGCAGGACCCCGACGAGATCTGCTACCAATGGCAGACGGGTGGACGCCTGAGCCATATATTCCCGAGGCCACCCAAGAAAGGAGAACAAGGACCAATGACCGAGCGAGTCAGAGGAGACGAGCAAAAGAAAGGAGACTATGTCCTGGAGATGCGGTATTGATACGCACACGGAGGCCAGGAGGTAAATTCAGGACTCCGTATGAACCCGGGCCGTGGACCATCAAGGCAACTAAAGGCACTGCGGTGACTGCCCAGCGGAACGGGGAAGAAGTGACCAGGAACATATCGTGGTTCAAACGTATCCCTCCTGTGACCGATGCCATGGAGAGCAACGACAGGTCAAATGCAGAAACTGCAAGCCAGCCCGAAGGCGTGGAAGAGCTCGACACTGATGGCAGGCCTGAGACGGCCCCTCCTTCTCCGACCAGAGAAGAACGGGATCCCCAGATGGTCCGAGGTCGAGGTGGTTACAACATTAGGCCAAATCCAAGACCGAACCAGAGACTGGCTGACTTCGAATGTTGACTGATTAAAAGGTCCCGAACTTTTACCAACTTGGGAAGGGATGTAGCATTCTAGTGTTTAGCGGGTCTCGGCCGAGACCCGGAAACACCTCCACACAATGTAGCACCTTCTGGCCAGGCGTGGCCAGAAGGATATAAATAAAGGACTGGAGGTCGCTCGTGGCTTCCGGTCCTACCAAGTAACCAAGAGCGTGGTGTCTTCATTTAACCCCTGTCTAGGCCATCCCCATAAGTACTGTTCATCCCTTACACTGAACAGCACCATGTCTGCTCTGAGATGGATTGCTAAATAAAAAGTAGCAGCAAAAGCATTTTTTAAATATTTTGCTCAAAAGCACTTAAAAAAATTGAAACTGGGGATCGGACTGGAACGAGGACACAGCAACATGAAGAGAGGGCAGCCTGAGTGAGAAAGAACATAGCGTATGGCTGAGTGCAGGGCTCGAGTCGGGGTACCACGCGGGTGGATGGCGTCCCCCCATTTATTTTACCGGGTGGACGCCTTCCCCTCTGCACAAAAGCTGGACTTCACTCTTTGGCCTCTCTGGCAGCTCGACAGCCTGGCAGTTAGAGCGCCGAGCCGCGAAATCCGCCGATGCGTAATTACAGGTGAGGCTTTGTATTGGGAAACAAACCGGCAGCCTCTTCCAAACAGCGGTAATCAGTTTTTGTGTAATTGTTTGTGACGGTTTTTCAGCTGATCTGCCCTGCGGTTCACCTTGGCACCAGGCCTCACAGGTGGTGTGGGGTGCGGCAGGTTGCAGACTCATCTATAGGCATATGTATACTTCCGGTGACCGCGTCCCCCCACTTCTTTTTTTTAGGACTTGTGCCCTGGGTCTGAGGCGAGAGAAGGATATCGGTAAGAACGTGTTAAAAGGGAGTGAGCTAGAGGGAAGGAGGGTGGGTCCAAAAGCAGAACAGTCACCGCGGGCTTCGCGTACACACTATCGAAAGATGGTTGTGTGGCTTTAGCGTCAGTTTGAAGAACGCTGTCACTCGAGGAGTTCTGGGTCGACATGGTAGTGTCGATTCCTCAATAATTCATTTAATTTTCTCCTCAAAGAATACTGCAAGACTGACACAAAGACCCGGGGATGGATTAGACATTCCAGGTTGATGCACTATTTTGAACACTTTTCTAGTGCTGTTGGGTGCAGTCAAGATAGTGCTAGAATAAAGTTCTGCTTTTGCTCTCATTATTTCAGTCACATATTTATGTAGGGCGTCTTTTAAAGCTATTTCAGTCTCTTCCCTATAGAACTTCTGCCATTTCCTCTCTGCAGTTGTACAGATCAGTTTTTGGTCTTTGAGCCCAGCGCTGTACCATGGAGTCGAGGGTCTCTGTGGAGTTTTTAGTTCCTTAATAGGGACAACCTGCTTCTAGATAGTTTTCCTCCACTGACCTGCTCTCGTTAATAGAGGCAGAAATATTAAACAGAGGTTTATTCGAATGTATGATGATACCACGCGATCATGTTGATCGCGGTATCTTACAACGCAGGCTTTACAACGCAAGTCGTTTCAACGACATGCGCTGGAGGGCACTGGACTTAGGGATAGTACAATTTACTATTCAATACCAGTCTACGTACAGTAGGGAAGGTGTTGAAATTGCAAATCGTACTATTCCTTAGCTTACAGCGCCATCCAGCGCAAGTCGTTGAAATGAATTGCGGTGTAAAACCCGCGTTGTAAACCTACCGTGGTGAAACGCCTGCATAGTAAAGTTTGTCTCCCGTTTATTCCTGTGCATTTTGAGGAGTTTGTTCCACGTTCTGCCAAGGCGTCTAGCAGCTTGGAATGTTTTTAGCAGGGCTGATTTTTATTGTGTAGAGAGACAGTCACTAAAAAAGGTATGTCCAGCAAGGGGGAAGAATATTCCCCATAGTGGAAAGACCGTGAGTGGAAAAGATGGGATCCAAGATGGGCCCATCCTGGTGAGTCCCACCCGGCACTAGCTGTTGTAATCCTAAATTCTCGTATGATCCGAGAAGATCTTTTAAAGCCGGTCCAAATTCTCTCACAGGCCATAGGTTAAAGTCACACAGGATGAGAAATCTTGAGTGGGCCAGGGCCATATTACCAAAGATGCCAATGAGGGATTGTAGGCAGGGGCTTGATGGGCCTGGAGGACAATAACATAGAATGCCTGAGAATAAGTGGCCCTTACTATCTTTCAGGGAAAACCCCAAAAGCTTGGGCCCACAATTTCCTCTAGGCTAAGTTGAGAAAAGTCCCATATCTCTATATAGATCAATCTAAATCCACTTCCACCGCCCTATTCTCTGAACATGGGATTTATGAAAGATCTTATATCCTGGCAGGCAGTCAAGGTTTTCGGCAAGAACATAGCATCCAAGTCACTAGATTGTAATAGTAAATGTATTTCAGTAGAGTGCTTCACAAGTGAGCTAACATTGAGAAGTCCACAACTTAAAGAGCTAGGATCCACCACCTCCATATGATCAGAAATCAAAATGTTAATTTTAGCTGATGAATTTATAGTTGTAGCACAGGGGGCCAATTTACGGAGCTCGAGCAGCTGTTCTCTATTATAGTGTAGGAAACCTGTTTCCTGTGGCGCTGAATCAAGACCAGCAGCATGGCAAACGCTGTACACGACCGATGCACGACAGGCACAGACGGGCTTGCCTTTGGCGTGCTAGAGCATTAACAAAAATGGCAGCCGGCGGTGACCCTCTCTAACAGGCAGAAACACACCACACTGGCCAGCCATCTGGCAAATATAGAAAAATAAAACATGAAGAGCCTCAACTTCTAAAAACACTTGGGTCCTCAGATATGAGGTTTTGACATAGGGCAGCACCAAAAGGATTCTTGCTGCGCTGCCCTATGTCAAAACAAAAGGCAGTAAATCGCTGTATCTATGTGATACAGTACATTCCTGTCGAATACAGCACACATAGAAAAAGGAAAGCACAAGGAGAAATGGGGTGTGTGTTAAGGTTCTGACGGACTCCCAGGTTTACGATTTCTTGTAAATCTGGAATTGTGTCAGGTTCCATGGGTGTTGCATGGGAACACCCTCAGCAACAACCATGAAATGCCCCTTTCATGCAGTTTTCTGCAGGAAAGGGGCACATATTTGTAAGGCCACGATGAGCCACGTAAAGTAGCTTTACGTGGCCGTATAAATGTGCCATGGCACATTGCACCACCGGTATGTCAAAAAAGTGACGTTCCGGCGGTGCAAAAGGGGCGGTAGGGCCTCAAAAAGGAGGCCCTTGTTATGTTAAAAGCAGCATATCAAAATATTGTAGCAGCAATTGTAACAAAGTTCAATCATGGCATCTAGCACACTGTTCCCCCATAATACCTGCGCATCCTCACCTGGTTCGGCCTTAAGTAGCGAAGTTTCCTCTTAATGAGGAAGACTAGAGTGCTAACAAAGATGGCGGGTGGTGTTGCCCACCCTAACAGGTGGAAGTACACCACACTGGCCAGCTGTCTGACCAGTATAGGAAATTATAACTTGAAGAATCCCAACTTCTAAAAACACTAGGTATGTTAAAAAGCAGCGTCGCTGCAGGGACATTCTTTCTCTTTCCATTTCTAATAATTAGGTGCCTGGCTACAGAAATATCCAATGCCAACTTTAGCACCCAGCAGAGTCTCTGATACTCTTGTTGGTTCCATTTAAAAACAAATGCTGTCAATAGCATTTCAATGGGGAGTTCACAAATCAGCTGGTTTTAGACCCAAGGAAAACCTTTTATAAATTTGTAATGTTGAGAGGTCGACAAAACAAGGACAGAACTCATACTTCTGAAAGGTCCCCTTTACATTGTGAGCGAGTTTGTTTCAAGAGAGACTCCGCATGTTGTGGTCAGACTGAAGAGTGAGTGTGAGCAAAGTATGTAATGATAATAATGTGACTTTGGTGTCTTCATTTGAATGGGAGCTCTGTGATAACACCACTGACCCCTACTGATGCTGTGACGCTTGTACCTAAGCATAGCTCAGCCTGATTACGTACCTGAACAAGTTACCTACAGTCTCAGGGACTGACTGAGGAAAAAAGCCCTAGAAGGAAGCCAGCTGTGTACCTGGATTGGCAGCATGCAGATGTGTGGAATGTTGATTGGCTGGAAGTGAGAGATGGATCCTATATGTGTTGTAGGACAGAAGATCGAGGACACAAATATTCACTTGCTAACATGCTGTGGATAAAATTTCAAATAGCACAATCTTGTGAAGACACATATGTATAGATAAGTATAGTTTTACGATTTGTAACTCCACATTTATGAGCCTTGCTGGTACATATACTAGAGAGAAAATTATCTGTGGCATTAAAAATGGTAAATCTATACTTACCTACATATTCTTACCATCACAATATTTTGGTAGTTGATATTTTGGTCATAATTCTTGGTCATGTCGATATTAACATCTCGATATTCTGGTAAAATACCCCAAACTGCATTTAATGTGTATATATGAAGCACATCTTTGAAAATCCTGGGCAGCTGTTGTCAGAGACATCTACCCCCACAAGTATTATTGCCATGAGGGTGATGGTTCCTCTGTGCCTCCCCCACAACTACCCCCATGCCCAAGACAGAAATTTCTCGCAATTTATCCAACTTAGTATTTCCATGTATCGCTGAAAAAAAAATGGCTGATTTACTGTAGAATAATGGAACAGGGCTGTTGACAAAATCGCAATAGCAATTTGTCAAACCTGCTGAAACACTAGGGGGTTTGTAGCCTCCTGGATATTGCAGGATTTAGAGGCTGGCCGCCTCAGCCAAGAATCCCTACACCATTAGCCATATATGAGGGCCCTGTGTGGGAGGCAAAAGGCTTCTACCTAGATCAGGTTTCCAAAACAAAAGACCATAACAGTCTACCTCACAAAGTCATAGTTGTACGGGAGCCCAAGGACTCACCAAGATGGTTCAATCTTAATATACACCCACTTACAATCTCACCATAGAGAATGCTTGTGACTTCGGAGAGGTTGAGAAACCTTTCCTACCGTAGGCGAATTAGAGCTTTCCCAAATCAATTTAAAAAATCAATGACATTTTGAATTTGTGATCAGTCAATGATGAGCGGTTGGTAAAAGTTTCAAAACCTTTATTTATCATAAGGTTAGAATATCTTAATATCTTATTTAGATTAATAGGTCTACAGAAATATAAAATAGATTTGATTGGAAGTCAACATTAGGAAAAAAATCACAGTGTTCCATAAAGAAACCACATAAGCTAACTCAAGGACCTTTTCTGAATAGAACCCATGAAGAGTTCCTCTGGAGAAGGGCAAAGAAGAAGAAAAATGAACTTCTCATAAAGAGTAGTTCTGAAAACTCAGCCGTGTTCCCTACAGCTGAAGTAACAACCGTAAATAAAAGTGTGATCTGTACATTGATCACCAAAATCCAAAAGTCATCAACTCAGGGAAATACTACGAAATCAACTCTATATTAAGAAGAATCTCAGACAAGGAGAGGTCCAGCGGCAAAACCATCTGACTAATGGGTACGGTAATGGTAGTGGAAGTGAAAAAGGAAGAAGTAATAATGGAAGTCCCACTAACTTCCTAGGAAAACTCATTAATATAGATTCATACAATTCAATAGGCGTCCTCTGTTGATATCCAATAAGAATAGTTCCAAAAAAGATGTTGTTGGTCATACGATGCTTTGTCTTTTGATTCTCACAGTCCGTGCCCTTGTTGTGATTAGTTGATACTGTTGTTGCAGTATTTATTACATGAGGGAAGGTTCTCATGAGAACCCTCTTACCTAAGCTATTGGATTCTCCATGAGCTCGATGCACGAACAATACCTAGTCAGTAATATGAAAGCATCTATCAATGTTGGGCCGTATTTATGAGGCCTTGCGGCACTTTTATGACACCATTGCGTCACTTTTTGTGACGCACCAGCAGTGGAAAAAATGCACCATACTGCTTCCTATATACAAAGTGAAGCATCTAATCAGATGTGTCACTTTGTAAAGCCCTGTGCTGCATTATACCTGCGTCAGGTACAATGTATGCAGGGTGGGCGTTCCCACTTAAAAAGCTTGGTAGAAGTGGCGTAGTGAAATGTATCAGATTTCACTGCACCACTTCTAGGACGAGACTTCATCAAAATGTTACGCCTGCCTCACAGCAGGCGTGCCCCATGTGCAAGGCCACATAGCTGGAGTTGCGTCACTTTTGTGACACACTCCAGCAATGTGTCATTACTGTGCCTAGAGATACATCAGAAATTCTGACGTATCTGTAACTCCTTGTGATATGATGCGTCATAGAGTAAATATGATGCATCCGCAAGGAGGGCACTGTGAAAACTGTTGCATCTCTGTTTTCACGCAGCGATGCAACAGTTTACATAAATAATGCCCGTTATTTGGGAACATCATTCAGAAAGTCTCTATGTCATCATTTAGCATAAACAGTTTAAGTGAACTCTTTGTAGTCTAACATATGATCTAACATGGGGTGAGAAGCTAGATGAACATGATGTTATAGTCAGCACATTTCTGTAAGATGTTAATGCTAAGCAGTTTTTCTAAATATCTCATTCATACAACTGTGAGCAAGAGTTGAGTGAAAAAGACTTTTGGGCCCTGTTAATATACACGTTAAGAAATGATTGCTTGATGTAGAGAAAAAAATGTCTTTGAAGCACACATTAATTTACATGTGCTTAGATAATGTATTTTCACAGTTTATTTACGAGCGTTCTACACATTATGCATTCAATCTTTTTTCCTACGAGTCATTTCCTAACATAAACATTTCTACAACATTGAAAGCATTTTTAGTGCAATTCTAGAAAGGCAAGTAAGTCGTTTTTCAAATTTTGTGCTTATTTCTCCCAGTTGCATAGGGCCAGAAAGATTAATAAACATGTCTTTTTTTTTAGTCCATAGTGATGTTTTTATTTTTCCTTCTCTGGTCTAGAAGGTATTTGGGGGAGGGGAATGTGACATTTTATGGCAATGCCAAGTTGTCCCTTTTGCAGTGCTTAATTTGAGCTGGTTTTTGAAGTTGGGAACCATCAGCACTTATTGTTCGGGGGCTGGCACTTATGTTTTTTTTACCGCAGGCTATGACCCAGAGCAAGAGAAAGAAAAATACAAAAGGGGGAAAGAACGAAGAAGAGACAGACGGAAAAACTGACAAAGGGAGAAAGCAGTGACAAAAAAGGATGTGCAGGAGTGAGTTTGAAGGGCAAGGAGAGTCTGGGTTTGGATAAAAATGCATGAAGGGGAATCAAGAGTATGCATGACCTTCCGCAGCCTCTGCCGCAACTTCTTTAAAAAGTTTGGGCCTCAGAACTTATTATTTTACAGATTAAGCACTGCCCTCTTGGAAGAGTCAATCTTTGCCTACACACATGACAATAAGTGGAGAGCCTTTAAACCTTTAAAGCTGAATGCATGAATGATTGGCTGACAGAGATGTGTACAAGTCGTTAACCAAAACTGCGTCATGGTTCCATGATATGATACTCATAGATTGGTCAGAATGCTTGAATGAGATTAGGATCTAAGTTGTGCATCACTAGTTTCGTCAGTGTAGAGGGAATGGGTTTGAACTAGCCAACATATCTCTCACATCTGATGTGGAACATTTTGTGGTTTTATTTGGCTTTTTAAGTTAAAGGCTTTATACATAGTAATTGGTGGCACACCCAATTATGAGTCTTTTGTTTTTTTAATTTCAGCTTTATCACTATCAGTTGTTTTTGCTGATGTAATGTACATATGGAATTAGTGACCAGAAAAGAGAGACAAAATATTGCAGTCCTACTCTGCAAGATTACTTACTCTCTAGTAAATTATTCTACCATCATGCATTCATCCTAAATCTAGTTAGTGCTCCACCTTGTTTCGTTTTAGGTGACCGTGCTTACTGTGTGCTGATGGTTGCAGGTGGAGACCAGAACTTTTCCCCATCATAATTTGATCCAGAGAGAGAGAGAGGAAGGTTGAAAATAAAAATAAGATAAAGACAGAAAACAACGTCAACAGTGGAAGGCAGGGATAAAAAAGAACCTGAAAGAATGAGAAATGGCCTCAGGAGTCATCTGATGACTCCTGAGGCCATTCAGTGCGCGCTGCGACTGCAACCGATTCCCTTAAGTGGTGTTTCAGAGCAAGATGTGATGACCTTAGAGGGATGGTTACAGCAACAAGCCTCTGAGCTGGCTCCTCCCTCGGAAAAACAGGTTAAAACTACCCGAGTCTCAGCCCCTTGATTTTCTAAGGCCTTAAGGGATAGTAAAAGGCATTGCAAACATCTTGAAAGAGAATGGCGGAGGAGCTACCATCTTTCCGACAAACGGACTCATAAATTGTCCTTGAAAACTCATTATAAGAAAGTCTGGGAGGAAAAGAAAGCTTTCCTGTCAACAAAAATTGACTTGGCAGCCAATAAAAGTAAAACTTTGTTCAATGTTGTAAAAAAATTCTCCTCTCCGACGGCGATGAGCCAACCATTTAAACCTACAAAGGACTGGACGGAACGAATGGCCCTCTTTTTCTATGAAAAAATCAAACTGATTGAGGATTCTTTTGTAGCTCCTATTACAAGGTTGGAGGTCCCTGACGGTGACCACCAAGCGGTGGGCCCCAGTTTGAGTGCCTCTCTTACGGAGTTTCCGGAGTTGACTCTCGAACAATCTTCGGTGTTCATGAAAACTTTGAAATCAGGGTCGCCTACTGACCCTTGTCCGGCAAAGGTCTTATCCGCCTTGGCGGTTGTGATTAATCCCTATGTAAACCCTATCCTGAATGCCGCTTTGCGTGAAGGAATGATGCCACAACTGTGGAAACATGCTAAAATCCTTCCACTACTCAAGAAACCACTGGCGGATCCTGAGGTAGCCTGCAATTATAGGCCTATATCCCTTCTGCCTTTCTTCTCGAAAGTTTTGGAAAAATTTGTAAATCAGGTTTTAACAAATTATGTGGAGACTGAGGCGCTGTTACACGCTAGTCAGTCGGGTTTTAGAGCCAATTTTAGTAAACGGCTCTACTGGAGGTGGCAGAATCCATTAAAGCTACACTGGATAGAGGTGGCAATGCTTTTTTGGTGTTGTTGAACCTCTCCGCAGTCTTCGACACCGTGCCTCATTCAAGATTACTGCAAAGACTTAAAAACAGCGGTATTGGAGGCACGGTGTTGAGTTGGTTTATGTCCTTCCTCACTAATCACTCCCAAACCATCTGGACGCCCCCTTTCTCGGCGGAGATTCCTTCTCTGAATGTGGGGGTGCCTCAGGGTTCGATCTTGAGCCCCACATTATTTAACCTGTATATGGCCCCTTTGGCCAGCCACTCTTGCGGAGAAATTTGGTGCCAAGATAGTGTCGTACGCTGACGACACTCAGCTGCTGTTTACTTGTGAGAAAGGAGTAGAGTTTGATGGCAACTTGATTAATATCTGCCTTACTAAAGTCTTCTCCTGGCTGGGTTATAACCATCTTAAATGTAACTCAGAGAAGTCAGAGATTATCTTTTTTGGGCACTGGCCACTCGACATCTGGTCTGAATGGTGGCCCCAGGATATGTCACCCCCTGTATCAGCTGTTTCTCAGGTGAAAAATTTGGGAATTAAGCTGGACTCAACCCTCTCTATGAAGGCGCAAATACACTCAGTAGCCGGGGTATGCTTTGGGCTGTTGAGAATGTTGCGAAACTTTCTCCCTCTGCTGTCCATCCCTTACAGGAAGACAGTGGTTCAGGCCTTAATAATATCCAGACTAGATTATGTGAATTCCTTGTATCTCGGCCTGCCTGAATATCTTTTGTGCCGGCTACAAGTGATTCAAAATGCAGCAGCTAGAGCCATCTTTTTGGTTGGCTCTAGAACTCATACCACCCTGCTCTTGTCGTCACTACACTGGCTTCCTGTACGGAAAAGAATTCAGTCCTGGTTTTCAAAGCCTTTCATAAGATTGGAGCACCCTACCTTAGGGACAGATTTCAGCCCTATTTCCCGAAGCGTAACCTGAGATCCTCATCACAGCTTTTGATTGTCACTCCTAGGGTGAGATTGTCTCGGACGGGTGGGAGATCTTTTCATGTGGTTGCTTTTCGGTTGTGGAACAGCCTCCCCCTCCCCATTAGACAGAGTTCAGACCTTCTGACTTTTAGTAAAAGTCTTAAAACATGGGGTTTCCAGCATTAAGCCGTTTGATCGTGGTCGGTGTGCTCGATGTTAGGTGACGTATGACCAGCTCTCAGCGCCGGGACACTCCGGGGAGTAGCTGTGCGCTTTATAAATATGCACTAACATAACATACCAAAAAGAGGCAGGAGTGAAGCGTGTGGAAGAAAAAGGCATGATGTGGAATCTATCTAGGCCACCTTGGTGTTCCATAGGTATGCAGTATGTATCCTGAACTGTCTACACCTCAGGATATTACCACACATGCCTTTACCACACAGATAAGCACCCTACAGCTCTTTTTTGGGACTTTACCACACTGTACTGTACCATGGAATGAAGCATTTGTTTTTAAACAACATGATAAACTTTTATATTTATTCTTCTAAACCCAAATTCCATTTTACCTTTGTTACACATTTTCAGGCAGAGCATGACTTTGTTATCGAATACTAGGAAAGGGAGACAATGGCACTGGAGAGCGGAGGCAAGAACACAGTGGAAACTGGACATGGACACAGAAATGGGGAAAGAAAATGGGGAAAGGAGATTGAGATACTATGATGAAAATATGGCAGGTACTGGGATAGGAAGAAATTGAGATAAACAGTGGGACAGAGGCACAGGGAGAATGACATACCGAGAGGAAGACTTGGTAGAGGCTGCATGAGAAGAACACAAGGATATGAGACAGAGACACTAGGGATTGTCTAGTATTGTATTTTAATAGCTTTTTATATAGCAATTATTACACCTGATGAGGCTCTAAATTGCTTTACAGCTAGTAGTATGCTACTCCGGAACTCATGGCTAGTAGGTTATCGAGTAGTTATTGTTGATTATTGGTTGGATATTGTGTGTGGGTTTGTATTGGTTATTAATTGTTCTAGCGTTAATCTTGTGTCATCAAGAAAACCTTTTCTTACATTTTACTCCAGTTTCTTTGTGGTACATTAAATTAATCGGAGTCAGTAATGATCATTACTGGGATGTGAGTTCATGTGAGTTTGTGCAATGGTTGGTGGAATGAATGGATAGGCAAGTGGAAATTAGGTATTGTTAGGTTGTAGGGATATGGTTTTAAACAAGAATGTTGTGATTTGTGAAGTGAGAAATGGGCAGGTTGCATGCATGTACATAAACACTGGGATAGGGAGAAGTGGATATGTAAATAAGGAGACAAATACTATCATGAACATTAGGTCTGGGAAACACATAAAGTGTAGTTGGGATATAGAAACTGGACATTGAAACAGCAGCCCTGTAGAATGAGACAAAGAAACATAGACAGTGAACATGAGGCCATAGACACTGTGTTAGGGAGACACAGACTCCTTGGGCGCAATGGACAGAGGTGTGGGAGTTTTTGTGCACCTAAATAATTGAGCGTGATTAACAACGTGCAGAATATGGGATTATTCGAATTTAGATGTATACACTTATCTGATGCAAGTTCAAGTTCAAGTTTAACATTTGTATAGTGCACTACTCACCCAGAGGGTCTCAAGGCGCTTGAGGGAGGGGGGTGCTTTGCTTATCGAATATCGAAGATTTTAGTTGTTTTCTGAAGGAGAGGTGGTTCTGTGTAAGGCGGAGGTGGGTGGGGAGAGAATTCCAGGTTTTGGCAGCTAAGTAGGAGAAGGATCTTCCCCCCATGGTGGATCTATGGATGTGTGGAATTGCGGCGAGGGCTTGATTGGACGATCGTAGTTGGCGGGTGGGGGTGTAAAAGGACAGGCGCGTGTTGAGGCATTCGGGTCCTAGGTCGTAGAGGGCTTTGTGTGAGTGGGTGAGGAGACGGAACGTTATTCTCTTGTTGACGGGGAGCCAGTGGAGGTCTTTAAGGTGACCGGAAATGTGAGCTTGGCGGGGGATGTCTAGTATGAGTCTGGCTGAGGCGTTTTGGATGCGTTGGAGTTTTTTTTTCTGTAGTTTGGCTGTGGTTCCGGCGTAAAGGGCGTTTCCGTAGTCCAGTCGGCTTGTGACCAGTGTGTGGGTGACCGTCTTTCTTGTTTCGGTGGCGATCCAACGGAAGATTTTTTTGAGCATACGTAGGATGTTGAAGCATGATGATGAGACGGCGTTGACTTGTCTGGTCATCGAGAGGGAGGAGTCCAGGATGAAGCCCAGGTTACATGCGTGGTCCGTAGGTATGGGTGCGTTTTCCAGGGCCGGTGGCCACCATGAGTCGTCCCAGGCGGAGGGGGATGAACCTAAGATGAGGACTTCCGTTTTGTCCGAGTTCAGTTTTAAACGGCTGTTCTTCATCCACTCGGCTACTTCTTTCATCCCTTCGTGTAGGTTGGTTTTGGCGGTGTTTGGGTCTTTGGTGAGGGAGAGGATTAGCTGGGTGTCATCGGCGTAGGAGATGATGTTGAGGTTGTGTTGGCGCGCGATGGAATGCGAGGGGACTCATGTATACGTTGAAGAGGGTGGGACTGAGTGATGATCCTTGTGGTACGCCGCAGATGACTTCGGTGGCCTCTGATTTAAAAGGGGGAGGCGGACTCTCTGGGTTCTTCCGGTGAGGAACGAGATGATCCAGTCCAATGCTTTTCCTTGTATTCCGACGTTGCTGAGGCGTTGTATAAGGGTGCTATGACAGACTGTGTCGAAGGCTGCGGAGAGGTCAAGTAGGATGAGGGCAGCTGTTTCTCCGTTGTCCAGTAGAGTTCGAATGTCGTCTGTTGCTGCGATGAGGGCGGTCTCGGTGCTGTGTTTGGCTCGGAAGCCAGACTGTGAAGGGTCGAGGGATTTGTTGGATTCGAGGAAGGCGGCGAGCTGACTGTTGACGGCTTTCTCAATGACTTTGGCAGGGAATGGGAGGAGCGAGATGGGGCGGTAGTTCTTAAGTTCAGTGGGGTCTGCTGTGGGTTTCTTCAGAAGGGCGCTGAGTTCGGCATGTTTCCAGCTTTCCGGGAAGGTAGCGGAGTTGAGGGAGCAGTTGATGACGTCTCGGAGATGGGGTGCGATAATGGAGTAGGCTTTGTTGAAAATGTGGTGGGGACATGGGTCGGTTGGCGATCCTGAGTGGATGGAGTTCATCAGGCGGATGGTGTCTTCAGTGGTGATTGGGTTCCAGGCGCAAAGGTTGTTGGAGGGGGGTTTTAGTTCGGAGGTGGGTGGGATGGACTGGTCTTCGGACTGGTTTTCAAAGCTGTTATGTATGTCAGCGATTTTGTTGTGGAAGAATGAGGCTAGGGAGTCACAGAGGTCTTGGGAGGGGGTGATGTCGTTGGTGCCGGCGGTGGGGTTGGTAAATTCTTTGACGATGTTGAATAGTTCCTTGCTGTTGTGGGCGTTGTTGTCGAGTCGATCCTTGAATGCTGATTTCTTGGTGGATCGAATCAGTTGGTGGTGTTTGCGGGTGCGTTCTTGAAGGTGGCCATGTTGTCAGTGGTTGGTTTTTTTTCTCCAGGCTTTCTTGAGGGTGCGACAGAACTTTTTGGATTTCTTAAGGTCATCGTTGAACCAGGGGGCTTTTTGCTACTTTGCTTGATTTGATGTTTTTTCAAGGGTGCTAATTCGTCAGCGCTGTGGGTGATCCATTGTGTGAGCTTGGTGGCTACAAGGTTTGGGTCCGATGATTTTGCAGGAGGGTTTTGGTGAAGCGCTGTGAAGAGTTGGTCGGTGATAATTTTATTCCAGTTTCTGCGGGGGGATTGGTTGCGGGTGGTTGTGGGTCGTAGTCTTTTTGTAGTTGAAGTGAACGCAGTTGTGGTCTGTCCAATGGAGAGCTGTGGTGTGATTGAAGGAGATGTGCTTGCTGGAGGTGAAGATTGGGTCGACCGTGTGCCCGGCATAGTGGGTGGGGGTGTCAACAAGTTGTTTGAGTCCGAGATTGGCGAGGTTGTCCAGAAGGGTGGTGGTGTTGCTGTCGTTATTCTTTTCCAGGTGGAAGTTGAGGTCTCCCAGTAGAATGTAGTCCTCGGAGGGGAGGGCGTGTGGGCTGATGAAGTCAGTGATGTCTTCGCTGAATTGTGTGCGGGGTCCTGGTGGCCTGTAGATGAGGGTGCCTCTGAGTGTGGTCTTGGGGTCGATGTGAATCTGGAAGTGAAGGTGTTCGGTAGCTGGGAGTGTGTCGTTAGAACTGGTCGTGATGCGGATGGTGTTCTTATGAACAATGGCGATGCCTCCTCCTGTTTGGTTGATGCGGTCCTTTCGGATGATCTTTTAGCCGTCCGGGATGGCTATGGCGATGTCGGGCGTTGATGAGGCGTTCATCCAGGTTTCTGTAAGAAAGGCGACGTCCGGCGAGGTGGTGTCGAGTAGGTTCCAGAGTTCAATGGCGTGTCTGTGGACCGATCGGGTGTTGAGCAGGAAGCATCTCAGGTGGTTAGTGTCGGAGCTCTGTTTGGAGTTTGTGGATTTGGTGTGAGTCTTGATGCAGTCGAACTTGCAGGAGAGGCAGGTGAAGGGTCCATGGGTGTGTCCTGGGACGGCTTGGTAGCAGTTTGGTAGTCGGCCGGGGTTAAGGGCTGAGAGGGTTGCGGCGTCGTACGTAAGGCGGGTGGAGTGGTTTTTGTGGGGGCCAGGGGGTTTGGTGCTGGTCGCGCTCCAGGCGCGGACGGGCGTAGACGGGCTTACCTTTGGCGTGCCTTCGGCGCGTATGGGGCGCATCCGCTGCGCGTGAACGCTACGCGTAAGTGCAGCTGTCATAAGTGGAGAGTGGAGGGGCGGAGCGAGGGAGGAGCAGCTGGTAGGCGGATGCGGGGTGGCGAGTGGGGAGGGGATCTATGGAAGGTGCTGTAGGGAGCGGGGGGGGTGGGGCCGCGGGGGAGCAGCGGCTGGGAGTGGGGAGGAGAGAGGGCTTGAACAACAAGATGGCAGCAAACAACAACAACAACAAGGTGATGCAGGGAGAGATCGGGCCACAGACACCGAATCAGGCAGCACAAATGTTAAGCACAAGCTGGCACACAAATAATAATAATGGCAGCAAATACATCCAGCAGCAAAAACGCTATGCAAACAAATGAAGCTATGCACACAAATGCGCTATGCACCCAGATGAATAAATAGCAAATACGTCCCGCAGCCAAAACGCTAAGCACAAGCAGCAGTTATGATGGCAGTCAGTACGATACCGCAGGCGAGTGTGGCTCAGATCGCAGTCAGGCACAGAGAATGTGGAGCGGGGTCAGGAGCGGCTGGAGCGACCGTGTCTGACGAATGCAGTTGCTTTTGGAAGAATTTTACTGTGACTTATTAAAGTGCCCATTCTTGACTTATGCGAACTAGGCATCAGTTAGGCCTCAAAAACATCTTGTTCAAAATGGATGTCTCACCCTGCAGGCTCACTGTTTATTATTTCTGCTGCACACAGTCAAGTTTGTTTATTTCCATTAACGTTGTTCTTGCTGTTCTCGGATACATTTTTTTAACACAGGCTTAGTAATGTTGCAACCGTTTAAGGTTTATTCCATCTGCTCACTGTACTGCATTCATTCACAATATTTTATTGTTGTTTTGTAACTAATTTGTTTTGCCGTCTCCGAACGACATTAGCAAAGAGTGTGCTGAACCAATACTTATTTAGTTGTATGGTGCTTAACTGGTAAGGCAATTTCATATTTAATAAGTCTGTACTCTGATTTGCAAAGACTGTGGGGCATATTATCAAGGGGCTTTATCTCCGCTTTTTTGGCTTTAAAAGCCAAGAAAGCGGAGATAAAATTATCTCCCTATTACCAAGCTGTCGCTAACACCAGTTAGCGACAGCTAATAGGAGATAGTGACCATCTTGGGCCCCGCTTTGCATGTCAGTGATATTTATCACTAATGACATGCAAAGTGGGCGTGCCAAGATGTTAGCGACTGAAAACAGTCGCTAACATCGCTATCTCCTATTACCAACTTTTGGAGATATTCGCGCTAAGCGCGAATATCTCCAAAAGCTAACACTTGCCCAGGAGCAGTTCTTAGCCATGTTATCCAATGGGAGGTGGATAACATGGCTAAGAGCATTTGCTCAATAATGCATGAATATCGCTGACTTTTCAGCGATATTCATGCATTGCGGGCGTTTTTTATCGCATTTGCGATAAACCTTGCTAATAGCAAGGTTTATCTGCGATAAAAATCGCCGATTTGCGGCGATAATTTTTGTCTCTAAATAAGGTAGAGACAAAAATTATCTCTATTGGTTGGTAATATGCCCCTGTATACCTCTGCTCATACCATGATGATTTTACAGAAATTAATACATTCCTATGCAAGAAAAAGGTACTAAACCCTTGAATCTGAGGTGAGCCAAAATCTCTTAGGTACTACTAGGGATGTTGTCCAATTTCTTACTGATTTTACTGCTCAATTGAGACTTGGACATTTTCTGATATCTCTTACTATTTAGTATTGCTCTATGACTGACAGCCTTCATGCAATGACCTAATGCAGCTGCATTTACAATTTCTGTATTATACCTTTGAATGTTTGTATTAAATCCTCCTAAATTTTCTAATTCTGCCCTAGAACTAATTTATTGAGTCCGTCTTTACCTAATTGGCTGTATTTTTGATACGTCATGTTGTGCCTTATCTCGCGACTCATTGCTTCACGAAATTGAGGTTTAACACCATCCTTGACCCATCCACCAGTGGGGGTTCTATTGAGGTGTATTTTTGGGGTGTAAGAATTTATGGGTTCCCCACAACCACAGTGGGTTAGGGATAGCAGACACTGAAACAGAGATACAAGAACACTTGGATCATGAGAAATACTAAAACTCTTAAAACAATATTGCAATACAGAATGCAACAAAGAAGGAAATTGAAGGGTTGCTTGTAACCCGTTTGAAGGGTGATGGACAACTGTTAATCCAGTGACAAAAGACTCGGGCCTCATTTATGGGGTTTGGCGTAGGGCAGCACAGCAAGTCACCTTGCTGTGCTACTCTAAATCAAAGTGAAAGGGCAGGATGCACTATATTTATCCAATACAGTGCCTTTCTGTCCTTTCCCGCTGTCGCTGTTTTGGCAGCCTAGCGCAAACTGAGGCAGCATTGGACTATGGTGCAAGGGTGCATGTGTTTTCAGCAGGATAGTTTTTGTGCAGGAAGGGGCACCTTCCTGTACAAAACAATCCTGAGAGGCATTTTCCTCTTTCTATTTGTGCTGCAGGAAAGAGTAGTAAATTAAGAGATAAGAGTTATTTCTCCTCGTTATGCCTCACCTCGGGTGCACAATGTTTTGGTGTTTCCCAAGTTTTACATGGGTTTGTAAGTCTGGGGACCTGGCAAATCCATCGGTGTTCCATGGGACACCCCCCGCAATGCTCATGGAATGCTTCCTGAGCACAGAGTAAATAAACGCAGTGATTTGCGCTGCCTTGCCTTACTCCATATCTATGAGGCCATTCTAAGCCATGCAAAGTGACTTTGCATGGCCTCATAGATATGATTTCAAGGTTTGAACTGCCGGAGTGTCACAACAAGTGATGCACCCGCAGCACAAGCCACTCATACATATGCCCCTGAGTCGAGCTGGAGATTGCATTGGGTGCATTGGCGGCTAATGCAAAGATACCAGCTGGTATCAATCAATCAATATCAATAATTAATTTGTAGAGCGCACTACATACCCGCAAGGGTTCTAAGGCACTGAGGGGGGGAGAGGGAGAGGGGGTGCTGTTGCTACTGGTCGAACAGCCAGGTCTAGAGTTGTCTCCTGAAGGTTAGAAGGTCTTCGGTTTGTCGTAGGATGAGGGGGAGGGTGTTTCAGTTTGTGGCGGCGCTGTGGGAGAAGGATCTGCCTCCGGCTGTGGTTCTACGGATGCATGGGATAGTGGCCAGGGAGAAGTCTGCGGAGCGGAGTTTCCTGTTGGGTGCGTAGAAGGAAAGTCGACTGTTGAGGTAGGCTGGGCCGGTCTTGTGGAGTGCCTTGTGTGCGTGGATCAGGAGCTTGAAGGACATTCTTTTATCGACAGGGAGCCAGTGCAGGTTCCTGGGGTGGGGGTGACGTGGTCGCGGCGCGGGACGACGAGGATCAGGCGTGCAGAGGCATTCTGGATTCTTTGCAGTCTGTTGATGAGCTTGGTCGGGCAGCCGGCGTAGAGGTATATGTCCTGCGATTTTTATAGAGGATTAGAAAGAAGGGCCCTTATTAATGGGAATGCGGCATAGGGCAGTGCAGCAAGTCAGCTTCCTGAACAGCCCTACGGCAAAGTGAAAGGGCAGGAATTTATTTATGTGTTTTTATATAGCGCGGACTTTACCCGAAGGTGTCAGAGCACTTCACAATAGGAACGTTAATGATACATGAGGAGAAAATACAATTGAACAAATTACAAAAGCAAACGTTAAGTTACATGAGGTAAAAGTGACAATTGTGAGCAAACAAAATACAAGAGGTAGCAAACGGTGAATTACAGGAGGAAAAAAGTGACATGTGTGCAAGTTACAAAGGCGTTCGAAAGTACAAGTAGAGGTATAATACTGCAATAAATGGCACACACTCAAACACAAGAACAAACGTTACGTAGGCAATGGTGGCACTTGTGCAAGTATCTAAAGCAAAAAAATTTAGGAGGTAGCAAACAGTGTGTTACAAGAGAAAAGTGACGTGTGCAGGTTACAAAAGAGTACCAAACACAGGTAGAAGGATAATACTTCAATAAATGGCAGACACTCAAACACAAGAACAAACGTTACGTAGGCAATGGTGGCACTTGTGCAAGTATCTAAAGCACACAAAATGAAGGAGGTAGCAAACAGTGTGTTACAAGAGAAAAGTGACGTGTGCATGTTACAATAGAGTACCAGACACAGGTAGAAGGATAATACTTCAATAAATGGCAGACCACTCAACACCACTCAAACCACAAGAACACACTGGGAAGGCACTTCCATAGTCATGGAGAATAGAATTTCCTATAATGGAAGGTCTTCCTTCAGATAATGGAGAGGGCGAGAATTATATTTGGAAGTGTCTTTGAAGGAGGAGAACTTTGAGGTCAGTTTTGAAGGCCTGGGAGGAGGTGGTGGTCCGGAGCTGCGGCAGAAGTGAGTTCCAGATTCTCACCGCATTGCCTGAAAAGGATTGGGCCATCGATCTTTCCTTCTTGAAAGTGGGAGGTTCAAGCAGTAGATTTTCCGCATTACGTGATGGTCTAGAGCCTCCAGAGAGTTTCAGTTTATTCGCCAGGTAGCTAGGAGAGGAGGAGTGCAAGGCTTTGTGGGTGATACAGGCAGTCTTGTAGATAGATCTGGCCTCGATGGGAAGCCAGCGGAGGGTTGATAGCATGGGTGTGATGTGGTCGCTTCTTTTAGCCCTATAAACGAAACAAGCTGCTGAATGGAGAACAGATTTAAGGGGGGACTGGTGGGAATTGGGGAGGCCAGTAAGAAGAGAATTACAGTAGTCCAGTCTGGAGAGGACCAACGATTGGACTAGGGTTTTAAGGTCTTGCTCCGGGAAGAAGCGACGAATTCCCCAAAGAAGGCGCAGTTGGTCTCTGGCAGACTTTGCAACGGAATCGATGTGGGAGATTAAATTGAGTTTTTTGTTGAGTATGACAATAGGAATGCACTGTATTTACGCAATGCAGTGCATTCCAGTTCTTTCCCTCTTCACTGGTGCCATTTTGACAGCCTAGCGCCAACACAGGCACCCTTGCACCATGGGTCAAGGGTGCTTGTGTTGTAGGCACAACTGTTTTTGTGCAGGAAGGGGCACCTACCTGCACAGAAACAATTCTAAGAGGCGTTCTTCTATATCTATGTCTGCTGCAAAATTCAACCGACATAGAAAGAGGAATAAATGAGGAGAAATAGAGTTATTTCTTCTTGTTATGCCTCACCTGAGATGCATAAGGTTTGGCGCTTCCTCAGGTTTACATGTTCTCATAAATCTGGGAAGTGTCAAAATCCATGGGTGTTGCATGGGAAAACTCACAGCAACACCCATGGAATGCCTCCAGAGTAAGACAATGCAATGATTTGTGCTGCCTTGCTTTGCACCATATCTTTGAGGCCATTCAAAGACACGCATAGAGAAATTTGTGTGGCCTCATAGACATGATTATGTGATTTGCGCTGCCAGGAATCACAAAAACTGACGCTACGGCGGCCTAAGGGGCTCTTAAATATGCCCCAAGGTGTCTGCACTACAACTAAGCCAGAATCAATCATTTGCTCGTGACAGGAAACATTTTGGAGGACTAATGAGAGAGGCAGATATTGCAAGAGCAGGGTTTGACACCAGGGCCGGACTGGGAACACAAAGCAGCCCTGTAGTTTTCTCGGACTAGCCACTGGGGAAGCACAGACTGGGCCCAGGAGGCTGGAAATGCTTGCTTGTTGCTTTTGTTACTCGGGGGCGATATTGCAGCACCACTGCAAAACCAGCCCTGAATAACAAAAGCAGCCCCTATCACTGCAAAACGGAACCCCACCCTTCCAGCCTCCTGGGGAAGTGCCCAATGCCGGGTACGACCAATCCAGCCCTACTTGAGACCGATGATAACCGGGGCCTCCCTGCTGACATTGTTGATAGAAACAGTAACGGAACAACTTATAACGGGAATAATAGTTGCATTTCCTGAAGTGTTGATTCCCAGGAGTATGCATTTACACAAGAAAAGTCATGCTTGGCAAATCAAATTGATTTCCAAAGCTTGGAGAACGAGCACATCTCTCAATGCAGAGGCAGAAATGTCCTGAGACCACATTTTAAGGCCCTCAACAGTTTTGGAACGGGAAACCATTGGTACATTTGATGGGAGACAGTTTACTTAAAGGGAGAGAGCTCTGGTAAGTGTAACCATTCTAGGAAAAGAAGGTGCCACCAATGGATGTCACAGAGATCGTTTCATTTATGCTAGTGCATGTTTATTATTTCATATGTCATATTGCACACGATGTTAGGTGAATCACGACCGTTTGTTGACATGCAGTATAATCACCTTGAACAATCATGACATTACAGAAACAAGTATTTGCAATGCAATAGGTCTTGCATTTACGTGAATTTTGTAAATACGACACCTATTGTATTCCAAATGGTAGTTCGTAAAAACACCCATGTGGCGCTTTAACTTTATTTTCGACCATGCCCCTTTCTTTAGACGAGGCGTGTCTAAATAAAGGGGCATAGCCGCCATTAGAGTGAAAGCGCGGTATGGGGCACTTTTACCAAAAAAAAAACATTTTTTGTGAAGTTGACAAACAAATGCTTTTTTTGTAAAAGTGCCCCATGACCCACTTTCACTTTAATGGTGGTCACGCCCCTTTCCTTAGACACAGCTTGATTAAGGAAAGTGCCGTGGGCGACATTGAAGTTTAAGTGTGGCATGGGGCAATGTAAAAAAAAAAAAGTTTATTAAAACAAGTAAATCAAAGGCATGGCCACCACTATCAGTGTGGCGTGCCATGCTATATGAAAAAAATAATAAAGATGTTTCGAGCGAGTTATGCCTGCAACAGCAGGCATGTGAAAACCATTAAACGAAATAGTGCTCGGAGGCTGTAATGAATGCCTACCGAGCAACAACACATGTAAAAGGGGTGTGATTCATGGGAGGTTACAAATGAAGACGAGTTGGTACTAAGGATGGACTAACAAGTCTATTTGCAAATCAGAAGCCAGCATTTACCAAGGACAATGACACAAGCCAATGACAAATATCGGCAGAGAGTGGGCGGGGCTTGAAGTGCATATTGAAATACAGCATGTCTAGCAGAGCAGCACATCCGCTGCCCAGGCTCGACCTAAAAATGCAATGCATGAGGTGGAAATTTTGTTTCAGTACTGACTTGCTAAGGCTCGAATCTTAAAAATTTGGAAGGGCAATTCAAGAGCGACATAGATATAATAGATATAATAGAAGTGACTAAGGGCCAGATGTTCAAAGTTATTATGGGTCCGCACAAAAAAAGTCCCATGGACCACTGCATGCCCTTAAGAAATGAAAAGGAAACTTTTTATTTTCTTCTTTTAAACACATCCCACTTTCCTATAAAGAAAATGGACTGAATTTGAAAAAAATGTTGCTTTATTTAATAAAGTGGACACAAACATGGTGGTCTGCTGTTCCCAGCAGGCCACCATCCCTGTATTACTGCCCATTCCCAATGGGTCGCAAATTGTGACCTGCCTCATGAATATTGATGAGGCAGTTGATTTGCGATCCAATTGTGAATCGATTAAGTGTCTGAGACACATTAGTACATTTCATATTGCGAGTTGCATCAAATTGCAATTAAAGACTTGCAAAATGAAATCTTCATACATCTGGCCCCATGTTTCTAGCAGGACTGTGCCACTATGTAAGACATGGTTTCCTCAATACAAGAACAGTATTAGAGATTCTGATGTAAGCAGCTGTCTGGGAAAGGCTCGGAACAATACACAGAACAAGTCCCCTTCAGCAGTTGTTAGAGAACAGACTGTGTAAACAAGGTTTGACAAAGTCAACATTTTTGGAATTTGCAATATTTTAGTATGGCACACAGAATAGATACACAGTACAAGCAGCAGTGTCACTTCACTAATACACAGCACAGATACGTCATTTGTTGAAGCAACAACAACTTTCCTCCCATAGAGAAAATATACAGGAAGGCCAGTGGCAGAGCAAGCTTCCTTCTCAACATTGTCAGTTCCCATTAGCTCACTTCCCCGTAAATACTTTATTACCACATATCACTTAGATCATCATTTCCTGTACGTAGTTAGCTCATGACTGCTTATTTCTGTTTACATCATCACTGCCACTCCTTATTTACTTTCTCATTGCCAGTTATCAGTTACATAATCATTACAATTGCTATTTGCCTGTTAGCTCATCACTGCATCTTCACTGTTAGAATAGGCAATTCCAAGTTAGCTCATCATTCCCATTTTTTCCAGTATGCTTGTCACTGACATGTCTCTGTAAGTAGATGAATTAGCACCAGGGATTTGCAAAGTTTTGACTTGACTCTTGAAGTCAGGAAAATTCACACTATGTGAATGTGGGCAAGTTCTCCCAAATTATTGTAACAAGGTGAAATCCACTTGTTAGAATTGGGGGTGTCTGGTTGGCACGGGTAGGTACTTGTGACAAACAGGGACACTCTCCTCTAGTCAGGGCAAGGGAATTACTCTAAAAAATAACCCCTGCTCACCATCTAGGCGGCGTGGCGCGAGCAGTCAAGGCTTATTTCAGAGACGATGTAAGTTAAGCAGTTGTGACCACATACAGTAACCCAGTAACAACACTACAAATGGACACCACACAGGTTTTATATAAAAAATAAGTATACTTAATATAGAGTTATCACAAGACCAATAAACGACAAAAAGAATCCACAGTACTATTAAGTTTTAAGAGTTCAGGTAAAACAGGCTTATATCAAGGTTCTGTGCGAGTCGGTAGCCCAGATGGGCTACAGCGTTGTTGAAAATAACAGAGTTTAGCAAATCCAGCGGACTGCGTCGGTACTGGCCCACTCCAAGGTCAACAGACTCAATCACAGTACCTTTTACTTGGGGCGGCCACATGGACGTGCGAGCCGGTTCCGGTGATCATTGCGGTGCAGAAATTAAGCGTTGCAGGTCGTGTTGTCCCTCGATGCGGTGTAGGCAGCGGCCCGTTGACAGAGTCGGTGGATCCAAGGCTTGTGTTGCAGGGCGAGGCGGTGCTTCAATGCGATACTTCCAGCTTACGGTGCGGCGAACGAGCCGGAGTTCGGGAGCTGGCGTCGATCAGTCCGGACAGCGATGCGAGTCGGCGGTGCATCGCGAAGCATGCGAGGTGGTGACCAACTCCGGTGTGGTCACAGGACTCGAAGTGTGCAGCAGTGACCGCGTCGGTCAGACCAGTTCGATTCGGTGTAGCGAGGCATTGCACGTCGCGGTGTCCTTCCAGTCACGGTGCAGGCTACGGCTCGGTGATGGCGTCAGGATGGAGTCAGTGAGTGCAGAGCTTGCGTTGTTCGAGGCGGACGTTGTTTGATGCGGTGCCTACAGGACACCGGGCTGGTCGTGAGAGTCTGTCACAGCTCCCTGCCTCTGTAGCCACTTGTTCCCAGCAGCAATTCACAAAGGCTGGTGACGTCCACTGGTCCTGGGACTTCGGTCAGGGGGCAAGCTCTCTTCCAAGCCCTTGGAGATCTTTGCACAAGTTGAAAGTAAAATCCACAAAGTCCTTTCTCCTCTCTTTCGTAGCCAGGCAACCACTGTAGGCCAATCCCCCCAAGCAGCACTTCAGCTTGGGAATAGTCTCTCCTCAGTTTTTTCAGGTTCCTTCTCCTCAGCAGAGGTTTTGTCTTGTAAGTCCAGAAGTGATCTACTTTCTACCAGACTTCTCCTTTCCATTCACAGTGCAGGGCAGGCACATCAGATGCCCCACAGGAGGTGGAGCCAGCATTGTAGAAGGCAAGTACAGTCCTGGAGCACTTTGTTGACAGTCTTCCTTCTCTTCTTCAGTGTGTAGGGCAGAGACATCAGACGCACCAAAGGGGGTGGAGCCGGCATTGTAGAGGGAAGGCCCAGCCCCATTCAGGTCCCAGATGCAACTCCTCCCTCCCATCTAGATGCAGATCTCTCTATTCACCACCGGGCTGCCCCAGCCTGTCTCCTGGAATCCCCCAGCCCTGTCACTTACAAACCCAGACAAAGGAATACACAACCTAGCAGAGGCAGGCTCAAATGGTTAGGCAAGCAAATACCTACTTTCTAAAAGTGGTATTTGCAAACACAGAATATTAAAATAAACTTCACTAAAAGATGTATTTTATTATTCTGAGTCCAGGCAAACTAAACTCGAATTTCTACCATGTTCTCTGAGCCTGTTAGGATTATAACATGTAATATTTCTAACAGCCCTTTCTGGACTGGAGCTTTTTTGGCGCGCTGAAGCACTCACTTGCACAAATACTCGGATAGGCAGACGCGCTGCTGACTACTTTTAACCCTAGCACGCTGTTAATTGCAGAATCGTAATTTTAATATCGTCGTATGTACTGATGTAAAAGAATTGATATTTGCACAGTAGAATTTTAAAATGTGGACACTGTAATATAATTGTACCTTGTGTGGGAAAGACACCGCTCATCTCCCCGTTCCACCGCAGCTTGTGCTGTTTGTTGTGGAGGGAGTGGACCAGCGCGGGACAGAGGGAGTCTAGCACCCTCACTTCCGGGGGCCATCTTAGAGAGGTGACGGTCTAGTGGTTTCACTAGGACCGTCAGGAGCCTCCTACTTAAAGCTCACATGGGGCTGACGCGCAGCGGACGCGCGCAGCGGGCGCACCGATGGCGCGCCGGAGGTGCGCCAGAGGTAAGCCCGTCTGTGCCCGTCCGTGCCGCGGCCGGGACTAGGGACATTGCCCTTGGCCATTCCTATCAGGAGTTACACTTATCTAGGGACAAGCTACTCACACTGCAGGGCCAGAACAGCTGCTGTCAAAATACTCTGAAAGCAGATACCTGGAGGGGACCTATATGCTGTAAACACTGTAAAGTTGAGCTAAGCCCGCTGATACATGCCAATACACCTAACGGCTTAAAAATCTTTCAGGGTGGACTCATTAACGCTAGGTCAATGGGTAAAAATGGAGCCAATGTACACGACCTAATTGCTGAGAATGACCTAGATTGCCTGTTCGTCACCGAGACGTGGCTTAAAGCCTGGTCTACCCCCGATGTTGTCCTAGCGCTACCACAAGGGTACCGCATCCAGCGATTGGATAGGCAGATACAACGCGGGGGGGGGCTTGCCATTATCCATCGCGACTCGATCAAATGCACTACATTTGATCTTCCAGATATCAAGGAGGCAGAAAGTCTAGGTTTCAATCTTAATTTACTCAACACCACAACTTTCACTCTGTCTGGAGTACTGATTTACCGACCCCCCGGTCAACAGAAAAACTTCCTAGCTAGTCTAGCTGAGGTGCTTAGCAACCTCGCCCTCAAATTTGCGAATTTTACTGTCTTAGGCGATCTGAATCTACACCTTGATTCTGACTCTGACACTAACGCATCCTGTTTTAAAGGTCTTATAGATGTATTAGGGTTGACCCTACTTACACGGGACCCCACGCATAGGGCAGGACACTTATTGGACTGCGTATGCTCTAACCTTACATGTTTAAAGGTAAAATCGCCCCGTCCCCTAACCTGGACTGACCACATGTTCATTCCATTTGATTTTTCAGTGGAAGGAAAGGGGATCAAAAAGGGTCTCCCTAAAGTAAACACTAGCAAGAAACATGACTGGAAGAAAATAAGCAAGGACCCGGATTTGCAGCTCAGAGCTATGGCACTTAAACCCATTCAGACCGGCATCACGGAGGCAGATAATAAAAATTTTAATCACTGGCTAGAGGAAATTCGAGGTCCCCCTAAGGCCACAAACCCCAGCAAATCACTCCATACAAAAACATCGGCACCCTGGTTCTCACTCTCCTTGAAGGAGAAACATGTAGAAGTTAGAAAATTGGAGAGAACTTGGCGCCGATTGTACAAGGAAGAAGATCTCTGCCACTACAAAGAATCTAGGAGGCAGTACCATGCCCAGATTAAAACTGCTAAAAAAGAATATTACTCAAAAGCAATTGATTCCTCGAATAACAAACAGAAAGAGATCTTTAAAGTGGTGAATGATTTTATGAAACCAAGGTTCCTCCTATCAGAGATTCCGCCCTCCCTCACTTTATGCAACTCGATTGCGGAGTTCTTTGAGCAGAAAATACAAAACCTTACCAAAGGCTTCTCGGAACAGCCCGCTGTCATAGCAGTAGAGGACCTTGAAATCGCCCCTGTAGTAGCACAATTTTGTGATTTTCTGCCTATTAATCTAGAAGACTCACGTCAACTGATCCTGTCTACTAAATCTGGATCCCCCTTTGACCCCTGCCCCCCTATGATGTTACATGCCCTAGTAGATACAGTTAATCCCTTCATAAACAACATCATAAATTCATCTTTATCCTCTGCTGATATCCCCTCGGATTGGAAATTAGCGGCAGTGAAACCCCTGCAAAAAAAATCTCTGCCAGATCCATCAACACTCTCCAACCTCCGTCCAATTTCCCTGCTCCCGATGCTTTTTAAAATGACCGAAAGGGTGGCGAATAAACAGCTCACCAAATTCCTGGAGGACGAGGATATCCTGCACCCTAATCAATCTGGGTTTCGGGCCTCACACTCTACGGAATCCGCCCTTCTGTACACCGTGGAGACACTGAAGACCGCCATGGATCAGGGGAAGAAGGCCGTCCTTATCCTACTTGACCTATCGGCGGCCTTCGATACGGTGTCCCACTCAATACTAATCAGGCGACTGAGGGCAGCAAGGATTGGGGGCACCGTGTTGGACTGGCTGATGAATTTCCTTGACCACCGTAGGCAGGTCACAGTGTTAGGAGAATACCGTTCTGAGGAAAAAATCACACAAACAGGGGTACCGCAGGGCTCCAGCCTAAGCCCGGTACTGTTTAACATATACATGATCCCTTTGATTGAGCTGATTTCGTCTTTTAACATCAGTACCATATCATACGCTGACGATACTCAGCTCATCCTAGTGCTAGACAGGGAAAATGGAAAGGCAGAGGAAAATCTAAAAGCCTGCCTCACAGCAACCTTCATTTGGATGCGTGACAACCATCTAAAATGTAACGCCGGGAAGACCGAAATTATACCCTTCGGCCCCCAAAACCCCTTTTCCCCCAGCCTATGGTGGCCTTTAGGGGTGGAGTCCCCTCCGGATACCATCACTGCGGCCCGGAACTTAGGGATCAGATTCGACAGTGCCCTATCTTTCAAACAGCAAGCAGGGGCAGTGGCAGGGTCTTGCTTTAACATCATCAGAGGGCTTAGAAAGTTTTTTGATTTTCTTCCCCTGACAGCTAGGAAGACGGTGACAGTAGCACTTGTAACATCTCGTTTGGACTACTGCAACAGCCTATATGCAGGATTAAATCGATCTGTCCTGCATAGGCTGCAAGTTGTCCAAAATGCTGCTGCCCGTCTAGTCCTAAAATGGCCGAGGAGGTCTTCTGCCTCTGCCGCCCTCAAGGCCCTACACTGGTTACCTATTCACAAATGCATACTTTTTAAAATCCTAGTGATTACCTTTAGGGCATATCACCAAAAAGGACCCAAATACTTCCTTCCCTGGTTCAAACAGTATGCACCAACACGCTCCTTAAGATCAGCCAACATGAATCTACTACAGACCCCTAAATTCAGACTTTCAACTAGAGGAGGGAAATCTCTCGCAACACTGGGCGCGAAAGCTTGGAATAAACTCCCTCCCAACCTGCGCCTAATCTCCGATGAGAAGATTTTCCGTAAGGCTCTGAAAACCTGGATCTTCAGCCTTCCAGACTCGATCTGTATGACTCTGGTTTAGACACAGCGTCCTGTTCAAATGAGATAGATGTGTGAGTTGACTTTTCCGGCCTTCCATCTGGCTACGGGCTATAAGCGCCAGGATGCTCCTTGGAGTGACAGTTGCGCTATATAAGTGCATACTTACTTACTTACTTACTTACTATGGAGAACAGGTAGCCTTGCAATAGTGAAAAACGAAAATGGCTGTAATTCACTATTAGGACATGCCACACACATCAGGGCTTGTCCTACCTTATACTTACAATGCATCCTGCCCTTGGGCCTATTATAGGGGTGTCTAATATGAAGTCAAGGGAAGGTTTAGGGACTGGCAAGTGGGTGCACTTTCCCAGTCAGCATGACAGTACCAGACTGCACGCAGGCTCTGCAATGGTAGAACTTAGACACGCTTTACAAGGCCGCTTCTGTGGGTGGCACAACCAGTGCTGCAAGCCCACTAGTGGCATTTGGCTTTACACGCCCTGGACGCACTCAGTGCACTGTACTAGGGTCTGACAAGTAAACCAAATATCCAATCATGGAACCACTAATCAATACATCAATTTACAGTAGGGAGCACTCACACTGTGGCACTGGACAGCAGTGGCAAAGTGCCCAAAGCATTTAACACCAGCTAAAACACATGAGTCAACAGGAATAAAATGGAAGGGAGACCCACGCCAATGGTGCCAGGTCTAAAACCACTCAATCCCGCTCCTTCTCCGGAAATGCCCCATACATCTGGAATGCACTCCCCAAAGACCTACGATGCAACCCTTCCTACACCAGCTTTAAAAAAGATCTCAAAATTCACCTCTTCAATAAATATTGGGTGTCTCTACCTACGCCTTAAAATCGCTCTTCCATATCTTATAGGTATTTCCACTCTTTTCTCTGAGTATCTGTTTACATGATATGTCTAACCTCAAGCCTTTTGTTATTCTTTGTCTTACCTGCTGTTAATCCTATAATGATGTTGTAAATGTTGTAATTTTTTTTACCATCTGTATCTCAATCTTGTTATTCTTTTATGCTGTAATTTGTCTCTTATCGTAACTAGCTCTATCATGTGAAGTGCTCTGATACCTCTGGGTCCAGCCAGCGCTCTATAACACCTCTAAAAAAATAATAAATAAAAAAAAATAACAATAAATAAAACAAATAAAGGTGGTTTAACGTTAGTTTCTTGCATCTTGATACTGTGCCATAGAAGTGTGGAATGTAAAACGGCATTTGCTCCTAGCTACCCGTAGCCCTGAATGGCCACGAGACACAATTGAAGTGCCCACACACCATCCAATCCCATGGACACCACTTGGTTCCTTCTTAAGATACATTGTAAGACACAATCCCACCTCTGCGCTTCATGGGTCATATATCAGGTAGGGTTTATGAGACATTGTAATCCACACAGGCCTGTCTCGTAATCTGATCTCTTTAAATTTTCCAACCAGCTTTAAAGAAGACATCTGTTGCATTGGTAAGTGCAGATGCATCATCTGACAGGAGTTAAATCATTGCATTTTGGATTTGTCTATACCAGCTCTTCTTGGACCATGATAACCTCAGCACAGAAGAAACAGTTGCCTTAAATCTTCTTCATGCCCTTGTGAATGTGGTACATGGATATGTGTTGGACCTCTTCCCTCCTGAAACAAATCTATTGGCTTTTGCCTTTTCAGCTCTTCAAACTCTCTTGTTGCCTATTTCCAGTAAGTGATTATTCAAGCTTACTATGGAAATTAGATACAATAATAAATATTTTTAAAATCACGTCATTAAAACCACACGCAAGTCCAAAGTCCAAAATTTCAACCAACACACTTTTAACCATCCCTACCCCACTCAACCTCAAGTGTATCAAACATCCCATTAATGCCTCTCGTGGCATCTAGCAAAGAGTAGTGCTTGGCCAACATCTTTGTTGCCTGGCTTTTGTAGGTTACTGGTCAACCTTTGCAAGTATGTTTATGTCCTTCACACATAACTGAAGACATAAATAATCAAAAGTATGTCCTTTCTCACTGTTCCGACTCCCCACACCAGCACATCATGAAACTGCAATTACAAGGATAGGATTAATTCCTTGATCACTATAATGACATTGGTACTCTTCTATGGTCTTTCATGTGTCCCTATGCATTATTGCATTCATTTGCAGCTGTGCCGCCCTGAACATTGTATACCAGTGACTTGCCTTATTAGAAACATTTTGTCCATGTATCTTCAACGCCTACAGTTACATTCCTCTCCAGATAGGCCGTCACTGTCCTACTCAAATGGAGATGAAGTGTGTTCAGGTCCCAATAACTCCCACTTCAGGTCTTTCCTGGTAGCTACCCTCCCATAATATTTCCAGTCGCTATTTTAATGGAGTTCCCTGAAGAGGCCAAGAGCTCCACTCTTAGGAGCTACCAATACCCTTGGTTGGATGCCCCAATTAGCCTCTAAACCAAACCTTCATTTCCCTCAAAATGTCCAACCCCATCTTGACATTGAAATCTACCCCTCCAAATGGCAGGAGAGAGCTTTGCATACTGAAGCCTGTTCTATCCTTTATTTATTTATTTGAAAGGTTTTATATAGCGCTGGCTAGACCCGGGCGTTTCAGAGCGCTTTACATGTGTGAAAAATAAGATTACAGGAGTTGCTCTAAAAGCAAAGTATGAAACAATAAATAAAAACAAACGTTCCATTGAGGTCTAATAAATAGAGACATAGCAAGAGCAGATACATTTACATACATTTTTACATAGGATGTGGGAGATAGAAGGGGGAGGGTTGAGTTGAGGGGAGGTAGGGAAGTAGAGGAGGATAGGGTCGTTAGAGGTATGATCTAAGGACCCTAGTATTTACCGAGTAGGAGCAGGTAAGGTCTTTTTTGAAAGCAATGTAAGAGGTGTTGCAGCACAATTGCTTAGGGAGGGTATTCCAGACGATCGGCACATTTCCAGAGAAGGAGCGAGATTGAGTGGTTTTCTTTTTGAATAAGGGGGGTATGAGGAGGAAAGTGTTTGTGCTCTTCATCGTTCTGGAGCTGCCTGCTTTTTTAAGTTTGTTTGTGAGGAGCAGCGGGGCATTCTGGTGTAGGGCTTTATGTGAGATGCATGCTGTCTTGTAGGAGGATCTACCATCAACAGGCAGCCACTTAAGAGCCTTCAGGGCAGGGGAGATGTGATCAAAGCGTTTGAAGTCAGTGATGAGCCCGGCTGCTAGGTGAAGCACAGATCTGAGTGGGGCTAGGGGGACTTTGGGGGTTCCTGTGAGGATAGCGTTCCCATAGTCGATTTTTGAGAGTAACAGGGATTGGACGCCCTTTTGAAGTCTTCTGATGAAGGGTTTGATTTTCTTCAGGTGACGGAGAGTGAAGAGAGCTCCTTTAGCAGAGTTTTTTATGTGGTCGTTGAGGGTTAGATTTTTGTCAACGGTAAAACCAAGAGATTTCACTGAGTTGGACAAAGAGAGCGAGCAATTGAGTGCAATGAGGTCAGAGATCCAGGTTTAGACGGGGAGTGCATTGTTTTTAGGGGAGAAGAGGATGATTTCAGTTTTCTTGGGATTGAGTTTGAGTTGGTTAGAGTGGAACCAGTGTTGGATCTTGTTTAAGGTACGGTTAAGAAGAAGTACATCAGTGTGGGACCTAATCGTATAGTACAGTTGTGTGTTGTCGGCATAGAGGTGGTAGATGAGCCTTCTTTTCACACCAGTAAGTTTGTCAATTCCTTGGATGAATTGTCATTTCTTATACATAAACGTTAATTAAGTGAATACTTTGACCTTCTCTTGGGTACAACCTAAAACATTAGATGTCACATCACACATATAACACATTTGACATACAACTATGTAGGCCCTGTATCGGGTGGCCCTTTTGCTCCGTTATCATCACTACATGATAAAACATATATTACTTCTCAGCAAACTCAGACGGAGTGCACCTTTTCTTTAGCAGATACACCCCAAAGTCCATCACAATGTTCTGTCAGTTCTGGTCCTACGCCTTCTATGACAGTCCTGCCCCATTATTGAAAAGCACCATAACTGACCACAATACCGTGCACTGCATTCACTCCATATGCCTCATGGGTGACTGTAATCTTTGATATATTCCACTCAAATAGGTCTGAGTGTTCTTGGTTGGACAGGCCTGCAGTCACCCACAATGGCACTAAATCCTAGCAAGGAATTGTCTCCCACAAAGGCTAATATTTCCTGGACTCCAGAAATGGGAGGCAGTGTATTTGCTGGACAGGACTTATACTCTATGACAAACAGTGGGGCTCCTGGATGAAAAAAAGAAAGCTATGCTCAGTGGGCTAAGAGCTCCACCCTTAAGGCCTCTTAAACAATCTAAGTCACTTATGCTATGGGGAGTTGCATTCACAGTCATCACATTCTTGCCACTTCTCAGGTAGGTCATCATTGCCAGTCTAGTTAACTTATTATGACTAGGTCTCACTCACATCACCATTTCCATTTCCCATTTCCTGTAACATTGCAGTTCCCATTTACCCCACTGTTGTCAGTTTCCAATTAAATAATCGGGTCATACCTACCATTTCCTAGTTAACATAACTGGCGCCCATCTAGGTCATCATCGTCATTAGCCAGTATGCTTATCAGTGTCGGTTCACTGTATGCATGCCATAGCTAGTTCTCAGTCAGCATATCACAGCAGTTCCCAGTTAGCTCTTCATTTCCATTTCCTTAAATCCTTGTCATTAAACGTTTCTAGTCAGCCTTTCATTGTTAGTGCTCTATAAACACAGAGGGCCCTATTTATGAAGGGGGTTGAGTCGCTTTTGCACCATGCAACGTGGTGCATGCACGACACAACCCCCAAATGCAATTTATCAAACCACGCAAGGCCACTTTGAGTGAGCCTGACTGGCTTGATAAATCAGGAGGAACGCATCGCAAACTGCTGCGTTGAATTATTGTACCTTGGGAAGTCATTCAATGGGGGATGCATGGGTGTTCCCATGCAACTCCCATGGATTTTGATGCATTCCGAGATTTACCATTGTTGGGTGACTCAGGAGTGCACCAAAATGCAACTCCTTCCCAGGGGAGGTGTAATGAGGAGAAACATCTTTATTTCTCCTCGTTACTTTCTCTTTCTATGCATGCTGCATTCTTCAATACACATAGTTAGAGGAATATGCCTCAGGAGATTGTTATTGTGCAGGATGGTGTCCCTTCCTGCTCATAAATAATCCTGCATGCAGCACAGACAGCCCATTGTGGGCCAGCACTCGGAAAAGGACTTGCTGTGCTGCGTTACTTAAGAAAAAATATGTCCTTGAGTTCCAATTTTCTTGTTAAACTATTGCAGCTTATTCACAGTTAACATTAACGGTTTCCAGTTAGCTCAACCTTGGCAGTTTTAAGAAAGCTCAATATTGTCAATTTCTTGTGCATACATCAGTGAGAGTTAACATAACTCATCGCTGATTTTTTCCGGGTAATTCAACACTGCCATTTGACTGTAAGCACAGATTATCCCAGTAAGTGCATCTGCATTCGTTCTCAGTTAGCACTTCATACTGATTGTCCTCTTAACACTCACAGCCAGGTTCCAACTCCCCATTGCAAGCATGAAAAGAATTTATCTCTGCTCAAGTGCTGGTGCTGCAAGCAGCCACATAGGAAAGCACCAGCAATGAACTCCCAGTCCGATCACGGAAGTACTTATTTTGATGAGATAGCGGATAGCAAAATATGACCTGAAGAGTTGCTTGAAAGCAGGGTTCTCTAAAGTCGGCCATGGAGGGCGGGTCTGTGCCAGATTTTTAAGATTACTACATTCATCTAAATGGGGATATACTAAAAATCTGGCATGGATCCGGCCCTCAAGGACCAACTTTGGAGAACCATGCTTTAAAGCATTCATTAATTCACCCTGATCGGAAGATTCAAGTTAGGTCATCATTGCAGTGTCCCTGTAACTACAAAATTAATTGCCTGTTGTCATGCCACTCATTAATGTCAGTTTCCTCTATGCTTAATATTAGTTTATGTGCATCCACCTCTCTACCATCTATTATCCTTTTGCCGGCAGGGAGAGAAGGGAGTCAATGGTTGTCCCACCTGTCGAAATGAATGCTCTTATGCCATTATTTAAAACTCAGTTGTGGTCTAGAGTTTGGTGTTATCCTACCATGTATCCGACACCTGGAAGTAATAGCCTTCCCAAAACCCTAGTTAATTCTATCTGTCCTGAAGAAGGTGCTCTTTTCCTGTTGGTGATGCTAATATGTTGCTGTCTTCTATTGAAGAGTGCCCCAATGGAAATTGTTCCTAATGATATGATTTCTTGCTGGCAATAATTTCATTGTACTGTTAGTGTTGTTTACATATGTTTAAAAAAAGGTGTCTTTTAAAAAAAATCATGTTTATGAGCAGAAGCAAATTACACATTTTATTCGCTTTGCATAAATGCATGAGATGTCACGTTTTTAGCATTATTAATTTATACATTTTCTATTAATAAAAACCTACATTAATAAACACCTACATTTTGATGCATGTATTACCATGGAGAAATGGGCCTGGTTTCTATCAGGGTGGTTCACTGTAACAATAAAGGCAGGAAATGTACTGAACGTGGAACTGATTTGTTGTATCTGTATTACAAATGTTACTTAATAGTATGTCCTGAGTAACTTGTTTGCCTTATGATGGCAAGTGAAGACATGGCTATTCACTCAATAATGCACAGGTAGTGCCTCTCTGTCTGCCCAGCGCCGAGACACCATTCGTGGTATTTGTTCGCGCTTTAGAAATTTATAAATAAATAAATAAATAAATAAATATGATGATTTGGTAATTTCTTCAGATTTGATATGTTCCTACATTGCCCACCTGCCACTCATTAGCAGGCAGATCAGGGCTAGGTTTTGGAAGGATGACAGTATTGTATTCAACATCAAATGCTTTCTATTTAGCTATAGCTCAGCACGGTCATTATACAATTTAAGAACTTGGTTGTGTGGCTGATGGACAGGTCTGCAGGCATTGCCCCTCTCTGCGAGTCAGACTGTGCATGGAGTGCAGTATGATGCTGTGTCAAGAGGGAGTAGACAATAAAGTAAGCTTACTATCACTAAAGAAACATGGGTCACAACAAGGATAGCATCTGGTTACCCAATACTCCTAAAATGAGAGTTGGAGGAATGGAAGGGGAAACCACTGTGGGAAAGGAAGCATTTGGGAGAGGTAGGGTGGCAGAGAGAGACTGCAATAACTGTGCTATCTGTCAACTTTGTGTGTTATGCATGTGAAGCAGAAGGTACAAGGATGCTCCAATAACCTTGCCCTGTTGTAACCCTAAGTTGGCCCACAGTGCAGCCAATCACATGATCCTCCTTTGCAGCCATCCTCTTAAGTCCACCACCTCGTGTGAGGCGATGACTAACAATTTCCCTGCAATTCAGGGAAAAAACTGCTTGCTCATAAGGGCCATTTCCTTTGGTTTTATCAAACAAAATACAAGGTTGAGGATTTGTTGAAAAAATAAAAAGCTTAGCAGGCCAAAAAAATATGACACCCACGCGGCATTCAGCTTTGTCTACAGTACACCTGCCATTCCTGCAGAAGCATTGTAGGCACAGACATTCAGACCACAGAGACGGGGATCCCTAAATATACAGTGGTAGATGGAGGAGAGGGTTTGACAGCTGCCCCCTTAGAGCAACTCAGTGAGAAACAAAATCTCAAAGGATTGCGACAACACCCTTGCTTGAAGGAGCATGGCACGCAAGTCATCAGGCATTGGCTGCTAATGTGACTGTAGGCATTCTGGTAGTTGCTGTTCACAACTGTTAATGGGAATTAAAAGTTTAGTTTCCTTATAGGCTTCATCATCAGTGTTTAATCGTCTTATTGCTCCTCAGAAATGTAATCTTATTACTAAGGAGCTAACCTTCGTGCTTCATCATTCCAGGTATCATAAGTACTCACATAGTGTGGCACACATCCACTGCTGACGTATCCTCTTGTGAGAAGGCTGCTGCACCCCTATTTGATGTAATTTAAGAAATATATGAACTCAGAATTAAATAATCCCAAAGATTATTGTAAAACAACTGTCTTGGGGAAAATGTATCTCTCTTTCAAACTACCTTGGACAGTGAGCAATAGTCTCCTTCATTTCTAACGTGAAATGGGATAGCAATTGCTCAGAAGGAATGGGAGATAGTTGTTAGAGGTCTCCATCTTTTTGACAGGAAACACTTTTTGAGAACTGCTCCTGCAGTAAACTACTCCTGCAAATTAACCACTGTCTGAATAGGTGGAGGTTTGTAACTTTTCAATACTGTGATATTTTCATAGTGAGAATCCCTCTCCCTTAGCCACATTATCTTTGGATGCAGAGAAACCCTTCGAGTGAATTAATTGGGATTTCATGATACGCACCTTACAATGGTTTGGTTTTGGCCCAAAGTTTATTTCATATGTCAAATTATTATATACAAATCCAAAAGCATGTGTTTTTGTTAATGGTCTTTTTTCCCCATATTTTTCTCTCCAAAAAGGTACACGTCAGAGTTGCCCCCATTCCCCATTACTTTTCTTGTTACGTTTGGAACCCTTCCTCAAACGATTTAGAAGTAACCCTCTTATTACTGGTTTTATTCTGAAATCCCACCAAATTAAACTTTCTGCATATGCAGATGATGTTCTTATTTACATGTCCAATCCTGTTTCTTCTCTACCCCCTTTTTACATGAAATCTCATAATTCTCTAATGTTTCAGGTTATAAACTAAATTTCTCCAAGACCGAGATTTTACCCTTAAACCCGTCATGCTATAGACATATGTTTGATTCTACCAACTTTACATGGTGTCCTCAAAATATTAAATATTTAGGCACATGGTTCTACTCTAACATTTAGGATACACTATCACATAACTTTACTGCTTTAAAACTTAAAATTACCAATTTGTTGAAATCTTGGTCACCTTTATTTCTATCATGGTGGAGCAGACTAGATACAATTAAAATGATGATTGTTCCCCAAGTACTGTTCACATTGTCAATGTTACCATTCAAAATCCCCAAATATTATTTTACACAGATTAAATCTATATGTACTATGTTTCTTTGGAATAATAAGCATTCACGCATTGCCATGTCCAAATTGCTTTGTCCCAAAACCGAGGGGGGTGTCAGAATTCCTGATTTTAGACTATATCATAATGCTTTTCTGATCCGTCAATTTTATGCTATGTCTAAAGACTATCAGGATTTACCTAAACCTTCTTGGGTCACTGTTGAATGCTCATTGTTAAACAATTTTTCAGAACAGGATATTGTATACATGACTAATTGTACTTTTATTTCCAAATATCCCATTTTGAAATATTCTCAATATCTTTTACGTACACTTTTCTCTAAGAATTTTGATAAATATCAATTTTTCCTCGCCTCCTCACTATGGTTTAATAAACACATCAGATTTCGTCACAAATCATTTTACTACAAACATTGGAAAGATAAGGATCTTTTTTTATGTCAATCAAATATTTGTCAATAATATGATCTTACCTTTCCATCAGTTGCAAGAGACCTTTAATTTAAGCTAAAATGTTATTCAGCAGTATAACATTTTAGCTCCAATACTCCAGAGATGTTTACAGAATTTCATTTCTCAGCCAATTCCAACTTCATTCACTCGAGATACACCCTTGTACCAGGTTTCTTCTGACATTATTCCTAGTGCCTTGTTTATATATAAAACTTTATCTACAGCTAACTGCACATGGAATAAATCAAATATTGAGCTAGAATGGGAACAGGATCTATCCCAAACGCTATCTGTCTCTCAATGGGAAAAGTTATGGCAAAAACTCTTCAAGACATCCAAAGCTGCAAATATCACACAATCTTTATATTTTATTTGTAATAGAGTTGTTATTACTCTCCTTTTTTTACATAAGTTCAACCAATCAGTCTCATCATCTTATTGGTCATCTCTTACTGCCGAAGGTTATTTAATACACTTACTTTACTTTTGCCTAAGGTTCATGCTTTCTGGAAAGCTGTGTGGTCAAAATATATATTGATTTTTTCTTATAAGATTCAATTTAACACTCACAATGTATTTTTAGGTACAATGTCGCCAGACTTTGATCAAATTACCTCCAAATCAATTCTATTTGCTTTATTTATTGCTGTGGCTTTTAAGGTTATATTAAGATGCTGGAAAGACAACTCTAAAATATCCTTTTTACTTTGGTGGAATTTAATATGTGATGAACATAGATGAAGGGGGTCATTAGGATGGCGGGTGGCCTTTGTCCATCCGCCACCCTAACGGAGATCGGTAACGCCCGCCATAAGGGCGGGGGTCCCGTAGGGGGAATTAGGATGTGCCCGCCACAGTGGCGGGCACATCCTACATGGATATCATTGTGGCGGGCGGTGCACTCAGCACCGCCTGCCACAATGATAAACATGTCAGCACGCATTTGCATATGCAAAGCGGCAGGCACCGCGCGGTGCCTGCCGCCTTGCATATGCAAATGTGGGGGGTACCATAGGTACCCCCATGTCTTCCTCCACCTCTGCCATCACCTGGGGGCCCGCAGGGGGCCCCCGCAGCAATTGCCGCCTGCCTTTCCGTGGCGGCATTGCCGCCGCAGAAAGGCCCTTACATATTGCCATTGTAATATCGCTGGCGGTGTCCATTGGACACCGCCACCATATTAATCTATTACTGCCGCGGTCGCAAGGCGACCGCGGCGGTAAGGCGGCAGACGGTCTTTCCATCCACCGCTGTCCCCTCCGCCATCCTAGTCTGGCGGGAGGGAATCAGGACATGGATGTCGGGCGGATTGCCTCCACCAGGACGGCGGTGGCCACCACCAGCGTGGCGGAGGCAATCCGCCCGACATCATAATGGGCCCCTTGGTTCGGTCCCTCATGCTTCAATTCATTTGCAAATTAAATCTGATCTACTATGGCTACCATTCACTACTTATCTATTCTTGGATTCACCTTCTCCATAGTTTCTTCCTCTATATTCAATATTTTCTCTTTTTTTTCTTTCTTTTCTTTTTCTTTCCTTCCCTCTATCTTCTTCTTTTTCTATCTTCCTCTCTCTCTTTTTTCCCCTCCCTCTATCTTGTTTTATAAAAAATAACTTTCTTAAATATAGTATGCCTTCTCCTATTTACGCAGGTTCTTAGTATACCAGTATAAATGTTACGTCCTATGTTTATTATGTGTTATTTATAAGTCACTAGCTTACCCGTCGCGCTTTGCTGCGATCTCCTTAGAAAGGAAATTCAAGGAAACTCATTATGATAACATTCAATTTACATTGTGTCATTTTTATTGAAACTTAATCATTTTAATATGGAAAACATTTCAAAGTGTTGTTTTAATTCTATTTATTTATTCGAGTGCTTGTGGATACACAATTTTTTGTTTTTCCGTCTGGTGCGTACATTAGTATTCGAAAGATTATGAGGGCACTGGGGGGCCCGATATTTTTAAAAAATGTATGCCAGAAACCTTAGCGGGAGTGTACTCAACAACTTCCCAAAGTTTCCTGGCGATCGGATGAATGCTGTTTTAATTCTATTTATTTATTCGAGTGCTTGTGGATACACGATATCTTGTTTTTCCGTCTTGTGCGTACATCAGTATTCGAAAGACTATGAGGGCCCTGGGGGGCCGATATTTAAAGAAAATTTATGCCAGAAACCTTCGCGGGAGTGTACTCAACAACTTCCCAAAGTTTCATGGCGATCGGATGAATGGTGTTTTAATTCTATTTATTAATTCGAGTACTTGTGGATACACGATTTGTTGTTTTTCCGTCTGGTGCTTACATCAGTATTCGAAAGATTATGAGGGCCCTGGGGGGCCAATATTTTAAAAAAAGTATGCCAGAAACCTTCGCGGGAGTGTACTCAACAACTTCCCAAAGTTTCATGGCGATCGGATGAATGGTGTAGTAATGCATAAAGGACAAACAGGGAGACAGACAGACATACATTCGTTTTTATATATATAGATTGTTTAGGACTATTAGTTTAAGTGTTATACGATCTTTTAATCTTCTATCTTTAATTCACTTGTTTTATAGATGTTATTACTGTATACTTGTATACTCATATCTCCATCGGAACTGAACATTATATTTGTATTCCTGTGTTATTTATCTTTAATAAAAATTATTTTACAAAAAAAAAGCTGTGAATAACAGAGATGTCACTCCCACATTCAGGCAATTTGTGACTGGCTTATTTAACTTTTTAGAGGAACCTACTTATTTGAAGTTTCTGTCTGTAAGAATACTAACAGCTCAATCAGAGCTTAGAGCAACTGCCAGAGTCCATTAGTGGGTACTCCTCTTACAAATCTGAGAAGTTGGACTATTTCAGTAGGTCATTTTATTCAGCAAGGAGTCTTATTTTAAGACTATGCTAACATTGCACGCCCTGATAAAAGCAGATGATGGTCAAAAGAACGTCACCTGTGCGGAGATTACCCCACCACCAAATCATGATGCCCTAGGTACAGAAATGAGATAATTGCTGCATAAAACCTATGAGCTGATTACTCAGTGAAGATATGCCGAAAAGCTTGAGGGAATGCATATGGAAAATATAGAGAAAATAAAATAATAGCTGCTGCTTTGCTGGTTATTGCTATAGTTTCTTGTTGTAAAGCACTGAGCGACTGTGGAACAGGAAATGTGTACACATATGTCTGTCCTTTATGATGAAATTGCTGAGGATGTATATTCAAACCCATTAAACAATATGAATGCAGCAGATTGTTGTTCGGCAAAAAAGCTAATAAAAATACTTTTTTTAAATTGCTGTGATAATGTTGGAGACCATGTGGCAGATGGTGGTGGAAAACTCAGAATAGAGTAGAGGACTCTCAAAACAGTGACTAAGAGTAAAATTCAGATACCTGATTTCATTTTCCTTGTCGAGAACTTCTTGCCTTTAACTTGAGATCTACCTCAAACCTCTTCTAAACATCTGCGTGCATCGAGAAAGACGTAGAAGGATTCAGTGAAAACTTTAGCGCCATTGCTTGTTTGACAAATTGTTTTAGATATATAAGCAGTGACAACCTGCAAAGAGCACCTTCCATCAAATCCTACTCTCTATCAATCTGGAATGGGGAAAGCCCTCTCAATTTATCTTATATTGGCAGGACAAAATTTCATACTAGTCAGCAATTTCTTCAAATCCATTTACATTTACCTTTCACATGATCAGGTGAATCAGCTGCTTTTTCCTTTTTTCTTTTATCTTTCCTAGACCTTAATATAGCGGCATGAAAGAGAACAACTGATTATGTGATGGTCCTCTGACTTTATGAGGTATGCTCACTTTCACAACCTCGTAAGACATGCTGTCACAGAAATACCTTGATGTGTGAGTAGTGCATTTTCATTATCAGAGCAAGGTTCTGCTCTCAGGTCACAGATTGGGTTCTAATGTGTTTAAAAATTAGCAATAGTAGATGCTACTCAATTCAGAGGCAGTGAGCTTAGGATGTCCCCTACTTTTATGGCTGATTCATTATTGCTTCTGTCTCCATTTATGCCTCATGAAACTACTTTCAAAACTATTTCTAGCATTGTAACTATTTCAGCATCAAAAAATAGTATTCACCAAGAATTACCCACTAATCCAACCTCCTCTACTTTCCTTCAGGAAAATGTTTGCGTGAATGAGTGATAGCAGTACATTATGTAAGAAGTTGCCATATTTTCAATTAAACAGGTCATTGACTATCCTAGTGCTCCTACACAGCCCTAATACTTTCACTACAGAGAAAAGGGTGCACTGGGTTACGTTAGTGATGTTCATTACAAGTAGTAATGGGTAGGACTAATCCTGTGAGAAGGTTTATCTGTTACCCTGTTTTACTTATTGATCTTTTTGTTGCAGAAATCTGCCTTTAAGTCTCAAAATCGCTCTTTTTCCATTGGTAGCATAAGGTTTATCATGAACATTCTCTTTAAAATAACAGATAATTACTGCAGAATGCAATACAACTAACATTGAACAACAAAATGGTGGAATGTGTAATGCATTGTGTAAAAGAAGTCCTTGTACAGGGAGGAAAAAGACTGAGGGCCCGATTCACAAAAGTAATCTGAGACAAAATCCTAACTTTATGACTTTTGGTATTCACAAAAGGCATTTAGTAGTGGTAAAGTTAGGATTCCTAACTTTACTACTGCTAAACTGAGACAAAATCCTAACTTTATGAGTTTCGGTATTCATAAAAGGGATTTAGTAGTAGTAAAGTTAGGAATTCTAACTTTACTACTACTAAATGCCTTTTGTGAATACTGAAAGTTGAGAATCGGGCCCTGTATGTACAAATTGGAAGCGATGAGGTAAAGGAACTATACAAAGCATAAAGGCTCTAAAAGTTCTGGATTGTTGGTAGAAAAGGTCTTGAGGTTCATAGTTAAGTGGTTCTCTGACCCTACTAGGAGTCAAAGTAACATCTTGTCAAGTTCATAAAGTAGGACTTTCATACAAGGGAACATTTACCTTTACAACCATCATGTAATCTGCCATGACATAAAAAATGTTTTCTTCAGAAAGCACACTAACACTTGTATCCAGGCATCCACAAGCTCAAATGTTCTTCACTTCTAAACCCCATGAGGAGCAGTGAGATGATATTGCTTCTCATGGAAATGGTCGCCATCAGGTCATCAAGCGAAGCAATCTTAACAATTGATAATCTTTGGGTGTGTCCTATAAGGTGCTTCCTTATTAGCACTCTGTGCCGAATGGTGGGAACAAGTGCTCCCTGAATATTTTCTCACACCAGGAAAAAAAATGCTATTCAGCTAGCCATGTTGCTGAAAGGGTATTATTTTTCTTGTACTGGGAGAAGATAATGCATGTGCTAAATCTACAACTATCAGTCTTACGGGTGGTGTTATGGCTCTGGGCCAGAAAAAGGGAGGGCAGCATGTGGGAATTGTCATTTTAAATCCTCAGTAGTGGAAGTTCAAAATTCCATACTGGCCGCCAGACATCAACATTATTTCAATATAGGATAAGGGCAAGGGCCCTTAAGGTTTTGTAGGTGTTACAGTCTCCATTCACTTGTTAAAGAACAACCATTGTTCAGAAACCTCGGTGTTCAGCTGAAGGCCTAGTTCAGATGCACCATAAAATGGTAAAGGAGAAATGAATAAATCAAGACAAAATACACTATCGAAAACAGGCTAATATTTACATTAAAAAACAAGCTGGGAACCAATGTTTTTTAACAGCCCTTCCTATCACGTGATTTCTGTTCAGAGATCAGCCCCTTCCTTTCAAGGAATTAAGGGTTCAGAGATAAAGCGATTCCTGACAGATGGTTCCTGTTCAATCAGTATACAAAGAGTTTCTTATCAGTTTATTAATGCATCACAACTTCTGTAGTTTTTTTCTTCTGTTGGATTGACAGCTTGAACTCTATGCCAGTCCTGGTTCTACTCAAGTCCAAAAACTCAGCTGTGCAAAATCTGCCCTACATATCGGACCTGACACCATGGAGATTTATTGTTCCTTTGGGCTTTTCCTCCTTGTGCTATCAAGCACTACTTTCTACAGGGCATCCTCTCTGTGGCCAATGTTACACTCCCAGTAGACTGTGTGGCAGCCAGTGTTACCTAGGAAGAGGTGTAGCACGGACCCCTAAGTCCACGTTTAGACAGGCAAGATGAGGGTACCTGTCTATCAATGTCCCAAAAATTCTAGATACTAAGGCTATATTACTGAAGTGCCCCGGGGTTGCAACAGACATTTGTGCTTGCTTTGTGCACTCCCGGGCACTTTGATATTACAGAAGGGGACGCAGATTATTTTGCATCCCATTCTGCAATACAGATAGCGTTGGCACACATAAAGCGCCAGCACTATCATCAGAGAGTGTTCCCTCATTTGCATGGGGGCATGGCCTCATGCAAATGAGGGAATCCCTTTGCCTCGGCACACAGGCTGTATTATAGACATGGGTCTAGAGGCAATAAAACGGTCAGGGGCCATACTGAGAGTGCGCCACCTAATAGGTGGAGCACTCTCAGTGTGACCCCTGATAGCAGGCCTCTGGAGGTGGGAAAGGGGGTCCCATGGACCACCCTAATATCCCCTTGCAGGAGGATGCAGTCACTAACTGCACCCGCCTGCAAGGGTATCTCTAATCCCCTCTACAAGTTCAAACGTGTTTCCACCTACACAGTAAAACACAGAGTGGCTGCTTCAAAGCCTGAATGCGCAGCCCCCAGGGAACCACGAGTTTGCAGTTGCCTTGGCAGCTCATTTCTTTGTAATAGGGCGCACTTTCCCTGTTTGTACCTGCCACATCTGTTTTAAGGTGCGCTCCATACATAATAGGGCCCCAAATGGTTTTCCCCACCAATGCTGTCCCCCTCACTAGTCTATTATATGAAGATAATAAAAAAGGGGATGCAGAAACTCTTCATTTCCAGCAAATACAGGGAGTACGAGACTTCAGAGTTAATAATTTACAAGCTATTCTGTTACCTGATGCTTGAATGTCAGTACTCTCCAGCACCACTGTCTTCAGCTCCACAATCTATACCCAACAGCTATTGGAGAACAACAAATTAATGCTAAAAGTAATTGTGGAATTATATTCTGAGTGGCAGATTTACCATTAATTCATGCAGCGCAGTGCAGCATCCGCAAATGCTGTGCTGCAAAGCGTGAAGAGGAGAGAGCAGAAGAGCACCAAATTTACTAAAATATGGCACACTCCTCCCCTCTCCCTTGTGCCGGCGCTGAAATCAGCTGCTGTGCGCCACGACAAAAAAGTTGCGCCATGGTGCAAGGGTGTCTCCTCGAGCGTAGCATAGGGTTTGTACAGGAAGGATAGCCTTCCAGTACAAAATACCATGCTTAGACTAACTTTAGCCCTTTCCCCTCTTTGTATGTGTGCTCTAAAGTGTAGAACACATACAAAGTCGGAAAAGGAAGAAGAAATTAAATCATTTCTCCTTCATTGTGCCTACTTCAAAAGGATGCAGTGATCTGACTCTAAACCCTTGGGCAGATTTACAAGCCCCTAGGGAGATGCTTCACGTTGTAAAGTCCTGCGTCAGGTATAATGTATGCAGGGTTGTTGTTCCCATGCAAAAAGTCACATAGAGCTGGTGCAGTGAAATTTACAAGATATCACTGCGTCACTCTACGGCTTCACTGTGTCAAAATCCCTACATCTGCTCAGACCAGGCGTAAGGATTGACGCTGGGCATTTGACATGAGACATACCTATGTTTTCTGGCGCATTGCTGAAGTTGTGTCACTTTTTTGACAAACTACAACAATGTGTCACTTTTCCTCCAACAGATGCGCCAGAATTTCAGATGCATCTGTAATTCCTTGCGCCATGGTGCACTGTATTGTAAATACAGTGCATCCATGGTGGCGCAAGGACATATGGAGGTGACGCAAGGAAACTGACGCATATATGAAGATGCGTCGGTTTCTTGTAAATCTGCCCCCTAGTCTACTTTATTAAGTAACCCACCAATGGTACGCCCTCTTGGCGCTATATAATGCAAAGTAGGGCTATGCGCTGCTTTGATTTACTAACATGTTATTTTCAGTTTTAAACAAGTTTAGTGGTGGTAAGTAAATCCGAAAAAAAAGATTTTGCACCTATTTGCATTACTTTCGTGACGGAAACATGACATAATATCTTAGTAAATCTCCCCCTTGCTGTCATCGTCTAGTGCTTGCAGGACTCATGGTGTGTAAATTAACCTAAATGCCAAGCATCCTTTCTATGGGATCTTGATTCTGTGACTCTTAAAAAGAGAATGTTTTTATAAGTTCAAATCTCTCTAGGTGCTTGACTCTTCACCATTGAGGACCTGTCCTGCAGGGAACTAGGATTTTGCCTTCCTAAAAGAGAACATTATACTTTTCTGTGTTCCACCTATCCCCAGGGCTCAAGCGTTTATGCTTCCCTGGTGAACATTACCTTGTACAAACATATACACACACTCCATGTACATAAATAAAGAGATCTTTTTACTGCCTACTTAGTCTTTGTAAAGATAGATTGCTTATACATAAACATATGCACAAGACTAATAAAACATTTCACATGAGCAGCCAAAGCTGTAATAGATTGCCAGGAGGTTAGATTGCCTCCACGGTGGGCCTGCTTCCAGGCAGCCTGAAACAGAAAAATAAAAAAAAAGTTCTAACAATAGGCTACGGCATTGTATAAAGTATCATTTGATATACAATTTTTTGCAATTATTTCTGTCTTGTGATACATTTGTGCTTGTCGTGCTCCAAGAAACTTGCCTTCCTGCTTAGCATATCTTTTCTGCACCAAGCTGCATATGCAATCCGCAGCATGTTAATTAGAAGGGTACATGGCCCTATTCTAGCAAACAGCTGCCACCTGGAAATTCAAATTAGGAATGAGCAAAAAGGAAAATTCTGTCCCGCTGCCAATTGTGTGGAAAAACTACAGTGGCAAGATTCAGCACAGGTAAAATAAGCGAGAGCCTTTCCTGCAGTTGCAAAGGAGGGTAGGGTCAGCCCAGGATTTTGCAGGCAATGCAGGTCATTTTAATGTTTATGGGGTGGGAGTTGAGGCAAAATCCAGAAACAATCTTGCATCTAGCTCTATACACACTTTCTTTGTGCATATGCTAGGTGTGGGCTTTGAGAAGCAGTCATGGCGAGTTTATTTTAATATAAGATTAGGAACTTTCTTTATAGTGTGCTTCATGGTGCACCTTCCACGTTTATGGTGTTAAAAGGCTGAGGCTGCCTTGACAGGATTTCAACTTGTGAACCTATCAGTCACTGCATTTCTCAGTGACAACCTCTCAATTCTCTGAGCAATTGCATCCACTACATTTTGGGTATCCAGTTTTCAGTTCAAAGATTATCACTGATAAAACACCAAGCAAGGGGATATTTGCTTTTCAGTTGAAACCGGAAACTAACAGATTTTGCCCCATTTTTACTGCTTTGTCTCCCACTTTTCTCAAACACTGTATGTGCTGCTTCTACCTCTAAGAACTTAACTGTGACCGATCAATGCTCTCACTGTTAACCAGTCGGGCCACTTAATATTCATTTATGAAAATTTGCAAGGTCTCAAGACCACCATGATCTACTTCCACCCAGTGGCTTACCTGCGGCTGTGTGGCGAACACAATAATCGCCAGCAGCCCCCCTCTTACCGGCAGCGCCGCTGTCGGACGGCAAGAGAAGCTACCGCCACGGGCGGCTAAAGGTCTAGCCACGCCACTCATCTATTGGCCGCATGGCTGACATCACATGACTTCAGCTCACTATTAACTGAAAGTTGCTGTTTAGCAAGGAGCAGGTGTACTCTCAGCAGTGTCCCAGTCGACGGCAAACTGTGCCTCAATGATATCCTCATTTACTGACAGTAAAACAGTGTTTTGCTCTCTGAAAGCTCAGGTATCGGGAGTGTTGCTAGAATAGGGGCCGATTATGATCGCGGACGGACTTGAGTCCGTCCGCAACCCCTGAGGAGGAGGGACCGTCCGCAGGGGCAGCGGCGGTCCCTCCGAGCAGATTAGGATGTGACCGCCAAGGTGGCGGTCACATCCTCCATCTTTAACATTGCGGCGGGTGCTTGAAGCAGCACCCGTCGCAATGTTAAAATTAAAGCAGTGCCTTTGCATGCACGAAGCGGCAGGCACTGCGCGGTGCCTGCCGCTTCGTGCACGCAAAGGCAGGGGGGTACCATAGGTACCCCCCATGTGCACCCCCCACCCCACCTTCACCCCTGGGGGCCCGCAACGGGCCCCCAAACAAAAGTACGTATGCCTTTCCACGGCGGAAATGCCGCCGTGGAAAGGCATAGAAAAGCAGACATCCTAATATCCCTGGCGGTGTCTGATAGATACCGCCAGACATGTTAGAGCTTTTCCGCCGCGGTCGGAAGGCAACCGCGGCGGAAAAGCTGCGGACGGTCTTCCTGACCCCCCAGCCATCCTAATCTGGCGGGGGTCTTTGTTTTTCCGCATCATCCGGGCCGGCGGACACTTCTGCCGGCCCGGAGGATGCGGAAAAACCGCAATCATAATCGGCCTCTTAGTTCACGCTGTGCATATGTATGCCTCCAGAATTAATTTCTTCTTAAAACACACCTCACTGAAACACTACTGTTGTTAGGTTTAGAATGTGATGGTCTGCAAAGCATGCCAATAGGATCTGCAGCCCCATTCCCCTCACATAAATGGATCAGGGCCCTTATCATGAACATGTTCAGTGCCCATACCCTTGACCAGAAGGAGTATATGTGCTGTATTGATGCAAATATGCGGCTTTTAGTGCATACATTAGCTCAGAAATTCCATGCGTTGGTTTATAAGCTGTACACAGTGCTGTTCATAAACATGAGTAGGCAACCACTGCTCTGTGTTTACTAGTATGGGCTGCCAACATCATAGTTTTAACACAACCAGCTGCCTCGACCCTTCAAACCTGTATACTGCCAGAGAAAGCATTCATTATTCAGCTCTAGAATCAGCAAGTGCATTTTCATTCCAATTGACTCCCTGCCAAAATGAATCTAGCTGAAACAAGTCTTGACACCCATAAAACCCAATGCGGAATGTCAGAGACTTTTATTTATTCTGGAATTACTGCTCTTATCTGTTTTAGTGGCTTGAATATCAACTTAATATAAGTAATATCGTTTGCAAAAAAAATGGATACAAATATTGTTCTTTTATTAATGCTATGTATTTTAGTTTATATATGTTATATGTATGTGATGTATGTTTTTTTGTATAAGAATTGTTTGTATTGTTAATATATGTGTTACGTTTTTAGTAGGTATTACATTTTGTAATTTGTTTTAGCGTTTGTAGTTCCGTACCGGGTTGTGGATTATAAGGGATTAGGGTGGGAAGTAATTTAATTATATTAAATATATTGATTATTTTTTATTTATTAATATTCTTTTAGTTGAGATGTTATAGTGTTAAATGTGTGAAGTAATTTATTAATAATTCATTAATAATTGGATAATTAATTTTTATTAATTAATTGGTAAATAATTATGGTAAGTGTGTAATTAATTTTAGGTGTGTGTTGTGGTGTTTATAGGTGTAAACGGTGGGAAGAATTTTTTTAATTTATGAGTTAATAATTGGGTTTTTATTCATTTGAACTAATTAAGTGGTAATTAATTATGGTCATTGTGTAAATACTTTTAGGTGTGTGTTGTGGTGTTTATAGGTATGAAGGGTGGGAAGTAATTTATTTTAATTGGTGAATTAATACTTAGTTGTTAATTAATTAACTAATTGGTAACTAATTATGGTAATTGTGTAATTTATTTTAGGTGTGTGTTGTGGTGTTTATAGGAGTAAAGGGTGGGAAGTAATTTGTGGTTAATTAACTAAAATATAGTTGTTCATTAATGTTAATAATTTGACAATTATTTTGGGTAATTGTTTATTTTTTATGTGTGTTGTTTTTACTTTTAAAGGGTTAAAGGGTGGGTATCAAATACATTTTGATTATATAATTATTAGTTGTTAATAGTAATAGTTGTTAATTTAAAAATAAGTTTTATTGTGTTTTATTACTTCATAGTTTAATTTAGGTGTGTGTTGTGGATATTATAGTGTTAAAGTGTGTGTAGTTATTGTCAATTAATATTTATTAGTTTTTTTGATAAATAATATGTTTTAATTGATTCATAATTTTGTTAATTATGGAAATAAATGTAATAGAAAATGTTGAAGTGTTTTGTTATGGGTGTGGTGTTATAGGGTAGGAAATAAAATAAATACATTTATGTTTTAATAATTTTTTGTTTGTAAATATTTTCTAGTTTAAAATAATTATTTTTTATAAATGTATTTATTATTTTATTGTATATAATATTTGTAGGTTTTTAATATGTAATTAATATTATAATATGTGTTCTTTTTATATATTTAATATATTAGATTTTTTATTTTTTAAATATTGTTTATTTATTTTTAAGATTTTGTAACACATTTAATATATATATTTTTTAACTGTTTGAGTGTGAATAGTTATTCTTGTTCTCCACTATCCAACACTTTCCCTAATGTTGCACTCATTGGAGTGGGAATAGTCATTTTTACCTCTCCGATATCCAGCACTTCCCCTACTGTTGCACTCACTGGAGTGGGAATAGTAATTTATTCCCCTCCGCTATCCAGCACTTTCTATACTGTTGCACTCACTGGAGTGGGAATAGTAAGTTTTACCCCTCCACTATACAGCACTTTCCCTACTATTGCACTCACTGGAGTTGGAATAGTAATTTTTACCTCTCCGCTATCCAACACTTTCCCTACTGTTGCGCTATCTGGAGTGGAAATAGTAATTTTTACCCCTCAGCTATCCAATAATTTCTCTACTGTTGCACTCACCAGAGTGGCAATAACATGTTTTACCCCGCCGCTATGCAACACTTATCCTACTGTTTCATTCAGTGGAGTGGAATAGTAATTTTTAACCTTCCGCTAACCAACACTTTCCCTACTGTTGCACTCTTTGGAGTGGGACTAGTAACGTTTGCCCCTCCGCTGTCCAACACTTTCCCTACTGTTGCACTCACTGGAGTTGGAATAGTAATTTTAAGCATCCTCCATCCAACAATTTCCTTACTGTTGCAATCACTGGAGTGGGAATAGTAATTTTGACCCCTCTGCTATCCAGTACTTTCCCTATTGTTGCACTCACTGGAGTGGGAATAGTAATGTTTACCTCGCCACTATCCAACACTTATCCTACTGTTGCACTCAATGGAGTGGGAATAGTAATTTTTAACCCTCCGCTATCCAACACTTTCGTCGCTACTGTTGCACTGATTGTATTGAGAAATTTACATTTAAATATTTATTTAATAGTTTAATGTTTTCATTTATTATAGATTTTAGTTTTTTCATACATTAAATAATTCATATATATTTTTATTTTTTACATTATTTTAAACTTAACATAAATAAAAAAATTGTTTATTAATTGTTTTAAAGTAAATATATATGGATAAATTGTTATGTTATTGTGTTGTTTTTTAAATTACGTTTATTTATTTTATTTTGTTAACATTATATTTAATATAATTATTATATATTATTTTATTTTATATTTATATAAAAGTCGATATTTTATACATCTATATTTTTTACATCAATTTTTTTGTCAATATTTTTGTACTTACCTGTTTAAGTAAAGGAGTCGATATTTTTGTTGTCTATATTTTTTACGCGATATTTTTAACATCGATATTTTTTACATCGATGTTGTGTCAGTGAACTGATATAATATGCAGATTTTGCAAGAGGATCTTTAGTCTATGTATTCTGTTCAGAGAATTTATTCCTTCTGGACTAATGTATTCGCAAATTGAGTTCCACTAATGGTGACCTGAGGAAGAAAGAGTTGCTCGGTCCCAGGACCCCGTCTTCCTTCCTTGAAGGTCCTGTATAACTAGAGCCGTTACTGAGTTTCCACCTAAAGCTACGCAGTACAGGATGTAACATCTTGCCCTCATTTCTCCATAAACACAGATAGCTTATGAGAGATTGGGGCGATCTGCTAGCTCTTAATGACTTACAACAGTGAGGTTTGTGTGAGAAGTGTTATAATTTTGGAAATGAGACATACTTCCGGTGACTTAGTGTTGGTCTGAGGTAGTGGAATATATAGTCCATTTATTGTGAAACTTGCACTGGGCTGTCACTGAAAGTGTTGCTTATTTTTCTGTGTCTGCTGTGACACACTGGGACAAAGTGTCCAGTTGATATGTAGGTGTTGGTGGCTCCCCATTTCTTGTCAGCATATACTTCCTTGCTTTTTGATCTCTTTCCATGTTGAAGTACAGTTGTTTTAATGGATTGTTTCTCACTTGAAGGAGGTGTGCTTTAAGTGGTCTTTTAAAGAACCTATCTGAGAGACATGTCCATACCAGATTACCTCTGATGCTTCTCACTTGGCACATGGCTTGATCTATGGTTATTCTACTACATCTCAGAGTTGCATTATGTATTTCCTCTGGGCCATTCCTATTTTAATGTATTTGAAATACCCAATGTGGTAAGCATGTAACCAGGCTGTGTAGCAAAGCTATGGCTGCCAAGGATGCCATGTGTACCTAGAAGGAACCTGAAGTATTCACCCATCACTAGCTGGTTTTGATCTGAGTTAAGTGATCTAGGGCAATCTGGTGCCAGGCCCAGCCCTTAGCATATTAAAGATTAGTAGCTATTCTGGTGCAATGGCTTAGTTGACCTCTGGTCAATGCAGCCTTTTTCAAGGTGTTTTCTGCCATTGTATCTAACTTTAAGAACTATATCTTCTCTTAAATTATGTAATTTGAGGCAATCATCCCTCTGTGGCTCTTGTGTGAGACATCAAACGCTTGCACAGGGTATTTGGTACTTCTATTTTGGTCCCATTAGTAAGACTGTTGTGTAGTTTTCACTAATCTGTAGGAACTGCGTGTTTGTGGATTATATAAACTTTGGGATGGTGACAGACTGATTCTGTCTACCCGCTCAGGATATCTTGTCCCATAGACCAGCTAGCTCACTGTGCCACCATAAGGAAGCTGTCTTTATTGTTTTGTTTGAACACCTCCAGTCCTCAAAGTCAACACTTACAACACTCTTCAGATTATTTCTTTCTGTTTTACGTTTTTCGGGGTATAGTTATGTTCCTTATTTTCTAGTCATATTTCTACCCAAGCAATCTGAGGAGATTGGGCGGGTACTTCAGTAGACTTGCTCGACATGAAGGGATATTGTCTCACATTGTAAGGGTAGTTTATTCCATTGGATGAACACTTTTTGGCACCCTAATGGAAACCATTGATATTGGATTATGATAGGCTTGGCTTCTTTAATCGCACATGATATTGCTTGTTGCTCCACTATGTAGTTTGCAATGGTATAACTAGTTATATTCAAGCTATCATTTTCATAGCAACTTGCTACTTGCTTAATAGCATTGTTGAGGAACTTCCACTTGTCTTTCAAGCCCACCATATTCAGTCTCTCATCTGCTCCAGACCCTGACAAATAGCATTGAGAAGACTTCTTCGACATGGCCTCCATATAATTAGTGCGATGAATAGCTTCTTGTCCTAGAGTTGTGCATTCAGTTTCTTGAGATTTGCTTCACTTATCGCTGGACAATAGCCACTGTGCAAAATAATTCCCTACAATTATAATATGTGATTTCAGTAGCATACAGCACTGAATTAATTCTCAAATGTGCAGAGCAACATTTCGAAGTGCTGCCATAATGTCTGTAGTTTGGACATATAAAACGACAGGAGCCAATGAAACAAAGTGTACCTCTTTTTGTAGCAATCCAGCATGGTGGAGGTCAGATGGCTCTATTCAATTTACTGAGACAGATTTGATAGAACAGAGGAGACTGTATTTTTCTGCAGCAATCATAGTTGCTAGTTGCACCGTTAATTTTTGCCCCCATCTCTCAAGGCTCAATAGGCAAACACAATGTTTGGACAATACATACTTTTCAGGGGAATGACTAGTGCCATGCACACAATATTTAGGCCTCTCTTGGACTTGCATATCACCACAGCACACATAAATCCTAAATGCAAAGCATTGCATGCACAGAATGAAAGCTGTGTGGAAGCAAATTCCACAACTGATTATTTTGTACTCATAATTTATGCTAGAAAGACACAAATTCAATGTTTATACTGTGTTTAATATGATGTAGTTTTATAGCTGACATAAGTAGGCCAAGACGTGTTTTCAATTGAACTTTAAAATGCGTGTGATCCTGTCTTGTTTTTTCTTTCTCTGCCTGTGCACAGAGAAGCCTCACATGTGACCTTTGTTGTTTGATTCATTTTATGAATTCAGTTAGCTCTACAGTCTTGCTTGCACTGTAATATTTTTAAAATGTATTAGTTCCTGTTCCTGATATACCTAGAGAGGAAGGATATACAATGCATACAAGGGAAGGCTCTTCATTTGGCCAAATGGAGGTGTTGTTTATATTTCTGAATGTGATTTTGTTGTATGGCATATTAAAGGATTAGTCAGTAGAAGTGGAGCAAGCTTCATTATACCATGCGTTTTCAGTTCTACAATTAGATATCTCAATGTAACTTTTATGTGGAACAGTGATTATGGTTTCTCTGTCTAAAAGTTTATAAAAACTTATAATTTGGGAAATGAGCCAGGGATTTCCTCCTGCACCTTCAGAGGCAGACGTCATGTTAAGCCTTGCATCGATCAGAACATATAATATTTGTCATGTTCTTCTCTCTTACCTTACAGAGCAGTCCTTATGATAAATTATCTTTGACTTCCTTATTGCCCTGTGCTAAACAGTAAACAGTTCTGGCTAACAATTAGATTTGGTCTCACCTTCCAATGACAGTAATATTTTTCATTTATATGTATTTGAATGTATTAATGAATTGACTAACCATCGCCTTTTGCCTACTGTAATGACATCTTATGGTTTAAATAAACATTCATGCTTTGTACTTTGATCCTTGTCTTATGTGAATTTTCTTGTGTGGATGTTCATATGTATATTCTCTGGGTATGATTTTACAACTGTGCTTTGAGCTCTCATCTTTAAAGACTCACTCACAGCCCTGATCCATCAATCAACCCTTTTGATGGTCTTGGGTTGCTTGTGTTCTAGTTCAGGGAGGACCTAGCGTGGCAGTTCAGGCTGGACTGTTCCTATTGAACAAGTGTTGAGATTGATTTGCATATGGCTGGGTCCAAACTGAGGTGGAATGGTGGGCAAATAAATGATGGGTTGGAATGTTGGCCTGGGTGATTGCCAGTGGTTAGAACAGCTGCCTAAGTGGCAAAAGGGAAGAATTGCTGACTGGACAGTGGGTACACAAGCCTGGAGCAGGGTGAAAATCTAAATTAATAGGAATATACTCAGCAGCTTGCTGACCTCAAAATAGACTTCAGGAATTTGCCATAGAAGAAAGAAGTAATACTGGCCAGGGAGCACGGAAGGCATTGCCCAATTCAATGTATCCACTGGACTCACAATATATCAAGGGGCCATGCTGTTTCCTCAGCCACACTAAACCTTGAGCCAGGAGTAGATAAAACCAATGCTGTATGCCATAAAGCACTCCAACAAGGATTTACAATTGGCAGTCCAAGCAACTACAACTGTAGTTACAAGAGGGCTCTCTGCTAACAACATACAGCATGCATAGGCACAAAGGTACAAGCATGGCTTGACATAATGCAGAAGCATGGGGTAGTGACACACTCTTCAATAGCACCTGAGTGTACCAGCAGAAGTAAATGTGCACTGCCTTGGAGGATTAGCATCATGCTGACATGACAAGGTTAGTGTTTTTCTCCTACCATAATATACTGGTGAAACTCCAAACACAAGAGGTGGTGGCTGGCAGGGAACGCGGGTGGCGGGGTCGGGGAAAGACAATATAAAAACAAAACTCTTGCCTCCTCACTGCTGCCGTCTTTCATCAGTCGCTGCTTTGCTTCCTGACGAGTCCCGAAAACAGGAAGCAGAGAGGCTCCCCTAAGCCAATCACGATGCTGCAATTCAGCCTTGTGACTGGTCTGAGCATTGTGCTTTGGCGCTCAGGCGGGGACTGGGAGCCTGTGCTTGGTCTCCACCCAGGCTGTGTATGACAGCCTGTTGGAGAACATGCTAAGTACGCATGACTGTTTGGCCGTCCCAAGACAGCCAGCCAACCAGTCTTGCGCACTTATTGTGAACAAACCACTCTTCCTCCCAGGCTGTGACACCAGGCCCGCCCCGCCCTAACCCAGCCCTGTAGCTCCGAAAAATAAAATGACAATAACAATGTTATTATCTGACAATAACAATGTTATTATCATTTTATTTTTCCATTTTCCTGCTCTTAGAGCTGTGGGCGATGCTTCTCCGCCTTAGTGGAGGAACCGTCCCTGACCACAAGATATGACCAACAGCAGGTAGTAGTCACAAGATTATATTTTCCTTATTCTGATTATCCCTCGCCACGTCCTTAAAGGGTGTCCAGCAGAAGTGTTCTCTAACTGCCCCACATTACCTCCTTTTCATCCAACTGGAAGGCTGTGCAAGTTGAGTGGCCTGTTTACTACTGCGCGACTGGTATTCACCTCATAATATGACATTTTATCATATAAAGAACCACCAGTCAGGTGGTGCAAATGCTGCCCTGGTTGCTTATGTAGTTTTTCAGGCCTTTGCTCTATACTTATCCCTGCATGGGCCCTGCCAACCACATGGGTTTTGCATGAGTAGTACCAGCATGCCTTTACCGCCTACACTCATTAGTGAAGCAAGCACTTAGGATAAAGTCTATAACAGACCCTCTCTCTGAAATGTCTTTCAGTTCTTTCCTTAAAGAGGTAGCCATGAAATGAATGCAGCAAGAATCATGCTGTGTATAAGTGTAGCTGTATGAAATGATAAGTGATCACATACTTCAGGCCTGGTGACTTAGTGGACTAATGCGTCCACTGTAGGGGTCTTTGTTCAACCTCGTGGTCACAGGTTCATACCCTGGTGGGTCCACTCAGCCTTTCATCCTGCTGGGGTTGGTAAAATTAGTACTATTGGTTAACAATAAACATCTGTTATTCAGCACCACGATTCCAGTGAGTGAATGTGCTCTTTAGAAATACACGTTATGCTATAATGGTCATAAATGTCCCTAGTCTGATTTGCACCTTACCTTTTGCCAGGTAGAAATGGATGATTAGGCCAGATCAAACTTATAGGAGGACATACATCTATGCAAATCAATGCTGCCCTCCCATATGTGATAGACACACTGCACAATAGACTGCTCTATGCACGTCTGAGTGTGTTTTGCATAGCAGCATCTGTATATACACAGCACACATTGTAATCGCAAGGGTGGCCTTGAGGCATGAATTGAGGCAAACAATTTTTCCAACATACATCTGCGAGGGGTATCTTCAAGCTGAAAAATACTTGAGGGCTCCTTTCCACTGCCATCAGGTGTTAGGAACCCAATGTCCATGGCCTTTTTCAACCATGGTTTGTCTACGGGCCCTTGTGTCATTGGAGGGATAGACAGCTGGTGTCATGCCTCACCAACACAAGGTGGTGCTGTGATTTTTTTTTTCTTTACCACAAACGTACTTGCCCAGCGATGCCTGCTGAGATTGGGGCTTGAATGCCATTTAGACTTGTGGTTCTTTAATATATCACCTGAGGCAATGTGCTGTTAGTTCTGCAAGGATATGTTTCTTTTTCTGTCTCTCTTTTTAGGTCAAGCCTGGGCAGTGCATGCACTGCCCTGCGAGGCATGCTGTATTACAGTATGGACTTGAAGCCCTGTCCACTCTCCACCCATATTTGTTATTGGCTTGTTTCATTGTCCTTCGTAAATGCTGCCTTCTGATTCGTTAATAGGCATGTTAGTCCCTCATTAGTACCGCCTTGTCTTAATTTGTAACCTCCCATAAGGACTGGCCCTTTTACTTCGGCTGTTACACAGTACGTCTTATTTAGTCTGTAAGCACTATTTTCTTTAATGAGTTTTTCCTACTGCAGGCACCACATGCTTTCCTGCAACATTCAGCGCGCCATGCATGCTTTCACTTTCCAAGCAATGGGTCTCGCATTTACAAGCGTTTGAGCTACTGGCATTGTACATGACAATGCCTTTTATTTATATGTTAGACAGATAAATAAAAGGCGTTGTCATTTACAATGCCAATAGCTTAAACTCTCGCAAATGCGAGATGTATGGCATTGCAAATGCTTGTTAAATATAAAGCTCTGTGACACAGCTCTTGCAGTTTTTTTGCTGATGGTAATCAACCATCCATCAGTCCGTCTGAATGTTCGTCCCTCAGTCTGTCCGTCCGTCCGTCCATCCATCCATCTATCTAGGTATATATCTGTTGTCTGTTTGTCTATCTATCTCTGCCTGTTAAATTCTGGAAGTACACGCCTTATAAATCAACGAGTATCGATATTCTGGATCTAATGCTGTGATGGGGTAGTGTGAGGTGGAAGTGTTCATGGACAAAGAATTCATTTGCAACAAACATTTTGATGCTGTATTCTATCTATCTATCTATCTATCTATCTATCTATCTATCTATCTATCTATCTATCTATCTATCTATCTATCTATCTATCTATCTATCTATCTATCTATCTATCTGTGGTTAGACTTATTGCAAGCATCCTCACATCACCTTTCATTCGTTCGATGTAAAAAGCTCTGACAGCTGCCTAAGTGGCAAAAGGGAAGAATTGCTGGCTGGGCATCTATCTATCTCTGCCTGTTAAATTCTGGATGCCTGGTGCAATAATATGTATCGAAATTCTGTAATCTAATGCCGTGATGGGGCATTGTGAGGTGGAAATGATGATGGGCAACTATTTCAATTTGCAGCGAACATTTTTCTGATATGTTGTTTACGTCATCTTGTCAAGAATTGAAGTAAAGAACAACATGCTCTGTTTAGCCCTGAAACAAAATACTGCACAATTACTCTGCAGGGACTTTGAAATCGTTGAACAGCCTTCAGCCTCTTTTACAGGCAGAGAGTTTAAGTAATGCACTTCTTTCAACAGGTGCGCGGGTTATATAAGCACCCAATTGTAAAGAAACACTCTAATTCTACTGACCTCACCTGCAAAAAAAGGGAAGCGAGATTCTTTAACTGCAACAAAAAGACTACTATTTATTTTACAAGGCGCAGCTGAGCACTCAAATAGAGGTTGTTGTTTCTCTCCCAACACATAGGGCCTTCAAAACTATTAACAAGCTCGAATCAATAAACCTCGCCTAGGAATGTTCCCCGCAGCTCCGGCTGCTGCAGGAAGGTAAGGCGGGCACAGCAGGCCTCGTGCTGCCTTCCAGGCTGCAAGGCAGCGCGCGCTCTCTCTGAGGAGTCTAATTTGTGCTTCTGAATGTACTGGATGCCAGGCAGAGGCGAAATATAAAGCAGAAAAGCATGTTCAGACTAAAAAAACACATAATTCTCGCTTGAGCAGGTCATTCTGATGCCTGTATTTCTTCATGCTAGCCAAGCTTCTCGCCAACGATTTTGTGCCATTGTGGCAGACGTTCAGTTAATTGTTTTTTATGACACTGGTAGCTGAGTAAATGTGAGTTGTTGAAGATTAAGGGGCAGAAATAGCACCCAGGCTGCTTGCAAGCTCAGAACATTAAGGCTATGGTATTTATTTTAAATCTACCACTTATTCTTTTTCAAACAATGCAGGCTGGCAGCCAAATCACACGTCGTGTATCATTTTTTTAAAGAAACCCCCATAATGGGTGGTTGATTCAGAAAATCAAAAGATCAATAGCCCTGTGGAGCAATGGTTCATTTTTTAATAGCACCATTCTTACAACATCATTGATGCGCCGTATTTACAATACGGCGCTCCATGGTGCAAGGATTTACAGATACACTAGGGAATCCTGACGTATTTGGTGGTGCAAAAATGACACATTGTTTGAGTGTGTCGGAAAACTGATGCAACTCCAGCAATGTGTCATGACCCATGGGCAGGTCCCATGTGAAAAGACCTGCGTCAACCCTCACGCCTACTTGAAGCAGGCCTAAGGATTTTGACACAGTCAAGCCATACAATTGGCGTAGTGAAATCTCATAAATTTTACTGCACCAGTTCTACAAGGCTTTTTTTATAGGGGGACGCCCACCCTGCATAGATTATACCTGACCCAGATATAATGTAGCACAGGCCTTTACAAAGTGACACATCTGCCTAGATGCGTTACTTTGTAAATAGGGCACAGTGTGGCGCATTGATTATGCCACCGCAACGTCACAAAAAAGTGGCACAACGGTGGCGCAAGCCCTTCATAAATAGGGGGCATGATTGTCAGAAGCTCCATCCTAAATAGCTAGGATCTTCTGATTTCTAGTTGCTGGCAACCCGGTACCAGACAGACTGCTAGCAGGTTTGTTCCAACAATAACATCTGCCAATGCTCCGCCTTTGGAAACATGGTGGTTTCCCAGATTCTAAATACAGCAGAGAACCAGGGTATTGGTAGGTATGATGGCTCTCTCCATCAACTGATCCTTATATGAACCGGTAAATCCTTCATCTTGATAGTCATGCAAACTCAGATTCAGGGGTTTGCATCCAAAACGCACATAATCTTAGTTTGAACATCTTGGAACAGTGCAATCACGTGCAGCAAATGTATTTTCCACCATTCGAGGTCAAAAACTCATAATGATATGCAGGTTGATTGGTATTTATCAGGTGTGCAAATTGTGCCCAGAATTGTGTAGTCTTCAGATTGTAAGCATTTATTTAAGTTTCTTTCACACTTGCCAGCTTGGTTCACTTTAGAAAACATTACATAGGGTTTGTGAGCCTTGACATGCTATAAACATCAAAGGACTGCAAGAACTTTACAGGCTGCACAAATAAACCTAGGGCAAACAAAATGCCCCCCAGCTTGAGCAATGGGTTTCAAGGTGCTGGACAGATTACATGGCAGGTAGAATAGTCTTTAATATGAGTCTGTATATCCATGGTATGGATCTATCTGATAGACAAGAAATGCTCTAAGTAAGACAATTATGACCACTACCCTTTAGCAAGAAACCATTGGCACCATGTTTTGTGCTTCAACAATGCTTCTGTTTTCCTCCATCTGCTTTACACTGCAGCTAACTCTTTGTCCTTCCCTTACATTTAAACATTTGTATGTTGAGTTCTCTGGGTTTGTGGTAATGGTTTCCTTAGTTAAATATCTGTGCTGTTAAAATCTCGCTATTGGGGAATGATTCTGATCCCCTGGCACTAACAGCAAATTTGCTCAAGATTTTTCTATGGATTCTAGCTGAGAATTCTGGATCTCAAGGTGGTTCATGTTTGGATTGCATCTATTTTGAAATGTACTGGTGCTTGCGCTAAAGGACCTCCTGCTGCACATCCTTCTCATTGTCGACTATCTGAGTGCACCAAAAGCTTGATCAACAGGCCTTGATTTAGCCTTTGCCAAAGCTGATCGGATGTGGGACAAAGAATCACTGCTATGGGCGTTTCTGATCTGGCAGTAGTTGCTACCTGCGACTGAGAAGGATTCTGCTGGGGATCACCTTGCTCATAAGTCCCAAAAGTGGTATGCAACATTTTATTTATTTTTTATTTATTTTATTTATTTATTTATTTATTTATTTTATGTGTTTTTATATAGCGTGGACTTTACCCGAAGGTGTCAGAGTGCTTCACAATAGGAACAGTAATGAAACATGAGGAGAAAATTACAAGTGAACAAATTACAAAAGCAAACGCTAAGTTACATGAGGAAAAAGTGACAATTGTGAGCACACAAAATACAAGAGTTAGCAAACGGTACATTACAGGAGGAAAAATTGACATGTGTGCAGGTTGCAAAAGCGTACAAAGTACAAGTAGAGGTATAATACTGCAATAAATGGCAGACACTCAAACACAAGAACAAACGTTACGTAGGCAATGGTGGCACTTGTGCAAGTATCTAGAGCAAACAAAATGTAAGCGGTAGCAAACAGTGTGTTACAAGAGAAAAGTGATGTGTGCATGTTACAAAAGAGTACCAAACACAGGTAGAAGGATAATACTGCAATACCATTGCTAGTCCTTATCAACCAATCAGAGAGCCGACCTGCGTGTGCAGGCAGCGTGAGCAAGGACGTAACTTGTTATAATCGGTATATATTTATGCCAACGTGCAAGAATTGCGGATTTTCTTTCTTTACTCGGAGAGAGAGTATAAATCAAACTAAGGCATTGTAATAAAGATGCATGTGTAAAGAAACTGAAAACTGCGGAGCTCCCGCCTCATTTAATCCTAAGTCTCCATGCATCGCAACTGGTTCTCCCGTAAAGCGCTCTGACACCTTCGGGCAATGTTCCCACCATTGAAAATCGCACCAAACAAACAGATAAATAAAGTTTAAAGAGAGCGCCTGTGATATATTTGGGGATTCGCATCTGAGGAGAAGTCGCCGAGGGGACACTGTTTGCAGTCTGGGTGCTCTTTGCTGCGGACAGTTGTGGTGTCCCCCGACTTCCCCACCCCCTATTTCTTCCAGTACATCACCGTTCGGAGGAGCCTGTAGACATTAATTAGACCCCCCAGAGCCCCCACCCCTGTAAGGAGGAGGCGCCGAGCAGACACTGTTTGCAGTCTGGGTGCTCTTTGCTGCAGGCAGTGGTGGCAGCCACCCCGGTCAGAGGAGCCTGTGGACATTAATGGTACCCCCACTGCCCCCCTGTGAGGAGGAGGCGACGAGGAGACACTCTTTGTAGCAGCCATAGGGCAACAGGCTGGTAAACCAAGGCGGCTCGGCCTCGGAGGACCAACAGTGCGAGGAAGGAAGGAAGGAGGGATCGGTAAAAAAAAGAAGGGGGGTGGTGCTGACGTTCTAGGAATCCCCAATCTCCTTCTCAGGGGTCCTACCAATAAGTAGTCCATTCAAAAAGCAGCAAAGAAATCAACAGAGAATCTGAAATATGAAAAGACATCTTTATTACAATTCAATTGTGAGGCTACGTCGCCCAGCCACGCCTAAAAGCGACTGAATGAGATAGCCTGCTGAATGGTCTGAGCACAGGCCCTTTATACAAATTATTATGCCCTAGGCACATATTTGAAGTACATTCCCAGAACGTGCACACAGATGCAAAACCCACTTTCAAGATAAGTCCAGGCCATAAACAATGTCCACATAATGAATACATTCTTTAGCTGACAAGGCTGGCTAAGCCCAAAACGGTAAGATCACAGCCCATGTCATGAATAGCTCGTGGAGGCAGGAGCAGGAACAGATGGAAGTAAGATAAGGCAGGGTGTGTGTGCGATGAAAAGGTTTATGGCATGATGCTATCTTGCTCGGCCACTGGGAGAGGAACTGACCAAACAGGTCCGGCCTGGGGCAATGGTTCCAACATGCTCAGGTCAGGGGAAAGTCAATCAAGGTGTACGTGGCCTTTTGGAATCGAATTTAGCTGTGTGTTATAGCCTATGTAAAGGGCAACACACAAAATGGCTGCCAAGGGTTTCAGAACGAAAATGACGATTTCGAGGTGAAATTGTTACTGGAATATAACGAAAATGCTTGTACATAGTGTACTAGCCATTCTCGGTCTTTTGATATAAAAATCGTCATGCCACGACAAAGTTTATTACACGAGTCCAGAATTTTCAGTACCACAGACGCGCCTTTTGCCCTTACATAGGCAATAACCTATACTCACGCTAGTCTGAGTCCAGATCTATATTTTATAAAAATCCTCAAGATGTTACTGAAGCATAATCCTATTACCTAGCGACTCTCTCGGGACAGGTCTCCCTACACACGCAGTAGCACAAAGGCCTATCTGTAGTATGTGGTACAAGACCACACGCCCAACAATCAGTGATGTTCAACTACTAACTGGTGTTGATGCAGAAACTGTACAAGAGGACAAGAGGAAAATCAGTAAACTCTGATCTCCTAACTATCCGTGTTCGGGAAAAATCTGGAAAGATGCAAAGAAGTAGAAGTAGGAAAAGACATAGGTTTGGGAGGTGGGTGCAGATGTGAATTGGGCAGCAAAAACAATCCCACCCATAAAAGACAATGCCTGTTTAAAACACACTAGAAAACACGTCATTAAGAACATACAGACAAAGTAGTGACCGCTATTACAAATGAATCATAATTTTCCACAACCCTAAGCAAACGTAAATCCTAAAATTATCTAGTACATTTTAGGTCTTCCAAAGCATTTCTGTAATTCATTATATGCTCAAGTGAAACAGTGGTGCCCTCATTAATGCTCTGAGGTGAAAAGGGAATACTCTTTCACAGAAAATGGACGTTATTCTGCTTTTACTAAACAGAATAGTACTTTTAAAACAATGCCAGCAAAGCTGCAAAAAATTAGTTACCAAACTCCAATTCTATACAAGCTCACAGAAAATACCCAGAGTCCGTCAAAGCCTCTGCTGGCAGGCTTCTATTGTCCATCAAATTCGCTTCCAGTGTCTTCTTCGCGTTGGGCCTCTTCATTCAGGCTCTTCATGACTCAGTATCCGTTGGAGTGCCCTCCTGGCAAACACTCATAGCTCAATTACAAAGTCTCAATGTCTCAAGGCAGTGCACCAGTGTCTCTTCTTCGTGGCAGACACTACAAATGATGTGCCCTTCATTGATCAAGGGCACAAAGCATTTCATGCAGATCCAAGCACTACTGAGAAACAACCCAGCAAGATCAGCAGCACTTTCAGACTCCAACACTCATCATTGAGTGTCAGAGGACGCTCAAGCTGCTCTCTCATGGGCACCGGAATGTAGTGCCTTTTTATCCTCAGGTGCACTGCCTTTCCGCTGGAGCAAAGGAAAAGAGGTGTGTGGGGGGCCAAAAACTCAGGCCAAGGGGATCAGGGGACCGCGCGCTGTCAGAGGTTCAAGCACATGACAGTTGAACAAACTGAACAAATTGGATGACAGCCCTGCCATCAACAACAGGGATCCTTCACATCTTTGAAACCAGCTCCTCTTTTCTTTTCTTTTTACAACGCCTTCTGATGAAACAAATGGCTTGCTTGGGAGGTACCATTGGGGGCACGCTGATAATCGCTGTCACGCTGACGATTGCTGTCACACTACTTTCTGGTTGCAGGAATTGTAGAGCCAAGAAGTCTGTCTTTCATCTGTCACTGATGGAGAGTGGGCTTAGTCTCGATCACAGGTCTGCAGGGTATCACTCTTCCTTTGACTCTGGAAGATCCCGCAGAACCTAGTGATATAGGAAATGTGACACAACTGTTAGTTTCCTTCAAATCAAGCACAAAAACAGTTCATGGGTTTTAACAAGGGGACTGCAAGCAGGTGGCCTGCAATCTGCAAGGGAGTGGCCACACGCCATTGGTCTAGAATGCACTGTCATTTTCAAAAAGCAATTTTCAAACATAAAGGCAGTAGGCAAAACGGTGTCTCTGGGCTTTTCAATTGGGTTTTTGTGTGAGAGCATATCCTTCCCCATCGAACGGTAAATAACTACATGAAAATTCTATCTAAATGGATGTTTTTACATATGGTGGCATTGTCTAATGGTGCAAATACATATTTTCCTCAATGATTAAGCCTAGGTGTTCTAAATTCCTTATCTAGAACATCTCAAATAGAGAAATGACATAATACAGATTATCAAGGACATGAAGAAAAATCCCTTTAAAAGTTGTGCATTAAGTGCACTATGCAATACAAAGGCTAATGATCAAATGTGCAGACAAAAGGACACGAACTAGAGAGTCCCTTGTATTTGTATGATTAGAACACATCTGATCCCACCAAAAATTAAAGCAGCAGGAACAAAAGAGAACTGAGGGATTAAAATAGACATTGAAATTTTGTCATGTTCAAAAGGTAAACTTAAGATATCTCCTATTGAGATGAAAAACGTGTCTTACTATAACATTGGGTCAGTTAACCAGCCTGTCACTACCCCGACAATCAGTCTGAAAAAAACATTATACATAACATGGGGGATCCCTGATACATCACTCTAGTCTAAAAGTGTGCGCATAAACAATACACCCATAATAATAAATGGGCTGACTGGTGAAAGGAATATGAAAAAGGGAAATGGAAATAGGACACAACTAAAATCCCCAATAACTAAGCATGATGCGACGTCGGTCAGGGGAGAAGCAACAAAAGAAAAATCTATAGGAAGAACATAGTGCAGAAATTTGGACTCTACCACTGGCCCTTACACCATATACGGTAATGTCAGTTAATGGTCCAGTTCCTTCTGCAGGGAAAAAATTAAAAGTTTAGGTCACCTTTAACAAGAGCCACAAATTTATAATTTCATCCTTAGGTCCAATCAAGGATACATAAATTTAGAACTACCTGGTCCATAAGGGAGAGGGTAGTATCATGACTCCTGTATATCTTTTATTTTACTTCAATACTATTATGGCCAAATTTTGACATACACTGGTGAGGTGTTGTCTATTCGTGTCCACAGCATGCAAACATCATGTCTGTGAAATTTAGTATCAACACAAATTTTACCTAATTATTGTAAAAGTGACACATATCGTCATACATGCCTCCTTGCAATAAAGGCAAACTTGTAATAATTTCTTAAGTAGCAACATAAAACACAACCAACATATACCAAGCCATCAAATATACATGCAGTATAGCAAGCACAAAAAGGCATGGACAAATTACAATAGCACATGTAAAGAAGCAGTGACGCATGTATTCATGCAGCCCAAAACCCAGAAATGCAGGCCTGCTTAATTTGTCAGGTTTAGAATCAAAATCAAAATTGCACCAAAATTATACTTTCATTTAGTCTCAAAAATTACACTTTCACTTACTCCCACCTTTTTGACAGGAGATCACCAGCACTGGAGATTGAACTGTCAAATAAAACTTACAGCAGGAACGGTTCATAAAGGGAAAATGCTAAATCATGGGAAAAAAAACACACAAACATTTCCTTGCAAAGAAGTCATAATAAAAACCCATCTCTTTTTAACATACTGCCAACCATCTTCCATAAACATACTAAATCCCAACTTTCCAAAAGTAAAACACATTCACAGACACTCTACGTCCCCTGCGCCAGAATGCCCTGAGGTCCGAAAGGCCCTCAGCAGAACATCTGGTTTCACTTACTCCTAAACCCCCACCTCACTGACCTTCAGGTCAAACTCTGCCTGACATACTCCGTGCGTTCCTTGACCATCCTCCTATTCGTCTTTCGAGCTGAAAAAGGCAAAAAACTGTCCAACTCTTTTTAACCCTCCTATAATCAACCCTATTGAAAAACACATGTTTATAAATGACTTCTTTTAGTGGCTAAAAATTCATTTATGCTTAGATTATTAAAACATTCACTGTGAAGAATTTGCTGAGCACAACAACACAACATACCAGCTTAAAACAACTGCTTGTTACCACCCTATGCAATAATACTAATTTCATCAACCCTAAACATGAATGTCCAAGTAGGCCCTGCCAAAGCTAGAACCTTCCATCCTGATATTAAACAAACCCCGTGCACCAGTCACATTGGCTCACTGAGGCAGCATAGCAACCCCAAATAAGAATAACTGGCAAACTTGTATGATACCTAAATGTATGTATTAACTAAAGCCTAAGACACTGTGAAAGTTACTCTAATGGCAAGAATGCCTCTTTAAATAGTCTAATTTACCCATTTTCGACTTTGGAATTTAGGGAACTTAAAAGTTAATATCCTATGATTGCTTTACATATTAATCATCCTCAGAATGTCCTTTACACATGACAGAAGTTGAACATTGGGCATCTCTCATGTAAATCCTAAAAAAATGTTTAACGCCTGCGCCAAGCGAAAACCAACATGCAAATTACCTAACTATTCAGTAACACATAACTTAAATCAAATTTTAATGCTAGGGGGTCATAGCATGAGTACTAAGCTTTATAAATATCAAAAAACGATATTAAAAAGCACTTATTTTTTTCCAGAAAATTTTCCATAATTAATCATTTTTCTTTCAAAGAAACCAATTATCTTTTAATGAGAATTCCACATATAAAGGTAAGTTGCATCCCTTGCCTATAATTTTAGACGAGTTCATTTATGCGCCGAAGCACAAAAACCTAACTTTAAACATGACATTTTCCTGCGTCACATTTCTGCGCCACTTTCATTTAAATGGACGGTTATGCAAAGTTCCACCCATCTTTAACTGAAAAAGTGCTGGCTGAATGAACATTCCTATCAAATGTACTGCAGCTGAAAGGCTTGCCTGTAAACATCTAATACAGTGCAACTAAGAAAAAATGCTGTTTATTTATTTTTGCAAAAATAGACAATTTCGTTTTTTTCTTTTTGGGGCCTTATTTATATCCATTGAATGTTTTTCCTAATTTTATCCTTTTTAAGCGTGTAACGGCAGTTTTGTATGCGTGCATATACTAATGCATGTAAGTACAAAAATGTTATAAATTCGTTTTTCTATAAAACACACAATTTATTTTTGAGGCCTTTCATATTCCTAGTAAATGCGAATTTTAACTTTATCTAATTTTAATCCTTTAACATTTTGCACATATGCGTTTTGCTTAATGTATAAATTAAATAGCAACATATAGCGATTTTAGCATGTCGCATGGTAAACTGCTGCATTGTTCATGTAATTTTCGACCTAATATTAATTAATCCAACATTTCACTCAACAAACTGAAAAACATCAAAACTCTTAATACACACATGAGCTCATTTCAAACAGAAACAGAAAGTGTTCAAAACATTCAGGACACACAATACAGCGCTTTTAGGCATTTTGTTTCATAAATTCGCGCCAACGCTATTCACAACAGAAGTTACAGTAACGGCAAAAACCACATTTAAACACACATGGAACCCACAGGTCAATACATAGGACTGAAACAGGACAGCCCAGACTGTACTCAAAACCCAACCATTGTAGCTGTAACCATATTTACAAGAAACACTTCTCAATAGTGTTCAAAAAGACTGCATAAACAGCTCAACAGACCACTGTATGTGCAGGAAACCAAAAATACACTTAATACACTAGCTTTAGGTGGCAGAACACCAAAAATCGTTTTGCATGTAAAATTGCCCAGAGCAAAGGATCCTTGTTTTGCATTATGTCATATTTTAATTCCCTGGGGATACAAACATCACCAAGGAAGAAATATGTTTTTAAATCTAAACCTTTTTAGATATTCCCTTTAGGGGAAGCCGGCAAATCCAAACGTATACCAAAGTTGGCCAACACAAAACTCCAAATATGCTAAGATCAGGCATCCTATATCCCACTAATCTAGCTTCTAAACTTCAAGGGGTTATCTCTATCGATACACTCGTAAATTTTCAAGACCCTCGGTTATTGAAAATTGCAATATTCAAATAATCTTAAGCGCAATACCAAAGAACTGGGAGCGACCCAGTTATACTCCAAAATAAAGCAGATGGAGAAAAGTCTCTTCATTATCCGCCTACACAAATTGCAATTCGCATATCCAAACCTATACAAACCTTCAAAGCTATAGCAAACAAATAGTTGTCCAAATTCTAACTGCCAAGTTCTAACTGCAAAAAACACACTTAAGCCAAAATGGGTTCCTCAGTCGTGAGTGACACCTTTTGGAGAGTTTATGTCAGAAAAATCAAAAATATACTGGGCCGCAAAGACAGAGAATCCCCCAGAACCTCTGTGCACAGTACCTCTTGTAGTAGATTTCTGTCTTGCCTTCCCCTGTAGATTTCTGTCCTCTGAAAAGTTACTTCTCCAGATAATCACTGCTTGACGAGGCCCGCTGTTGGGGCGCCATTTGACGTTCTAGGAATCCCCAATCTCCTTCTCAGGGGTCCTACCAATAAGTAGTCCATTCAAAAAGCAGCAAAGAAATCAACAGAGAATCTGAAATATGAAAAGACATCTTTATTACAATTCAATTGTGAGGCTACGTCGCCCAGCCACGCCTAAAAGCGACTGAATGAGATAGCCTGCTGAATGGTCTGAGCACAGGCCCTTTATACAAATTATTATGCCCTAGGCACATATTTGAAGTACATTCCCAGAACGTGCACACAGATGCAAAACCCACTTTCAAGATAAGTCCAGGCCATAAACAATGTCCACATAATGAATACATTCTTTAGCTGACAAGGCTGGCTAAGCCCAAAACAGTAAGATCACAGCCCATGTCATGAATAGCTCGTGGAGGCAGGAGCAGGAACAGATGGAAGTAAGATAAGGCAGGGTGTGTGTGCGATGAAAAGGTTTATGGCATGATGCTATCTTGCTCGGCCACTGGGAGAGGAACTGACCAAACAGGTCCGGCCTGGGGCAATGGTTCCAACATGCTCAGGTCAGGGGAAAGTCAATCAAGGTGTACGTGGCCTTTTGGAATCGAATTTAGCTGTGTGTTATAGCCTATGTAAAGGGCAACACACAAAATGGCTGCCAAGGGTTTCAGAACGAAAATGACGATTTCGAGGTGAAATTGTTACTGGAATATAACGAAAATGCTTGTACATAGTGTACTAGCCATTCTCGGTCTTTTGATATAAAAATCGTCATGCCACGACAAAGTTTATTACACGAGTCCAGAATTTTCAGTACCACAGTGCTGTCTCCGGAAGATGATGAAAGGGTTAGGTGATCAGAGTCTGGGTGTGATAAAAGGGAGAGGTTGTCCAATGTTGTGCAATGTGAGCATAATGCCATGACAAAGGAGCACTGTAATGACATATGGTAAAGATGCTGAGAAGGTACTTGTAGAGTATTTTCTACATTGTTGTCACTGGGAGATAAAGTATTCTCTGTACCTAAGGAAGGCGGTTCAGATTGAACAGAAGAAAGTTCAGCATTTGAAGAAATGAGCATTTGCTGGCAGAGAGACATATTTCTAGTTTATAAAATACATCCTTACCACTTACAAATGAAGTCTCCTTCTTCTAGCTAAAGAAGTGATGTTTGGTGCATTCAACGAATACACCTACAAGTCAATAACATATTAGAAATAAATAAATATCTTTAGATAAACTGGTGAGATTGAACCTCTGGAGTGAGAACATTCTAAATGGTGTGGAGAGGGGAACACATATGCAGCAGTGTTGTCAGGTAAAAGGGATAAAACCCTTCCAATCAGGCCTTAATAAATTACCACCATAGACTTTAAAAATGTAACTTAGTAAGAAATTGGACGATTAATTGGGGTGGGTGACTAACTATCTCAAGGAATATCTACAACCCATGCCAGAGTAACCCACTAAAGGTACTAAAAAAACTAGACCGTAACTTCCTGGTAGCTATGGCACAGAGCAGACAGGCTTAACTTAGAGGCAATGTGTAAAGTATTTATGCACCTCCAAAACAGTAGTGAAGTCAAAACCCAACACAAGAGAATTCCCAAAAGAATTTTATAAAAATAGAGTAAATGTTAATAAATAAGATGTCACTGAAATGACAAAAAGCTAATAAGGGTAACTACAGATGTGAATTTTAAAAGTTTTAAGTAGGAATAGAGCCAAGAAGCACAAAGTGCCAGTGATAGTTAATGGTCGCGGTAGACCAGGACATAGGCGCAATTTGACTTTGGCCGAGATAGAGCACAGGCCGAATATACCAACCAGGTCCTTCCTGGCCCAAGATTTTACCTTCTGGCTTTAGTCCTTAAAGTCCCAGTCCACCATAGGAGTACACTTCTAAAGCCTTCCAAAACCTCAGGAGAGGTATTTAGAGACTCACAGGGTGTCCGGTAGTAGGATTCAGTCCAGGTCCAGTTGCCAGTTGTCAGTTTGTCAACTGCAGCAAGAGCCTCTTGTAGCATATTGTATCCCTGTAGCTTAAACAAGAGGTCAGTCTTATGACCTGGAGTCTACTTCTTTCTCCTGGGCACAAGAGAGAGCAGATCCAGGCCTTCAGGTTTCCTTTCAGGTCACAGACAGCAGGTCCACTTCTCATTTGTTCTCTGCCCCTTTAGGTCAGACTATTGTGTGCTTCTGTGAAGCATTTCACACCCTTTTCACAGCGATTTAAATGCTAATCCTTGGCTGAGAGAAGTTTGAGAACAAATACAAATTAGCCTCCAGGAACTTCAAGCAGGAAAAAGGTAACTTTCTAAAAGTTACTCTTCCTTAATATTTACTTCAGTTTCAATAATCTTGTTTCAGCAGTAATCCTTACAATATAGCACATGTTAGAGTTAATATATACAATTAAATTAAATACATCAACAAAAGTGATCTATAAAACTTATAAATTGTCAATTAAACATTAGTTCTACATAGAGCAGATGAACACTAATCCTACTAGAAGAAGTACATGTTTCAACAGCCTACAGCTATATAATAATATAAATTACATCGGACTTCAATTAGTACTACTTCACTATCCATAATTACATGGCACAAGCACTCAAGTAGCTTACGCACTTCTACCTATTGTACAATTCATTAATTTGTGGGTGCATGATGATGACAACCTAGGTTCAATTCAGTTGATCAGTTTACCATATACCATCACTACACATCTCGTCTATAGAAAACAGGAAAGTGTGAGAGCATGTACAGTACAAATCACACCCTATTACTAGTAGATAAAAATACTGACAACCATACTATTAATAATAACAATACACATCTTATCTATATAAAAACATCAAAGTGCAAGTGCATATACAAAACAAATTACAACCTATCAGTCTGGGTACTGGTAAACCCACGTCACTGAGCAGTCTCATTACCCCAGAGACTGCCTTGATACTGACTAAAACCCTCTTTTACTCAAGGCCAGCCTGCCCAGAAATATGAAGCTACATTGTTAATCATTATTTCATTATCTGTCCTAAGACAAAAAGCTTAGACTGTACTGCTGGAGCCCACCTCGTAATAACTAAATAAAGGTAGCAGCCATGTGTTACAATCAGTGATTGTGCACAAAAGCTAAAAGTGGAAAGTATTGTACTTCCCCCCAAACATGCAATCACAGTATTCTCTTCTCTTTTTCAGACTTGCACACCCTACAACATATTTCCTAGTGGGGACAATCCCCAATCTAAACTTAATATATAGTGAGTGTTTCAGTTGTGGATGGTTCTGGTCCAGGTAGGCTTTCCAGCCAGGACCTGCTCTACTAAGAACTTAGTCACTCAATGTGCTGGTGGGCCTTATCGCAGCAAACTTTGTTTCATACCTACATTTGTAGTAGCATTCTTTTACAAGGTCTACTGTGTTGCACCCTACCTTGCTTGGGTCCATCTATAAGTCCCCCAGGTGCAGGTCAGTTAGCAAATTCCTCATGCATGCATCCTGTTACCTCGACCTGGACCACCAAATCTATAGACATCCTCCAGTAAACTCAAATATACTGTGGCCTTCTCGTTCCGTACCAGCCTGATTCAATGCAGCACTGTTTTCATTGCTGCCAGATCAGAGATAGGTGTTAGGCCAAGTTCCATATCAACTGCTAACACAGGCTTACAGAGTCCAAACTTTAACAATGGCCTCGACAATAATTTTCTGCCAATTAAAATGGGTCTGGGTTACTGTACCCCCAGAGCTTAGCCCCATAAATCGCAGCTGCCACCACTTTGGGCATATATGTCTAAAGTAGGGTGCTAATTTTTTGGACCCCACTTTTTGCCTGAACTTTAGTACTGCCCGTAATACTGGAGTAAAGTTGTTCTGGCCTTTGATATCTAGGCCTTCCAATTTTGTTTGTCTGTAAATCGTATACCCAGGTAATCATAGAACTTTACGCACTCAATGTGATTGTCTTTTATCAGTAGCTTCCTCTTTAATCCCAGGGACAATCCTAATGCCATAACCTTGGTCTTGCTACAGTTATTGGTGAGGGCCTTATTAGTACAGTAGTCAGCAAAGCTTGCCACTAATCTCTGCATTGTATTCTCCGTTTGGATCAGTAAAACCGCAACATTTACAAAAAGGAAAATTACAACCCTCTGGCCAGCTATTGTGGGGACAACAATAGTATTCTCCAATAGCTGGTCAACCACATTGTTTACAAAAAGGCTAAAATATAGAGGCACAAGCACAAGTTCCTTTCATACACCTTTTCCCGCACTGATTATTTCACTACAATCACCCAAGCCTTGGTCGTGTTGCCGGTGTGTGGGGCCATTATTGCTAAAACAAACAGAGCCCTCTACCCCCTGCATAGCCACTGATTAACACAACCTTGTATGCTCACCAAGGTCAAATGCTAAATTCAGATAAGTGAATGTTAGATTAAAATAATGCTTTTTTATAACTGCATATTTATAGCATATAATGTACAACCAAAAAGATTGATCTCTTGTACCTGACCATGAACTGAAGCCAGGTTGGATCTAACATTTTCACTATCCACTCAGGCTTGGAGTCGATTTAGTGCAACAACTTTTCCAAGAATTGTGCCTGCTTCATCTACAAGGGAAATAGGCCAATGGTTTGAAGAACAACTATGGTCCCTTTACTTGTAATTGGGTACACGAACCATTGATCGCCAGGAATGGGAGATATTATTGCTAGCTATGGATGCATTAAATGCCTTTGTATGTACTATAGCCCACAGGTGCAGGACTTCCTAAAAGAGGTCAGTGGGCACTAGATCAGGGCCAGGCGCTTTATTTTTTTTCATATCCGACCAATGCCTTTTCTACTTCTAGTGGTAAAATGTCCATCAAGGGATAGATAGAACACTGTTTCTCATTGAGTGAGGATAAGTTACTTGCATTAGGATTAGTGCAACTATACAAGTCACTAAAATGTTTACCCACTGTCTTGGACCTATATGGCATTCTTTTTTTATGCAGCTCTCCTCTCTACATGGATAACGACCTCCCAGATCCTCTTAGCATTCTTTGTATACATCTATTTTCCAGTTCTACCCATAGAGCATTCTGTGCTGTTTGATTCTTTGTTCTTAGAAACTGTTTATACTCTCACCTATAGGATTGGAAGAGCCATTTCCGGCCAAATCATGATGACGCTGGTTTAGAGCCTGCAAAACTTTGCACTTCATGTTATAACTTTCCTTATCGTACCAGCCGAGGGAATTGTGCACACTTGGACTCCTCTTCATTATTAACAGTGGCTGCACCCACAGGAGTTTCAATTCATGAACCATTAGATCATACATAAACAATACATCAAGGTTAACATCATCTGGGTCATTAAGGATGCTAGTGTCCCCTGCCAAAGCTTCTTTCAGAAGACCGGAAATTGTTGGAGAGCGACCTCACAGAGGAAGAGGTGGTAAATGCAATTTGTAGCATCAAATCAGGAACGGCAATTGGGCGAACGGCCTCTTGATAGAATTCTATAAACTGAACAGCACCTGCATAACACCCTACCTTCTTAAAATGTACATAGAGAGCGGAGAAAAAGACATGCTGCCCCCGGATCAGTGACTCGCATCCATAGTGGTGAAATACAAGGAAGGGATGCCTGCAGAGCAATGCGACTCCTATCGCCCCATTTCACTACTTAACGATGAGGCCAAGATCCTAGCTAAGCTATTAGCTCCTCGTTTAGTCCACATCATAACTACGGTAGCCCACCCAGAGCAGTCCGGCTTCATGCCAGGACAAAATACTGCACTTAAACTATGCTGGCTCCACAGGATACTTGGCAGAGTAGGCAATGTACAGGAAGACACAGCAATATAGTTTCTGGATGCCTAGTGAGCCCATCAACACAGTCGAATGGCCATACCTATTTGCAGTCCTGGAAGGACTAGGATTTGACCCTAAATTCTTGACATGGCGCCGGCTGTTATAGGTAGACCTATTAGCACAGGTGGTGGTGAATGGACGAGCCTCACGCTCATTCCTTCTCAAACGAGATATGAGACAGTACTGCCTCCTATTGCCATTGATTTTTGTGTTTGTTCTTGAACCACTGACGACATGGGTCAGGGGGCGACCCATTGATTCAGATGGCCTTCCGACTGGGCAATCCATTTGACCACATGTTATTATATGTCACATGGATGCGCTCCTACATCCATAGAATTATCAATATTTTCACAAACTTCAGTAAGTACTCCGGGTATAAAATCAACTGGTCCAAATCCACGGTCTATATATTGCAGGGCCCGTCTCCAGTTCTGCCAACAGAATGTGAGGTAGCAGTCATGACAGAGGGTTTTAGATACCTCAGTATGTACGTAACTACTGATCCTGAGCTCTTCCACACCCATAATCCACTCGCCCCCCTGCAACGTTTTCAATGGTACTTGAAACATTGGAAATCATTACCACTCTCCTTACTAGGACGAGTTACTCTTTTCAAAATGATGGCGCTGTTGAGATTTCTCTATGCACTACAGAACACGCCATACCGAGTGCCAGATTCCTATTTCAAAGCAATAGATTATGAGGTTAGAACCCTGCTCTGGGACGAGACACCTCAGAGGATAGCTACACGAAAGCTCATGAGAGGGTGGTATGATGGCGGTATCACATTACCTAACATCCAGGTTTACTACTGGGCAGCACAATTGGCGGTAGTCAATCAGTGGGTACACCACCTGCAAGATAAACCCTCATATTGGATGGACAGGTGCATTTTGAGACCAGGGGGATACACACGACCATAATATACCAACCCCAACTGTAATAAGGCACGAGTCTGCGAACGCTGTATCTGCAAGCGTCTGCTGCTGGGGCCGCCGATACTTCCAGCGGCTGCTCTGCCGTGATATCGGCAATATCCACCCCTGGCGAAAATACCTCAAGATGGCGCCCAAGGTTAAACGGAGGTAGAAGTGGAGGGACAGCGGTGAAATGGACCCACGTTATGAGGTAACAATGCGGGGGCCGTGACATCAGGAGCGGGCCCCCTGCTGCCTTTTCATCTTCCCCGGTGGGCGGGCGCCCATAGCTGGTGCAGCCCGTGATCGCCGGATCTGCAGCCTCCATCCGCCTGTGTGGCCTGACCGCAGTGTGTGGTTGCGGGCCCGTTGCCACAGCGGACGGGCGGGACAGATTACACGACCTGGAAAGGATTTTAATGACAGCGCTCACCCCCTACATATGACGAAGCCCTAACGCCCCCCTGGGAGAGCCAAGATAGACATCAGCTTTTTGTCGAGCATGAAAGCTGGGTGGAGTCCTGGGGATTTGTTTTAACACCCCTCCAGCTAATGACACGGGTGGACAGTGGTGCCCAGTACCGCAGCGTGGGAGCATTTAGACCAGGGATCATGTGTGTGCAGCAGTGGTGAAAGGAGGTGCAAATACTGAAGATGCTCCTCCTTTTGACTGTGTGGCTCCTTCTCCCCTTTTGTACTTCTTCCGTTGGGTCAGCTCCCTGGTTTTCTTTGGACTTGGCTCTCGTAACTTTTGGACTGGAACTCGAGTGCGCCCTGCCATTTTGGGACTCTCTCCTGTTGTCACTCTTGCCCTGGGTGCATCTTGCCATGTTGAGATGGTTTCCATCGATGCCCGCCATTTTGTTGATTCTTGTCCTTTCCTTTGTTCCCTTGGATTCCATCCTGCTGACCTTCAGACATTTCTCTTACGCTGGACTGCCTTATCTCTTTCTCCCCCTCAGGTCTCCCTCTCTCCTCTCACCAATCTCAGCCTCCAACTCTTCTCCCCCACATACCGCTCTCTACCCCTTTTTTTTTTTTTTTTTTTTTTTTTTTTTTTTTTTATATCTCTTTTCACTCTGTAAATATGTGATATATCCTTGTCCAAGCCCAATCTCTGGTCAAATGGAATCCTGAGAAAATCTACTATTTCTATATATATGTATGTAGATATAACTCTAACCACTAGTATATGTAGTAGACCTTTGTACTCACTACCATTCCTATGTGATTCTTAGAGTTTATCCATTTGTATCTCTTCCTTGAGTGACTTTACAACTTGTACATTTGCAATTCTTTCTATTTGTATCTCTTCCCTGTGTGACTTTACAACTTGTAAATTTGCAATTTTTTTTCCTGTTTGTATCTTTTATGTAACTCATGTAATCCTAAATCCTTATGTATCGCAACTGGTTCTTTTGTAAAGCGCTCTGACACCTTTGGGTATTGTTCACGCTATAAAAAAATCGCATTAAATAAATAAAATGAATAAAATAAAAAATACATTGACAGGACCCTCAAATCCGACAGTTACACTTTGGCACCAGGTACACAAGATGTTGGGAAGGCATGACAAAGTAACCCAAGTGACACCACTCTGGGACATTGAAACACTCAGAACACTAAGTAATTGCCCAGATTATGACAGATTGGACCAAATAGGAATCTCTAAAGTGGGAGACCTGTGGTCAAGAGAGGATGTCATCCCACTCGTGTACTTACAGGGAGAATATGACCTAGCAACCACAGAAACATTCCGATACATCCAAATTTGAAGGCGACCCCACTAGAGGACAGATTATTAATTGACTTCATAGACCATAGAGCAATCTCCCTGACTTACCAAAAATGTATATATAACTCTCCTGACCCCCTTCAACAACTTCGAGAAAGCTGGCATGCAGACTTAGGGATAAAAGAGGATGAAGACTGGTTGCAGCCTATGGCTTACCCAAAAGAGTCAGCTATGTCATCCAAACTCAGACTAGTTCATCTTAGAATATTTCATAGATCGTACCTGTCCTGTAACACTCTATTGAAGATGGGAAGGGCAGTGGACTCCAAGTGTCGCAGAGGGTGTTGGCAGGAGGGATCTCTCTATGATATACTATGGGAATGTTCAGAGATTAAGATTTACTGGGAAGCTACAATACAATGCCGGCGAGAGCTGTGTGGGGTGGACTTGCAGCCTTCACCTAAATGGTGCCTTCTAAATATATGGTTATTCAACAAATAACAATGTCTTAACAGGTATCAATTAAAGGCAAGTTAAATATGCACAAAATAGTTGTAGAGAAACAGAAGGGGATAAGAAAACAGAGAGACATCAATGGTTATTGCTGAGAGCAGTTTTATGTTCAGAATTAGCTGAAAACAAGGAAAGAAGCACTGTATTAAATTTAATGACATGTAACCTGTACTACTTGTACAAGTTTGTGCTTGTGAAAACAGTGAACAGCACAAAGTGACAAGTGTGAACAAGCAAGGGACGGCACAAAAAAAGAGTGATATAAAATATACAAAAAACATTACTAATGGTCTAATCTCTTTCAACAATAACTAGGAACCAATTCACTAGATTGAAAAGGTCAAAACACAGATGCGTAACCACATAATCCAGACTGAATCTGGGATGATGGAACCAGAGGCAAGGGGTGCTAGGAGCCGGCAGCCTCCAACAGAAAGTGTTTACCACAATGAAGCCGCTCCCAGTGGGGTGTCGCTAGTGCTAGTGCAGATTAATCTGTGAGTGCAGGCATCTCACAAAAAGTGAAGGACTGGTCTCACACACCACCTGATGTCATGCTTCATCATTGACCAGTTCTCGCCCTCTAAAAACTTGGTTTGATAGAGGGCGGGCATACACCTGATGACAGGGATGCACTTCTAAACTAAGTGGGGGCCCATGGAAAAAGATAGTGAGATTAAAAAGCCATTATAGATGTCACATTAAGTTTTAATATTTTTGGCATCTATATGGTAGTTAAAAAAAATGATCGGTGTAATGGGGATATTATTATCCCCCCACCGCTATCAATAGGGTCGACATGTTTCTGCTAAATGGCCCAGTTGAGTCTGTGGCATTCATCAGGACCGAGACGAACAAATAAACTGCGGGCTCCACTCTTACCAAACTGTGGTGAGGGATTTCCACTCAGTGGGGTGATGTAGATCACGATCCACCGTAATATGGCCTATATCTAAAGACTGAAAGAAAAATAAACAATTAAAATCTGTGGTAGGGCACTAGACACACACAACATAACATAATCAGCCACATAAACCGAGGATCTATCGGAGTGGCAATAAGTGCAGCAGTTGTGACAGACATCTGTGCACCAGAGAGGAGACATTTTTGCCAAAATGCTAACCCTGTAGTTGGGACACTGTGCCCCATAGGAGGGTGAGGGCAGGAGACCCCTTGGGTCAAACGCTAAAAAAGTAATGAGGAGAAAATACAAAACACAAGATGTTTTTACCATGATAGATACTGCCAAGGACACACATGAGGTTCTGTGGTGTATCGGAAACAAAATACCTCTAAAGGAAGCCATTCATCCACACATTCATACTCTTACTGAGACTTGACTTGATCTCCGCCTGTGCGCCTATGTCTGTGCTCCTCCGCTACTCGATGTTAAATAAGTTAGCCGGCGTCCGGTTTTTATAGTGTCAGCGCTAGGTACCTAATGCCAATCAAGGTTTAATTAGGTGTTGGAGTGAGGCATCCAGTGTCCCAACCTCGTGCTATGATGGAGGTCCGGAGATTAGCCTGACCTGCCAAATATAGGCTTCCGGATGTATCCCTTAATAGTATTCAATCCGTGCGTACGGGCATTTAGTGGCCAGGGAGGGGCCGACATCTCCTCCGTGAATAGGAAGGGCCTATGAGGTACGAGAGGCGTCTACGCGCTGCACATGCGCGCTGGAAATGTTAGACCGCGCAATTGCAATGATGTTCAATCCAACGTGCATGCACGATGCAATGCTGTGGCGTCTGCCGCTGGGGGCGCCGATACTTCCAGCGGCTGCTCTGCCGTGATATCGGCAATATCCACCCCTGGCGATAACACCTCAAGATGGTGCCGAAGGTTAAACGCAGGTAGAAGTGGAGGGTAGAAGTGGAGGGACGGGGGTGAAATGAACCCACGTTATGAGGTAAAGGTAACAATGCGGGGGCCGCGACATCAGGAGCGGGCCCCCTGCTGCCCATTCATCTTCCCCGGTGGGCGGGCGCCCATAGCTGGTGCAGCCCGTGATTGCCGGATCTGCAGCCTCCATCCGCCTGTGTGGCCTGACCGCAGTGTGTGCTTGCGGGCCCGTTGCCACAGCGGACGGGCGGAACAGGTTGCACGACCTGGAGAGTGTAGGGATAGCAATCAAGTGTTCCGGGTTGCTCGTGACAAGCTCGTGTTATGATAACGTCATGTTGTTATTTGAACTGGTAATGGTTGCCGGTTATGCCCGTGATCTGTGATCCGGCATTACCGACTTGAAGCTTGAAGCGAGAGGATGGAATAAATATCCAGAAACAGCTTTTATTTTCTGTGTGATTATTTTGGACTTCCCTACACTGGCGACGATCGGGATCGGATCTCATTATCTACATCTAAGGAAATAAGGAATTACTATCCTGTTTTTTCTTGTTTTTTTTTTTTGTTCTGCAATTCTACATAAAATTGACCGGCGCTCTCAATATTCAATTAACAGCGTTGGATCACAACGCACAGCGTTAAAGGGAAGACAACGATCGCCAGAAGAGCTGTTACTTACCAATTGTTTGTGGCGTCTTTTGAAAACCGCCGACTCCAACTCTCGAGTTTCCATTACCGAGATACGCGAGCAAATACTCGCGCATGGGCAATTGAGTCAGCACTGACTAACGCGCTGATGTCATCACGCGACCATCAGAAGCAATAAAGACGGGTTTCCTGAAAACTGCATTTCCGGTACTACGGACCCAGTCAAGACGCTTTCTGAATTTTAAAACCACAGCGCGCAACAAGTACTGAGTGATCATTTAGTGAACTCCACACTTTCAGGAGACATCGCGTTGAAGATTTCACCCATCAGAAGGTTTTCAGTGACACGCACACTGCGTGTCCCAAAAATTAATATTTAATAACATTAATAATTAATAATTTAATATACTTAATTTAATTTCTTTCCTTTACTATCCTGCAATTTAAATTATACTTAGTGTGTTTAATAGAGAACTAAAATGTCAGGTATTGTACCTCCACCTTCATTTTTGTCATCACCTGGTGAACCACCTATGGCTTGGGAAATTTGGGAACCTGTTTTTTTAGCATATGTTGACGTATTAGAAGAAGGGGAATGTGAACCAGAAAGAAAACTATCGCTCCTAAAACATTGCTTGGGTGGTATAGCCTTGAAAGAATTCAAAACATTGCCAACCTTAGTAAACCCAGGGAACATTAATGTATACGAATATGCTTCTTTACAGTTAAGTTTAAGATATGGAAAGAAAAAGAATGTAGTCATGGAGAGATTTATATTTTACTCTCGCAAACAGCGAAATGATGAACCTGTAGAAGATTTTGTATCAGCCTTGAGATCTTTAGCTGTCACGTGTGATTTCGAACACATATCATATGAACAAGTGTTAAGAGACCAAATTTTAATGAGAACTAACAACAAAAAAGTACAGGAACGTCTTTGGACAACATCTGATATGTCACTTAATAATGCTATAGCTTTCGCTAAATCTATAGAACATTCAGAGAAGTTTGTCAAAGAGATTAGAGGCAATGATAAAGGTGATGTTTTTAACATAACTAAAGATGTAGATAAGTCTAAGAAAAGTTTTTTTCAGAGAAACGAATATTCTTCTAGAAGTGATAACAAATTCAAGAATCAGAAATATGAAAGGAAAACTTCCAAACTGCTATGTTTTAGATGCAGCAGTGACAGCCATTTAGCAGACTATAAGAATTGTCCTGCTTTAGGAAAAACATGTTCAAAATGCAACAAGAAAGGCCATTTCACAAAATGCTGCAGATCAGCACAAGGGAAAATGAACTGTATACATGAATACTGTGATGGTTACCAATCAGATAATGAAGAGGGGTTTCAAGTTAATACAGTTATCAATGTATGTGGGGATGAAGATTGCAAAAAATTCCCATCCTGTATTATAAATATTGATGAAGTGAGTTTGGAAATTTTTGTAGATTCATGCGCATGGTATACCATCATTTCCTTAAATGTATTTAAAGACAAATTCCCGAACAAAAAATTACTTAAGTCTGATGTCTCTCCTGGTGGATACACAGGCCACAAAATTGACTTAATTGGTTACTTTATAGCAAACATACAATTTTCTGACCGACACATATCAGGGAAAATCTATGTGTCAAGATCTGGATTGTCACTCCTAAGTTGGCCACACCAATACGAATTAGGAATGAAAATTGATCCCAGGGCCAATCCACCTGTATACGTTGAACAAATATTAAATGTTTCAAGTGTCACTGAGAATAGTTCACTACTTGTAGAGAAATTACGTAATTCTTTCCCTACCGTTTTTAGTAGTAAGTTAGGCCAGTATAAGGGATTTGAACATGTCATCAAGTTAAATGAAAACGCCATCCCTGTAAGACATAAAGTAAGGAATGTTCCTTTATCATACAGACTCAAACTTAAAGAAATGCTAAAAGATCTATGTGAGAAAAACATTATTGAACCTATAGAGTCATCACCTTGGGTTTCCCCCATTGTAATTTCAGTTAAATCCAATGGGGAACTCAGATTATGCATTGACCTCCGCAGTGTCAATGCAGCAATTTGGGTTGATTCACACCCTTTGCCCAATCTCCATGAGATGGTCTCGACACTGGCTGGCGCACAAGTTTTCTCGTGTGTTGATCTAGCCAGTGCATACCATCAAGTAGCACTTGCTGAAGAATCCAAAAACATAACCGCATTTATCACACCTGAAGGATTATACAGGTTTTGCCGCATGCCTTTTGGCTTAGCGTGTGCAGCCTCAGTTTTCCAAAGATTAATGAGGGATACTTTAGAGGGTTTAAGTGGAGCCATAGCATTTCAAGACGACATCTTAGTATATGGAAAAGATGACACTGAGCATGACAATAATTTAAAACGTGTGATTGCTGAATTAGCAGACAAGGGACTTACACTACGTATTGACAAATGCAAATTTAAACAAAAAGAAGTAGAGTATCTCGGACATACTATAAGTGGAATGGGAATCAAACCTAAGAAAAATCATGTCAAGAGCATCACAAACGCCCCTGTACCCACTTCAAAAGAACAACTTGTAGCATTTTTAGGTCTTATCGAATTTTATGCCAAGTTTATCCCAAATTTTTCTGCAAAGGTTGACCCGTTCAGGTGCCTGTTAAAAAAAATGTAAAGTTTAATTGGACTGATAAAATGACAAATGCTTTTCAATCTTTAAAAATGTTTATAGTTAATGCACCGTGTCTCAAACCCTTTGTAGTTGGCATGAAATGTATCATCATGGTAGATGCTAGTTCTTCTGGTTTGGGTGGAGTACTTCTCCAGAAAGATAATGAGAAAGAATGGGTTGTTGCTTATGCGTCGAGGGCACAGAGGGATGCAGAAAAGAATTATTCTGTCATAGAAAGAGAGTTACTGGCGTGTGTTTGGGGAGCTGAGCACTTTAGACCTTTTTTGTGGGGTACAAGATTCTTAATAAAGACTGATCATAAGCCTTTAGTATATCTCATGGCTCCAGGTGGAGGCAGAACTATGTCGGCACGTCTTGCAAGATTAGCGTCAAGATTACAATCTTTTCAGTGCACTATTGAATATGTTCAAGGAAAGGCGAATATACATGCTGATTGCATGTCCAGATTGATTTCTGATTTGGATACCTCTGCAGCAGTTAATGAAGAAGAGTGTGAAGTAGCTTTTACTTTTCGTGATATTAATTTAGTATATGGTGAGCAAATGTCATTACAAGAAGAAGTTTGGATGAAAGAGATGAATAAGGACTTAGAATTATGCAGTGTCAAGAAGTACCTTGTTCATGGTTGGCCAGAACAGAGGAAGTTATCTGGGAATTTAATGGGTTTTTATAAAATTCAAGAAGAACTTGCAGTGGAGAATGAATTGATTCTTCGAGGCGATAAAATTGTACCACCTTTCACTATTAGGAACTCTATTATTAAAATTGCTCATGAGGGACATTTGGGGATATCCTTCACCAGAAGACGTTTGAAGGAGTCCTTTTGGTGGCCGGGCATTGACTCTTGTGTGGACCAATTTGTACGTTCTTGTTCTTATTGCTCAAATAGTGACAAGACAGCTGTCGCTTTACGTCCTGAACCATGTCCCATTGAATTACCTTCAGGCCCCTGGCGTAAACTGGGGATAGATATCATCGGACCTTTTAGTTGTTTACCAAGACAAGAGGCTTTTGGCATAGTACTTATAGATTATTTTTCTAAATGGCCAGAGGTCAAGATGGTGAAGGAAGTCACTTCGTGTCAAGTAATAGAATTTCTAGATGAGATTTTTTGCAGGGAGGGTATTCCTCAGGAGATTGTGACCGATAATGGTCCGCAGTTTGTGAGCAAAGAAATAGAACAATTTTTTGTTAAGTGCGGTATTGTTCATAGAAAAATTGCAGTTTTCCACCCAGAAGCCAATGGCCAGGTTGAAAGGTTCAACCGTGTAATCAAAGAAGCCATACAACTCTCTATCAAGGGAAATTTGAATTGGAGAAATGCATTACAATCCATGTTGTTGGCCTATAGGACATCACCTAATTCAGTGACTTTGGTCACACCTTTTGAGCTCCTAAGAGGACGGAAGCCTAGTACTAAATTAGTCCCATGGTGGTTAAAAAGAAATTTAGCTGGTACTGAAAACTGTCTGAAAGTAGACTTTGAAGCCGTTAAAAACAGAGTTCAATCGTATAAAGACAAAATGAAACATAATATGGTCAAAAGAATTGGTTCTGCGTCTTATCGTTCCATTAAAGTGGGTGATTATGTCCGTGTAAAAAGAAAAGAAGGTGTAAGTAAAGGTCTACCTGTTTGGTCAAATCCTAAGGAAGTTATTGAAGTCTTTAGAAACGCAGTCAGGGTTGAAGGTGGTTCTGTGTGGAATTTAAGCAGAATTTCATTGTTTAAAGGGCCCAATCAATTAGTAAATGATATTGACAGCAATGTATTTTTTGATGTAGGAAAACAAAATGACAATGTGGAACATCTACATGAAGAAAATTACACTAACAACACTAGAGCGACACGTTGTCATCGTTTACCTGTTCGATTTAATGACTTTGTAATGAACTAAAAAATTAATTTAAAGTATTTATTTTCTAGTTTTGTTTTAAAGGGGGGAAGGTGTGTAGGGATTGTACATATACACACGAGCTGTCACGAGCAATCAAGTGTTCCGGGTTGCTCGTGACAAGCTTGTGTTATGATAACGTCATGTTGTTATTTGAACTGGTAATGGTTGCTGGTTATGCCCGTGATCTGTGATCCGGCATTACCGACTTGAAGCTTGAAGCGAGAGGATGGAATAAATATCCAGAAACAGCTTTTATTTTCTGTGTGATTATTTTGGACTTCCCTACAGAGAGGAATTTAATTACAGCGCTCACCCCCTACATATGACGAAGCCCTAACGCCCCCCCCCCCCGGGGAGAGCCAAGATAGACATCAGTTTTTTGTCGAGCATGAACGCTGGGTGGAGACCTGGGGATTTGTTTTAACACCCCTCCAGCAAATGACATGGGTGGACTGTGGTGCCCAGTACAGGAGCGTGGGAGCATTTAGACCAGGGATCCTGTGTGTGCAGCAGTGGTGAAAGGAGGTGCAAATACTGAAGATGCTCCTCCTTTTGACTGTCTAGCTCCTTTTCCCCTCTTGTTATTCTTCCGTTGGGTTGGCTCCCTGGTTTTCTTTGGACTTGGCCCTCGTAACTTTTGGACTGGAACTCGAGTGCGCCCCGCAATTTTGGGACCCTCTCCTGTTGTTACTCTTGCCCCGGGTGCATCTTGCCATGTTGAGATGGTTTACATTGATGCCCGCCATTTTGTTGATTATTGGCCTTTCCTTTCCTCCTTTGGATTACATCCTGCTGACCTTCAGACATTTCTCTTACGCTGGACTGCCTTATCTCTTTCTCCCTCTCAGGTCCCCCTCTCGCCTCTCACCAATCTCAGCCTCCAACTCTTCTCCCCCACATACCGCTCACTACCCCTTTTTATTTTAATTTAATTTTATTTATTTTGTATTTTTATTTCTCTTTTCACTCTGTAAATATGTGATATATACTTGTCCAAGCCGAATCTCTGGTAAAATGGAATCCTGAGAAAATCTACTATTTGTATATTTCTGTATATAGATATAACTCTAACCACTAGTATATGTAGTAGACCTTTGTACTCACTACCAATCCTATGTGATTCTTAGAGTTTATCCATTTGTATCTCTTCCTTGAGTGACTTTACAACTTGTACACTTGCAATTTTTTCTATTTGTATCTCTTCCCTGTGTGACTTTACAACTTGTACATTTGCAATTTTTTTTCCTATTTGTATCTTTTATGTAACTCATGTAATCCTACTTCCGTATGTATCGCAAATGGTTCTTTTGTAAAGCGCTCTGACAACTCCGGGTAATGCTTGCGCTATAGAAAATCGCATTAAATAAATAAAATAAAAATAGCTTGACAGGACCCACAAATCCGACAGTTACACTTTGTCACCAGGTACACAAGATGTTGGGAAGGCATGACAAAGTAACCCAAGTGACACCACTCTGGGACATTGAAACACTCAGAACACTAAGTAATTGCCCAGATTCTGACAGATTGGACCAAATAGGAATCTCTAAAGTGGGAGACCTGTGGTCCAGAGAGGATGTCATCCCACTTGTGGACTTACAGCGAGAATACGACCTAATAACCACAGAAACATTCCGATACCTCCAAATTTGAAATGCCTTATTAGCGGCCATATCGTTAGGAGGTGACCTCCCTGAGGCGACCTCACTAGAGGACAGACTATTAACTGACTACATAGACCATAGAGCAATCTCCCTGACTTACCAAAAATGTATATATAACTCTCCTGACCCCCTTCAACAACTTCGAGAAAGCTGGCATGCAGACTTAGGGATAAAAGAGGATGAAGACTGGTTGCAGCCCATGGCTTACCCAATAGAGTCAGCTATGTCATCCAAACTCAGACTAGTTCATCTTAGAATATTTCATAGATCGTACCTGTCCTGTAAGACTCTATTGAAGATGGGAAGGGCAGTGGACTCCAAGTGTCGCAGAGGGTGTTGGCAGGAGGGATCTCTCTATCACATACTATGGGAATGTCCTGAGATTAAGACTTACTGGGAAGCTACAATACAATGCCGGCGAGAGCTGTGTGAGGTGGACTTGCAGCCTTCACCTAATTGGTGCCTTCTAAATATATGGTTATTCAACGAATAACAATGTCTCAACAGGTATCAATTAAAGGCAAGTTAAATATGCACAAAATAGTTGTAGAGAAACAGAAGGGGATAAGAAAACACAGAGACATCAATGGTTATGGCTGAGAGCAGTTTTATGTTCAGAATTAGCTGAAAACAAGGAAAGAAGCACTGTATTACATTTAATGGCATGTACCCTCTACTACTTATACAAGTTTGTGCTTGTGAAAACAGTGAACAGCACAAAGTGACAAGTGTGAACCACCAAGGGTCGGCACAAAGAAAGATTTGAAAAGGCCAAAACACAGATGCGTAACCACATACTCCAGACTGAATCTGGGATGAGGGAAACAGAGGCACGGGGTGCTAGGAGCCGGCAGCCTCCAACAGAAACTGTTTACCACAATGAAGCTGCTCCCAGTGGGGTGTCGCTAGTGCTAGTGCAGATTAATCTGTGAGTGCAGGCATCTCACAAAAAGTGAAGGACTGGTCTCACACACCACCTGGTGTCATGCTTCATCATTGACCAGTTCTCGCCCTCTAAAAACTTGGTTAGATAGAGGGCGGGCATACACCTGATGACAGGGATGCACTTCTAAACTAAGTGGGGGCCCATGGAAAAAGATAGTGAGATTAAAATGCCATTATAGATGTTACATTAAATTTTAATATTGTTGGCATCTATATGGTAGTTAAAACAAAATGATCGGTCTAATGGGGATATTATTATCCCCCCACCGCTATCAATAGGGTCGACTTGTTTCTGCCAAATGGCCCAGTGAGTCTGTGGCATTCATCAGGACCGTGACAAACAAATAAACTGCGGGCCTCACTCTTACCAAACTGTGGTGAGTGATTTCCACTCAGTGGGGTGATGTAGATCACGATCCACCGTAATATGGCCTATATCTAAAGCCTGAAAGAAAAATAAACAATTAAAAACTGTGGTAGAGCACTAGACACACACAACATAACATAATCAGCCACATAAACCGAGGATCTATCGTGAGTGGCAATAAATGCAGCAGTTGTGACAGTCATCTGTGCACCAGAGAGGAGACATTTTTGCCAAAATGCTTACCATGTAGTTGGGACACTGTGCCCCATAGGAGGGTGAGGGCAGGAGACCCCTTAGGTCAAACGCTAAAAAAGTAATGAGGAGAAAATACAAAACACAAGATGTTTTTACCATGGTAGATACTGCCAAAGACACACATGAGGTTCTGTGGTGTATCCGAAACAAAATACCTGTAAAGGAAGTCATTCATCCACACATTCATACACTCTTACTGAAACTTGACTTGATCTCCGCCTGTGCGCCTATGTCTGTGCTCCTCCGCTCCTCGATGTTAAATAAGTGAGCCGGCATCCGGTTTTTATAGTGTCAGCGCTAGGTACTTAATGCCAATCAAGGTTTAATTAGGTGTTGGAGTGCAGCATCCGGTGTCCCAACATCGTGCTATGATGGAGGTCCGGAGATTAGCCTGACCTGCCAAATATGGGCTTCCGGATGTATCCCTTAATAGTATTCTATCCGTGCGTACGGGCATGTAGCGGCCGGGGAGGGGCCGGCATTCCCTCCGTGAATAGGAAGGGCGTATGAGGTACGAGAGGCGTCTACGCGCTGCACATGTGCGCTGGAAATGTTAGACCGCGCTAGTGCAATAATGTTCAATCCAACGTGCATGCGCAATGCAATGCTTCGCGTATGGAGTCACGTTGTTGTAGTAGAATGCACCGAAGGGTTGGAACATTAATTAAGGTTTAAAGCACGACCTGTCACACGGTTGACATACTAATGTAGTATTATGATATGGCCCAAGGTGTCCCTGGTAATGTGAAATCTGTGACCGCGGGGATGAGGTTAAATACACTGGGGGGGACACATTAATATAAGTAAGTAAGCTTGCCACAGAGATGGCCGGCCATGTGTTATAATGAACGAGCCCGAGTGTTTATGGTGCCATATTTGACCCACACGTTGACATGACATGTAAGCACCAGTATGTTACCTGGCTGATGTTAAGCATGTCGAGAAAATAGAAGCAGGCACACTGAGTGATACATAATTCCCACAATAACTGAGAGAGGGATAGTGCCGATGATTGAGGGTTCTCACCATAAAAACGTATTTTAATGTGCCCCACCGGTGTATACAATCTTAATTATTGTTCCAATCCTTCGGTGCACATTGATTGGATTACCTCATTGGGTATGGACCTGCCCACGTGAGAGGTGGGCAGGCATTATGTGCTAGTTTTTCATTCTGGTTTATTCCCTGTACAGATTTTACAAGTCAAAGACTAAACCGTATGTATTTTGAATTGGGTGCTCTCACATTAGGGGGTCGATTTCGATCCGGTAAAAAAAACGTCCGTACGATTCGTATCCGGAGCCCTCTCCTTACGACTCGTACAGACGCCGTACGACCCGACGACAACGATCCGGACCGGGGAATCAGTTCGCGATCCGTGCGGTCCACGTCAGGTAAGGGCGATTCGTAAGGAAACGCGCACAATCACATGCACATTGTACGGTGCGTACCTCCAATGATCGCAGGGGTAAGCCCCGTACACCCAGCGTACATGGGGTACGGTGTGTGCCCCCCATGATCGCAGGGGAACGCACCGTACCGCATGTACGCTGGGTGTACGGTGCGTACCCCTGCAATCATGAGGGGTACGCACCGTACCCGGTGGGGCAGTTCCGTTCCTGTTTTGGCGCGAACTCTGCTTTTACGGCTGTTTTGAGCTCCCATAGAAAAAGGGTCGTACGGTGCGTACCCGACACGTATCGTACTTGCTGGGTCGTATAAACCAGCTGCGAGCCGTACAGCTGTCGCGTACAGCGGGTTCCGAGGGAGATTCGTTCGGGGATTTGATTCGTACGGTCTCTGTACGATTCGTACGGAGTCCAGCTCCTGGTACGAATCGTACTTCGTCGTACGTACGGGGGACGTTGCAGGGTACGATTCGTGCAAGAAAATCGCTCCGAACGGCTATTCAGAGCGTTTTTTACCGGATCGGAATCGACCCCAAAGTTTGCATCCTCACTTTATTATAGGATTTTTAACAAGGAGTGGCACGCATGGGGCTGGTCCCCGTGTGGTCCTGAAGAAGAGGTTTAGGGGATACCTCGAAACAAGGATTCCAACATATTAGGGACTGTATACACATAACAGTTATATCTTTTCCCTACTATTTAACCCCTTTTCATCCTTACCAACTAGGAGCGAGAATAAAATATTAGTTCACTAGCTAGTTATTTTTAACATCACTTTCACCACTCCACGAACACTGCACTACATATTTCTCTACAAAAAAGTGCTCCTACGTAGTTCCGCAAGTCACAGCACGCCCTAAGCAGCAGCTGTTTGGGATGGCCCTAATGATGAAGCATGTCACCTAGGGGCAACCCTGGGTGAGTGAGGGGACTCACGAAAATATTTTTCTTTTCATTGGTCAGGGGTCTTGCTTTATCCCGCATTCAGCGGAATCCCCATTCCCTTGGTTAGATTTTTTTAATCTGATATTTACAGATTTTTTGTGAACTACATGTACATTGGAAGGTGAACCTAACCAGTACCTCTATCTACCCCCTTTTTTATTGTTCTCACACACACATACACACATATAAACACACATATATATATATACATTCAAGTTACGGAGACATGGAGTTAGGAATAGTAAAACTGTACTAGCTTATATGTATGGAAATCATTCTTCTGGGAAGGATATTTTCATAGCACAGTACTTTTTTATGTTCGATATTCTGAAGTACGGTCACCTGATTAAGGTCCTGAGTCTCAAATTTGGTGGAATACCTCACATACACCACTGAAAATCTGAAAAAAGAATCTTATAATACCATAATAACCTAACTCCTTTCAGAACTCCTATTTTCCAAAATCCCCATCAAATAGAGATACTGATAGCCTCTTTGTCTTTTATAAAATCTTCTTTCTACCTTCACAAAAGCATGAAAAAATGCAGATCTTTTACCAAGACAGTAGACTACTATAATGAAAGTTCACAGCTGTTCAATGCACCCCTGACACACGCTCTGCAGTTTTAAAATACAATTTACTAATAACCCTAGACCAATCTGTTGCTTTCATAATTCCATCCAAACTTCCTTCTGCAAAGAATACATAATGAGCCATTGCACTTCTTAACAAATGAGCTTTAAACCTTGTCATATCCACACTAGCTTCCTGCATCACCAACTTCATCCATCTCCCAATCGTTGCAGATACATGGCCCAACATGGTTTAACATGGGAGATCAACAACTAATCAAGTCTTGCTCTCCAATTTTCAAGTATAGTGATCATACTCCTTCATACACCTCAGAAAACTTTGTACAAACATTTGATTCTGACATAATGCTGGTTCTCCTCCACACTTTTTGGCATCTTGTTTGGGTGAGATTTGTATGGATGGCAGCAATATTCTAGTGAATTGCAAAGGGTAGGTCAAGTGAGCAGCATGACTATTGCTTGCTGATGTGAGTGGGGGATCAAGTCTTCCAATATTTTTTGTGGATAACGGGGCCAGGTTTCCTGGTGGTGGTTGTACTTATGATGATTGTTGTTGATGAGTGTGGGTGGAGTCAGACAACAATTTCTGTATTGGTGAGCAAGCCATTTGGGAATGTCTGAGGGGCCAGATGCCAGGCTATTGCTGTTCGTTTGTGAGGGTGTCAAGGCTTTAAGGGATCATTGGAGGGGTTGTATGTCTTCAAGTCAGCAGTTGCTATCAATAGATAAGGCCAGGTGCTGGTGTGAATGCAGATCTCAGTAGGTCTCCATAGATGGCCACTCCTTTGCCAAAAGGACCCGCCAATGGCGGATGCAGGTGGACTGCATATGCTAAGCTTGAAATCTGACGAACTCCAGGGCCATATTACAGTAAAGGCACATTTTCATTGTTTGCGCCAGGTGCACCTTTTAAAAGGAGCACCCATCATAAACAATCAAAATGTGCCCTATTACTATGGGGAGGCAGCGCATTCAGGTGAAAAATGAAGCGGCTGCTTTAAAGCCACTCCGTGTTTCCACAGAGCAGGTGCCAACCTGCCTGCACTTTGAATGGGGATTAGAGATCCTCTTGCAGGAGACTGCAGTCAGTGACTACACCCGCCTGCAGGGGGATGTCTAGGGGTTCCATAGGACCCCCTTACTCTCTGCAGAGGACTGCTCTTTGAGGGTGCACTGACAGTGCACAACCTTTAGGCGCCTCCTGACAGCTTCTTTGCCTCTGCGCACATGCCTGTAATGGTGCCGGCACAGAGGCAAAGGCACGCCCCCATGCAAATGAGGTAACTCCCGCTGCACATAACACTGTCGCTTTATGTGCGCCAGCGCTATCGATATTACAGAGAGGCCCACACAAGCGTCTGCGACCCCTTTTGTAATACCAAAGTGCCAGGGGACGACCAAAGTGGACACAAAAACCCTTTGCGCCCCAATAAGACTTTCTGTAATACGGCCCCAGGAGCACACAGGCCTTTCTGTGGGATCTTGGTACAAAAATCACCTTTGCTATCTTGTCTGTTGCTCTGCTGTTCCTGCCAGGGCCTGGTATTAAAGTGGCTCTGAGAAACTGGACCCAATGTTAAAAGAAGATGTTAAAAATGCTTTCTTAATTCTACTAGCAGTGAATTCTATATGCAGTCACGAACTAAAGATGTGGCAGATGGATTGAGGCCTGCAATCTACACTTCACAGTCAGTATGAATCACATTTAAAGATACCCAGGGTTTACCTACAGTAGAATATGGTGCATTTCCCAAAGCATCATAGTGAGAAGATTTTTAGTGTTGTTCCTTTGCAGTATTAGGACTAATAAACATACTCATGTGTTTGGCAACTTGCACTCTTCTGCAAATGCATAAATGAAAATAAAGGACATTTCGAATAACATTTGCCATAAAAGAAGCATTTCAGGATAGATAAAAACAAAATGGTAAAATCCTTAAATGGTGACATCTAAAATCCTTTTTGATGGTTCATATATTCTAGATGACAAAAACATGCGAGGTAATGGATTTGTACTATAGTCATGATTGCCTTCAGAAGTTATTTATGTGAACTAAAATGGCTAGAAGCCTCTTGTTGTTTGAAACATGAGGTCAGTTCATTCTGACCGAATCAGTGATGATGACTTTCCAAAAAGAAAACATCATTGCCTTAAAAAGTAATTTTTCTTGAAAACAGCGAAGCGGACTGTAAAACTGCAAACAATAAACAATAAGATTGTCCTGGAACTTTTTCAAGCTGCTTACAAGTTTCTTCAAGTTTATAATATAAAATTACTATTACACGTGTGAGCATCCCTTCACACAGAGTGAATGGCTGAGTGCATGCTGTGACCATCTGATAGTCATGTGTCCTAATCACGGTGGTAATTGAGCCCTGTGGGTATCCTCTGCTCCTGTTGACATCATCAGTTGTCAGGCACGACCTAGGAGGTGATGGGATGACTGATAGTTTCCTCTCATCATCAATACATCAAGACCGGGCCATCATGGACTGGCGGAACATGTTGTGGCTCCTCTTAGACTGCCTGAGTGTGAGCGGGTTATCAGTATTCAGTATGTGACTCTGTGTAATGATTGGGTGGATGAGAGGGAGGAGCTTCAGTGTTCCTGCTGAGATGATGTGCTGGTTCTGAGTAAGTCTGGGGTGAGTTTGGAGTGGGAGAATTGGAGCTTTTTGTTGTCAGCACCAGCAGGGGAGGGGGTGTTTTCCTTGAGGTAGGAGGATTTGAAAAGGTCACTCCCAATATGTGTATTTAGGATATTGCGTCCATAGATTTTCATTTCATAGTGGTGAGCACTTTTTTATTTAATAACTCTTTGTAGTGTGCTCATGTTGTATATTTGTTGTAATCGTAGTGCGATTTTCGTTTTTGTGTTGTTCTATTTCCAAAAATGACAAAGTATATACAGAAATTTGTTTCTCAGAAGGCATAATCTGCTGCATAAAACTGTTCATGATCAGTGTAAAAAAATACCTATTTTATATTGTCACCCTTAGTAGGGCTAGTATTTCGAATCTGTAGTACACTCGGGCCTAGTGTCCAGGCCCAAATGCATGTGCTACGAACTACAGAGTATGTGTACAATTGGCTTATACCTGATTGGCCCATTTAACTTACCTATAAGTTCCTAGTATATGGTACCAGATGCACCCAGGTATATAAAGGTAAATGTCATTAGTGAACTACAACACTATATTGTGCCACCACCGCAGTGACATGGTGAAAATGTGATTCAAGGCCTGCCACTGCCGCCTAGTACGCAGGTATAAAAACTTCTAAGTCGACATGGCAAAATAAATCCTTTTGCCATCTCAAATCCTTCCTTTTTACTATAAATATTCCAGCACTAGGGCAGCCCTTGGTAGCCCACCAGGCAGGATGCTTAATGGTAAAAAGCAGGGAATGCTCCTTTCATTTTTAATATGCTCTGACAGTGAAAACACAAAATTGCTATTTTCACTGTAAAAGGCTGGTGGTCTTATTGGCTAACATGGAGTTTCACTAGCAATCGTATCAAGTGCTACACTACAATTCGGAATACCAAAGACATTACTCCAAGGTATCAGATTAATTGTTACATTAAACCTGACCCATTGCTGAGATTGTAATTACGGTAACTTTTAATAGAAACAAGACTTTAGAAAGCCCCCATTCACACCCCAGCCTTCAGTAACTTTTCATGTCTCTCTGCAGCAGTTGTCAACCAAGAAAACATGCTGCCAACCTACTAGGAAGTGTGAAGCAATCCCCGGAACAGGTAAATAAGAGAATTGCTGTTGGGAGGAGGATTGATGACTACCAGGCGGCGGCCATGCATGAGTGGTGCAGTCTGCCTTGACAATTTGTGGTTTATTCGTTACAGGAAGAATATTGCCCCAGTGCCTGAATTCGGCATGCTTCGATCTCTCTGCGCAACTTTAGTGGCTGTCGACCACTCAGCAGGTGATTCGATCATTCTACCTCTCTTCTCACCCATTTTCGGGTGTTACCCGTAGCCTTAAGATCGTGCCATTTTCTTTTGGTTGGGAGGGGTCTAACCTTACAGCCATGACCTTCTGGGCCTCTAACGAGTTGGGGGATACCAACATTTGAGCCCGTCCCAATGCCAGTTAGTCACAGTTTAATCAGGGGCGAAAGCTGTCTGATTCTATTCTCTTATCTTTTTTTGACTAACCTTTAGACTCGCCTTTGGACGACGGTTGAAATTCGGACTGATTTTGAAAAGCATCTGTTCGCTACATCCTTTTTTGGAAATCCGCTCTCCCTTCGCGATTCATGGCCCTGTTTGTCCGGTAAGTTGTACTCAGATTTGCCCGTGTAGTTTTAGCGTATTATAGGACCACTCTTGAAATCGCCTTTGACGATCTGCCAGTCATTTTGTGATGCCATCTGATTTCTTTATAGAATGACTACAAGCTTTTAAGTGCCTGCTGTTGTAATTTTGGAGTTTTTATCGCGAATATTGGCTTGAATCCTCGTCTAAACGTGGGATCTTTTTCTAAAACGACGGCTGTGTCGCTTTTAAGTAAGTAGCGAAGACATCAGTTCAAAGTGGGCTTGGGTGGTTTTACTTACCCCATGTGGTAAGAACTTTTATCTATATTCAAACTGATTGCTTAATAAACGTATGAGAGTTTCTGTAACTAGCAGATCTTTTTATGTCTTACCCCTTTGTTTGTTATGTTGACTGGCAAGTCTGAAACATTGTTTATTTGTTTGATTAAGTGTAAGGTTCTGCCAAGGGATTCCTGAGTTTGTTGTTTGGATATATATTCTCTCATTGCTTCTATCCTAATATGCAGTTTTTGAGCTCACTAATGCACGGTCAGAGAAAAGGTTAAACATATGAATGAAATTATGAACACTGAAATGCCTTATCTATAATATATGTATGTAATAAGTAGGATATCTGTATTAAAATATGAGTTGGAATTGATTTATATGTAAAAATATGTTTTCTTGCCCACTACATACTGTTTGCTGTTCTGATATTATCCTGTCCCCCCATTTCCCATTGTTGAATGCCCTGATGAAGGTGTGGCCGTAGATCTGGCACGGCACCAAAATGCGCGTTGGCGTTGTTCCATCCTGTCCTGCAATTACGATATCCGGTCCCCAGTTGTTAATCGGGAAGACGCTGCAGGACAGTTATAGTGTGCTACATCTGAAATCTTATTAAGGATGAGTGATGAATTATGTGACGGATATATGGGTATGCTTGCTGGAATGTGTTCTGAGAGGATGTAGAGAATGTGATTGAGTGCTTTTGAGTAAATGAAAAATGTTTGGGTTGTGTGGGGCGATTAAGTTGTGATATTTGATTCTGATTATCTGTGTTTTCTTTTGATGATGAAACTATCTGTTTAAGATTAATTTAATAAATAAAAAACTTTTATATCTTTCTATTATGTTGTTCTATTAATTATGTGGGCTGGTTATGCATTTTGGTGAGCTCAATTCTGTTAAGTATAAGCATTGGACTCTACGTGAGCCACTTGTATAAATCAGAGGGGGCAGACATTTATGTATTGGGTAGTTTCTGTTTTCCCCTGTTGGTCTGCCCCTAATTCGTTTTCAGGGGGCCCCTACGTATTATTGGCGGCCATAGATGGCCCAGCTTCAAAGAGGCTACTACCTCAGGGAAGCAAACAGCAATTACATCTTTACCTGTCCACTCCTTTGTGTAGGCAGACAGGCTGGCTTCTCCTCTAGAGGAGCAAAACACGCTGAAGATCCAGTTTTTCAGGAGAAGTAGCTCAGTGTGATGGCTAAACCCCAGGGGTGTGTCCAGGACTTTTCACAGAGGGAGAAGGCTTATGTCATCTTAGATTTGGGTAGAGAAGATATCCTTGGATTGTTTGGTAGCCAAACCCCTATGAAGTGATGTAAAATGGGAAGGGTTGCCTCTTGAGAACTATTGCCCCATCAGCTACTGAGTCCTCCCCTCCCATTAATGGGAAGATGGCATAAAAGTGGCACCCCAGACACACACTATTTCTGGTTGAACCTGTTGCACTCAAGGGGCTCGCATAGAGGACTGTGCCTGCCATGCCCACTTCTGGGAAAGAGCTCCACTTACATGACTGAAGAAGTGACTCCGAGGGATAGATTGCTAGGCTCCTGTCAAGGTTCAGGGTCACCAAAAGCTAATGAACCCTGCACTTCTTGAGAGCCCAGCTGCCAAAGAATGCCTGACCTCCACGAGACCCCGAAGGACCTGTTCGGTGATTCAAGTCTGACCTTCCTGAGGTGTCAATAAATCTAAAAGATCAGTAGCTGAGGTCGAAGTGGACCCTTATCCCCCCCAAAGAAAATTATTTATTTACATGCAAGGAACCACTGACACTGCTTGAACTGGGAGATAATTAACCAATGGCGACTGGACCTGCACTGAACTCCCCTGCTGCATCGTGGGAGATCACGTCCTAAGACCCGAGACGTCCCCTGACACTCATGGATACCTGGGTAACCCTAGCAATACTCACTGCATCTCTTCAGCATTTTCAGTATCTTCCACATCCTCATCATACTGCATTAACTGGCATTGGAAGGGATAGGATAAAAATTCATATAAGACCCTGAGACTGCTGGACCCATCAGGTAACCGTCTCCCTGAACCTCTGTGGTACCTCTGACTGGCTCTCAACCCCTTGTGACCTGTTTAAATAAAGAAAAGTAGCCATAATAGCCATTTGGCTAAGAACTGCTAAACAGTTTACAGCGATTTATTGCAATTAGGTCTAAAAACCCTGCTTTTTTGTTAGGTTTTCCTGTCTTTTCTCTGTCTTGCTTCTCAGTTCTTCAGTGTCAAGATGCTTGTTTTGGTGCACAAACACTCTATAAATTCCTGAATCAATTAATCAGTCTATATTATTTCACCAAAAAGGAGTAATTTATCAATACATAACCAACAGTTGATTATTATATATTCCCACATTTCACTACAACTATTCACCACATTCCATAAACTCAACCTCATCTAAGATGGTCCTGCCAAGAAAATGTATTTCTGTGGACGCCTTTCTATCAATATAATACCAATTTTTTTTTTCCCTATACAGATTTTCTTGTCCTAACTGTACAACTTTCTGTTCTTTCAAGTCTGAACATTTCATGATTCCATCCCTCAACCTTCGGATTACTTTTAATTTTCCATTTCCAAAACCAGCACATTTAGCTGTTGATATATGTTTACATATCCATAGTGCCTTTTGATGTGTTATGTCTCTATTTTCTTACACTTTTTTCAAACGTAGGGGCATATTAGCAAGGGCTTTATCGCCACTTTAGAGGCACTTTTTGCAGCTAAAGCGGCGATTTTTTATCAGTCTATCAGCAAGCTGTCACTAACAGGCATAAGCGACAGCTTTCTGGTGATAGTGGCCGGCTTTCCTATTACCTTGCTTGCCAGATATGATTATCGCTAATGACAAGCAAGGTAGGCGTTCCCAACTAAAAGCGACTGAAAACAGTTGCTAACACTACTACCCCCTATTACCAACGCAGGCGAAGCGATACAAAATGTCACGCTAAGCGTGATTATCGCTAGTATTTAACACCTGCTGAAAACTGACTTACCTGTATTCCTCAATGGGAGGTGGATTTTCAGGCTAAGTCCACCATGGCGTTAATGCGTTAATTTCGCTAAATTTCCAGCGATATTCAGGAATTTCGCCGCTATCTCTGGATATTTTATCACAGGGGAGCTAAACATTGTTAATAGCATGTTTTCTCCGCTAAAATATCCAGCGATAGGCAGCGATAAGAATAAACGTGCTAAGCGTGTTTTGTGATAAATATCGCAAGTTCTTGCTAATATGGCCCTAATTTCTTTGTGACCTATGTGAACCTCCTAACAGTGATCCATTTAATTACCTCTATATTTCCTTCATGAAATTTTGACATTTGCAGCACAACAGTGGGGTGTTTATGTAGCTTCCAGCATCACTTTACCACTGCCAGCAAATATCTGTGTCAAGTAGTTTTAATACTTCGTTATTGCAGGAATCAAATGTAATCTCTGGCAATTTCTCTGCTGGGCTAAGTATTGAGGTTGGGACCCTTTCCCATTCATGCTTAGTGATGTGTTCCACTAAATCATCATTACAGTCATCTAAATAGTTTTATAACACCATAATGAAGTAGTTTGAGTTACTGTCTAAATATTGCATCAAAAATAGTTTCTGGACCAATTATTATTACTGTCTTATCTTTATGAAGATCTATTCACTCACTCCTCAAAACAATTCCATGAATGCTATCAATACTGTGTATGTCCAGGTCTCTGCCATTATCCAGAGCCACGTGTTTATGTAGCTCTAACACAGGCTTCAGTGTATCCCCTTATCAACCACTCTAGCTCAATATTAACCTATCCAAGTTCGTTCAAAATCCACTTTAATTTCTGGTTTATGCCATGTTGGTGATAGGTAACCTTTTTTCAATATTACCCAATTTCTCAGATTAAATGGGGACCTAGTTTCCATTTTTGCAGCAGACATAGCACCAAAAAAGCAGCACCTTAGGCTCTTAGCCTAACGTGATCTGTGATGTGATCTCATCTTCTTCTCTCAAGAATAATCCACAGCCACATGTATTATTTTTTTATGCAATGCTTGAAGTTGTATAATTGTTAGTACATGGCCCTGTCTACAAATTCATCATGAACCATGGCTGGTTGCATGGGAATGCCCACATACCACTCATGCCCCCTCCCCCCCAATGCAAAGCAGCCCAAAGTAGTGCCAAGCAGAACCTTATGCAACCTTTCAATGCAAGAAAGTATTGTGAAGGAAAGTAAATTCCAAAGCAGTCGTTTTTGCTGATTTGAATCACTGTTGGTTACTTTGAACTCCAGCAAAGTGTTGATAAGTTGAGCTCAGCTCAAATTAAGCACCTCCTATTTTTCCACTTCCTCTCTTATTTCAGATAGAATCAGGCACAATTTACTTACTACCATTTTGCTTATGCATTTAACAATCTGTCTGCTGACTTGTGTATTTTGTTTCATTCACTTAATTAAATTGACACCAGGTCTTATCTAATGTTTACTTCGTTTTGGAGAGACTCTTTTACAAACAATGTACCCTAGTTTATCACACAGCCCAAGGTGTTACCAATTGTTATTTAGCGGTTTCTAGAAATACCAAAAACTAATTATCAGGGATAATATGCATATACTAAACGTTTAACATTCTCAAATTGTATTCCACTCTATTCGTAAGGTTTTGAAGTCCAGTTGCTAGAGGTTCCAATTCTATTTTATATAGCAGAGGCAATAATAGGCACCCCTGTTTAGTGCCTATCAATTTGGAAAATCTTTCCAAACCTTAGTATTGGATATAATATCAGAGGATAGTTACTTTTCCCTCTGCACACCTGCTAGCAAGTACATTTGCTATGATAATTTCACATATGCAAATATTCATGTGCATATTTACTCAACAATTGGATTCACAGACATTTTGCAGGTGTATTCTTTGATAGAGAAGTAACCAGTTTGATTGTGCAATTGAACACACTCATTAAACAATAGATGTCAGCAAAGCAGCACATGCTTCAATGTCCTTTCAACCCAAACTAACCATGGGCGCATAGGTGAATACATTTCTCATCCCAACATAAATACATTTAATTTAGGGTGTAAAGTTCATGAAAATTTAGCAGCAACTCACTGAACCTTTCTGCAGTGTTGTAGCGAAAGTTTAACCCCCCTCCCTGCAATGTACATGGAGAGACCCCCGCTCCGGATTTAATCCGGAGCACTCAGCCCTGAGTACTGTGCTGAGGGGGCCCCCTGAAGTTCGTGGCCCCCCCGCACCGCAGGGGATGCAGGGCCTGTATTACGACCCTGCCTTTCTGTATCCCATCAATTTGAAGTTTAACTGCATTGTTCTGAGTGCTGAACTGTTTGGAATTTAAACCATACCACTGAAATAATTATTTTTTGTCCTAAGCAACTTTGTTGAATTTTAAGAAACGAACAGAAGATAATGAGAGTAGGATACAAAATTAACCTAGTACAGTGAGTGTATCAAAAAGTGACATGAGTGTGTGAATTAAACTTTACACACTCAGAGATAACAATAAAAATAAATAAGCCTAGACGCAACATCTGGAGCAAGAAAACTCAAGTAATCTAATAGTTGCATCGAGCCTACGTGGAAGTAAACCTCATTGTGAGACCCCAATAGGAGTTTGTTTATAAAGTACATCTTTAAGGTTCCATCCCATAGATGTCCCATAATTAGTTCAAAGTGGTTGTGTGCTATCTATGAAGTTGTCTAACGTGCGCCATATAGACTTGGACCGGGCTTTCCAGGGTGAAACCAGTAAAGAGATATTGTCTACACCACTAATTGAGGAGAGTCAATTTTACTAAAGTGGCGTACTTTTTTTTATATTTATTTTTATTGAATTGTTTTTAACACAAAACAGCAAGGCAAAAGGAAACATCATTTACAGTACTGATTCCAAGACGGGGAAGGAAAAACATCACATCACAGTCCATAATCAATGCAGTTAAGGAAAGGAGGGGGGAGAGAAGGGAGAAATCCATGACAGAACATATGTAAGACGATATTGGAAGGTAGGCTCAGGGAAACAACGGCACATCTGGGATATCTAGGACAGGTGGTGTACATATATGTCCGCGGTCCTCATTCCAGGGTCCCCACACACTACTCCATTTTCGGGGTTTACCACGGGCTAGGTATACCGTCTTTTCCCTGAACATACACCAGTCCATGTTTTCCTTCCATGCCGCAACCGTGGGCGCCCTCGGGGATCCCCACAACTGGGCAATATCCCTTTTAGCAATCATGGCCCCCAGGGTTACCCATTGCGTCTGAGCTACAGTACGATCAGTTGGTTCCCACACATTCAATAGACAGCGCCTGGCTTCCGGCCGAAGAGTAACCCCCATTACTTCATCCATCACATCATGCACCTCACTCCAGTAGGCAGAGACTTCACAACATTCCCAAATAATGTGGAGGAATGTCCCCACCTGCCCGCAACCACGTTTACACAGACCATCTTCAGAGAAACCCATGTGAATCAAACGAGGGCCCGTGACGTAAATCCTATGCAGAATCTTAAGCTGGATCAACCAGAGTCGAGCTGGGATCGCGACCTCCTTTGGGGAGGAGATCGCAGACTGCCAGTCTTCGTCATCCAGTTCAAGGCCGTCACGGGTCCATTGCTCTCGGAGACATGTGAGGAGGTCCTTTCTATCATTAATCAGTTTTTTATAAACGAGGGAGATGGTACTATCAGGCACATAACCATCTAACAACCTGTCCTCAAGCGAAGATGACTCCGGAACCACCTCTCCGGCCTTAAAGACCGAGCGCAGGGCATGTCGAACCTGTACATAGCGGAAATATTCGGTACTATTCAATTCAAACTCCTCCTGTAATGACTCAAACAATTTTACCTGCCCCTTAACCCAGAGGTCGCCTACCTTGCTGATACCGATGAGGTCCCACTTGTCGAACCCCTTGGTATTCCAGAGTCTACCAAGCTTGTCCGAACAAAAGAGCGGGGTCGCCCGAGTCAGACAATCAGTCCACCCCGTTGCGTTGGTCGCATCTCGCCATAAACGCACTGCTATCCTAGTGGGGCCGGACAGCACCCTGATGGCAGACTTGGGATACAGCGCCCTATAATAATTGCCACCGGGCAGTAGCCATCTATCCATAGCGAAAGCAGGGTGTGGTGTGGGGCCATATATGCCATGGTTAATGGCTCCCAGGTGGGACGCCCAGTAGTAACGCTTTATATCCGTGAGGGCAATACCCCCGTCGTACCACGGGAGCGTCAGCTTAGCAAGAGAAATACGTGGTCTGCTGTCCCAGATCAGCTGTCTTTGAAGGTCCACGATCGCTCAGAAATAGCTAGCGGGGATGATATCATAGGCATTCTGAAGAGCATAAAGAAAACGAGGTAAAGACATCATTTTAAAGAGCGCGGCACGACCTAAAGGTGAAAGTGGGAGCCTTCGCCAGCTCGCGACATCTTGTTTCAGACGCAACAAGGGCGGGAGAAGATTTTGCTGATAACAAGTTGCCGGGTCCAGGGAGATGTAAATACCCAGGTATTTGAACCCTGCGTGAGCTATCTGAATGGGACAATTACGCGGGAGAGAGGGAACCTCGCCCGAGAGGACATATAAATAGGATTTCGTCCAATTGATAATGAGGCCCGAGTTTCTACCGAACGAGGTCAAACGTCACATAGCACCATCAGAGATTTTCGCGGCGATGTCAAATACAATAGAATGTCATCCGCGTAAAGCGAAATGCGATCCTCAAAGGTAGGAGACCACCGAATACCCTTCATCGAAGGTTCCCATCTGATCCACGCGGCAAGGGGCTCCAGGGCCAGAGCGAACAAGAGTGGCGATAAAGGACAACCCTGACGAGTCCCCCTCTCAAGAGAAAAGGGAGCCGATACTTGACCATTGACAACAGTTTGCGCAAGGGGGTCCTCGTAGAGCAGCCTGACCCAACCAATAAAACTCGGTCTGAAACCAAACTTAACTAACACGGCCCACAAGTATGACCATTCAACAGTGTCAAAGGCCATCGTGGCATCCAGAGATGCCAAGATGGCCGGCTCACGCAACGTCGATGCCCTCGCGAGAACACCATGCAAACGCCGAAGATTAAGAGCGGTGTTCCTGTGCGGAATGAAACCGGACTGATCCGGATGGATCTAGTCTCCGATAACAGTGATTAGTCTGTTTGCCAGGATCTTCGCCAGGATCTTAGGCTCGGCGTTCAAGAGGGATATTGGACGGTACGATGCACACCTGTCTCTGGGCTTTCCCTCCTTGTGAATCACCACAATGGTCGCTAAACGCTGATCACGAGGGAGAGAGCCACACTCCCGGGACTCATTAAACATATCTCGCAGATAGGGAGCAACTCTATCAGGCCTCAACTTGTAGAGTTCAATAGGTAGGCCATTAGGACCCATCGCCTTCCCCGAACGCAGCGAACGAATCGCAAGAGCCACCTCATCAGCCGTTATTGCAGAGTCAATCAGCTCTCTGTCCCCGTCAGGGAGATGCGGCAAAGAGATATCTCATAATAAGAGATGCGGATCCTCCTCAGGTCTGTCAGACACTGAAGAGTACACCATCTGGAAATGATCCGCAAACTGCTGAACAATCTCTATAGGATCAGAAACCCGAACACCACCAGCCGTCTCAATCACGGGTACCACTCTACTGGCTCTATCCCTCCTGTCCAGCCACCCGATTAATTTAACGGCCTTATCCCCAACATCATATAGGCGTCCTTGCTGCTCCCTACTCATAGCTTTGGCTGTGTCAGTGACCAATGTCCTGTATTCAAGCTGGTTCAACCGCAGTACATGCGTCACAGCACCGGTGACCCCGCGCTCAAGCTCGAGTTCCAAATCAGAGATCTCCGCCTCAATCTTAACTACCTCTTCTTCTCTCTGTTTCTTGACACTTGCTATTAATGACAGGGCCTGGCCCCTGAGAACCGTCTTAAAGGCCTCCCTGAGAGATATAGCCGAGGAGACCGACCCCTCGTTGTCCAGAAAATACTGATCAATAGATTTCACCAAAGCTGTACGAGTCGTGGGGTTCCGAAAGTACCAAGGGTTAATCGGAGCAACACGGCCCTCCATCTCAGAGCCCAGCTCCATCCTAAGCCATAACGGGGAATGATCGGAGATACCACGGGCCAGATGTTTAACCTCAGTGACAGAGAGGGCCCGTCCCACAGGTACTATGAAATAATCAATCCTGGAGAGGCTGCCGTGTGCACCAGAAAGAAAGGTATATTGGCGCTGCGTTGGGTGTAACAATCTCCAGCAGTCGACCAGACCCAGGTTGTCCAGGAAATCAGACAACCAATTATGCGCATTCCCAAGGTCCCTGGGTGGGTGGCGATCTAGAAGACCGGAGACAACCGCATTGAAATCACCACCTATAATCAATGATCCCTCGGGAAGGGACAGAAGAACCGGCCCCAGGTCTGCAAAAGTAGATGACTGAAGGCCAGGCGGAACATATACAGAGACCAGGGAAATGGTCCGGCCCTCCCACCTACCCGTGATGGCAACATATCGCCCTCTGTCATCGAGTACAGTGGCGTCAATTTCAAGCGGGAGAGAAGTCTTAAGCAGGATACCAACCCCCCTAGATCCAGAGGAAAACCCAGCATGCGCAATCAGACGGTAGCCCCTCCTGTTCATAGCTCGGCAGGTGTTACCAATCAGGTGTGTCTCTCGAAGGAGAACTACATCTGGGGAGAGACGTTTCAACAGCTGCAACACAACACTACGTTTTATCCGATCCCCAAACCATTCACATTCCAACTAATCAATTTCAACTCCCTACCCCCCATCCCGGAAAGAAAGTAAGATCCAACCCCTGATAGAATGCAGCACTTCGTTCAATAAGGATAGATATAAGTTGTCTTGCACAAAAAAACTCACTATACCCAACAAAACCCCCCAACCCCCCCAGCAACAACCTGTTACAATACCCCCCACCCAGCACCCCTGCGTAAAGCCAGAAAACCACCCAAACTTGCAGTGTGCCTGTCGCCCCCCCCATCAAACTAAGCTACAAGAAGAAACACAGAGGAGGAAAAGGACCCTCTACTGACCCCGCAACCCCCGTAATATAATATTCAGGTCAATTGTCAAAGTCATCGAACCACAGTTCGAGGTCAGCACAAGACCTCAGGACTCCCTCCGCCGGCACCTATTCCTGTTCTGCTTGTCCTCCCTCCGCTCCACCAGGCTGGCTCTCCGGAGAAGGCTGATTCGGTAGAGTATCAAGCCAATCAGCAACAACGTCTGGACGATCGAAAAAATAGGTCCACTCCGCATACTCAATTCTTAACTTGGCCGGAAACAACATGGCGTACTTGAGACCCATGCCTCGCAATCGTCGTTTTACACCCATGAAGCCAAGTCTTTGTCTCTGGACTGATTGAGTGAAGTCTGGATAAAAGCTGACTGTAGTATTTTCAAACTGCGTAGGGCCATTAGTTCGCGAAGCCTGCAGCACAGCGTCCCTGTCTCGAAAGTTGAGGATTCTGGCTATTTTAGGACGTGGAGGAGCTCCCTGTTTTGGACGGCCACCCGGGACTCTGTGGGCACGTTCAATAGTAAAGAATTTACTCAGTCCCTTGGGTGCAAAATGGCGAATGATTAAGTCCTCCACAAAGAGGTCCGCAGCCGGGTCCTCCGCTTTTTCCGGAACCCCTATGATGCGGACGTTATTTCGGCGAGCCCTCCCTTCATAATCTTCGAGACGACGTATAATGAGATCGCTGCTGGTCTTCAAGCGATCGACGTGTGTCTGCAGTGCAGTGACATCACTCGTTAGACTGGAGGTTTTAATGTCCAAAGATTTGACTTTTTCATTCGTTTTGCCCAAATCCGCACAGATCAAATTCACATCAATCGCAACGGTATCGAGTTTATGTGCAAGGGCCTCAATTTGGTGTCCCAATGTGGATTTGACGCCATCTATGGCGGTCATGACGTCTTGTAGGGTCGGCTCGGTCGACGATGTAGATTGTTCCTTCGTGCCGGCTCCCCCGGGAGAACCCTTCATCTGGGTATAGCGGTCCATATTATTAGATTGCATGGAGCCACCTCGACGAGTAGTCTTAGCCTTCACCTTGTCTCCTTCAGGCTTCCCCGCCATTGATGGAGACGGGTCGCCGTGGCTCCGTGGAGTCGGATAAGAGAGAGAATGGCAATCCCTGGTCTCGTCAGGCAACAGCAATCCAGGCCTGTGGGTACGGGACGAAAGATCTCAGTATCCGATGAGAGAAAGCGGTACCTTCGCGGGTGGCCCAGTCGTTATCTGCGAACTCAGGGGTAATCCCTTCCACAGTTACTGGTCACTTTGGAATCAAAACCGAAAGTGAAACCAATCAGACCGGTCGCACCCGCCTCTCGTGAGCCGCTGTTGTTCAATTACAGGTCGGGCAGCATGACAACTCCACAGCCGGGCATCATGGAGAATAGGCCGCAATCTTCAGGGTGCCATAACTCCGGATCCCGAGGTCCGATTCAGAGTCAGACTGCAGATTTTGCCTCACACGTGGTTCATCTTCACAAAGACAGCAATGAGGAGCAGGATATAAGACAGGATAATTGCAGGAGGTTGCGAGGGTCTCGGGAGCCCTAAGCTCACGCGGCCATCTTGGTTGCGCGCGAAGCTCCTCCCCTCTAAAGTTGTGTACTTGATATTGGGAGTACTTTTCCAGCTTCTAAGAATTAGTTTGCAAGGTACAGTGGTCAGGAGATATAAAAAGTGCCTGTCTCTTTCATGGGGAATACGAGTGTCGAGTGGTCCAGTAAGAAGATATATTTGTAAATTCTTCTTTTGGTTGAATTTGGAAAAGGGATTTAATAAAATTAAACATTACCTGCGAAAATATTATATGGGTGGGGCAATAGAATAGCATATGTGGAAGGTCTACAATGTATCATTACAGTTCCACAGGCAAGAGACTGTCTAAGGTTATGTTTGTGGAGACGGGATGGGGTCCAGAAGGTCCTATGTATTAACAGGTATTTAGTTTGTGCCAGGACGGGGTGATCTTGTCCATAAATGGAGATATCAAAATCTTTGATCAATTAAGGTTGTCAGTAACTTTCAATCAATATAGTCCTTATTTTCCTCTAATTAAATCATCGATGTATTTAAACCGAGTAGATTTTTGAGCTACAAAATCGCTCTTTTTTGCAGCCAAACAAAATAATTTTTTTATTTCAGCATCGATACCCAGGTATGTATTCAGGTACAAAACAATTGGCCTCATTACCAAGGCCAAGGGACCACCACCAACAGGCTGGCGATGGCGGTCCCTCCGCCATCGCAATGCGTTTTTTCCCCGCCATATTGTCATGGTGGGGGAAAGCGTGGCGGACGGAAAGACCGACTGCCACAGTCCAGACGGGCGGATCAAATCTGACCACCCGTCGCACCAATTGAAAGTCCATGCATTGCGACGGTCCATGCAAGGCACCGCCCTAGGGATTATGGTATCCCTTTCCCCTGGTCGTTCTGCGGTGGTCAACCTGCCGCAAAATGGCTGATGGAAATGGATTTGGGGGCTCGTAGCGGGCCCCCCTTAACCCCTGGGCAGGGACATGTACCCTGGGGGGCATCTATGGTGCCCACTACATATCCCTGCACAATTTGGCAGGCTCTGCATGGTGCCTGCCACGTAGTGCAGGGATATGTCTGCATATTACTTTTTTGTATTGCGGCGGTGGCTGCTGACCGCTTCCCTGCCACAATGCAAAATATAGGTGATGCGACTGCCGAGGTGATGGTTGCATCATAATTTGGATTATGGGTAGGCCGCCTCATAGGTGGCCGGTCCCAAATACGATACAATGGCGGACAGACTGAAGTCAGTCCGCCATCATAATGGGGACCAATGTCTTTTATCCTGGCTCCAGTACTCTTCTTGCAGAAAGGTAAGCCTGTGACCTCATGGCTTTAGTTCCTTGGGATTCCTGGCAGAATATCGGGAATAAAATATCAAGTGGACAGAATATTGTGTAAAAAATATCAACTACCAAAATATTGAGACTGTAAGTGCAAATAGGTAAGTATAGATGTACTAATCCTAACTCTACATCTACGTACCTTGACTATATATATATATATATGTATATATATATATATATCTTCAAAGCAAACTCCAACCACTTCCAACTATCGTCGGCGAAGAAGGAGGCTCAGACCACACAGCTTGTCAGGTGAGTTTTCTTTATTTAAAGATTAGCAGACTGCAGCGACGTGTTTCGGGCCAACAGCGGGCCCTTGATCACATTCAGCCTAAGCTGCACCATTTTTTTATTTTTATAATGCTAATTGTGTGCACACCAACACTTCCACTGATCACGTGTACATAGGCATAAAGAAAATACTACATTCCTTTCGCAGAGAATAAACTTATATACTCTGCATAATGCATGTTCGCCTATTTCGTTAAAAATAGATATAATTTTAACAGAAAACAACATTTATATTAACATGTTATTTAATTTAAATACATTGACTGAGTCCTTTGTATGTATAGACAAAACAAAGAAATCACTGCGAATTAACTAGGTGAATCCATTGCATCAACCACATTATTGTATAATCATGCCTAAAGATGTTATTGTTTCCACCACCTATTTGTGCTATGAATATCACAGTTTATCAATTGGATCAATCCCAAATTCATATTCTTAGTAAAGTGTCAAAGTGTTGATAATTTACAAAGTGCAAATGCTATATTCCAGTGCAATACAGAAATTTGCAAAACAATTTTTTCAATACAAAATATACTCTTAATATAAGAGACTAAAAATAAAGTGCAATGATAAATACTTTAAGATCCTAAGTTAATACAATTATAAATCCATAGCAAACATGCAATCCATCTTCTCAATGATAAAATTCTCCAGCCGGGAAGAATACCACTGTAAAAAATATATATTTTTTAAAAGTATGGTTAAAAAACAATTTGCTAAAATCATTTATATTAACATTAAGTTCAGAGAGAGTATTATGCAAGACATTTTAATTTCATAAACTTACCAGTCAAATTTCTATACAGTAGTAGCAATATTAACGGATGATTTTAAGTGCAAATTTATCACGACCTCAAATGTATTACAGGAAAGTGTGCATATCCTCTGTATTATTCAATCCCCGTGGCCACTTACTATCCAAGTCAAGGATAAACCTTGTTTCCAGTTGTCTCAACTGTCTCTCCCTGTTGCCACCCATTTAAGATTTTGGAATGGCACTCATTACAAAATAGGAGAGGCAGTTGATATCTTTATCATGACATTTGGAGAAGTGACGTGCCACGGGAGATGTTGGGTCGTTGTGCAAAATAGCTCTTATATGCTGCAATATCCTGACATGCACCTGCAGCTTCGTACTACCAACGTAGTTAAGGCCACAGGTGCATGTCTGGACGTAAACAGCATACTCCATCTTACAATTATAGCTGCCTTTAATGGACACAGGTGATGTAATAAAGGGGGTAATATACGTTATTTTGCTGCAGCCAAATTTACATGCCCAGCAAGATGTGCATTTTCTGAAACCGTTAATGGATTTCAACCATGGTATTTTTTGTCTGGTTTCAGGACTATTCTTATCTAAATCTGTCCCCATTGATCTGCCCTTACGAAAGGTGATTGTGGGTGATTCAGTTACACATCCTTGTAAAATGTTATCTGTTAGCACTACTGGCCAATGTTTATGCACTATGGATCTGATCTTTCTCTCTTGTCGTGAAAAGGTAGTGATAAGTCTAGGACTTTCATACATTGTATCTTCACTTGCCCTTTCTCTTATTTTTTCTGGAAAGAGAGTGTCCCTTGGTCGGTCATCGGCTTTTTTGATAGCATTTTCAACAATTTTATTACTGTAGCCTCTTAAGCTTAAACGGGCACATAACTCTTTTCTACATCTTAAGAAATCATCATCATTACTGCAGATACGCTTGAGTCTTAAAATTTCACCATACGGTATACTAGCTATTAAGTGTTTCGGATGGGAGCTTCCAGCGTGTAAAATAATGTTCCCTGCTGTAGGCTTTCTGAATAATGTAGTTTCAAGACTTCCATTTTTAACTTCTATTTTTACATCTAGAAATTCAATCTCTGTTTTTTGGATATTCGAGGTAAAGTGCAAATTCAGATTATTCTTTTGATCTCTTCTATGAATTTGACGGCTTCTTCTTTAGTACCTCGCCAGCGTAAAAACACGTCGTCAATATATCTAAAGTAATTAGTGATTTGATTATCAAAGGCTGCCTTGTGTATACGCCTGAGGACCCATTCCTCTCACCAGCCTACATGCAAGCATGCAAAACTGGGGGAAAAACAGGCCCCCATGGCTACTCCTCTCTGTTGTTTATAAAGTGTGTTATTAAAGAGGAAAAAATTGTTGTTGAGACATTATCATATAAGCTCAATAATTAGTTTGTTGTGACCATAGAATTCAATTGATCTGCCAGCCAAATAGTATTCAATAGCCTCCAGTCTTTGTCTGTGATTTATGCTTGTATATAAGGCCTCTATATCAAGCGTTATAAGATACAGGTCTTCTGTCCATATCACTTCATTCATCTTTTTTTAGGAAATCACCTGTATCCTTTATAAAACTAGGGAGAGATCTAAGTAGCTCTTGTAAAAAATAATCTACGCATTGACCTATGTTCTCCCCGACACTGTCAATAGCTGAGATTATCGATCTCCCCGGAATGGGCATGATTCCCTTACGTATTTTAGGAATGAGGTATAAAATGGGGAGTTTAGGGAACTCTTTATGTAAAAATTTAAACTCCTCCTTTGAAATAAGACCTTCTCTTTTGTATTGAGAGAATAGGTTTTTGAGCACTACTCTGGCTTTTTCATAGTCTTTCATACATGATTTTTCATAACACATCAAATCGCTGAGCTGTCTATTGCCTTCAGCAATATAATCTTTTTTAGGCCTAGTACAAGGTTACCCCCCTTGTCAGATTTTTTAACAACAATCTCACAATTATCACTCAACTTTTTAATTAAGTTGTTATATGCCAATTGTTTGAAAAAATGACCACGTTCATATTTGTCATTCCTAACATCGTGATTTAGGCTTTTAAGATCTGAAATAATCATGTCGTGGTACGTACCGATCGCATCTCTAGGCATAAGTGGAACAAAATGGGATTTGGACTTAAAAGGGCTAAGCCCAGCCCCTTTCTGTACACAATCAATTCTACGTAGCCTATCTTGGGTGGACAGATAAGTTATATCATCCTCCGTTTGCGACCCACCCACAGCATTTAACTCATGTAGGGTGAGTAAATTGGATGCATCCGAGGCCAGGAGTGGGGCACTGATTGCTCCACCTACTCCTATTCCCTAACATCATAGTTTGTGTCTTTGTTTGATTTCAATGCAAAAAACTTCTTGAGTTTAAACTTCCTGATAAAACAATATACATCTATGCACGTTTGAGCATAATTAAAATTCTCACCCGGGGAGAGCCAAAAGTTGTTCCTCTGCTTTGGTTAGTTCCACGTCGCTTAGATTTATTATGTTGTTATCTTCTAATGTCGTTTCTTTTGCCAAAAGGTTTTCTTTTTTGTGGATTGTTTTCCACCTTTTGCGCTGGCTGCATCTCCTTCTGTTTCGGCACTGTCGTTTTGTGTCTTTCGTTGTCGTGGGCGCAGTGTTTTCAGTCTTTCTGCCACTAAAAAATCCAACTCTTGACTTACACTTAATATGGTCGTTTTGTTTGAAATACAGTCAATACTGCCACTTGATTCACTTGTAAGTGAGACAGTATCTGCATCAGAGGCATTTTCATTAAGGCTGATTGTTGAAACGACAATTGGTAAATTCTTTGTAGTTTTATCACTATGCTGCTTTCTTTTTGCCACATCAAATTTCCGTGCAAACGTGAAGATCTGTCCATTTTCGTAGTCAGCCAGATCCCTTGCAAATTTGTGTATTTTTCTGGCTTTAATTTTTTCCTCGTGTTTATTAAGCCGCTTTTCCATAGCCTTCTTTGTTTTTGTCATATACTCTGTAACTGGCAATTTGTCCAATTCGATATTAAGTTCCTTTATTTCTTTTAATATTATTGCTCGATCTATTTTGGCATACTTGGTGAGAATTTTCACTTGATTCATTGAAGCGTCCAGATTGTTCTCTCCCCATTCGCGTAACATATCTGGATTAGGGATATCAAAACTGGGGGCCAGGAGAATCCGCAAACCTCGCAGCACTCGCCCAACTTCAATGTATTTTGAGAGTGATTTACTTTCCCACCATTTGATGACTTCTAATTTAGATTTCTTTTCCAGGTTGTTGAGCAATGTTTTAACATCCCTGTCTCCTTCAGCGATTTCCGATGAAAGTAACGCTGCATTACGGGATACATTTGGTACATTGCCGAACAGTGCCTCCGCAATTAACTCTCTCTCTCGTTCTTTTTCTGCCGACATGGCAGGCTGCTATTAATATCCTTATGAATAACCCGGGCAGCAAAAAGCCACGTACGGTACCTCACCTTAAGCTGAATTCTCCTTTCCTGTCTATTTTGCCACCATCACTTGCCGGCTTTTAGTCACGTCCCCTCGAATCAGCTGACCCGGAAGTACACGCACCAGCCGGTTTCGCTTGGCAATTACAGGGGGAAACCGCCAAACTTCCACTACGGATCCACACGAGAACGGTTGTGGGCGGTTTCCTACTTGCAAGGAGGTGGTTCTGGACACGGAGGCAACCGTAATCCGTAACAATAATCTTCAAAGCAAACTCCGACCACTTCCAATTATCGTCGGCGAAGAAGGAGGCTCAGACCACACAGCTTGTCAGGTGAGTTTTCTTTATTCAAAGATTAGCAGCCTGCAACGACGCGTTTCGGGCCAACAGCGGGCCCTTGATCACATTCAGCCTAAGCTGCACCATTTTTTAATTTTTATAATGCTAATTGTGTGTAAATGTACAGGAATTTATATAGCGCAAATCACCAAGCGGTCTCTAAGCGCTTGCTTAGGGAACCCGTCCTGGTATTCCCCTGTAAGATAACCCCAGCAGGGTATCCGCAAGGTGAAAGCCAGGCATCCCGCCGCGAGGGGCCGTTGTGGAGATTAAGCAAGCTATTGCCCAGAGTCGCAGAGTGTGAACCCGTGAATCGAGTAGGCACCGGAGCGAGAATTGTCGAGTCCATGGACATTTTAGGACTCAAGACCCCGCCGAGCCGGGAATTGAACCCTGGTCCCGGGCTGACCTCTGCTTCCAGGTCTGCCTCCTCTAACCAGTGAGCCACACTTCTCCACTGTGCACACCCACACTTCCACTGATCATGCGTACCTAGGCATAAAGAAAATACTACATTCCTTTCTCAGAGAATAAACTTATTTACTCTGCATAATGCATGTTACAACATTTATATTGACATGTTATTTAATTTAAATACATTGACTCAGTCCTTTGTATGTATAGACAAAACAAAGAAATCGCCGTATTGCAGAGAGGTGTAAAAAGAGGCGTGGCCTCAGAACACCTCTCTGCAACGCAGCTCCCTGGTGCATAATGGAGGTACCTGGTGGGCTAGTTGGCTGCCAGGGGACCGCAGGAGTCAAGGGGACTTAATCCCCCAACTTAAAACATGCCACGGGGCATGTTTGCACAGTGGTGAAGGTAGGGGCGGGGCCTAAGGTGATATGTGTGCAAACACGCCCTTTGGCGTGTTTTAAGTTGGGAAATTAATTCCTCTTCAATCCAGAGGTCCCCTAGGAGTCAACTAGCCCACCAGGTACCTCCAGTAAGCGCCCTGAGCTGTGTTGCAGAGTGTTGTAAAAAGGGGCGTGGCCTCTGAATACCTCTCTGCAACGCAGCTCCCTGGCACATACTGGAGGTACCTGGTGGGCTAGTTGGCCCCCAGGGTACCTCAGCATTGAAGAGGAATTAATTCCCCAACTTAAAACATGCCAAATTGTGTTTATGGAATTGGACGATAGCTTGGAAAATTACTTGTGGTACAAAAGGGGTCCAAGAGTGTTTGAGACAGTCAGAGAGCATAGGTTGAGGGAAACACATGTTGAATAATGCATTGATAAGAGCAATTGAGAAGGCAGAGTCCTTCTAATGGGTGAAATGTAAATGAATTTCTAGGGTGGATAAAAGTGCATTTTGGTTGCTTGCTAGAACTGCTTGAAAGTGAACTTGACAATCACATTCCTAAAATAGGGCCTGAAATTTGCTGTTCATTCAACCGAGACAGAAGAAGTGAAGCCATTGACTGAAGCTTTTTTTTAAAAAAAACATACTTGATTTATTTTGCAATTGAAACAGAAAACAGGACCTATAAGGCCAACACTTATCAGAAAAATTGCAAAGAAAAAAGGTATGTATACCCCATTCCCCCCCACTCAACATCTATTAATAAAATATAATGGAAATCCACATGTGACAGTCAATATCCTCCACTAACCCTGACCTTCTTCGAGCCCATAAATACCCGGATCTCATCAATAGATTGATACCTTGAACGAACATGTTCCAATTCTATGCCCCGGTAATTAGATTGACTGAAGCTTTAAAGCTACAGCCTGCTATTTAGCAAAAATATATATATATTTGGGCCTGGTTGTCCTGAATAAAAAACAAGCATTTTCAATGCAATAGGTCTCGCATTTGCGAGAGTTTAAGCTATTGGCATAGTAAATGACAATGCATTTTATTTATGTTTTAAAAGTCAACACAAAAATAAAAGGAATTGTCATTTACAATGCCATTAGCTCAAACTCTCGTAAATGCGAGACCTATTGCATTGTAAATGCTTGTTTTCTTTATGCTTCCCATCCATGTTGCTCTTTATGCTACCCCCGTTGCTTCTGCACCTCCCACCCTTCAACCATTGTCTCTGCTGCTTCTTCCCCTCCCCTCCCACCCCCACCCTTGTCTGTGTTGCTTCTTACCCTCCCCTGTCCGTATTGCTTCTTTCCTCCCACCCTCATTCTTCTGTCTGTGTTGCTTCTTCCCTCCCATCTCCCACTCTCCTGTTGTCTATGTGCCCCCCTCACCCGACATAAGGGAAAAAAAATTCTCAAAGATGCCACTTATATTGCCTTTTTTACAGTTTCCACCCTCTACCCTGTTGTCCATGATGCCCATCCCCACACTACATAGAGAACACATTATTATAGAACTGTGTAGCAAAGCTGAGCATAGGATTGCTTATGCTATAGTATTGCAAAGCACAACCTATTATGGGATCACAAAGCATAACATGTTATAGAATATCAAAGCAGGAACACAGCATACTATTAACATCGAATATCATGGAATAGCATAAGAAAGCGCATCATGTTATGGAAAAGCATAGCAAAGTATTGTACAGCAAACCAAAATATGGCATGTAACATAGTGTAGTTTGCCATGGAGTTGAGATTAGCAAATGACCGAATCCCACAACAAAACCTCTCAAACTGCAGTGTAGGGAAGCAAATCGTAGTACAGCACTGCGGGGCCTAGCAAGGCACAACATAGCAACATATAGCACGGTGATAATCTGACAACGTATAAAGCATAGTAAAAGGTAGCACAACACTGCTTAGTACAGCTCCCCGGACTTCACCTCCAACAGAAGAATCAACACAATGTACAGACTCAATGTCCAAAAAACAAAGAAAAAGCAACAGGACAAAACTTAGGACTCGAGAGGGTAAACTGTCAGTGAATTGCATCAGAAAGCTCAGACAAACAGAGGTAGTGAGTGGGGAGAGAGTAAAGAGTGAAGGAAGAAAGGAGTCAAAGAAGGTGGAAGGTGAGAGAGAAGGGATATGAAAAAGTGGTAAAGAGTCTCATGGAGAAGCGCAAGCGTGGGAGACCTGCTAGTAAGATGGTGAAAAGGGAGGACACTGTAAGACGCATTGAAGAGACACATGGGAATTGAGACAAGAAGGGAAAGAGAGAAAGAAAGATGGGAAGGAAATGAGGTGAGAAGAAACTTTTCGGGGTTGATTGACCATAAAAGTACAATGTGCATTATAAAACTTTATGTACAAATAGGAAATCATTTATTAATTTGTAAGTTGTAATATACAGGAAGATTGAAACGAGTTTTAGATAATATCAGTTGCAGCCGCAATATAAACCAGACCTTCCTATTACCAAGTGGCAAGAGTGACAGTAAAAACCTCTAGCAGTCCTAGAGCGGACTATAAAGGGTCTGCTATGCTGTCTGGGTTCTCCTTATGACAAGACATAAAATCCCATAAATATTTCCGTTGTTAAAATGATAAAACATTGCAGATAATTGCACAATTAAAACAGTTAGATGGGGTAGTTTGGAGCTTCTAGAATTTCCTCCACATGTGGCCCACATATTTTGGGGGTGAGCATGCGAACTAGGATCTTGGATCAGATCTAAGAATTCGTAGTGCTTCACATGCACATGAGTTCCCAGCTGTTAATATATGTGTGAGTGATTCCATTGCTGTAGTGCAGCTAGAAAAATCCTGGGAATGGGCTGTGTTACAGTACCAAGTGCTAGTGAAATAGATCAGGGGAAGTGTGCCAAACCTAAACTGCATGTAGTGTTTCCTGTCACTATGGGTGATGTCTAAGTAGCTTTCCAGAGAACTTGCCATTTCAAAGTCGTGAAATTATGTTGTTAATTTACCCCACGATGTGTTACTACGTTCAGTCTAGGCTACCCAGTCCCAGCACAGTGTTTTCACATGTTTTTTATTGGGAAGCTGTAAAGGATTAGAGTTATCCCATTGACGATGTAACCCAATATTAACCAGTAAACACTTCATGTTTCTTGTCCAGCCGATCTTGTAAATGTTGTCCAAGGAGCTCACTACCTCAAAGGCATTGGAATAGGAATGCAGTACAGGGGTGGACCTGATTCTCTGCTAAAATAACAGTGGGTGTAACTTGGCCATGTCTGCAATGGATTTCCTGCCCAAATCCAGCTTTGAGGGAAGGAGTTATATGCTCTGGGGTAATGACACCAGACTCCTCAAAAACGTATTCTCGGATGTAGAGAGATCGACCAACCTATTGAAGGCCCACGCTTCGGCCCCATATAGAGCACAGCTCACCAGCTTAGAGTCGTAGATCTGAAGGAAGAGGCGGCAGGTTTACTAAAAGAGGTGCAATGCTCTTTTCCCAGGGCCTGATTACCTGTTTATGCTTCAAAATTGACTTTTATATATGTGGTTTCCAGAACATGTCTTCAGATAGCTTTATACCTAAGTACTTGAAGTTACTGACCCTGTGTAGTGCGATGCAATCTAGGGTTGGTCTCCCTCTATATGATTTGCGTGTATTTATCGTCATGAACTTAATTTTTGTTGTGTTAATCTCAGGGCCTTGCAGGTCACAAAATCCTTGAATTTATTTAGAAGCAGTTTGAGACCCCCAGGGGTTTTTGACACTACCAAAATGTTGTCCGCCATCAAGAGGGTCAACCTCTTTTCCCTCCCCAGTGTGGGTGCATCCGCTGGAATCTGGGACAGGAACTCAACAACCTTGTTCAAGAAGAGGGGAAAAAAGTTTTGGTGCCAGAACGCCCCTATTTAAATGGATTGGGTCAGTGAGCAGGCCTTGCTCGCCCCATCGCACTTTAGCGTAATTAGCTCCATGGAGACGAATGGCTAAAGATAACATTTTCATAGTTATCCCTATATCTTTTAGCACCTGCCATACAATGTTTCTTGGGACAAAATCGAAGGCAGTTTTCAGGTCAAGAAATGCAACGTAAAGGCTCCCCTGGCCAATAATCAAGGTCTTCCAAAATAGAAGGAGAAAATGAAATACCTTGTTTATTGACCCCGTCTTCTGTCTGAACCAGCTTGGTATGGGGATAAAAAGTTATTATCACTTATCCATTCTTGGATCGTGGTCAAGAGGCTATGATATAATACTTTGTGGAAGGATTCAATGAGGCTAATAGGCCTGTAGTTGCAGGGTTGGTTCCTATCAACTTTTTTGAAGATAGGGATCACTTTTGCTTCCTTACAAGAGTCGGGAATTGGGGCACCCCTTGCTATGGCATTAGAGAGGGCCAAGGTATAGTTTGACCAGGTGTCACCATTGTATAGAAAAAGATCACTGGGGATACCATCAGGGCCCAGACCCATTGCTCGAACAATTGAAGCAGTAAAGGCCTGAATTTCACTCTTGGTAAATAGATCTTTGGTGGTGATGTTAGGTAAATCAAGGGGGGGATACTAATGTGCCAGGCATACCTCTACCTGAGTATCAGAGGTTAAACTGGTCAAGCCAAGCAGAGATGGAGATGTTGTTACCTAATGGTAGTGGTCTCGCAAAGTGACCACAGGTGACTAAAGACCAAAACTTTTTAGTATCTTTAAGGGCACATGCTTCCCCGATAAGCCTCCACCTGTTCCTGTCCCACTTCCTCTTTGCTCTTGCTAGGGCTAATTTGTAGGACCTTCTTAAAACTCTCACATAGGCTATGTTCTTGGTCTTAATTGCCATAGAGAGTTGTCTTTTAAAATGTCTACATTCACAAATGAACAAGACTTGCTGCCAATCCACATTTTGGGTGGTGCAGGGGGGCAACGAAATGCAAGGCCAACTGCTCGAAGTGATGGGAACGGATGTCGGAGATCACATCCAACCCTCCCAGTTCCTCGAGCTGGACAGCGTGATCTCTGACACGCAAGTTAATTGTTCCTCCTTAATTAGCTGCAACTTGGTGTCGTTCATGATCATTCTATACCATTTGAGGTGACATTTATCATTGGTTGGATGCAGCTCCCTTGTTGATAGGTGGCCTCTAGGTCTAGTAGAAGAGTCGCTCCATGGAGACACCAAGCTCAAGCTTAAGGGGTTATGGTCGATAGCAGTGCTCGTGCCCTCGGACATGGGCCAAAGCCTTAAATCTAGTAGGATGTAATCAATATGGCTCATGCCAGTGGATCTGTTAAAGGTGTATGCTCCCAGTTTATCTGATTTGGCACTTTTGTTAGTGGATCACAGTCCGTACTCTAAAACTAGAGCATTTAGTTGAAGGGCCACTTGCGACCATTTCTTGATAGGGGGTAGATTGAGGGGTAGAACTGACCAGTGTTCGTCCTCCTCTCTCACATCACAGATGTCCTCCCTGTCCAGTGGCCCAAATGTCATGTTGAAGTCGCCCGCTAGAATCAGGGGGTGCAAATAATCTCTTTCTTCCAGGAGCTCTTCGAGGGCCAGTAAAGTGTCTGATCTCTTCCCCCCTGATTCCTCTAGCATAAACATTTTAGATGTCTAAGGTATCAACTGAGTGACCCTTGAGTTGCATCCCAAGGATGTCTGGGCTTTCTGAGGGTAGTTCAATGGTTCTGCAGCAAAGCGCGATTCTTACCCATATCAATAATCCTCCTGAGGGGTGCCGAGGTCTTGTATTGATTGCTGAACGATAGTGCATAACATAACCCAGCATATGTGCTGGGGCCACTCTCCAGGTTTCTTGGAGGATGCAGACATCTAAGGTTTCGATTAATTTGTTCCAATGCGGGAGGGACAATTTCCTCCTCACCCCTGCCACATTCCACAAAACAATTGAATGTTTGGGAGAATCGTCAGGCGTTGAAGGGAATGGGGGAATGGCCCCTCCCTGTAGGTTTCCTTCTGGAGAACTAGGGATAGAAAGATTGGTGGAGGATTCTCCTGAGGGAGGATCTATGCTAGTTACTGTGTTCCCCCTTTTTGTTAAATCTCTTTGCCTAAGGATGGCCTTGATAATTCTGTCTTCTAGCAGTCTTCAGGGTGAAGGGGTATTCAGACTTAAAATCGGTGTGACTACATGGGAGCTCTATTTGTGGTAGTGCGGCTTGATTCTTGAGTCAATCCTTCTTGGCTAAAGAAGAATCTTGGCCTAACGGAGTGACAGAAGGGTAGGGAGCAAGTGTAGTTGGGCTTTGTGCCAATTGATGTTTGAATTGGATGTTGGTCATTGCGGGAGGACAGGATCAAGCGTCCAAAGCTATTACGTTATGGACTAGCCTCCCACCCACCCACCAGGCACAATTCAATATATTCTGTGGGGCTATTGGGAAGAACACATCTACTGGCCGCAGGATATACTTCCTGATAACAGACTTGCAACCTCTAACATTGCGGATCCAATGGATTGATTTATTCTTAAGGGACTCTTGTGCCTCTCATGCATGGCAATTTTGGGCATGTTGATCATAAAGATATCACGAGGGCTTATTGCTTCCGTGCCATTGGTTACTGCCTTTAGAGGCTCCTAGCTAGGAGTTCCATGCTATGGGATCTTCCATGGTATACAGAGATTCCCTTACCTTGTAATTGCACAGCTGCTTTTACTATTGGTTCCCTATGTGTAATTACTTTGATAGGGTTTGATCATCATCTTCATTGTCCGCTCTGGTAAGAGTGATATTGGAGCCTATTGGCACTAGGGGTTTGTATTTTTCTAATGGATTGTTAGTCCTAGGAGGCAGTATGTTCGTGGATACACTATCCCCTCTGCCTCTTACTAGCAGCTGATTCGCCTGCATTGTTAGGACACCTAATGGGGACCCTAGAGCAGTGATTTTCGCTTGTAGGTCGCTGATAATCTTGCAAATGTCTGGGTCGGGCAAGACTTGCCCCTAGGGCAGTAAGGTGTCACACTGTTCCTCTATAATTATGGAGTCATTAAGCAAATTTTGGAGGGGTGTGAACCTATTACTGAAAGTAATGGCTGAGTTGGACTGGCTTGGAGCAAATGTGGTGTTTAGGGTTACTGTTCCCTTGGTAACTAACGTGAGTGGGCCAGGTTTCTGGCTGCATGTATTGGGTTTCTTAAACATATGTAGAATGCGTTTCTGTGCTGTTGGGCTTGTAAAAACTAAAGATAGCTTTAAGTTATGATCAATAGCAGACACTAGTGGATCTAAAATATCTTCACATTCTACTAATAGGTTGTCAATTCACCCCATCGTGCTTCTGTTCTTTTATGGCACTTTGCTCGGGGAAGACCCTGAAACCCAAATCCCAATAGGAAACAATATGTGACTCTTAGCAAGCAGCACCTGGGACAGCACAGTACCTGAGAGTTCGGAGAGCAGTCCTCAGAAGGGTGGCCCAGTCGAGCCTCTTCCAGGCTATGACAGGTGCAGACGGGTCTGCCATTGGCCCGGGCGCGGCCTGTGCCACGAGGGGAGAGGCAGTACTTTATGTGCAATGGCCACACCTCCCCGTGACAGCTCCAACAGGTTTTGGAGGCTTGTGTACCCTGGGACAGCGAGTCCCACCAGGGCAATGAGTAAAACCCAGGGAAGAGATTGACAGCCCCCACCAGCAGAGCGTCCTGCGCTGCGAGGGAAGAGGCAGTGCTTTATGCACGATGGCCACGCCTCCTCCATGACAGCTGCAGACGGTTTTGGAGGGAGGTGTACCCTAGGACAGCGAGTCCCTCCAGGGCAATGAGAAAACAACCAGCGAAGAGACTGACAGTCCCCACCAGCAGAGCATACAAATATTGTGTAACTCATGGAGGTAGCTGTGTGCTTTCGGAGTTGGCACAATTATTTCTATTAGAAGTCCACGCGCCTTTTAACCACACACACTCGCATGGCGGATCAACAGAACAAAAGACTTGTAGCACTTCTCACAGGACCCATAAGACCAACATTTGTTTGTTTGTTTCTTAAAACTATCTCTTTGGGAGTTTGTTTTGAAAAACAAAGCATTTTGCAGAGTGAAAAATGGGTGCTGCTTAGAAAATGTACAGTGCCTTCAGAGGAGCAGTCATAGCAGGGGCTCCTTTAAAAGCACAGAAATTGCTACCAGACAGTTGCAGATCTGCAAATGTGAAGGGCTGTGGCAAAGGGGAGAAGAGTTGGTCTAACAGCTAGGGCAGTAGACCTCGAATCTGAGGAACCGGGTTCGAGTCTCGGCAATGGTGCTGAACATCCTGTGATTCTGGGCATATCACTTAATCTCCCTGTGCCTAACAAAAATGAATGTGTCCTCATGTAACACAACTAGTTCTATGTAAAGCGCTCTGATACCCGATACCGGGTCAAGTGTGCGCTATATAAAACACAGTAAAAAAAAAAAATGATGACCTGATGGAATAGACTACAGCTTGACAAACAATAAATAACCCTTGTAGTTTTATTTGCATGAGAAAAGGTTACTCTTTGCAGTAGTCAAATTCTTTGATCCTATGATGAGCAAAGAACAAGTCTTTATATTGAGAAAATATTCAAAGACGTGGAACTTGTGAATGTCTCTTCATTATGCATATACACTAGGGGGCATATTTACAAGCCCCTATCTTCACAGGAGCATCACTTTTTGTTTTACCCTTTGGTGGCGTAGCACCAGTTTTAATATTTACAAGGTGGCACTAAGCCACTTAGCATGGCTTAATGCCACCTTGTAAATATGGCTCTTTCTCGCAAGAGGCGTGCAATGGGTATTGCTATTGGTGTTCCACCGCAGCACCCATTGCTTTTTGATGCTGCCAGAGCGCGGCACAGTTAATAGCTGTCCTGATCAATGAGCCGCCATATTTTCAGGTGACACGCCTAGGCAATTGCGCACTCTCACATGCGGGTTCGTTTCAGCGGCGCTCACCTGATTTCCAAGACTTACAGCCTGATTCATCAACGGGCCGTTTTGCGAGCCCCTAATAGCGAATCATAGCGATTCGCTATTAAGGACTCGCAAAACGGTATTCATGTAGGAATTGCTAAATAAATAGCGATTCCTACACATTCTTTATTTGCGAGTAGCAAATTGCTAATCGCAAATAAGGAATAACTCCCCATTCATTCCTATGGGCCAAAAGGCCCATAGGAATGAATGGGGAGTATTCCTTATTTGCGATTAGCAATTTGCTACTCGCAAATAAGATAGCGATTTATAGGGTGCAAGGGGTGTCCAAAGGACACCCTGTAGCACCCCTTAAATTCAAATTGAAACAGGTGTTGCGCACACACATGTCCAAAGAACATGTGTGTGTGCAACATGCAACTTAGAAAAATGCTTTTAAAAGCATTTTTCTAAGTTTTTGCTATTTACCAAGAGGTCTGACCTCTCGGTAAATAGCGGCCCGAAATTGCAAATTAGCAATTTAAAAATGGTTGATGAATTGCATTTAAGGAATCTCAAATAGAGATTCCTTAAATGTAATTCCTCGCAATTTAGCGAATTAGCAATTACCGATTTTTGCATTTGGCATGATGAATCCCAAATGCAAAAATTGCGCTCGCAAAGGGCCAGATTCTCAGATTCTGACCCTTTGCGAGCGCAATTCGGCTTGATGAATCAGGCTGATAGTGCATGCAATAGAGGGAAAAATTGAGCTGTGTAGAAGCTAACCTTCTCTGATTCCTTACAGAAATCTTTGGTGTTCACTTCTCACGGGAACACGCTGCCATCTGCTTTGCCGCCCCTCACTGGTTGTGTTTTGTTTCGCCAGGAAGAGATATATCCTGTTCTGCGACTTAGGTTTCAGGCGCGAAAGAAGAAATGGAACGATTTTATGATCGCTTTCTCTGCCTCTTTTATGCCTTTCTCCCTCCAGGGGACAATATACTAGCAGTTTGTTTGCAATTTCCACTTTACACGGTGTATTGATGCAAATGCTACATTCTTGCAGGTTTTACTGTTTTAGATTTTTTTCCTCGCTCGGTACATCGCTCCGTCCACGTGTGACAGCACCAAAAAAGGTCAGGTCATTCAACCTAGATATTTAATATCAATGCTGAGTGTTTCAGACATGCTTTCTGCTTAGCAGGCATTTCACTTCTCCGCCTTTTCTGTTTTCTGACTCTGGATGAGTTGTGGGATAGATTTTTTCCACAGCCTGAAGGCCTCGTGGATAACACATCACCTCAAATCTTACTTATTTTTCCCGCCTGTGCGGAATAAAAGAAGGCGCCAGCATTTTGCAGCCTTCCCACTGACACCACAATGGTTTCATCTTATTTTTTTTTCCGAAGCTGCCCGCCAGGCCATTTCATGTACAGTAGCAAGTTGGTCTGTCACAGAGCGGGTGCCCTAAAACTGCTGTTTACATCTCAAGGACGCGGCCTTCTGGGCTGCAGTGTTCGCCATAAATACAGCAGAGAGGCCTGTGCATATTTTGAGAATAAAACGAATGATGTATAACTCTCTGCAGGAATAGCTACCATATACTACAGTTGTGTATCAAATGCACACTATTTTTCATTTGACCTTTAACCATGATGGTATTACAAGAATCGACACCGTTTTTGACCACTTTTTTGACCACGCTAGTTATTATAGGAAAAGGGAAACACATCGTACAATAAAATTACAATTACTTTAAAATGTCATGAAATAAATTAATCAGTCTTAATAGGAAGAATAATGGACACAGATGGGACTCCGGCTGACATGTAAATAAGGAATCTATGACAAAATATCGACTACAAAAATATCTACCTACCAAGATATCGCAACAAAAATATTGATGACAATAATATCGAGATCCTATCTCTAACAAGGTAAGTACAAAAATATCGAAAGAAATATATTGATGTCAAAAATATCGGGGCATATTACCAACAACTAGCGATAATTATCGCTATGTTGGCTTAGCGGCAATATTTTTATCGCCGTGCTGCGGTGATTTTTATCGCTTAGGAACCTTGCTATTATCAAGGTTTACCTCCTAAGCGATAAAAATCGGCCGAAATGCATGAATATCGCTGAAAAGTCAGCGATATTCATGCATTACAGAGCTAATGCTCTTAGCCATGTTATCCACCTACCATTGGATAACATGGCTAAGAACTGCTCAGGGGCAGGTGTTAGCTTTTGGAGATATTCGCGCTTAGCGCGAATATCTCCAAAAGTTGGTAATAGGAGATAGCGATGTTAGCGACTGTTTCCGTTCGCTAACATCTTGGCACGCCCACTTTGCATGTCATTAGTGATAAATTTCACTCACATGCAAAGCGGGGCCCAAGATGGTCGCTATCTCCTACTAGCTGTCGCTAACTGGTGTTAGCGATAGCTAGGTAATAGGGAGCTAATTTTATCTCCGCTTTCTTGGCTTTTAAAGCCAAAAAAGCGGAGATAAACCCCCTTGATGATATGCCCCACCGGTTTTTAGAAAATATTGTTTTATTTTAATAAAACAACCAATGTAATATTAACAAAATAATACTTATAAATGTAATAAACATAGTTAAAAATATATTATAATATTTAAAATCAATAAATAATTTAATAAACACTAATAACAATAAAAATATAATACATAGTATATACTTCATTAATAATAACTATAAAATAATTATTTTAATAACTTATAAATAAATGAAAATATAATAAATTACAAATACATACAATAATAATATAAATAACAATTAATAACAATGTAAAACTAATAAAAAAAATTTAATAAATTTTGGATAGCGTACGTGTAAAAATTACTATTCCCACTCCAGAGGGTGCAACAGTAGGGAAAGTGTTGGATAGCGTAGGGGTAACAATTACTATTCCCACTCCAAAAAGTGCAACAGTAGGGAAAGTGTTGGATAGCGTAGGGGTAAAAATTACTATTCCCACTCCAGAGAGTGCAACAGTAGGGAAAGTGTTGGATAGCGTAGGGGTAACAGTTACTATTCCCACTCCAGAGAGTGCAACAGTAGGGAAAGTGTTGGATAGCGTAGGGGTAAAAATTACTATTCCCACTCCAGAGAGTGCAACAGTAGGGAAAGTTTTGGATAGCGAAGGGGTAAAAATTACTATTCCCACTCCAGAGAGTGTAACAGTAAGGAAAGTGTTGGATAGCGTAGGGGTAACAATTACTATTCCAACTCCAGAGAGTGCAACAGTAGGGAAAGTGTTGGATAGCGTAGGGGTAACAATTACTATTCCCTCTCCAGAAAGTGCAACAGTAGGGAAAGTGTTGGATAGCGTAGGGGTAAAAATTACTATTCCCACTCCAGAGAGTGCAACAGTAGGGAGGTGCCGCACATGTGGCTAGCAGCCCGGCCTGAGTCTTGGAGGCCCGCAGTGACAGGGACAGTGGGTGAGCCTAAGCTGAGGGGCTACCGACCCCTCCAAGGGCTGCCTGTGCCCCCGTACCCATTGGGTCCCTTTCGCTTTAGCCACAGACTTTCTGCTGCCAGCCCGGGCCATTTGAAGTAGTCCTGTGACTCTTGCAGCACTGTGGCTCATCTGTTGCGGCCCCGGAGGCCACGCCATAATATCGGCGGCTGAGTCGGGCTGTGGCGCATCTCCCCCGACCTAATTTCCAGCACACCTCGCCACAGTGCATCAACCCCAGCTGTGGGCCCTAGAGTGACAGGACTTCCATCTTGACCTTCTGTGAGTGGTTCACTTCCTGCGCATGGGCGGAGGAGCGGCGCAGAGGCTGCCTTTCATTGGACACCTGGCCCTGTGACAACCTGGGCCCTGTGTGGGGCACATGTTCCTGTGCTGTGCATCACGGCCTGCTGGCTCATGATGTACTGATGATCCTGGGGTGAGAGGCCCGTACAGCCGGTTCTTTTGCTGGGCCATCACATGGCTGCCTAACATGGGTGGCTCAATTGGCAGTGGTGCGTCTCCCCCGGGCCTTGTTACTTCCATGTGCACCTCACCCCAGTGCGCCCTTCCAGTTGAAGCACCCCGAAATGGACTGGCCTTCCATCTTGATCCCTATGGCCCCCATGAGCAGTGCTGTTCCCACTCGAGGCCGGAGGAGCAGTACGGTGGCTGCCTTTCATCGGGCACTTGGCTCTGTTACGCCAGAGCCCCACGTGAGGCGCCTAATCCTGTGCTGTGTGTTGTGGCTTGCTGGCCCGTGTTGGAATGATGACCTGGGGGTGTGTCAACACATTTCCAGTTACTGCTATGTGCGACTAGGACAAGTAATAACGGGACCGTTTTTTAAATTATCTTTCCTATCCTGGAATATTAGGGGCATTAATAAGGCCCGTAAAGGCAAGCAGGAACTTCAATACCTCACCCGAAACAGCCCAAGGTCGCTATTTTGGAGGGGACTCATCTCCCCCCTGGGTACTCTCACATCTATGCTTTCTCCTGGGGTCCACATAGATACTTCTCCAGCTATAGCACCTACTCCTGAGGGGTAAATAAACTAATACACAGATCGCCTCCCTAAACCCCCAAGTCTTGCTTCACTGATTATGGGGCAGTATGTTGCTGCCACCAGACTCTTGGCAGGCCATGGCGTGATAGTGCTTAATGTCTACACCCCAAATGTTGACTCATCTGCCTTTTATGAGGAAATATTGTCTCTGCTGGGGCAGGTGGATGCTGATCACATTATATTGGGCAGCAACCTCAATATGATACTTGATCCCCTCTTGGATACCACTGCCTTGGCGCCCAGCGGCAAGCCACACTCACTGCGAGTCCTTCGTGACATTTGTGATATTTACTCAGTTAGAGATGCCTGGCGCCACGTTCACACCACCACTCAGTTATATATTTTATTCTGCACCACATAACACATGGGGGGATATTCTCAAGAACGTGTTATAACAATTGCAAAATTAGCTTAACGCAACTTTCAACATGGCATTTTATCATGTGAAAATTATGCCGTGTTAACTAAATATTCACAACACTGCGGTACCATGCGATAGTCTCACGATAACGTGTAAAAAGACCACATTAAAACCAACGCGACGCCACAAAAATACGAAATACGAACTCAAAAAAAGCAGCGATAAGGCTAATCAAGATACAAAAATCAGCAAAACCAGTGACAGGCCTGCATATCACACACGTCAGGTGGGAAAAATTACCATAAAAGTAGAAAAAAACAGACAAACAAATGCCAAACAACAGCGAAGCACAATGGATGTTGCCGGAGCAAGTACGGAGGACAACCAGAACCCCACAAGCCACCCGTAGGACTAGCCAGGGACCTCGGGGTCAGGGAAGGCCAGGGAGAAGAAGAGTAGGAAGAAGCGGTTCAGTCCGCAGGAAAACAGGATCCTGATAACGGGGGTGGTAGAACACCATCAACAACTGTTTGTCACATCCACTGTGTCATTGGCAACCAAAAATGGACTATGGCAGTCCATCGTTGACAAGGTGAATGCAGTGGGAGGGCTGAAGAGGACAATGGAAGAGGTCAAGAGGCGCTGGAATGATGTCAAGCGCAAAACCAAGCTGAAACTCGACAACAACCGGAAGGCAGCAATGCAGACTGGAGGTGGGAGTCCTGCGCCACAGGAGGAGCTAGACGATATGGAGGAAATGGTGTCCACAGTCATCAGTGGGGTGACAGTGGCAGGAGTTTAGGGACCAGACACTGCTCAACATGACCAGACACAACAGCACAAGGGTGAGTAATGACCAGGGACTAGGGCGACGGGGGAGATGGGCACAATAGCACACATGTACAATTGAGCTGAGCACATCTGCGGACCATCCATGCCCCAGCACCCAACTCCCACCAAGAGACCAATGTACCCAAGCATGTAGCATCTCAGCACTGCATAAGCACAGAAGTCAAAGGCACGTCGCATGAAATAGAGAAGGGGCAGCAAAATCAGAGCTCGAGGGGCGACTCCCCCGAAATGCAGCACACACACATAACATGCAGAGCACATCAACACTGACAACAATGTGGTACAAACTGCAAAACGTCCACAACAGAACACATCACACAACTGGTGCCGCTTGTGTGTAGACACTGGCCAATCACATTTGGTATTGCAGGGAAATGTGAGTTGACAATGTACAAGTACAAACACACATCCGTTATGTTGTCGAAATGTCCACTGACTCCCATCAAATAGGCAGCTCCTCCCAAACAGCCACAATGTACACAGTCATGCAGTCTGTATGAAAACATGTACAATGCGCCAACATACATGTGGACACATTGTTAAACTGCATCTCCCCTTCACATTGCAGAGGGAGAAATAACACCTCCTGCAAAGCAGCCCGAACCTCTCTTCTCTGATGATGAAGAGGACCACCACAGCTTCGACTCCGACACCCTGCAACAGCTTGTGGAGAGCCTCTGCAGCCCACCTCCAGGAGAAGGGCAGCCCAGCTGCTACAAGGAGACCCCACCTCCTTCACAGACCACATAGCAGGCAGCACCCACCACCACGGCTGCCTCCCAGGACCACCACGAAGAACACATGCATTCCAACGCCGTGTGTTGGGGTGCCAGGAGAATCTGGTTGAACAGGTGTGTGTGGGCTTTGACCGCATGTCAGCCTAACTAGATGCCATACATGGTTGTGTAAGTCCCATCAGGGACCACTCACAGTCCCTACCGGACACCCACAGTCTGCTCCATTTTCTCCAACTGACCATGGCTGACTTCGCTGGACCCCAGGCTCAGAGAATAGAACAACTGTCCAGTCAGAGTGGCTCTAGCGATGTCACACAGGAGTTGGGAAACATGCTGAGGTTAATGGAGACCATGGAGCGGGCGCATGCGGAAAGAGCGGCTGCCACGGCTGAACACCTGCAAGAGGTAGCTGGGTTCCTCAATGAACTCAAGACCATCCTTGAGGGAGAGGTGTGGTGCAGCGGCCAGGGCAGCTCACTTCGGAGCACAGGGTTCATGGTTCGATCACCGGCTCTGGCGGCAGCTCAGCTCAGCACCATGTGACTCTGGGCAATAGCTCACTTAATTTCCACGACGACCCCCGGGCACCTTGAGACTCGTAAGGATGAGTGGTTTGGGCTTTTCAAATATGGATTCACATTTACATCCTCATGGCATTGCTGCCACAAGGCCTGGCGCTGATGCATGCTGCTGCTAACACTACATCCACATCTCCGGCCCCTGAAGTGTCAGTGCCACACAGTGCTGGAGAAAGGTCAGCACCACCCACACGTGAGGCACATAACACAGCAGTGGATGAAGATGCAGATGATTCTGCCTTAGTGGTAATAAGGGCGCAGGAGCATTCATCTCCGCCATATGGCCTGTTTTTGCTTGGTTCTGCCCTCTGCATCATCACCTTCCACTGTTCCCCGATGCCCTCTGAGACACTCATCTCGGACCTCGACATGGACTGCCATACTCTGTTTGATCACCAATGACACAGCAGTCAGACTGTGGACTGAACTCTTCCTCTTCCTTTGGACTTGTCATTCCCTGAAGGACTCTGGCTGGCCCTTCACAGGCCAACATTGTAATATGGGGTTTGCATGGCCCTGTACTGCTCCAGATGCAACACTCCACTGAATGTGCATTAAACATTCCTAATCACACAGATGTGTCATGTCTATGGTCTATCAAGTGTGGCAGTATGGATGAATGTAGGCTCAGTGAATTCCTCTTACGTCGATGTGGCTCCTGTCGTTGAACTTGGGTAACAGGGTGACACATTGCCAAATGCGGTCCGGGAGGCGCCGACACAACAACAGGGACACACGCATTAGTTACTTCCTTGTCCAGCCCAGTACGGAACCATGCCCAGAGCCCCAGGGTCATTGTTCCCACCCTTACGTTGGACTGGCATACCCCAGGCCAGCCCACTCTGCCTATGCTCACAGGGGGGGGCAGCGCTACATGTCCCAGGTCTTCCCTGTAATGATCTGCTAGTCACAGGTCTAGTTGTCAGCATGCCACAGCCACTCCCTCACGGCTGGTGTACACCCACACCACGCCCATCCAGCACATGCGTGACAGGACATGTGACCCTTTCAATAAAAAGGGCCGGGCTCACATGCTCGATGCCATTTCCACTCTCTATCTGGGTGTATCTGTGTGGTGTTTATGTAGGCATGAGGGCCTAGGGCCCTGCAACATCAAATTCCCCTGGGCTGAAGGTGACATGCTGTCGTCCGCACCACGATACTCAATCATACAGGGTCCATGACTTGCGGGGCACAGACTTGGTGACACCAGATATACTGCTGCAGGCATAGGCACACTGCCACGGGACGGTGACTTTCGGTGCACTGAGGTAGGGGCACCTTAAGTGCTGAGTGGGTGTGCAGCCTGCGGTGATGCCCCATCCTGGTGGTCCGGACTGCTCAGGATTTGTATGCTCTGCTGGACGGCTGTGTAGGCCAGAGCCAGCGGGCAGCACGGGCCTACCGCCATGTGGTGTCGCCTCCCGGATCACAGAATTAGTGTCACCTCAAGGGCTGAACGGGTGTGCAACCTGTGATGATGCTGAGTGCACTGGTATGTCCTCTGCCATGATGAAATCAAGATCCAGAATCAAATGAGACCTGGTTGCACGCGGAGCAGGGCTGCATGATGTGGAGGGTGCCATGTACGCATGCCCGGGCTTGCACCGGCACATGGTGGGACCTCATTGCAACACGCCGGTGGCGGAAGGTGAGCAGTGAGGCCTGGGTGAGCAGGGGTTGGGATGCAATGCTGGGCGGCGGGAGGGGCAGGGTGCAACTGCCTGGGTGCGCAGGGGCGGGCATGCACCACTGGGCGGTGAGAGGGGCTGGGGTGCAGCTGCCTGGTTGCTCAGGGGCGGACAGGTGGTAATGTCATGTGTAATTGTATGTACTTTGCCATTCTTGTATCTGGACTGTTTCAGAGGAGGGATCTGTTTCAGATGAGGGACCTGGTGAACTGCACTTCATATCGGCACGTGGTTGGAGACACACCGGTGGCGGCAGGTGAGCAGTGAGGCCTGGGTGCGCAGTGTCAACACTTTCTCGCCCTGTCCCTCTCTTCTTTTCTCTGTGTCTCTCTCTCCCTCTCTTTCAGTCTTCCTTCCTCTCTCCCTCTCTTTCCGTTGTCCTCTCTATCCCTCTCTTTTCATCTTCCTCTCTCTCTCTTTCAGTTTTCCTCTCTCTCTCTCTCTCTCTCCCTCTCTCCGTCTTCCTCTCTCTCTCCCTCTTTCTCTCTCTCCGTATCTCTCTCTCTCTCCTTCACTCTCTCTCTGTCCTTTGATGGCCGCATCACACACCTTCTCATCTGGATTTTTGTCTTGCAGCCTGTGTCCTACAGATTGTCCTGAGGAGAGCCGCCATGAGTCTTCATTGATGTTCTTTTGAGTTATTTTGAATACATTTTTTCAGGTACTTTGAAGGTGAATGTGTGATGCTCCTTTTTGTGACGACACATGCAAGTTACATCTGATTGTGTGGCATCATTCGGATTTTTTGTACATGATTTCGTTGATGTGACATGTCTTTGCCTGTCGGGGGTGGGAGCCCGGGGGGGTGGGTCCTGGGGGTGGTGGCGGTGGGTGTTGTGGCCCTGTTGGGGCTCCCAGCTGGATGATCAGTTGCTCCATGGCATCTGTTGCCCTTCAGGTGTGGCTCTGGACTGGGCCTCCTTTTGTGATGCAGGTTGTCGCCAGACTTTACACCAGGTCAGAGCTGGTGTTGATTTCCTGCTGCTATCGCGCCTTATCACCTGTTTTGTGATCTTATCACCGATCTGGCTGGTTGTTGAGAATATTGCGGAGTGGTGGTTACATTTTTTGCCACTTTGGCTGCGATAAAGTGCTGTTAACTTGGCGATAAGTCCTTGAGAATATGCCCCTAGGACTCATACAGACTATTGGCTACTCTGAGCACTAACTCACCCCTGGCTTAATAATGTGCCCCACTTCCCGCACACATTGTCTAACCACTCTCAGATTCAAACAGTACTAACAATACACTTTGAGGGTGGTGTTGAACGCCACTGGTGATTTCCGTACAACGCCTTGCTCGATGAGGTATTCCGAGAGGAACTCCACACATCCACTGCAGAGTACTTTGAGATTAACGTGGGAACAGTCTCTACACAGGCAAGCCTCTGGCACACCTTTAAGGACAACATTCATTGGATGTGTATCTCTAAAAACACAGGGGTTTTGGGAGATATATGCAATTTGCTTGCGCGGCTCGAAAAAGACCTACGCGGCATAGACAATGCCTATGCCCAACAGCGCCACGGACCACAACTGCTGCACCACATGTCCCTATTGGACAAGTTCCGGGAGTTGGCCAAACGCGAGGTGGCAAAGTTGGGGAAGCATGCTAGGGCCAGATGTTATAGGGAGGGTGATCATCCAGATCATACCCTATCCCAATAAATTCGGAAGTGGCTACATCCCAGAGCTACTCCTTAGTGACAGATCCAGCACAACCAATATTACCGCTATTTTGGCAGAGCTCCAGCTGTACTTTTGGTGTCTCGATACTACTTGCATTTCCAACAGCGGGAAAGGTATGGCAAATTATCTCTTGGAGATTGCCATGGCCTGTCTCTCAGGTGCTCAGGTGCAATTCTTTAGTGAGCCTATCTCCAGTGATGAAGTGGTGCAAGCAATTGACTCCCTGGATGGGTTGAAGGCCCCTGGCCTGGACGGTCTCCTTGGCGTCTTCTATAAAACCCACAAACACATCCTTGTCCCTCACGTGCTGGCAATGTATGCTGAGTCCCTGGATACTGGTACTTTACCCCATACCCTACGTGAGGCAGTTGTAAGACTGTTGGTAGAGCTTGGCAAATACTCACTATGTTGTATGTTGTATTGGCCCATATCCCTACTCAATTTCTATGATTGGCTAAAATCCTTGCGACCCAACTGTTGGATACAATCATTTCATCCCTGAAAACTGCATTTGTTTCATATTACTCCACCTCCCTAAATGTGCTCATGTTATTCTCAGTACTGACTAGAATCTCCAGAGAAGTCCCTGCGGCGGTGGCCTTACTCGATGCAGAGAAGACCTTTGACTCACTAGAGTGGCCTTTCCTGTGTGCTACGCTTTAAAAACTGGGACTGCCAAGAGGGTTCATTACCCTTATTATGCTTCTATATTCTAGGCCAGTGGCCCATATACGTGCTAATGGATCTCTCACTGCTTTATTTGATATCACCTGAGGGGCAAGGCAGATCTGCCCCCGGTCTCCATTACTCTTCATTAGCCATGAAGACTTTTGCCCTCCACTTGCAGGAGAAACATCTCCACTGTGGCTTGCAATTAAAACCCAGCCTTCTACTAGTTTCTTTCTATGCAGATGACATTCTGCTCTTTGTTCCTCACCCACAGACAACTTGGATCTTATAGTTTGTGAGATTATACAATTCAGTCGGTTCTCTGGCCTAAACATAAATTGTGACAAATCTGAGCTATTTCCGCTTACAGATGCCACCATCCCCCAGGCATGCAATTTCCCTCTGAAGTGGTACCTCTTAATAATTTTTTCTTCGCCACACTGAGAACTTCTTTTGCATCTGATATGGGCCGGATGTAGACCCCAAGTTGACTGGAATACATGAGTGCTCCCTTATGAGTGAGGAGGGTTCGGTATGCTGCATTTTCATCTCTTATCTGGTGGCGCAATGCCAATTTGTGTACCATTGGTACCACATAGATGCGCCACTGCCGTATGACAAACCAGAGCGTGACTAGGCGGAAGCGGTGCCACTACACGCTATACTGCCGTGGGGAGTTCCGCTGGACCCTGCTGACATTCAGACGCTCTCCACCACCAGCTGAGCTTGGTGCAAACTCCTACCATTACTTGGCAGGGACCTACTGAACTCCCCTTCCTTGCGCTTTGCAGATAATAAATGGCTATCCCCTGCATGAGAGTCGCTAGTCAAGTGCACACAGTCCAGTCAGGCATTACACACTTTCAGAGATATTTTCCCTGACGGGGTATTTCATATCACATGCCGACGATGTCCAGGTTGCAGTGCAACCCCTATGGACGACTTTGTTTTGCACAGCATCCACAGTGCCCTAGATGCTATGATCCCCTCTTATCCTCTGGCCCCCAATGTGTTTGCCCTATTGATGACAGTGATAACCGACCCTGATGTGGAAACTTGGTTGACAACCTATATTATATCAGTGTGGCATTGCTACTGACATGAGATGGGAATCTTAGGGAGTCATTGGAGCACGTGTTGTAGATTTCACTCACTGACAAAATCTGGTACTACTGCTGCCAAACAAACTAAGATCGTGCAGAGGAAGCAGACTTCGCTCACCTGACATGGATTTGCACTCATGTAGGTGGTTTCAGGAGCGACATCTTCTTCCAACTCTTCTTAATGGTAGGGACTGATCTGGAGCCTGACCCTCTTACTGCCCTGCTGGGGTAAGTGCGGGATGTGTCATGAGGGGCCATAGGTTTACTGCAATGATGTTGCTGTTGACAAAGCGTGAAAATGCTTTGAACTGGAAAAGCCACCGATCCCCAACTGTCCTGGCCTCACGTTCTGTGACACCAATAGTGGGATATATACCACATTGTTACCTCCCACTGCTAGACCAAGAGACATCTGGCAATGATTCTGGGCCTATCTGCTTCAGTATGAATCACAAGAATCAGGTTAAGTTGCAATGTTTACCACAGTCTATTGCTGCCCTCCCTCTGTTCTTTATTGTCCGATGATGGGTATATAGATATTTACTGCAATACCTGCAACTGAGCTGTCTATGGTTATCATTGTTGATATGTTTTTGCTATGCATCGAGAAATGGATTAAGTGTTGTATATTTTATCTCTGAGTGGGCCTTCCTCCAATCTATTGTTACTTAATACAGTACATGCTTTTACTACCCGCTTTGTGGGCTGTTATTTTTATGGGTTGTATGTGTTTTAAAACTGATAAATTAAACTTTAAAAACAAAGAAGTGGGTTAATGCAGATATTCGTGACAGGTTGCACAAACTTAGAAAGGGGAGTTGGCAGTCAGTGACCACAACTCTGAAGCTCAGAAATATTTCTTGGACTCCACTAGTGTGGTGCACCCATGCCAAAAGAAGGCGAGGACTGTCCCTATACTTACAATAGACCCACTGTATGCTATCCTTCCCACCTTAGAGACTAGACTCTTTAAAAGAACCTCAGAAATTTGTTAGAGGAGCCCTGCAATACACATTGTTATCTGCCAGGCTATCTTCAACCTCCACCCTAGGAGCTATTCACATACAGCAGATACAACATGGATTGCTTGGGCTGTAATAGCCATACTCAGCACATGCACGCTATACTCATCCAGCTAACACAAAGGTAGTGTAAATATGTATGTGGCATCCATAGAGTCTAGAAGGAGGAGTAGGAGACTGGCAAACACATTTTAAAAAGGAGAGGCCAGTGTGCAACTATCTGAGTGCAGGCAACAGGGAATAAGGGGAAACAACCTTTACAACACAGTCATTACATCGCAACATCCTTTACATCACATGTCATTACAACTCAACCATTGCATTGCATGTCATTACAATGCATGTCACTACAACGCAGGCATTACATCGCAAGCCATTACAACACACACCCTTACAATGCATAGTACCCTTACACTATGCAACACTTACCCTACTGTTGCACTCACTGGAGTTAGAATAGACATTTTTACCTCTACACTATCCAACACTTACCCTACTGTTGCACTCACTGGAGTTAGAATAGTAATTATTACCCCTATACTATCCAACACTTACTTTAAATGCAATGTAATGGTAGTCATTGTAATGGTATACATTGTAAAGGAATAATGCGAGGTAATGGAATGCATTGTAAAGGTAGTTTCTGAAAATGCGATGTAATGGCATGCTATGTAAAAGAATGCGTTGTAAAGGATGTTGTGATGTAAAAACTGCACCGCAAAGGCATGCATTGTAAGTGTATGCGTTGTAACGTCATACATTCAGCAATTTATTTATTTTTTATTATTTTAAAGCGCACAATCACCCGTAAGGGTCTCTAGGCGCTGGGGGCCGTCAGGAAGATTAAGCGAGCTATTGCCCAGAGTCACATGGTGCTGGGCTAATCTGCCGCCGGTGCTTGTATAATCTGTCACCATCACTGTCAATTCTGCGTAGTCTGGTCAGCTGATGGTAGTCATCCTCGATAAAGGATGGATACACAGTGTGCACCGGTAGACCAAAGAGCCCAGCTCTAGTTCGCAATCCGTTCCCATATAGAACCTCATCATACATGCACTATTTGTGTGTGCATGGACATTAAAAATCGCAGAAATAATCAGAGACTTACTATGGGGAACTCAAGAAAGGGTTGCATCACGAGAGTCATGCAGGTCTTTTCTATGCCAACAGCTTGTGTCTGCAGTCCCTGTCCGAACCCACACTCGACTTTATTGTGTGCATTGGGTGCATTGCTGGCCCAGTAAAGTGCTAATCATGATTGGGTGGAGCAGTGTCTGACGCAAGGATTCCACTCCATTGACTTGCAATTAGGTAGTATAAAGTTATACTATCAAACACATGAGTGGTGGGAACAAGTACTGCCAAATGAGCCTGGTACATTGAAAGAGAAAGAAGAAAAATGGAAAAAAAGAACAGAGACAAAAAGAGGAAAATAGAAATGACAGACAGGCGCGACGGCAGTAAGAAGGATGAAATAGACAAAACGTAATATAGGTGGGTATGGGTAACAAAGAAGGGTAGAAGGAAGGATGGTAGGAAAGAAACGTGAACAAATTAAAGTAAAGAAAAGTTAACGAAATGGCAAAGGAAAGGCATCAAAGGATGAGTGAAAGGAAGGAAAGGTGGAAAGAAAGAAGAGTGACAGAATGGATGGAGAGAAGGGTAATAGGTCTTTCGAGCCATGGCTAACATACAGAATTGTTGTGTCTTAATTTACGAGTTAGGCATTTTGAATTCATCTCCCCAACCCTCAAGGAGCATCATTCATTTGTGTTGCATGTCATATTGCAATTTAACATTTTACTTCAAACCTTCACAGTATTTACGGTGTTCTTCATTTATACCTTCATCAAAGACTAAAAATGTCAGAGTGAATGCACAGTATGATGAATAATTTTATTTTACGTCTTGGAGCTTTTAATTAGAGCAAAACCAACATATTTGAAGCAAATTCACAGGGATTGACAATAAACAAGTTTCTCCCTTTCTTGTGGGACACCTGCACCAGGATTACTTTGAGAAACACCCAAACAATTTTTATATTAGTTTTCCTATGCAAAAAGTTTATTACTGCCTTAATATGATTTTTAGTTAACATTTAGCGATCCTTTTAATTGCTTGATCATCATTATGTTTTATGTTTTACCTTGCTGAGACACTCTTTAGTGATGATTACACTGTAAAAGAAATTACAAACGAAAAAGGCTCTTTAACACCCTTTCCTATTAAATCTATGGGATTTTCCCCCAAATCGTCATATTTCTAATGATTGGAATGTTGTACATGCCTTCCACTGGCAGCCTTTAGCGTGAATATACGGATTGAATCTGGTTATTCACTGCTGTGATACCACAATAGTGGCTAACAAAAGTGGTTAGCCACTGTTGTGATTTTCACCCAGTGGAACCATTTACTTCTTGTTAGTTCTGCACCGCACAAGGGTCTCAAGAGAGAATAGTGGTTGGCGGTCTTACCGCCTTCTCCCGCATTTTCTGGGTCTCCACAGCGGCTCTAACAGTGCTTCTGTAAGCAAAGAGCAGGATCTCTGCTCTCAGAGAGTGGGGAGCACAGCTTCGGGCTGTGCAGGGGCAGGTTGTGCACAGAGGGTGCTGGGTAGGAGACAAGAAGTGAGGATTTTTTTTCTGCAGTTTGGGGAATGCGGGGGAAGATTATGCAGATGGCGGTAGGGTATGTGGCAAGAAGTGAGGTATTCTTTTTTTAAATTAATGGGAGAAGGTGGGTGGGAGTAGGCCAGGCTTGTTTTCTATCTTTTTCACAATACATGTTAAATATGGCCATTACACTTCTGCCTATGCATGTATTTAGGATGCAGGGGAAAATTGTTTGAGAGGCATATACAACATAATATTAAATATGGTTAAAATATGAATAACAGGAATCTTATTCACGTTGGAGTTTTGAGTGACATCATAGATAGCTAAGGACTCGCTCTGGTTGTCTGTTTGATTTCACCCAGACCACCTTGGTGGATAACATCCATGTTATTCACAGTTACTCATCTATAGTTCTATATGTTACACAAGGCTTTCACTGAGAGAGCCGCTATTTGAATACCAGATTCTAAACCTGTCAGTCCAGGGTTGGCTCAAGCACAACTTCAGGATGGAAGGCGCAGAGGGCAAATATTGTTTTCACCTTTAAGACCGGGAGGAGAGGCTAAGTTATGTATGGCTCCACCACTACTCCTCTACCCATGTGCAGCAGTTGACTGCATGGACACTAAAAGAGGGGTAAAGTTCCAACTTAAAGGCCATCTGTTTAAGCAGTTCCTGTACAAAGGTCACACAGCAATACATACAATCCATGATGGACTATTTCAACGCTACCTTTGCTAAATCATAGCAAGTTACATGTACTATTCTCATACATTTCTATGGTTTCTCATTATTATTTTTATCTAGCTTATTGTAATGCACTTTTCTTGTCGTCATGAGTTCTGGTTTATTGGAAACTGTTTTTTTATCAGCAATTCTCCTTTTGCATCACCCTAATATTAGCACAGAATGAATTGTTAAATATTCTTCACTCTTGTACTGATGATATTAATTTAAATTTAAATTGATGAAAGAACACACTTTGACATACCAAATTGTCCCCAAACTATCAAGGGATGTATAACAGAAAATATCCTAACAATGAAGGTTTTCAAAGGAGTAGCTCATACTGTGTGGTCCAAAAAGCTTTTTACAATGATCACTCTCATCTTTTCCAGTCCTCATAATAGCACTTCTGTTATATCCTTAGAAATCTTAGATATAACAACTTCCCTCCCCTGCTTAAAGCAATCATCAAAATGAGTAATTCATTGAGGGAATTCGGTCTAATAATGCCAAAGGCCCTACCACCCTATTAAAACAGCCAGATGTGTTCATTCTCAAAAATTTTATATCAAATTTACTTAGTGTACGATGTGCATTATATTAGCTATTACATTATTTACCAAATCATACATTTTAAAAAAGCGCAAAATGAAAGAAATCAGTGACTTTTACCACATAATTTAATTCAGGAGCCTTTTAGTTTTATTTAGGTCACCATTTAAGTATAAAAAAATATAAACATCATGGGCATTTTCTTTGACCTCTAGGCCCTGATTAGGGCAAAATGGAAATCCTATGTGGCATTCTGCTCTGCCTGATCACACATGGCCTGGTGTTTACTCAGCCAGTTTTTCCGGGTGCGGGGACACCTGACCCAAATCTACTGACAAGAAACTCTGGTCGGCAAAATCAATTGAGCCAAGATTCTGTCCCCCTTCCTGCCTGACCTCTTTGTACAGCTATATGGGAACACTCAATGCTGCTCCCTGCCAGGGGTAATTTACCTCTTTCCTCCCTTATCCTGCCAACCTCCTCCCTCCACATCCTCCATTGAAGCCTCTATTTTCATATTGATGCCCCAGAGAGAAACGACATATTTTGATTTGCCCATGAGCACTTTCTATTTGCACATGAGAAAGTCACACATTTTGTGTTATTCGGAATCCTGTGAACTTCAAAATCACAATTTATGTGGGAAATTACTTTCTTTTAATAGAAAAAAAGGAGCAAAAAATGTCTTGCAGGAGACATTTTCTGCTTGAAACCGCTCTCTTTCCAGTATCTCACATGAATTTTGAATGCAATAGAATCTCTTGCGTTCAATTTTCAAAACGTTGCACTCAATTTTGTGTAATATCAGTGAAACTTCAAGAATAAAAACACAATTATGCACCCAAAACAAGGCATACAATTACATTGCATTTAAAGTAAGTGTTGGATAGTGTAGGGGTAAAAATTACTATTCTAACTCCAGTGAGTGCAACAGCAGGGTAAGTGTTGGATAGTGTAGAGGTAAAATTACTATTCTAACTCCAGTGAGTGCAACAGTAGGGTAAGTGTTGCATAGTGTAAGGGTACTATGCGTTGTAAGGGTGTGTGTTCTAATGGCTTGCGATGTAATGCCTGCGTTGTAGTGACATGCATTGTAATGACATGCAATGTAATGGCTGAGTTGTAATGACATGCGATGTAAAGGATGTTGCGATGTAATGACTGCGTTGTAAAGGTGTTGTTTCCCCTTATTCCCTTTTGCCTGTACTCAGATAGTTGCACACTGGCCTCCCCTTTTTAAAATGTGTTTGCCAGTCTCCTACTCCTCCTTCTAGGGGGGGGGGGATAGTAATGTATGGATTACTGACTTTAAAAGGTAAGTAAACATAAAAATAAATAAAACAAATTTCGTTGCACACAATGCATCACATTTGGTGATGCAGTGTGTGCAACGAAATTTGTTTTATTTATTTTTATGTTTACTTACCTTTTAAAGTCCGTAATCCATATACTACTATCCCCCCACCCTGCCCCTCCCCTCCCCACGTTACCGCCCGGCCGGTACTCCCACTACCGGCCGCGGCTGTTATTGGAAACTGGTTTTTATCAGCAATTCTCCTTTTGCATCACCCTAATATTAGCACAGAATATATTGTTAAATATACTTCACTCTTGTACTGATGACATTAATTTAAATTAAAATCTATGAAAGAACACACTTTGACATCCTAAATTGTACCCAAACTATCAAAGGATGTCTAACAGAAAATATCTTAACAATGAAGGTTTTCAACGGAGTAGCTCATATTGTGTGGTCCAAACATCTTTTTACAAGGATCACTCTCCTCTTTTCCAGTCCTCACAATAGCACTTCCCTCCCCTGTTTAAAGCAATCATCAAAATGAGTAATTCATTGAGGGGATTGGGTATAATAATGCCAAAGGCCCTACCACCCTATTAAAACAGCCAGATGTCTTTATTCTCAAAAAATTTGTATCAAAGTTACTTAGTGTACGATGTGCACTATATTAGCTATTACATTATTTACCAAATCCTACATTTAAAAAAAGCGCAAAATGAAAGAAATCAGTGACTTTTACCACATAATTTAATTCATGAGCCTTTTAGTTTTATTTAGGTCACCATTTAAGTATAAAAAAATATAAACATCATGGGCATTTTCTTTGACCTCTAGGGTCCTGATTAGTGCAAAATGGAAATCCTATGTGGCATTCTGCTCCGCCTGATCACACATGGCCTGGTGTTTTCGCAGCCAGTTTTCCCGGGTGCTGGGACACCTGACCCAAATCTACTGACAAGAAACTCTGGTCGGCAAAATCAATTGAGCCAAGATTCTGTCCCCCTTCCTGCCTGACCTCTTTGTACAGCTATAAGGGGACACTCAATGCTGCTCCCTGCCAGGGGTAATTTACCTCTTTCCTCCCTTATCCTGCCAACCTCCTCCCTCCACATCCTCCATTGAAGCCTCTATTTTCATATTGATGCCCCAGAGAGAAACGACATATTTTGATTTGCCCCTGAGCACTTTCTATTTGCATAAGAGAAAGTCACACATTTTGTGTTACTCGGAATCCTGTTAACTTCAAAATCACAATTTACTTAGGAAATTACTTTTTTAGAAAAAAAGGAGCACACAATGTCTTGCAGGAGACATTTTTTTCCTTGAAACCGTTCTCTTCCCAGTATCTCACATGGATTTTGAATGCAATATATGCTCTTGCGTTCAATTTTCAAAACATTGCACTCAATTTTGTGTAATATCAGTGAAACTTCAAGAATAAAAACACAATTATGCACACAAAATAGCAATCAGTTGCACAGTTTACATATCTCATATCTTATTTTTCTTCTTAGCAAGTATATTCGTTTTCTCATGGTGCAACCATTTTCCAACGTTGCTGTTAATTTACAGCATTTTAGAGAACTTCAAGTTTTTTTTAAGCTAATATGTCAGTTTTGGAAAGTTTGTGCATTTACATGAATAACGTTTTTGCATGACCTTATACTCATTCCCTGCAGAAATATATTACATTAAATATTTATTCCTATCTGTTGCAGTAAAGGGGATTGTTTTAGACTACATTGTGTCATAGATGTGTGATTACTGTGAAATTGACAAAAGCTGGATGATACTAAATGATGAAGTGTAATAAGTGAAGTAGATCATTAACTCCACTTCACTGAAACTCCCAGAGAATTTTAGATTCAACATTATATCAAACAAGACTTTTGTTCTCAGTACTCATTTTAACAAAAGTCAGAGATTTAAAGGATGAGATTTAGCTCTGAACTTCTGACCCCAGTGAAACTTCGGAGTGACCTACAAGTCCCAGTGCCCCCGATTATTAAATTTAGCTTGACTGGTAAGTAACAGTAGCTAAAGAAAACAAATAAAGGATTTCAGTTCTCCAATTTAGAAATAATCGCACCATTCATTGACAAGCCTTGCAATCATTAATACTGCGGCGCCTCTTTTCCTCCCCATGCTGGGTGGTACTTCAGCTTCCACTTGAATGTCTGCTGTGCTGGGAGAGAGTGACTGGTAATGGTCCAGATGAAGAAAGATGAGGGGCCATGTCTGTGTGTTGTTTGTGTCAAGTAAAAAATCTTACCTTATCCTTCTCCCAGTCCTCCATGTTTTGACACGCACAGTCCTTTGCTTCTTTCTACAACGCCTAGCCATTTTTGTGGCACCTTGGTGCCAGTTGAGAGTTGCCCACTCAGCACAGTGCTCAGCTACAAATTCCATGATGGAATCATAAGGACAAATCATGAAAGAGTATGCGGCTCACCACTTCTGAGAGGTGGTCTTTGCCACTGCCCATATTCCCTAAAATAGGCTTGCCAGTTCCTTTAAAAAAAAATATTGGTCTTCTGCATTTTAGTTGGAAAGGGGAAGTATACTTACTCCAAGGGGCATACTCACATCATTCTGATCTGGATTGTTTGTTGTTTTGTTTAGCTGACTCAGAAAGTAATTCCAAAGAGTAGTAAACATTTTTTGCAGCTTATGAATGTTTTATTATAGCCTCAGAGCCCGATGTAGTGGACTCTACGGGCCATTAAAGGTCTGCTCCAGTGTTAAAGGCCCGAGCGGACGGCGAGGGCCATTAACAAGTGAGCAGGGGTTTAATGGCCGGTAGAGCCGACTACGGAGGGCTCTAAGGGTATTAGAACAGTCCACTACTAGAGGGCAGAATGTTCTAATTAGTAGAAACAAAGGCCTCTCGGAGCTCGAGGGGGTTTAAATCCCCTCGGGCTCTCTGGGCTTCTATCAGCCATTAGAAACCCGGGGCACTCCATTGTCTGCAATGAAGCGCTCAGCATTCCATTATTAGTGTCTACATTAGGTCAAAGTGTGTACCTAGGATCCTGACAGCATAAAGCCTCATCAGAGCATGAAAGTTTCACAACTACATTCTGTTGATGTGCAGGTGGGTTTCATAGTTTTTGGGAAGACTAAGGACCCCATCTAGTGCATCCTCCTGGGGTCCATTAATGTTAAACTCAAAGCTCTGTAGTTGGTTGGTAAGACCATTTCTGGCTATATGTGAACTGGACCAATACAGCCTGCCTTTGGCAGAGAACCAAGACCCCCTTCGCCCTTTAGGTACACCATGAAACAGCAGCCCTAGTAGGAGGCTATGTTTGATCCCAGGAGAACTTTTTCTTGGTCATTAAAAAGGCTCCCAAAAGTAGAAATATGTGGCCACCACAATTGATGGTCCATAAACTGCTCCCATTACAAAGACATTGTTTCCCACTTTCATGTTCAGTCATTTGAGATGTGCTGGGGAAAAACTGTTTTGTTGATTTATATGGAGAGCACTGTAAGGATCACAGCCTAATAGTATTCTCACCTCTGCACATGCACTGCTGTAGGAACTCATTCAATCCATTCAGTATTACAAAAAGCCTATTACTGCACCCATTCATTTTTTGAAAATGTTTTTATTAGGTTTCAAACATGTCAGTACATAGTATGTAGATATGGATGGTAGAATTCCCAAAAAGACTTACACATCAGCTGTTGCTTATTACAATAGTGCAGAGGCAATTTAACCAAGTGAGTAGATGAGTATTATAAAGATTCAGGACCAGATGTATGACCCTTTTTGTGCAGTTGCAAATGGGAGATTGGCCCGTTTGCGACTGCAAAAAGTCATCCAGGCATGCACAAATGCAATTTTGCTAGTCACTGATCGCAAAATAGCGTTTGCGACTCTCGCTATTAGGAATATATATTTAATGCTACCCAAATCAATGGTACTCATTTTATCAACCTCAAAAGGATGAAAGGCTGAATGGACCCACCGGGATTTAAACCTGTGACCATGTGGCCAAACACAGGGCCCTACAGAGAGTGGGCACATTAGTCCACTAAGGCACCAGAACCGAAAAGGGAAGTGGATAAAAATGTTTAGCACCTAAAGGGTGCTCAAATAATATTAATTGGTCTGTGATTTCATGATGTGATTTCCATACTTATTGCAAAAGACTTTGATGTCAATGAGTTCAAACATATGTTAATATTTTTAAACACCTTTCCAGTACTGCCGTCTTTGTCCTAACAGTGACTTTAATTTTGTATTGACAGGGCCAAAAGATTTTAACTATTGAAGAATTGTTGCATGCTCTCAAAGGTGACAGGAGATAGAAAAAGGTAAACAGGAAGACAAAATCCAAACAAAATATTAAGATAATACCTGCAACGCTTAATTTAGTAACTATTTATGCATATACAGTCACCATTCTGCAGTTCTTATTTGAAGTTAACCAACCTTTTTGTGGATCACCCCCAAAATTTTAAGTGTGGGCAAGTAAACTTGAAATAATCACATTAAAAAGTTGCAGAATCTTTGTGTCTTTGGATTGTAAATCGTTAATAATGGGATTCCATGAAGGACCTGCTGTGCCTTTGTGTCTTGCTACTGCAGGTAAAGCCCCATCAGGTATGAAGTTTTTTTTCAACTAGAGATAAATGTAACCATTGCTGAAGTACAGTACATATGTCACTGTCATATGTCCATTCATCAGTCAATATCACTTTGATATCTCAACACCATAAGTTATTCAATCAATCAATCAGGGTTGGTCAAGCGCAACTACTCACCAGTGAGGGTCTCAAGGCGCTGGGGGAAGGTGGGCAGCTCCATAGTGTGCTTGGGTCAACTGAAGAGCCAGGTCTTGAGGTCCTTCCTGAACTGAAGCAATGTGGGAGATTGCTGGAGGTGGATGGGTTGTGTATTCCAGGCTTTGGCTGCAAGGTAGGTGAAGGACTTTCCTCCCATTCTAGACTTGTTGATACGAGGGACTGTGGACAGAGAGAGATGGGCTGATCGCACGTGTCTTTTGGGTGAGTGGAAGGAAAGGCGACTGTTCCGGTATGCGGATCCGGTGTTGTGAAGGGTCTTGTATGAGTGGGTGAGGTGTTGGAAAGTTATTCTTCTTTTGACTGGAAGCCAATGGAGATCACACAGGTGTTGGGTGTAGTGACTGCTACGGGGATGTCGAGGATCAGTCTAGTTGCGGTGTTCTGGACAGTTAGGAGTTTGCAAAGGAGATTCTTATTGATTTCTGTGTAGAGAGTGTTGCCGTAGTCCAGTCTGCTGCTGATGAGTACGTGCATGACGATTTTTCTAAATTCGGTTTGGATCCATCTGAAAATCTTTCGAAGCATGCGGAGGGTGTTGGAGCAGGTTCAAGATACAGCTTTTGATCTGGCAGTTCATTGTAAGCAATGAGTCTAATATGATGCTGAGGTTTCGAGCCTGGTCCGTCGGGGTCGGGGGATTTCCAAGGGCGGAGAGCCACCCAGAGTCATTCCATCCTGGAAGGTGTGGTGCCTAGGATGAGGACTTCTGTCTTTTCTGAGTTGAGTTTCAGGCAGCTGTTCTTCATCCAGCTGGTGATGTGTTTCATCCCTTTCTAGGTATTGCCTGAGCCAGCGCATGCGCTGCTCTGGCGAGACATTTAGTGAGTGGGCTTTCAAAAGTCCGACCGGGTGGTATAGAGCGTGCGGTTACGCGCACAATGATGAGCAGAGGCGCCATCTGACTTTCCTCTCTCATCATGGTGCGCGCACATCGCACACCACTTGCCAGCCTGCTTTCACTTTTCCCGTCGTGTGCGCGCACCACTCGCGTGCTTTTTTCTTTATTCGCCACGCGCACCACTCGCATGCTTTTTTGTTCTTTTAGCGCGCATGCGCTCATACAGCTCCCGGGCTTGTTTATTTTAAAGTCTTTAGTCAACTTTGACCTTTGCATGCAGTTTGACCCTGGATAAGCTCCTGGGTTCTTTTTCTCTCAGGTGCATCTTCCATTGTCTGCCGGCTCCACTCGTCCTGGGGTGGTTAGTCTAGGCAGGCGTCTGCATTGAGCTTTGTCGACCTTGCTTCTTCCTTCTGTTTACAGTTGGGATATGACAGAAGGGGCAGGTCTCTCCAAATATAAAGGTGTGCTCCATTTTGTGACCACATCTAGGGATGTGGGCTGTTATACATGCTGATATCGGACCTGCCCTTCTCCTTTTCCTGCATGCTTTAGCCTTTCTCTGATAAACAGACCTCTGAAATAAATTGCCTCTTCGTATTGCTAATGTTGGCTTTCTTCGGACATGTCTCCACTAGGCGTCATTTACTGCATTGATCTGCCGCCAGTTGAAGAGGTTGCGAGTCCAAACTCCATCCGAAGTAATGACCATGAACTTTGTCCATGTACGGTAGACCTCACCTGCATGGAGCAAGACCCAGGACCAAGACTCTCCAGCAATCCCACAATGCACTGCTCTCCAGAGCGCTCCACAAGTTAAGGTTCAGCCCCAGAGACGCTGCTCAGAGACCTTTTAAGTAAAATACAAAAACACAGATAAAATATGTATTTATTTTTGTATAGCAGCAATATTTATATATTTATGAACTTGTAAATAACTGTACAAGTGCCTATTACACAGCAGTAGCATAAGGAATCCGAGCCACACTTCCTTTCCTTCTACCTGTCTGACCTAACCCAGTGCTTCAGTGGTATTCGATGTATGTGGAGTCACATTATAAAATGGTCAATATTTAGATGTGTAGTGCCGCAGGAAATGATATGAGAAGAACAAGGGCCCTCTGAGCAAACATTAATTCAAATCCTAGGGCAGGGAATTCAATTATGTGTGTAACATACTAGGCATTGTAAACAATATAAAACACAGTAACAAGGAACTCAGGGAGAACACTCAGGAAACAAGGAAGATAATAAAAACAATAATTCTTTAATTTATGCTTCATATACAATACATTCTTTATTAAAAAAGACACATAATAAACATAAATTCAAAATTAAAACCGTTGTTTTAAAAAAACAACCACAGTATACAATTAATATAATCAAAAAGGTTAAACAATTGGTGGCATTAAAGTATTTGACGCGTGTTTCGGCGTACACAGGATGCCTTCTTCAGGAGCCACACATTTTATTTGTTTCTGAAACATATGAAAAAAGCCAAGTAAATAAACAATTCACTATATTAAAATCATTAAAGCAAGATTCATTATTAGACAAAATAATTAATCATAAACATTTTTGTTATACATCTTCCATTCATATATCCATGTGAAATCCCCAGCTTCCTCTCTGGTAATTAATAAGAGTACAGATTAAACAATTATCTGAGTATTCAATTGTATTCTAGGACTTATTGGTGACCATTATCCAAATGATGATTACAAAGTTCTATATATTATGGAGATATTAGCAGAATCGTGGACATATCTCCATTAACAAAAGCAGGTCCCCTACGGTGTGATACATCTAGTAATGTCTCTTATTAGTTACTATACAGGATATAAAGTAAGTATAAAAAGTAATGATACAACGACTTAAAATAAGTAAGCATAGTCCACAGAAAAATAAAGAAAAAGACTTACTGGGAACGAGCAATACAAGCACTGTTGTACAGACGATTATTGTAATGTAAAGTCCTATTTCTCAGTACATCTAGCAAGGGACAGTCACCTGTTAGGATTGATATTGCACACAGCCATTATAACACGCTCATTTTTAATGTGTTCGTATGCTACGTGAACATGTCCTATGTATAAAATGCTTTTGGCATATTTTATCGTCATCTGAAGTGTAATAGAACATGGACTAAAACTCACAGTCCTGTATAAAAAGGGTTTCAAACTGAAATAAATTATTGAAAAGTATATATTGGGTCAATATCCACACCAGATACACTATTCATATTTCGATGTAATAGCGATCCTTTAATTTATTTTGTTAGATTTCTGTTTGTTAAGAAAAGAGGGGGTCACAACTGATTATATCTGGTTGAAATGGCAAGGTTATGATAACCTAGATAAATGCTAAGGCATCTTTCACCTATAAGTGAATCTCAAGTGGGTCACACAGAGGAACTCACCGTATGTCAGGCAGCTAAGTTGATATACACTTAAGGTGTATTTCATATATAGTATCCTTGGTTTTGAACGACGATCATATGATTTCGAGCCTTTATTACATTTAGATGTCAAACTTCCAGATAAGAAGTTCCGAGATCCTGCATAATAAGAAATAGAGCACAATATAAGATGCCCTGTATTTACTCGCCCTGTTAATCCTAATTAGCAACTATTTTGTAGTAGCATACACTCACTAAAGTTAATTATATTGGAACGGATAGTACGGGAGTGCGTACAGTTGAATTATGAATACTTCTTGTCCGGAGTAGTAAATAGTCACAGCGGTGCAAAGTGTAACAAATCTAGATATCGTAAAAAAGAAAAGAGTGGTATTAAACATATATATATACTTTTCAATAATTTATTTCAGTTTGAAACCCTTTTTATACAGGACTGTGAGTTTTAGTCCATGTTCTATTACACTTCAGATGACGATAAAATATACCAAAAGCATTTTATACATAGGACATGTTCACGTAGCATACGAACACATTAAAAATGAGCGTGTTATAATGGCTGTGTGCAATATCAATCCTAACAGGTGACTGTCCCTTGCTAGATGTACTGAGAAATAGGACTTTACATTACAATAATCGTCTGTACAACAGTGCTTGTATTGCTCGTTCCCAGTAAGTCTTTTTCTTTATTTTTCTGTGGACTATGCTTACTTATTTTAAGTCGTTGTATCATTACTTTTTATACTTACTTTATATCCTGTATAGTAACTAATAAGAGACATTACTAGATGTATCACACCGTAGGGGACCTGCTTTTGTTAATGGAGATATGTCCACGATTCTGCTAATATCTCCATAACATATAGAACTTTGTAATCATCATTTGGATAATGGTCACCAATAAGTCCTAGAATACAATTGAATACTCAGATAATTGTTTAATCTGTACTCTTATTAATTACCAGAGAGGAAGCTGGGGATTTCACATGGATATATGAATGGAAGATGTATAACAAAAATGTTTATGATTAATTATATTGTCTAATAATGAATCTTGCTTTAATGATTTTAATATAGTGAATTGTTTATTTACTTGGCGTTTTTCATATGTTTCAGAAACGAATAAAATTTGTGGCTCCTGAAGAAGGCATCCTGTGTACGCCGAAACGCGTGTCAAATACTTTAATGCCATTGTTTAACCTTTTTTATTGTATTAATTGTATACTGTGGTTGTTTTTTTAAAACAACGGTTTTAATTTAGAATTTATGTTTATTATGTGTCTTTTTTAATGAAAGAATTTATTGTATATGAAGCATAAATTAAAGAATTATTGTTTTTATTATCTTCCTTGTTTCCTGAGTGTTCTCCCTGAGTTCCTTGTTACTGTGTTTTATATTGTTTACAATGCCTAGGATGTTACACACATAATTGAATTCCCTGCCCTAGGATTTGAATTAATGTTTGCTCAGAGGGCCCTTGTTCTTCTCATATCATTTCCTGCGGCACTACACATCTAAATATTGACCATTTTATAATGTGACTCCACATACATCGAATACCACTGAAGCACTGGGTTAGGTCAGACAGGTAGAAGGAAAGGAAGTGTGGCTCGGATTCCATATGCTACTGCTGTGTAATAGGCACTTGTACAGTTATTTACAAGTTCATAAATATATAAATATTGCTGCTATACAAAAATAAATACATATTGTATCTGTGTTTTTGTAAGCATGGGCGTAAAATCCGTTCCGCTCGCGGATTTTGCGGATTTTCGGTAAATTCGCAATCCGCGAACTCTCGCGAACTTACCGAAAATCCGTAAATCAGTGCGAAGCGGATTTTTTTGCTTGGTCGCACTTGCCAACTAGAATACTATACAATTTCGCGGGAGTAAACACTTGCGAAAACGTAGATGCGGCGGGCAGCGACAATCTCGCAATTGCGAGATTGCAAAATTTGCAATTTCGCACAAGAAATCCACCATCAGGCAGCATAAACCTTGAAAATTATGATTTTTATTAGAATAACTCCTCAGGTTGACATTTGCCTGCACTTTGTTTTTGCAAGGAGTCCATTTGGGGGGTGGGGGGGGGGGGAAGGAAGTGCCCCACAGTCTCCAACTTCCTGTTCCTGTCCAGCAGGCTCCTCTCAGTGCTTTCTTCATGTGCTGGTCACTTTGATTTGGATCTTGACCTGGAAGCACTCAGCAGGTGCAAAAGTTCAAACTCATCATTAGTAACCATTCCCTGTAGTGCTTCCTGAGGGGCCCCTCCAGAGTTCAGTTGCCTACTTGCAACTATTCTATGACCCTGCTCTGACCCTCACAGCAGGCTCAGAGAATAGCTACAAGTATACAACAAAGGTCCTGTTAAAAAAATTACACTGCAACAGAAAGCAATTACAGATAAGGAAGCAGGTGCCAGGGATTTTGACCTGGAAGGATTACTTTTTGTGGATGCTGCTGGATATTTGGATTTTTGCAAAACTGAAAGCACTCAGCAGGTGCAAAAGTTCAATCTTATCATTAGTAACCATTCCCTGTAGTGCTTCCTGAGGGGCCCCTCCAGAGTTCAGTTGCCTACTTGCAACTATTCTATGACCCTGCTCTGACCCTCACAGCAGGCTCAGAGAAAGCAATTACAGATAAGGAAGCAGGTTCCAGCCAGGAAGTTCAAATTCAGTAACACATTAATCAGCCCCTAATTCATTTATGTCAGTTGAGGCAGGGCAGGTGTGCTTTTCTACCCATAATCTACAGTGATGAACTAGAGGGTGGCATGGGTGAGCCATAGGGTGGCATGGGTGAGCCAGAGGGTGGCAGTGGTGAAACAGAGGGTGGCAGTGGTGAAACAGAGGGTGCTGTGATGAACCAGATGTAGAAACAACATGTTCGCGACCGTTGCTACCCGAAAAGTTAGTTCGCGTTTGCGAACTGGTACAAAATCCTCGCGAACTGGCAGAAATCCTTGCGAACACAAAAAAAAAGAAAAATCCGCAAATTCGCGAGAGATCTCGGATTTTGCGGATTGCGAATCCGTAAATACGCAATTTCGCGGATTGCCAATTCGCAAAATCCGCCCATGCTTATGTTTTTGTATTTTACTTAAAAGGTCTCTGAGCAGCGTCTCTGGGGCTGAACCTTAACTTGTGGAGCGCTCTGGAGAGCAGTGCATTGTGGGATTGCTGGAGAGTCTTGGTCCTGGGTCTTGCTCCATGCAGGTGAGGTCTACAATGCCTAGGATGTTACACACATAAGCCGCAGGAAATGATGTCATCATACCCACAGACGCAAGAGAAGCAACAACTTTTTACGTATATACTTTGCAGCAGGAAATGAGATCATGAGATGACTTTGCAACTGAAAGAAAATCCCAACCAGCTTTCGTGACAACAGGAAATGAGGTTGTGAAGTGCCCACGGGACTGAATGGGTGAAATTCCTGATTAAGCTTTCAACAAGAAGTGATGTCATCACGTGAATCCACCTTCCTAAGACAACGTTAATAGAATGTATTTAAGGGCAACAGACTACTCCCCCTGCAACAGGAATTCTACTCCTAGCAAAAGGACAGGATGTCCGCCATCTTTGCTCTTTAAATAACAATGATCATCCATGATAAAATAAAAAGATGTGCACTCCATGTGTGTTTTGCTGAAAAGGAAGCACTAGGAAATTTGTCACATTAAACACTTAACAGGACAGCATCACGCAGCACCACCACCGTATCACGCAGCACCACCACAGCATCACTCAGCACCACAACAGCATCACTCAGGGTCACCACAGCATCACGCAGCACTACCACAGCATCACTCTGCACCACCACAGCATCACTCAGGGTCACCACAGCATCACTCAGTGCCACCACAGCATCACCCAGCACCACCACAGCATCACTCAGGGCCACCACAGCATCACTCAGCACCACCACAGCATCACTCAGGACCACAACAGCATCACTCAGCGCCACCACAACATCACTCAATGCCACCACAGCATCACTCAACGCCACCACAGCATCACTCAGTGTCACCACAGCATCACTCAGCGCCACCACAGCATCACTCAGCGCCACCACAGCATCACTCAGGGCCACCACAGCATCACTCAGCACCACAACAGCATCACTCAGCGCCACCACAGCATCACTCAGTGCCACCACAGCATCACTCAACACCACCACAGCATCACTCAGTGCCACCACAGCATCACTCAGCACCACCGCAGCAAAACTCAGTGCCACAACAATATCACTCAGCACCACCACAGCATCACTCACATCAGTATCACTCAGCATCGCCTTTGCACTAGTACACCACCACATCCATCTTCATCACTCAGCAAGACCTGAGTATCACTCAGCATTACCTCAGCATCGTCGCCGCACCAGTCACTGTCATCACTACCCTTCCACCTCATCATCACTCAGCAACACCTCAGCCTGCTCTCGGAATCTGGCATCTGTTGATTCTCCCCTAGCGTCTGGCCATTGCTAGTGTTATAATACAGGGACTAGTTCCCAACCTTCACCCTCTGATTGTTTCTGCCCCCTCAAAAAAAGCTTTAACAAACAACCATTGGAATAGGCAGAAACAAGTTACCAGCATTGCAAGAACAAAAGAAAACGGAGGACATTTTTTATTGTAAATACTTTTTTTAATATGGTCGTTCATAATGCCTTCTTGGTCCTATATAAGGTAACAAAAATGCAGCACAGCTTGAAGACATTGGTAAAGTCAATAGCTCTGGCTAAACACTTATAAGGCTCCAAAGGCAAGACCTATTGGCTATGCCAATGCTTGTTGGAAGTTGTGTTTGGTGATGTTGGGTTCGTAGGAATCCTGGGGCACTCCGCTGTTGGTCTCTGCTGGTTCGAAGAGATCTCTGTCTAACCCACTGAGTTCTACTGGTTAGGAAGGAAGATATCCAGTCGATGGCCTTGCAGTGGATGCTGGCGTCATGGAGTCTGGTGGCTAGGGTGCGGTGGGAGATGGTGTTGAATGCTGCCAAGAGGTCCAGGAGAATGAGGGCTGCCATTTCACCCAGGTCAAGGATGGAGCGAATGTCGTTGATGGCGGCGAGTAGGGCAGTCTTGATGCTGTGGTTGCTTCGGAATCTGGATTGAGAGATGTCCAGAATGTTGTTAGCTTTGATGAAGTTTGCTAGCTGGTTGTTGATGGCCTTATCGATGACCTTGGCTGCGAAGGGAAGCAGGGAGATGGGCCTGAAGTTCTTGAGGTCTGTCGGGTCCGTGGAGGGTTGCTTCAGGAGGAGGGTAACTTCCGCGTGTTTCAGGTCGTCGGTGAAGGTGGCAGTTTCGAAGGAGCAGTTTATCATCTGACGTACTTCGAGTGCGATGGCAGAGGCAGCTCTGTGGAAGATCTGGTGTGGGCAGGGGTCTGATGGTGCTCCAGAGTGGATGCTTTATATAGTCTTCTAGGTGTCTTCTGTTGTGAGCGGGATCCATTTGAGCAGGGTCTTTTGGGTGACGTCGCATGAGGGGGGTTCTAGAGTGGTCAGGTGGTCTTGGTTGTCATCTTAATCTTGTGGTGGAAGAAGGTGCTGAGTCTGTTGCTGAGGTCTTGGGAAGGTTGGATGTCTGCTGCTTCGCTGCAAGGTTTGGTGAATTTCTTGATGATGGAGAAGAGATCTTTGTTGTTGTGTGGGTTGGTGAGGATTCTGTTTTGAAGGGATTTCTTCCTTGTGGATTTGATGAGTTTGTGGTGTGCAGTGGTGGCTGCTTTGTAGGTGGCACAGGTTTCTGGGGTTTTGTTGTTCCTCCATGTCATTTTCAGTTGTCTGCAGGAGCGTCTGGATTCTTGAAGTGCAGTGGTGAACCAGCTTGCTTTCTTGATGTGTGTTCCAGTGTCTTTCTAGAGGGGGACAAGTGTGTCAGCGCAGTTCATGATCCAGCGGTGGAGGTTCCGTGCTACGGTGTTTGCATCTGATGTGGTCGGTGGTAGGGTACTGATAAGGGTGAAGGTCAGCTGGTCTTTGGTGACTTTGTTCCAGCTGATGCGGGGTAAGCGGTGGGCGTGATTGTGTACGGTGTTTTTTTTAAGGAGAAGTAGATGCAGTGGTGATCAGAGGAGTTTTGTGATGTAACTATAGGGGACTCTGTTTCCACCGGTGAAGACGGGTTCAAGTGTGTGTCCCAATGTGTGCGTGGGGGCAGTGACTAGGTGATTCAGTCCTAAGTTGGTGAGGTTCTCTAGGAGGGATTTGATGTTTGAGTCATTGTGGTTATCCAGGTGGAAGTTTAGGTGTCCGAGTAGTATGTAGTCTGTGGATGCGAGGGCATGGGGTGCGATGAAGTTTGTGAGACAGGCATAGTGAGTAGGTATACTGCAATAAAGCAGACCAGGGCTCTGAGAATTCCTTTAGAAGTTCAAAAGAAGGAGTGTCTTCTTTTTCATACACCAACCAGTCTTGGTTAGGGGTGGCACACATCACAGATTGTATTTAGAAAAAGGAAGTTACTTTGTTATCTTTGCAAGCCTCTTGTCTTCTGATTTGTTCTTTTAAAATGCAACTGCACTTACATAAAAAGGCTAATTGTATTATCTGGACTATGGAAATGAGATATTCAGGTGGTACCAAAACTAGGTTCCAAGAGATTTACTTTGCCTATATCTTATAGAAACGCACTAAAGTCAGTTATGGTGAATGTCTTTCTTTTTGTTTAATATGCTTTATTGTGAGTAACATATAAGGAGCATAGAACAATTTCATACCATCAGTATCAGCAAAGTAATAGTTACATAATGCTATATACAGAGAAGAAAATATCCAAATGGAACAGCTATTACTCTGTCTGTAAAGAAGAAAGCATTTCACACATGTCTAAATCACAGGAACAGAAAGAAAAAATTAAAAGAAAAGGAGGAAAAACAGAAGAGAAGAAAAAGAAAGCAAATGCCTTATAGAAAAGGTAATATAAAAAAGAATAGAAAGGCTATTTATATGTGGTGCATCCTAATGTCTACTTTAAAGTAGAAAAGCAGGAAGTGTAATACTAGTTAGTACATATAACCTAGAAAAAAAAGGTTACTTAGGAGGTTTCTATACTTCAGCAGGAATACTTTGACGATCAAAATTCCTGGATAAAAAATAAAGTCAAAGGTAACCATAACTTGCGTTTTTTGATAATCACTTGTATAGAGTTTATATTTGTTGTATCCAATCTGTGATTAAACATATCACATTCCACCATTTAATAAATGTGATGCTGCTGGTATCTTTCCAAATTGATGTTGTGACCTGCAAAGCAATGGCTAGAAGGAGATCTACAAATGTTCTAACAAGATGATTAGAATCCTAGATAAGGGAATGCTACCAGGAAAAATGTGCATTATATCAAAGGGAGTATAATACTACAGATGTCAAAAATTTGTTCCCAAACTTTGTGAAACAAAACACAAGGACATTGGGAAAACATGCATAATATCTCTATTAATAACATGAAAAGACCAACGTCCATTAACATTAAGAATGTTCAATGTATAGTTAGAACAAGGGGTTAGAAATAACCTGTTGTAAAAGAAATATAAGATTTGTGTGGTTCTAGCAGCTCGTGATGTAGTATACATTTTGAACCACAGGCTGTCCTAGTTAGAAATAGACAATATCTGCCCAAAATCTTCTTCCCAGCCTAACTCAACTTTAGTTTTGAGTCATAAACTTTTTATATGTAAAAGAAGCTGTAATCTAAACATTAAAGTTATAGGGTGTAAACCTAGCAAGATCCTTGTTCAATTACATTTCAAAAGAAGTCTGTATTATGATTTTAATGATTGATAATAGTAAGCAATATTTCTGTTCAAAATTGTCACCTCAAATTTATTTTTGACCTCATGAAAGGACATAAAACGGGAAACAGGAATAATTCACCAATATCTATGATGCCCTTTTCCACCCCATCTTTCCAATATAATCATGATGATCATGTTTGCATGTTTAATGTTAGGGCTAAACCAAATTGGGGAGTGAAATGTAACCTGAAGTTCTGAAAAATGATGTGTAAGAAAAGGCTTATCCAGTAAACTCAAGTAATTCACAATAGGGTATGAGAATGTTTGGGGGGTTTCTGTGATACATGTATAATCCTTAAAAGTGAAAAGATATATAAATGATAACTCAAACTTTTTCCATACATTTTGGTGCGGACCATAACATTTTCATCTGTTTAATTGTAAAGGCTAAATGGTATTTCATAAAAGATGGAAAATTAACTCCACCATTGGCTTTAGAAAGTGGAAGCATGCTATCAATGGATTACATTTTTTAATTGGAAGCATAAATACAGCAAAATTAATAACAGGTAAAATTGTCATTTTAATTGTATCTAAAAAATCCTAACAGGATAGAACATGTGGTGACCATCTCCGTAAAAAGGAACTAACACTCATTTTAATAGCATTAGAATTGATCAAAATAGTATTTTGAATTGAATTAGAATATAAAATGCCTGAACACTTAAATTGGGTGGCATTCCAAATAAAGCCTATGTCCTGAAACGTATCCTTAAAACAATACTTATTCAGTGGCATTATTTTCAATTTATGCTCATTTAATTTATATGTATATCTTAAAAAAGGCAGGATTAGAGGAACCCAGTTGAGCCATGTACAGAAGTATATTATCTACATAAGATTTATATTGCAGGAAGGTGCACCTACCTCCACAAAAACAATCCCCTAAGACATTTTCCTCTTTCTATGTGTGCTGCAGAATGCAGCAAATATGGAAAGGGGAACAATTAGGAGAAATAAAGATATTTTTCCCTGTTATGCCTCACCCGGGGAACCATAGATTTATGGCAAATTCCCATGTCTACCATTTCTGGTCAATCTTGTAATGCATCTTAATCAACGGATGTTGCTTGGGAACACCCATAAAACGCCTCCCCGGCACAGGGTAAGGCAATGCGATTTGCGCTGCAGTGCTTTACTCAAGATTAATGAAGCCACTCAAGGTGGCCTAGCGTGGCTTCATAAATGAAAATTTTGAGTTGCATTGCTCTTGCACCACGTTGTGTGGTGCAATAGCGATGCAATGGGGCATGGAAATGTACCCCTTATTTTTCATATCCAAAATGATTAAGACAGGGGCATGATCTGAAATTGAAATGGAACAAATTCGGCCATCAACGAAGGATTAAATAAGAGATTTGTCCAGCAATAGATCATCAATTCTACATTTTGTTTGATGGGCTGGTGAATAAAAAATATATTCCATTGTATCATGGATTACATACTCTCTAGGCATCTATCAATCCTCTGGAAGCAATCATCTTCCAAAAAGACTTTGTGATTTACTGGGGACATATTTCACACATGAACATCTATATATCTAATATGGGATCTATAAGTTGGTTGCAGAACCCTCCAATGACAAGGTTTGTTTGAACCTGGGACAACAAATTATTTGAGAGATTTTCCCAGAATGGTGGAGCCACCTCATTAGGGCCAGAGATATTGAGAATGGAAAATCCAACATTATGTAATTTGAAATCAAGATATAACCAACTATCTTCATTGTCAGATTCAACATCTTCTATATTTAACTTAAGATTTTTATGAAAAGTAAAACACCAATTTTTCGCTATATGTTGAGAAAGTTGATATCCTTTTCAAAGGATATGTTTCTTGGAACATAAAATATTACAATGTAATGTGGATAGATGCGAAAGAGCTCTTCGCTGTTTAATAGAATTACATATACCGCTAGCATTCCATGACACGAAATAAAGATTTGTCATTGCAATATTGACAAAAGTGTGAATAAGAAACAATGTAAATGGTTTTTAAAAACATAAAGGCAAAAAGAGAATACCAAAGAGTGCAATATAATAAGAAGTGAGAAAATTCACAAACAAAACCAAGGCAAGAAGAAACAAAGGAAAGACAAAAGCAGGGAAGGAAGGATTTGAAACCAAATCAAAAATCACAATGAACAAATGAAAGGTAAGAAGTCAACAGACTTTAACCATAAAACTGTAGTTATGAGTGGAAGAACAATATTGTAGGTAGGATGGTGAGATGCTAGAGCGAAGACGGAGTCCAAATATAAGCCCTGGCTCTCAGAGCAGAATTCGAAAAAAGATAAAGGAAAAAGAATGTACAAGTTGAGGAAATATAAACATAGAAAGGGAACATGGCGATATATAAAACAATGAACAATTTACAGTTGGAACATTAATTAATGTCATCAAAAATCAACAAAAGCATAGACTTGCCCAACAAAGATGAAATGGGAGAGAGGTAACAATGTGGGGAACCCCACAAAAGTACATCAAGGAACCCATTGGTAAGGTGTGGCGCGGACAACATTTATGGTTCAGCAAAGAGAAAAGAAAAGTGTTAATACATGCGGTGGTTTTTAGAACAAGCATAACCAAGGAAATCGCATGCACAACAGACCATTTAAGATGATCAAAAAACAAAAGAAGGTTTTTAGTAAATAATTAATAAAATGAACTATAGTTTCCCAGTATCCGTTGCCTCTCCCTTGTGATGATGTAAAGATTCTCTCATCTGGTTTAGCTGATCGAAAGTAGTGGTATTGCCTTTATAACTGGCCTTGAAGAAACAGGGATGTATTAAACCATATATAGCATTCACTGATCTTAAGACTGGATGCATGTTGAAGAATTCCTTCCATCTATTTGCTGTAGACCTGTGTACATCCCTGGGAATAAAATCAATTTTCACCTAACCATAACATTTGTTTGCTTTGCTTTGCTGCATAAAGAACTTCCATGAGGTCCTTAACCTAGAAGAACAATGATGCCTCTAGACTTGCATTGAGTCTGCGAATGAGATAATTTAAGTCCAATTAGATGAGCTTTTTGAATATTTAGGAACAAACCTTCTGTTTCTTTCAGAATGCCATAGATTTAAAGATTGTTACAGCGATTCCTATTTCCAAATCCTCAGTTTATTTATTTAAAAGACATTGAATTGACTTTTCTTAATAACATTTTCTGCATCATGTATACTTGCTCAACAGATGAAAACCTTGATTCAAGGTTCAACCACTTTTCTTTCAGTTTTTGGAGAGTATAATTAGTTTCCATTACAGAGGTTGTAAGGTTTTTAATCTCATCCACTAAATCTTCCAAGGTGATTGGAAGTGGGGTTTTGATAGGTGATATTAGGTTTTTCATGGGTCGCTTATTTTTCCCGCCAGGCAATTCATTACAAGACATAGGCAATTGGGTAGCATGCATGGACTTAGTAGGAATAGATATTTAGCCATCCAATTTATGTAGAGTATTGTCTGCATTTGCACCACTTGTTAATAAGCAATTGGGTAGCATGAATGAGCTTAACAGGATTAGATATTTAGCCATCCAATTTATGTAGAGTATCATCTGTGTTTGTGTCACTTGTTAATAGCTGAGAGTGTCCCACATTGTGGGATGTAGTTATAGAAGCTAATTTTTGAAGATGTTTCAGTTGTTTCCATTTGCCCATAAAATAAAAGAAGTTCGACAGTAATGATAAAAGAGACAACAACAATATGTAGTAATGTCTGTTTAATGTGGAGTTTAAATGAATAAAGTCCTCAAAACTGCCTCTCCTCTGTCTGCCATTTCAGCACCTGAAGAACCTTGCCATTGAAAGTTATACATTATGTTTCCTCATTCATACTGGTCACAAATTCCCATAAAAAGGAAAATGTAGCAGGCCACCTTAAAATATTATACGCCGTGATATGAATGTAAAACTCACAAATGCACATTCAAAATGGCGGTCGTGCCACGCTCGAACTGAGCAGAAGCGTGTTAACATATGAATATGGTTAAAAAACCACATTGAAAAAGTTCAGCACTCTGCACATGCTCTTCAAACATTCCACAGCACATACCTTTTTGTTAGCAGCATGTGGCACAAAATAACTTCTTCTCACCAGGATGTTTCACATAGGAGCCGCAGAGTCAGGCTGCCATCTTCAGCGTGCACAAGCCACGGCCCCCCCAAAAAAGTCTGTCTAATCATGGCATGAAACTAATACACTTGAATAAGGTCTAAATCCAGTTTCTTTAACTAAAACCAACCCCTGTGTTGTGACAGAGTATTATTCTTCTATAATAAAGCTTCTCCACCTTTCAGTTTTTTACTAAGATACGAATACACATGCCCATCACTGGCTTCTTGTTCTGTAAGCGTTACCAATAGACATAGACTAGATGCCCATTCCTAAATAAAGAATCTTCTTTTTAACACCAGATGTTGCTTATCAAATTACTTTTTATTGTGTGTTTTGCTATACTTGAAGAAAGGATAAAATAATCGCCCACTTTTAGCAATTCGGTTTTTCACTGATGAAACATGGTCCATGATACAACTCCTTCTTGGAATAGTGTGATATAATAAATATACTGCAGAAAGAGCTGTGGGGCATATTATCAAGGACTGGTGTTAAAATTATCGCCGTTTTATCTGCAGGAAACTGCCGATAAAACGGTGATAATAGGCTTGATAATACACCCTTGTTAATTCCCATAGAAGACCATGTTCCTGTGTTAACATGGGCTTCTATGGCAATTAACAAGGGCGTATTATCAAGCCCATTATCGCCGTTTTATCAGCAGTTTACTGCAGCACACATAGAAAGAGGAATTAACTAGGAAAAATAAGGATGTTTCTTCTTGCTATGTCTCACCTGGGGAGGCGTGGAATTTGTACTTCTTCCTAGATCTACTAGAAATGGTAAATCTAGAAATGCACCAACATCCATGGGTTGATGCGGGGGAACTCTTCGTAATCAAAATAGAGGGTCCCCTAAAGTAATTTTTATGGAGAAGAAACCAGGGAAGGTTTAAGTCACAACTAAAAGAAAACACAACTTCTCCAATAACTTCAGAAGGGACACTGGGTGTGAGTGTGTTGTCTTGCTCTAGTTATTGTAAATGTATGTATAGTTGTTTTACATAGGTTTGTTTTTTATGTTTATTTTTTCTTCATTGTGGAGCTCACGAAAAAATTGCTGTATATAATATAAATATCAGTAGCTGTATATGTAGACGACTAAAATATTTGTTACTGATGGTGAATAAAACACAAAATGAATTGATCTGACTTATGGTTTATTAGTTTTGGAGATGTACTGTCCCTTCTGAAGTTATTGGAGAAGTTGTGTGTTTTCTGTAAGTTGGATGTGTGGGAACACCAGTGCTCCACAAATGGAATGTCTTCCTCAGGCAGAGTAATGAAACTTGGCGATTTGTGCTGAGGTGATTTACTCAAGCCATGCAAGGCCAAGGAAGTTGATAAATCTAAATTAAGAGTTGCATCGCTCTTGTGCCCCGTTGCTTGGTGCAAGGGCGACGAAACTTGTTAAGAAATTTGCCCTTGAGTTTGAATCCACACCCAGTGAACCCAGAAGTGGGTGGTGTGGTATGTCACAAAGTGTGTAATCAACAGGAAGTCACTTGATTAAATGAAATAAGATTCATACCAAAACAATAGACAAAATATTTTTTATGTCAGGCGTGACAGCTCAGTTGTTTCCTCATCCTATTGTGACCCATGCTTTAAAATATAAGAAGAGTGGGTTCTGCCCAGAATATCACTTTCTCATCTCATATTATTGGTTGTTTGATGTATTATTCTGATCCTATAGAGTGCTCGTATTTCAATGCATTAAAAGCTATTTCACATTTCCACTGTACTATGATTCATCACACACTATTTGTTTTCTCATAAATGCATTTTATACAGAAAGTAATAATATTTTTGTGATGTTTTTTTAATTTGCTGCAGAATACTTTTTAAATAAAATGTTTAGTCTAGTCTCAACATGCAGGTCAAGCATATTGGTTTTAATTTAACCTATAAAACATTTAAACACAGCCCTTTTTTGATATCCTTGCTCTTTATTCAACTGTTTTCTGCATTGCTTGCAGGGCACATGTGTGCTTGTTGTAGGGATATTCTGATCTAAGTTGGACAGTGGACTATGCATGGCTTACCAAAATAAAAGGGCACACCATTTCACCCAAAAGAGGGCGTTTATTATTATTATTTGTTTTAGTTATTGAAATTTTTTCCACTGAAGTTAAAACAAATTGTCAATGTCTTGAGAAAGATGAGCATGTTGATTTGTGTATGTTTTTAGTAAGTCAAACACGGTCTGAAAACACGGGAAATCATAATTCCTGACTTTCATTTATTTAGCTAAAGAAAAGATATGTGGAAAAGAAACATAACATCAGAAAAACAGATTGAAATGCCTAAAACATGAATGCCACAAGACCGGGAAATGTAGTTATACCCTAGAAAATTGCATTGGGAAGTAAGGATGATGGTGTAATAAGCCTTGGGGCATGCTCCACTTTGCTTTACCACAAGCAGAACAAATGCTTGCCATTTGAAAGCATTCAGCTTGCTTCGAAAGGCTCAATGATCGTAAAGAATGTGAATTGGTTCCTGAGAGGGTCAAATTGTTTGCTCTGAAAACAATTGGCTGACAGCATACCTTCCATAGCTACTGTACGTTTTTCTGATAAGATCATAAATGCTTTCAGCCAACATTACACAGCTGGGCCAATATGGAGGGTAGGTTGGTGTAGGATAAAATGCAACATTATAATGTTTCTTCGAAATGGCTGTGATTCTCATAAGAGGAATGGCACACTCTTGTGAACCTGCTTCTAGTCTGCAGTGAGGCGTTACATACTGAGAAACGCCACCATAGGCCAGAAAAAGCTGGACCCAGAATTACCAGGCCCATTACCATATTAGATTCACAATGTTGTGGCCTCTTCCATGCACCTACACTTCCTGCTTTCATCAGGTGGGGATGTGCAAGGAATAGTGATAGGTTTCCTACATCCGGTAAAAATTGAATTCATGCAGAGCTCCGCACAGCTCCGAATTTGCCCTTTTCTGTTTTTGGTTTTGGTTAAAGGAAACAAAATACCTGTTTTCCAGTACTTCTTCATATTATTATATGAATGGTTAGGTTAGTATTATACATCCATACCTAAAGAACTTAAAAATAGATACAATGTACGCTCTAGGGGCCTGATAACGAGTGGCTTGCTGCAATAATTATAACACCAGATAATATCTAACATGGAGCTGTTTGGAATTTATCTGGTGAGATAAATATTATCTATTCAGGCATTTTCAGAGTAACATGTAGATTTCGGTGTTTACAGCTCTAAAATCTGCATGCCTCGGTAAATAATGGACCCTTTTTCCCTATGAAATGACAGCAATTTTACCTGCCAAACTTTAATGGAGACTGTAACCGGTAATTACTGGGTGTGATAAATATTGCTGCATTATAATCTTCTTCCCTGCGAGTGGTGTAGCAAGTGGGGAGCAGGCAGGAGTGGTCCGGGCCAGGCGGCATGAGTTTTGGGGGCAGCCGCCTCCCCCTGCTCTTACCTGTGGCCGTCACGGGGCGTGTCGCGTGCGTCGCAGGATTTGCCAGCAGCCCCCTCCCCTACATATGCCTGCTGTGGGCGGCAAGCGCAGGGACCGCAACGGAGGTCAAAGGCCTAGCTACACCACTGATCGCTGCACAAACAGCATGCCTGCGCAGCAATCGCAGTGTCACAGCCATTTGCAATCAGGAACATGAACTGGGAAAGGTTGCGAGGCGTAAGTGCGAGGCCTCAGGTTACACAATGGGTTTGGCTTGAACTTGAGGGCAGTGCTTAATTTGAGCCGGTGGTTTTCGGTCCTCGGCACCGACACTATATTGTCAACACCGGCTACTACAACAACCAGTTACATGATAGTGCTGTTTAGAGGATTTTGCGAGGCGCACAACAACAGCTGTTTAATTATTAATTATACATTAAAATAAATAATGTCTGCCATCCAAAGCTATTAAAATAGCTGTGGCGGCACATGTCAGTAATTTTTAATGCATATTTAAAATCTGAATTGTCACATTTGTATGTGTGATGGTTAGTAGTTATGTTGGTACTGACATTGGCAGTGCTAATGGGGGCAGTGGGTGGTGCAAGCTGCAGTGGCCTTCTGAGAAGGCCTCTGGCACTTAATTTTTTTTACAAATTTAGGGGTATATTAGCAACTGCCAGCGATAATTATCGCTGGCCGTGCTTAGTGATAATTAGATTATCGCAGGCTATCTCTGCTTTTTATCGCCCTGGTAGCGCGTTATTAACAATGCGTTACTCCAGGGCGATAAAAGTTCCAGAGATAGCGAGGTTATCTCCCTTTTGCAGGGAACATTGCTGGTTTTCCAGCGATTTTCCCTGCAAAAGGATGATAACCTTGCTGATACGACCCACAGGGTCGTATCAGCACAATCCCCCCCTATGTTAGGGGTGGCTAAGTCAAGAATTTAGCAGACGTTAGTTTTTGGAGAAAACAGCAGTTTTCTCCAAAAACTAATGTCTGATAAAATACTTTATACCCAGTCCCAGTGTGGTCCAAGGGTCTTACTCCTGTTCTATATCACTTGCTAAAATGCTAGGGCATCCTTGCTGATAGCGCGAAGCTGCGCTATTGATGTCCTGACATGTAGTGTATGTCAGGAACGCCCACTTTCTATCTCATTAGAGATGCAAAGGAAAGAGTTGTGCAATAGGGTGCTAACATGCGATTATGCATGTTAGAACACTCTTGTACATAGGGCGATATTTTTATTTCCGCTCCGGAGCTAAAGCCCTTGTAAATATGCCCCTAAGTACCGATTGAGGGTCAACATAAATTAACACCGATGCAAATGTATGGCAGACAGATAAGAGGAGGAAAGTGTGAAAAAAGTTCTATTAAAAAGTCTCAGAGGGAGGGGGGGGAGGGAGGTTTCTACTTTTTCCTTTGTTTGAAGTTTCTTACTGTCCAACGAGATAGTCCCGCTGTTGGGCTACACGACGATAAGCATAGCATCTGCTGGATTTGTTTGTTGATTTATGTTCTTGAAATCAATAAAAAAAATGTAAACATAAAAAGTCTCCTTCTTATGGAAAATACGGACTGATGCAAATTCACTGAAAGGCTATAGCGAGCAAATACAAGCAGGGAACAAAAGCGAGTTAGGTGCTTGTTTATTTTTATCATTGAGATTCTTTAATAAAAACATTTATGAAGCAGATTTTGTGGCTGAGGGTATTCAAATTATACTATCAGCAGAATTTATTATTTCAGGTACAGTAAGTACCAGAAAAATGCATGTTTCCCGGCAGACAATATTAAAACAAATGTGGGTCGCAAGAGCTGTGGGTAGCAGAATTTTATACTGTACTGAAAAACGTGTAGGTTGTTTCAAAATGTCATCTGATAAATCCGTCAACAATGATAAAGATCAAATCAAGAATAAACTCAATTGGGAAATTTGGCTTAGTAGGTGAGAAGTGAAAATGCACATCCTGAACATATTGTTCCCAGAGTGACAAAAGCAATGCCACTTCTCCCAGCCTGGAGAAAGGAATGAATGTCAGTGAATAGATTGAGTACTTGATAACTGTTTGCATTAATCACGTAGAAAAGAATCCAAGACTGCTCAGAGAGAAACAGAAATCTTCATGTGGGCAATAACAAAGCAGTAGCTTCAGTTATATAAAATAAAATTAAAATACTATTGCCAACTAGAAGTAGGCTTTACAAATCTTAAAGTGAAATAGGCAAGGTTCTCTACATTGTCCAGGCTTCTATAAGCATATTGATTGCAAGCTACTGACAAGGACACTGACAAGGACTAGTGGCAGGGTAGACAATGTAAACAGAACATTGGGTACAAAGTTGTGTAAGATCACACAGGAAGTCAGAAGAAAAAAGAGATCTAATAGGAATGCTCTACAAAAGGAACTAAAAAAGTCAAAGTTTCGAAAAAGCAGGCACTCAAGAGGCTATTCGAAATTCAGAATAACTAACACCCAGGACATGAAGTGTATGCGTATAACAACATTAACAATAGACGGGATGTGGGGTAAAGCACTCAGGAGCTCCACAGGGTAAGACTGAAGCTCAGTAAGTTCCTCACCCACTATTGCTGTTAAAGATACTTATTGCAAGTACCCACATATAGAATGTATATGCAAAGGCAGTGTCTGTGGAACTGAGACTAAGTAGTGAGGTTATAAAAGTAACCTAAAGGCAAAACTCACAGTGGACATAAAAACACCTTCTAGGTAGTCAGCTGTGACCATGAAATCTAATGATCGAACAGGAACATGCATGGTGGTAACAGCAAGGGTGGAGAACTAAAATACACGGACATGATCAACAAGGAGCAAACATCACAAGGGGAGGTGGAAGGTAGCAAACTAGAAACTGGACCTAAGGTTCTTATCTGCAGAAGCATCCCCCGTCCTGTGGAGTGCCAGTGTTGATTTTCATCTGCATGTGTGAGCTCAGTGACTAAAAATCCCCCTAACTTGCCTCCAAGTATGTGAGCGCCAACGTTCTTGGAGCTCTGAATTTTCCTTTCTGGGTTATTTTCCTGCCTCCACCTGGCTAAAATGCCTAAATATCAACACACAGAATAATAAATAGTCTCACACAATTGACTACGTGCCGTACACTTGTTGTTAGTCTTCAATCAAATCAGGCACACAGAGGGATCCCTAAGAAAATCTGTTTGCTAACTTATGTGTAAAAATTACACACATATAAAATACACTCCCATAATACGTGTCATTTAAGCATCCCCACCAACATCCTACTCTACCAGTAAATTAGGTTGTCTGTGGTAACCCTGCTCTTCCTGAAATATCTCTAGGTTTCCTTTACCTTTATTAGTAAGCAGACCTTTTTGTAGGTGAAGAAAATTAAATTGAATGAGCCAATGTGGGCACTACTCCTTTAAACTGGTATCCAAGCAATCTCCGACACCCTGCAGAAAGTCTGGGATGAAGACCTGACTGGGTCTTTGTCTGGTGTGATCTGTTGTGTTGATAAGGCCAAACCTATGGGTGTGTTCCACTGAATGCTTGCCACGTTGCTAGCAGCAGACCACTAGCCATTGTGTAGTCCAAGCATCTGATCCCTAGCTACATCAACCCTTCGAGTTACAGAAGTAATCGGTAATGGTAGAGAACATCCAGTGAGATGTTCTTTCTCAAAATGTTGTAGGAGCTGGCTCTGAGTGTGAGACATTTGCTGCTTCCAAGCTCATGCACTTATCTACTTCAGAAGTTCCTGTTTGATGACATGGCTTAACAGCTTTTGTGCCTTACTTGCTGTCTCTGCTTTTACAGCTACCTGTAGGTGACTTCACAGTCTTTTCTTTTGTTGTGATCCATTGCTGAGTCATCTTTGACAGGAAAGAGAGAGCATGTGATCAGTGCAAGGAATGCATACATTTTGCTGAACAGCACACCTACGAAACTTGGTTATGTTATGTTATGTCATGAGGATTTGTATGGTGCAGCTAATCACCTGTGAGACTATCCAGGTGCTGGTGAGGAAACAACCACTGAAAATTGTGTTTCAACATCAAAACTAATATAGCATGTCTCTGACTTATTACAGTGTGTGCTGTTAAACAATAATGACTAACAGTGAAACATATTTTTGCTGTGGATATTCCATGAAGAGTAGCATCTTCTGTTTGCAATATCTTCAGCAAAAGCTGCAGCATCTCATGCATGTTTCACATGTTGCACTCTGACATGGAGCCAGGAAGCTTGCATTTTAGTTAAGGTGGAAGGACACTGCATTCCAGTTAAGTGGATAACCATCCACATTAATCTGGTTTTACATCTTTGTATCTATTTTCTGTTAGTGAAGGCTGAGTGTGAAAGAAGACTGTGTTGATATTGACAATTTGCTGTTGAGGTGAAACTTACACAATACATTGTGTATGATAGTAAGAAAATATTTGTAAATGTGAAAATGAGGGTGTACTCAATGTACTTTTCGTCTTTCTTATTTATCCTGACAGTACACCTCAGCTGCTCTTGTAAATATAGGAGAGGAGAGCAGTTTATCTTATTCAAGTATCGTAAGTCGAACCAATCTAGAAGATGTCTTATTCTTCCTTCCATCGTCTTCCTTCATACTGAATTGTAATATGGAGTCTAGTATAGGTGCATGGCTATCACAGCAGCTCCTGCCAAAAGGTAGGTACTATGACGGTGAACAAAGCCAGCACTAACTCATTATAACCTACTCAGGTCCTTAGCCTAATGGCTTTGCATTATTAGGCATGGGCAACTTATTGTCTTGCTTGACATGGCCAGCTTCAGGCTTTCAATGGTATCACTCATCTCCAGCCATAATTCAAATGGTAAAGATATAGATCTGGACCAGAATGCCTTGGTCAATTTGTATCCCAGCTGCTTAAGTCAGCCTAGTGCTAGTCTATCTGTCCCCTCTGTCCACAAGGATCGTATCCATGTCTTCTGATTGTACCCCTCACCTCCTTGGGGTGGAGTCAACTGCTACTCCTCTTCATGCATCCACAAAGCCATATTGTGCAGGCACCATCAGTACCTTCCCCTGAAATTAACATAGACATGCCTACTGTCACCTCAGGTGTATATGCCCTTTGAATGTCAGGCCTGCCAACTCATTGTAGACAGAGTATCTGTAATCCAATCACCCTCAGTAGGGAATAGGTTCCCACACTCTCAACATCAAACCTTGGCCTGTCCCTCAAGCAAGTATTCAGGCTGATCAATCGCACACAGTGGTACCTGTCTTTGGACCAGACACATGACTATGAATACACAAATCTCAACACATGGTCTCACTCTCTAAACATGCATTCACTTAGCTATACACAAATAAAATATATATACAAAATCTTCTCTTTATTGTCTCTTCACCTACACAGTAAAAAGCCTAGTTTTTGCTGTGTATATATGAGACAATAATAAAGAGAAGATTTCTTCTTGATTCCTGATCTTTGTGGAAACATTTTGCAAACCTTGTAATTATTGTAAATGTGGTGCACCCGTAGCTCTCTTGTATATTGATCCTCCCTAGTTTAGGGTGGTACTCTTGGCAGAAGGTGTCTATAGCGAGTGCAGACAGTGAGATATGCTTTCTTCAGAATATATTTTTCGAGATAACAGTTTAGGTGCGGCATACTCTTTGGCCTACTGCCTTTTGGCTTTCGGTATTAACAAATACAATATATGTCAGAATCTTGGAGAAAGAAGGCAGGACATCCATCAAAAAGTGGTGGATGCCCTGTATGCTCTATTTAGAAGGTATAGAGAACCTCTAAAGGGTAAATAGGGCAGACATAACATCCTCCGCTTTTTGACAGATGCTCAGCATCTGCCAAACTCTAAATAAGGCTTTTTGTCCTCATTCTGTAACCTGCATACCTTCCGTGACCAGCTCTAGACTCACAATCATAGGAACAATTGGATGAATCTATACTCTTAGGGGATCTACTGAGTCAATGTTAAGCCAATCATCAGTCCTTAATCACACACCACTCCAAAACATTTTTCTCATATGTTGAGGAGCATCCACACCAATCACCAGATACCAGTCCTCTAGATCCATGAACATGTACACCAAGCCTCCTTCTTAAAGCTTCACATTTATATATTTTTATGTATTTATTTGCTGTTTTGTATAGAATGTACAAGATCTGTGAGTGCCAGAGAGGTTTACATATGTAATAATTTAAATAGTTATTGGCATCTTGGTGTTGTTTGGTTTGTATATACAACACGAAAAGGAGACCAGGTCAATTTATGGTGTGCTGTCCTAAATGGTGGGAAGGAGTCACAAGGACACCCATGTAGGATAGATAAGTGGGGTTTCACTGGGCTGAAAAAGTCCCATCAGACCACCCTCTTGGCGGTATATCATCATTTGGGGATGGCAATATTCCTTAGCCCGCCTATGTATCAGTGCGGGAAAGGAAATAAACGTATTCTGCCACCATAGTGCCCAAAATGAAATGTGCAGACAAAAGAAAGCAGTGCTGTAAAAGAAGTGATGCTTAAGAATGACTACCTAGACTATGGAAATAACTTGACAGCAAAAGTGTAGGTGTCATGATTAAAAACACGCCTGGTAGCGAAAGAGTAGAGCTACATTATGGCGCTGTGTGGAATGGTCGACTAGTTTCAGCTGTATAGAGTAGTGCTCCAGCTTTCATCAGGACCTTGAATAAAGAACGCTACTGCCAAATAAACTACAGGGTGTACAAGTATAAGGAAGCACAGGTTGCATCGAAATACTATATAAATGGAAAAGTATCACCCAAGACTTGGAACCTCTGTGTCCTCTGCAGACAGGAAAGACATGTTCTACCCAGCTTTGTGTGGGTGAAAGCCTCACCTTACCCGGCAACCGCTCTGGAAATTGAGGCCCCGCTCTATCCGTCGGTGCCTCTGCTCGAAGTCGAAGTAGAACATGTCTTTCCTGTCTGCAGAGGACACAGAGGTTCCAAGTCTTGGGTGATACTTTTCCATTTATATAGTATTTTGATGCAACCTGTGCTTCCTTATACTTGTACACCCTGTAGTTTATTTGGCAGTAGCGTTCTTTATTCAAGGTCCTGATGAAAGCTGGAGCACTACTCTATACAGCTGAAACTAGTCGACCATTCCACACAGCGCTATAATGTAGCTCTACTCTTTCGCTACCAGGCGTGTTTTTAATCATGACACCTACACTTTTGCTGTCAAGTTATTTCCATAGTCTAGGTAGTCATTCTTAAGCATCACTTCTTTTACAGCACTGCTTTCTTTTGTCTGCACATTTCATTTTGGGCACTATGGTGGCAGAATACGTTTATTTCCTTTCCCGCACTGATACATAGGCGGGCTAAGGAATATTGCCATCCCCAAATGATGATATACCGCCAAGAGGGTGGTCTGATGGGACTTTTTCAGCCCAGTGAAACCCCACTTATCTATCCTACATGGGTGTCCTTGTGACTCCTTCCCACCATTTAGGACAGCACACCATAAATTGACCTGGTCTCCTTTTCGTGTTGTATATCTATCATTGGGGCATAAGGTGACAGGTCATTAAATTATATCCCCCTTGACCCTCCCCACATTTGTTTTCAAGTTGTTTGGTTTGTCTCAATTTATAAATCTCCAGTTTCTTGACTGCAATTAATCACAATGCCATGTTGAAGTGATAGTTCATTCAATATAATGCTAGGGAGTTCCACATTTGATATATTCTTACTCCCTGACGTCAGTAGGCAGCTTTTAATATGAGCTCATACTTCAGTAGGTAGATGTCAAGTGTGGTCTAGTCTTTGAGCTGTAATCACAAGAAGAGCAGATGGCCACCTCCAATAATGCATGATTTATGCCACCTTTTTGTTCCTGGCATCAAAACCACCCACCCTCAACATTGTGGTGGGAGTAGGGCTGAGGTTATGTTATGTTATGTTAATGATATTTTTAAAGCCCGTCGATTAGCCGGAGTTGTCCTGGCACTAGCTAGATCTCCTAATGGCCGAGTAACGGAAAACAGATTTATTGGGACCAAATTATTGGGATAAGAGCCAAGTTTTTCAGCCCTTCTTGAAGGATAGAAGTACCGTGGTATTTCTCAAACGGAACGGCAAATCATTCTAAGCTTTTGCCGTGCTGTGAACAAAGGTTCTGCCACCTCACTGGGTTTTTTGTATGCATGATACCTAGACCAGTTTGGCCCCCACTGATCGCAGTGTTCTTTCTGGGATACACCATTGGAATCGCCGTTTTAAATAGCCTGGTCCCGTGCCTTGGAGTGCTTTAAAAAACATGCACAGAGCCTTGAAAGGTACTCGGCTCCTTACTGGGAGCCAGTGCAGTTTTTTGATTTCATTAGAAATCAAAGAGAATCTCGACGTACCAGTGAGTAGTTTGGCTGCTGCATTCTGCAACACCTGTAATTTGTTTGAGAATCTTTGTTGAACGTTAAGGTAAAGACTGTTACAGTAGTCCAGTCTCGCCATTACAAGAGCTGTGACCACTGTTTGCCTACGCCCCGGGTGCAAGAACAGCAATATTTTCCTGAGCATTCTCATAACAAACATCGTTTTTGATGCCACTGACTTAACCTGGGGCCCAAAGGAGAGACTCTGAGGCTGTAGGATTTTGTAAGATGAGATTTAAATATCCCATGAACTTCTTCCTGAACCTCTCATAACCCTCTCTAGAATCAGTAAAACCTATTGATCAGGGCAAGAGTTGTCTCAGGTATCAATATGGATTTACACTGAACACACCATCCAAAGTCTGTAACTCCACCTCCTGTTTACCCCAAACCGATCTCAACTCTCTGTAATCAAATGATGCCTAAAGGTGAGACGAACCTTAATACTGATTCTTCAATTGATTATCATAGATTCCCACAGTTCCTCAGAGTACAGTGGTGGCATACCACATGGATTCCTTCTTCGGAATAGCAGTTTAGTTTGAGCTATTGTAGGAAGGTGGCTCTCTATATATTATACCAAAAAGAGGTATATTGTGTAGAGGGACCAGCCAGCCCTTCTGAGTGGACAGGGCTTACTTTAACAATCACAAGATGCTCTTTTTGGAGGTAGTGTGGTCGAGCAGCCTATGGTGTTAGACATTTGTTACATGCACAGAGTCAATAAATAATGCACGCACTCAAAAAAGAGATGCACACCAATTTGGAAAAATAACACTTACTACTTTGTAATTAGGTAAGTACTTTGTTGTGAGATAGCACTGTTTTGGAAATACACAAAAATACACTTGCATTTGAGGTATCGCAATTCTTCAGTATACAGCAGTACACTAGCACGTGTATCATTTATGTTGAAATTATTTTATTGTTGCAATAAAGATATTGCAAGTTGTATTATCCGACTCAGCGACAACATTCAGCCTCGCCAGCGTCAGTGTAACATTTTATCATGTAACAAAAGGAGAAATAAATGCAAAAAGAAATCCCAGCTCCAGCCTCCCTCTCCCTCACCCCCTCGGGTGCCTTTCCGTCTTAGTGCCTGAACTTTCTATGAACCTTTCTTGCCTCCTGGACCTTGAGAGGTGTCTGTTGGGTGGGAGGCTTCCGTTAGTCATAGTAGTCTGAGGTATCGAGGGCAGGTAAGTTCAGTGAATTTTTGTGAGAGAAGTGTAAGGAATGCGTGCAATATTTCCTGCAAGGTGTCTCGCTACGGCTTCGCAGCTGAAGTGAGGCGCTCCATACCTAATAGACCCAGATCCTATGTAGCCAGTGAAGCCTAGTTTGGATTTTATCAGTGCCCCAACGCGCTAGTATAGCTTGGTGTGCTGCTTGAAGTGCTAAAGTTATTTGTCTACCTCTTCGTGACGTATGCGGATTAGTGAGTGGATTTGGGAGGCCCGCGATAATATATGAAAGGAATCAGGGTAACTGGTTAGAGAAATGCATATCAAATTATGTTAGAATGCCCTCCCAGAAATGTGTCAGCTTTGCGCAGGCCCATAGTAAATGCGTAAGTGTGTCCTCCTCTGTGAGACATCTCCAACATTTGCTCTCTCATGCAGGGTCTATTTTGTGTAGGTGAATTGGGGTTAACTACCAATAGGAGACTATATTCAATGCTGTTTTAGTGCTTGTAGTGTTGGGGGCTGATCGTCGAGTTGTATGATAAATGTCTTTCCACTCCTTTCGGGTCAGTTCTCTACCCAGCGCCCTCTCCCAGCATTGTTGAGCAGCTGATTTTATCTCTGTCTCTGGGCCCATTAAAATTTTTAATAAATCTAAGACTAATCGCTTATTTGAGGTTCTACCAAGAAGCCATTTCTCAAAGGTAGTTAAATGCCTTTGTGCTACTTCTCTAGTCTCTTGATTCATAACCCAATATCTAATTTGAGTGTAGGAAAATCTTTCTTCCTCTGGGAGTACACCATCTGCTCTCAAAGAACTGAATGGGATTGGGCCATTGATATCAAACAGATGGCCTATCGATCTGCAATCAGGTTTCTGCCAGTCCTCAAACCCCCTATGCTCTTTTCCAGGTATAAAAGCCGGGTTCCCCACTATAGGGGTCAGGGGAGACGGATGCAATGTAAAGCCCTTCTTTGTCCCACTGAATCCAAAACCTTGAGAGTAGGGGCAGTGATGGTTGGGGGCACGGCTAGCCTTATTCAGGAAGGGGGTCTTCCACATTGAGGAGCCCGCCAATGCCATATCCATAAACAACCATGTTTTCTCCAACTCCGACCGGGACCATTCAACTAGGAATTTCAGCTGTGCTGCCAGGAAATAGGTGTCTATTGATGAGATTCCTAGGCCTCCCTCTCCTAGATCTCTAATACTGATCTCCCTTTGCATTCAGGTCTTTGTTTACCCATGCAAAGGTGTGGACAGCTCGCTGTAACTCTTATAATGCTCCCGGCGGAGGCTACAGAGGCAGGGTAAAGAATATGTACAGTATTCTTGGCAAAACTGTCATTTTCAAAGCTGTGATCCACCCTAGCCAGTACAGTGCATGTGGGTGCCATCTAGCTAGATCTGCTTTTGTCTTACTCACTAGTTCTTTATAGTTAATCTTTGGAGCTTCTTGTATGGTTGGTGCTAAGCAAATCGCCAAGCACGAGACTGCTGGTTTTTATGTGATTGAGTGTGTCTGAGATAGGTGAATTTGTGTCTCTGGGGTGATCGACAAACTCAGCGCCTGTGATTTAGATATGTTAATGTGAAAACCCAATACGTAACCAAAATGCTCGATTAATGCTAAAAAAAATTGAAGCGTCACCTTTGGGGCGTCTAGGGAAGCAATGACATCGTCTGCACATAGCGTGATACAGTGGTCCCCCCACCCCCCCATAGCGGATGCCTTGCACATCGGGATTATCTCGAACTCGTTGAGCAAACGGTTCCATATATAAAGTAAAATGCAATAGGGAGAGAGAACACACCTGCCTCATTCCTCTCCAGATTCAGAAGCTACCTGGAGTCTTGCAATTCACCTGGACCGATGCTTTTGGAAGCTCGCATCACCTCAGCACCCATCCGCAGAACCTTTCTCCAAACCCAAAGTGGTTTAGCACCACCCTTAAATATGGCCAATGAAAGCCTTCTCGGCATCGATAGTAAGTAGCATCAGTTCCTGTTGTGTGCGAAGAGCTTTGTCTATCAAGTGGAGGAGGCACTTGGTATTATCTGAGCATTGCCTGTTAATGACAAATCCTGATTAGTCTGGTGCAATTAGTCCCGGCATTAGTGGGGCCAGTCGAGCTGCTAATATTCCAGTGAGTAACTTTGCATCTACATTGAGGAGTGAAATGGGACTATAAGACTTGCAGGTTACTTTGTCTTTGATCCCACACCATTGCGGGGGCAGTCTCATGGCTACCGTTGAGCTCTATGTATTCTGTGATCACCTTCCCTAGCTGTTGAATTGTCTCTGGACGATGGAACATAGGCTCTTTCAGTCGCCAGACTCCAGAAGTTCTCTGATGAGATGGGAGGGCTAATTCCAATTGGAGCACTGAGCGGTCTGACAGGGATCTGGGCTTCATATCATTTGCACGCACCGCCAGCTGCATTCCCTAGTGCCTAAAAAAGGGCCTAACCTTGCATATGATTTGTGTGCGTATGAATAAAATGTATAGTCTCTTGTCTCGGTGGAGTTCTCGCCAAAGATCTCTCATTTCTACTTCCCTTAACCACTTCTCCTTCACTGATCGCCCCTGTCACTCCTTGCCTCTGTGTCGAGCGATCTAGGTCATTATTAAATACCAAGTTCAAATCCCCTTAGAGCAAAATTTGAGCCTCCAACATCTCTCTCACTATGTGCTGGATGAATTGTTCTTGCCTTTTGTTAGGGGCATAAATAGACCCCACCAGTACCGTGCTTGTGCCGATGTGAATGTGATATCCCAAAAGGTGGCCCCTGACCTCTGCTACTTTTGTTCCTATTTTCACCTGAAAAGATAGAGAAAACAATATTGCTAACCCTGCAGGTTTCTGAGTTAGTGAGGAGAAAAACTATTGTGGGAAACCTCTACTCTTTACTCTATTCAAGTCCCATTGCAGTGCTTCCTGCAATAGACATATGTCTGCTTTTGCATTTTCGAGATAGGAAAGGATCACATTCCCTCTTTGTCGGGTTATTCAGCCCTTTAACATTAAGTGTAATGACTCTACACCCTACATCTTGTGAAACCGTCATCATATGTGTATGTGTTTGGAGAAAGTCACATGCCCCACATAGCGAGCTGCTATGTTCTCTGCCCAAGAAGGTGTGTTCAGACTGAAATATAGGTGTGTAAACAAATTAACTAGCTGGCACCTGAAAACAAACCCCAAAACTTAACCCATTGTAAACCAAAGTCTCTGGGTTGGGAACAGCAAATGAATCACCATCCCCTTACCAGCAAGAAAGTCTATGACTTGGGGATGATGTGGTACATTCAAGTGTCCTCTGCTCCGTACCAGCAGAGGAGTGGTGTGGTACATCCTAGTGTCGGTGGTGTGGTACATCCTAGTGTCCTCCACATCGTACCAGGCTGCCCCCTCTCCCGTCCACCTGTTCTATTCGACATATCACCTCAGGCAGATTCATTGTTGCTCGTGTCTTCTATCAGCTTGGCCAGGCGCACTTTTCGTTTGGTCGCCATCGTCGCGAGGTCTGGACCAGATCCTCTGCTTTCCCAGGGTACTTTCTTCCATCGCTCTCTATTGTCTTGCCTCTGAAGACTGAGGGAGACATTTAGCCGAGGGTTGTCTTGGAGATCTGTAGGAGGTTGGCTGCTTTTGTGAGAGAGCAGAGTTGTTGGAGTTGGCCCTGCCACTTGAAAATCAGATGGAAGGGGTGGCCCCAAGAATAAGGTACTTTCTGATCACGAAGGAAGCTAGTGATTGGCCAGAACTCCCGTCACTTCAGGAGTGTTGAAACTGCTAGACCCTGATATGAGTGGATAGTATGCCCTTTAAAATGGACGTCAGCTTGCTCACAAGCCTTTTTCAGGATTGTTTCCTTGAGTTGACAATTATGTACGCATGTGAGTATGTTTAGAGTTTGTGTTCTCCTTGAGTTTCAGCTCCCCAGGATGTGTGTTCTGTCTAGGTGAATGGGCGTTGCCGTAGCACCTCCGAGAATTTGTGTGAAAAGCGCAATCACATATGTCTCTATATCATCCTCTTCTGCGTTCCTGGGGGCTCCCTTGATGCAAATGCTGTTTCTCCACATTTTCTCAATCCTCCGCGGGAGCTTGGAGATCCACTTGTTGCTCTGATAGCCTAATAATTTCCTGTTGTAATTGCTGGATCTCTTTGTCTCGTGAGGTGGCCTGCTCCTCTACGGAATGTACCCTCTGGCCGATGTCCATCACCTCTTTGCGGACGGTGTGTAATTCACTTGCTAGAACCAGCTTGACTGCTGGTAGATCTTCCTTGAGCCCTAGAAATAGGACTTCTAGGTATGGGTGGGTAATGGGGGCCTCTAGATGTTCCTGCATCGGGGAGGAGGCTCTATTTTGCCCCCTGTTGGTTTCGCTTTCCTATGGCTCCCCTGGATTTTTCCGAACATGTCTTTTATGGAGCCTCCCTTTTTCGTTCTTACACTCGCCATTTTGCCCAATATTGAACTCTGTCTCGTGATCTTCCTCACTGGATGATTAGTTCTGACTCTTGAGCTGAGGTGGTATTGTTTACATTGGGAGTCTCAACTAGTGGCCTCGGTCTGCGTGGCGGGTCAAGAATGGTGGGCCTTTTACTTCTCCATCTTCACTGGGGCCATCCGATTAGTCCCTCACTCTAGGCCTTGCCTATCTCCCTGAGCCTCTCATAGTTGGTGTCTCGCCTCTCCTGAAGTGAGTTTCCTGTTTTTTTCAGTCTGCAACTTTCAATTGTAGGCCCCAGTGGGTCTCCCAGATTCCAATGTCACAGTTGGGCCTGGTCACCAATGTGTTGATGCCAGACCCTCCATTCTGTCTAACAGGGGTGCGCCCCAGTGCTCCCAGTGCGATTTCCCTTTGTCACCTTATATCCGGCCTTCCTCTGTCTGATCTGGTGCTGTAGCGGTCCGTGGGAATCTCTTCGTGTGCGGCCTATTATCTCTTTTGGAGGTGCATCTTCTCCTATGTTCAGGCTGCTCACCCCATTCTTTTTATGGGCAATCGATCTCCTATGGGTTTTGCCGCCTTCCCTGGCGTCCTCGGGTAAGTTGGCCTTTCGAAGCAGTGTTTTTAGTAGGGGGAGGGGCCTGCATTGATCCCTTTTATGGCAGTTCTGGACCTGCGCTTATGAATGCGCGTTTTGATTAGAGTGTTGGGGCCCCCCTCCTACCCCCTCTTGCTGCCGCAGCTCTGATGGCCCCTCTCTGGCTTCTGTCAAGGCCTGGGTTGCAATGTGGGCAAAGGCCTCACCGACCCGGGCCTCTCCACTGCTCTCAATTCGTCCCTGCTTCACATCGTTGCTGTTGCCACTGGGAGTCTTCTCCTATTATCTTCTGGTTGTGAGCTTTGGTAGGGTCGATCGAATGCTCCACTTTTGCGTCCCCGCAGAGCATGTTTTTCAGGCTGCGATTGGGACCCAGATTGCAATAAAAAAAAGGTCTTTGTCCCTCCTCACTGCCGCTGCCATTCGGGCCTGCTTTCCTTATTTCGCCCACTCCCCCAGGAGGGGACTCCCCCTCGCCCCCCTTGGGCGTACGCTCACCTGAGACTGATCCCTCTCTCTTCCGGGGGAAGGCCAATAGGGCTCCGTTGTAGGTCTCTCTCTTTGTTCCTGGGGCAGCAGTGGTGTACTGTGCGTTCGCTGCAAAGCAGACTCCAGGAGCTGGCCTCTTCCTCCTGCGGTCGCGATGCCGCTGTCACCTCTGGCATCACACTAGGCTCCGGAGACCTCGTCCTCTGCTGGTTCACCTCTCTTTCATCACTGTGCGAGAGCCCAGTTTCTCGCACATAGTCTCCGGAGGCTCGCTCAGCTTCCGGCTGGATTTTTGTTTTGTTCGGGGGCAGGGCCTTCCACTATGCTCCGTCCCCGGCTCTGCTTTAGGCGTTTGACGGCTAGGTCGGGTTAAATTTCACTTTCCTATGGTCGCTTGGTTTAGCCCCGCTTCTCAACCATCGCACTCGGTTGAGGCACGGCTATAGTCAGGGTGGGAGGAGGTTCTGGGCTCGGTGAGGACAGAGCTTAGGAGAGATGCTTCTCACTCAGTCGCCATCTTGGCCACGCCCCCACTTGTATCTTTTAAAGCAGTAATGTTACTGTATGGGAAAGAATCATGTCCTGCATACGGACGCTTAGCAGCGACTTACAGTACTGTTCTTCAGGACTTAAGGTAAGTACGGGGCCACAGTCCATGGTGGCACAAACAAGTCACCTCAGTCAACTCTGGGGCGTCCGGGTGCACAGATGCAATTCAGCATCTGGTGCCCTGTTGAAGTCAATGGGGAACTGTCCAGTTACAAAGAGGCTGCAAGCAGGGAGTGGGAGACCAGTCCTGGTGAACTCACAACTATCCCTGTCCTTGAGATGCACGAGCAAGTAGGGACACCACTGGTCGACTGGAATTTGGGTTGGTGGGTTCAGCTGCAGTGGTGGCTTCTCCAGCACGGTCGCATTGCGGGACTGCAGGAGACACTCTGGATTGTAGGGGATCTTCAAAACAGGCTGCAGGCGGGGATTTGGAGTCCAGTCTGGCCAAACCCAAATGTGGGCTTAGCTCTTGAGAGTGGCAGGACCCCGTAGGCACCATTAGTCCACTCCTCCCAGAGCTGTGGGTCTCGGTGCAGTGGTGCTTCATGGTGTTGGGTATTCGTGGTCTGAGGCTTTTGTGGTTCCTGCTGTCTGGCAAGGAAGACTGCAGGTGGTGACTGGGATACCAGTCTAATGGACTCCAAAGGAGAGCTTGCTTCTTGAGGTCTCTGTGCCTCAGGGACACCATGGGTTCACGGTAACTGGAGCCGGGTCACTCGTGTGGAGTGGTGTTTTGTCTGGCAGGGTCGCACTGGCAGAGGCTCTCGTTTTGGTACTTCTGGTGCCTGAAAACATACAGACAATCAGCTCCTCTGCTCCAAGAGAGATATTGATGATGAAGTGAAGCTTTTGGAGGTGACACCACTTTCTGGACGTGCAGGATCTGTGCAATTGTTGGAGACAGCAGGCAGGGTGGTAGGGTTGGCACCAAGTCAGTTGCTGCTCCTCAGTTCTAACGTTGGGGGCTCTTCTTTGTCCTACTTTCTTCTTCAGGCAGATGAATTTGATTTACTGCTATCAGGGGGCCACCTAAATACTCAATTTAGGGACGTTAAGGGGAGTGAGTGGTAGTAGCAAAAGGCTACTGCCCCTGGGGTTGCCACACCCTCTAGATGACCACTTCCTGTAGGGAGTGGGCATCACACTATCCCAGAGTTCCTAATTTTACTACAACCAAGATAGTGAACTCCTAATTTCCGTGTACACTTCAGGTAGCCCGCCGTAAGGGTGTGACTAGCCTGGAGGTGTAACACGCCTTCTTGCATAGCTAATTTCCCGCCTGTCCTGGTGCCAAAGGGACCTCAGGCCACAGGGTGGCATCCTCCAAGTTTAGAGGAAACCAGGCATGCATATCAAAGGTGCTGGGCTCTTTGAAGCTCCGTGCCTTAACATGCTATTTTTCTAGCCATCCTGCTGGAGGACGTGTAAACACCTTCTGCCAGGAGAAACAAAGTTTCTGACCTCTTAGATTAAAGCTCTCATCTCTTAAGGGTCAGAAACTCCCCTGTGGTGCCAGGCTGGACAGGAAAAGGCAGCCAGCACACTAGAGGACTAGTAGGGTTCAGGGGGTACCACTAAGGTCCCCTATGGGTGCAAATATATATACATACATCATTGGATGAGAAACTCTGGAACAAGGTGATGCCCACTCCTCACAGGAAGTGGTCATCTAAGGGGTGTAGTGACCCCATGGATAAGTAGCCCATTGGCTAGTACCCCTCACATCCCTTAATGCCACTAACTTGAGTATCTAGGTGGCCCCCTGACACCAGGTAAATAGATTTGATTGCCTGAAGAAGAAAGAAGGACAAAAAAGAACCTGCAATATGACAACTGAGCATCAGCAACTGACTTGGCACCAACCGTAATAGACTGCCTGCTGTCCCCTTCAATTGCACGGATCCGGCTTGTCCAGAAAGCGGTGTCACCTCCAAAAGCTGTGGAAGAGTGATCCATGACTTCACCTGGCCAGCACCTTCTCCCTTGGAGCAGAGGAGGCTGCTTCCCTGCACGTTTGTTTGTGGGCACCAAAAGGACCTAAATGAGAGCCTCTGCCACTGCGGTCTCACTGGACTAAATAGCACTGCACATGAGCCCCCCGGCCTGAGTTCCAGTGAACCAATGGTGACCCTGAGGTAAAGAGATCCTCAAGAGTCGAGCCCTCCCATTGGACTCCACAGGACTAGTCCCCCAGTCTTGACCTGCAGTCTCTCTTGCTAGACAGCAGGAGCCACGAGAGCCTTAGGCCGTGAAAATCCGGAACCACAAAGCATTACTGCTCCTGAGCCGCACCGTCCAGGGAGAAGTGGGCCATCGGTGTCAACGGGCTCCTGAGAAACTCAAGAGCTGAGCCCACCTTTCGGTTTGGACTGGGCCCCCAATCCCTGCCTGTGGCCTGTTTTGCAGCCCCCCCTACAACCGGAGTGCCTTTGGCAGTGCAACTCTGCTGGAGAAACCATCACTGCATCTGAGTCCACCTGCCCAAGTTCCAGTAGACCAGCGGTGTCCATACATGTCTGAGCCCCCTGTGGGTTTGCCTGGACTGATCTTCCAGACTCTGCTTGCAGCCTCTTTGTAACCGGATCATTTCCATTGACTTCAGCAGGGCACCTGATGCTGAATTGCATCTCTGCACCTGGATGCCCTAGAGCTGAATGAGGTGACCTGTTGGTGCTGCCTTGGACCAAGGTCCCTACTTACCCTGAGTCTCGTAAGTCACTGCTAAGTGCACATAAGCAGTATATGTTTCTTTCCCATAGGATAACATTACTGCTTCAAAAAGATACAATTGCCAGTGTACAGAAGAATTGTGATATCACAAATGCATCTATACAAGACCTAACATTTACTGTACCACTCAGTTAATAAGAGATTCCACCAAGGAATCCCACATTCTCTTTCAGAAAAACATTTTTTGTTGAATTTGAATTTTTTCTAAATTGTTTAAAAAGATTGTTAGGGGCATGTGGTAAGTCCCCCTGTTCAACATATGTAGAATTTACAAAAGCATGCAAACAGGTCTAAAAGTCTGCTAGAATATTTGCGAAATTTCTAATAAGGTCCCAACTGATATAAAACCTTGTCTGAGACAGAGGTTACTAACCGGAGCTCAACCTGGGTCCCTATAAGAAACTTAAGTTGGCCCAATTTAAGGACCTCCTTTACAGACATCGTAATCACTTAATCAATGTGTCCGAAATGGATCGGCACTTTGTGGGTGAGTCCCAAGAGTCTGCCACTGAAGACAGTACTTGGCTTCACCTTCCTCTGGTCTTGGCTTTTTGAGCATTGTAAGGTAGCAGGACAGAGATTCTTAAAAGCATCTTCCATTTTCAGACACACAGCACCCTGTAAACATCTGACCAGCTCATGGAAGTCAGCATTGGACACTCCTTGTGATTCTGAAAATGCACCTAACAAACCAAATCTGGGTTCCCTTGGCATTCCCGTATCAGAGATCTTTGGCAGCATGCATTGGAAAACTGTTCTCTAGCCGCTCACTCTATCTTTCCATTGTTTTTTTAGGTTGCTTGATGTTTTTCACAGGTGTCTTCTCCTGGATGTATGTAGCAACCTCTGCCAAGCTTCCTGCCCCAGTCCTGATTTCATATCCAACTGAAGTGAAACAGGTCTTGCACTTGTCTTGGCAGTAAAAGAATGTGGTGGATGAGAGTTCTGGGGCAGCACCAATAAAGATGAGGCCAGAAGGTCTGTGTTCTCACTGGGTGTAGATGGTCATGGGGAAAGGCAAATGTTTTCTGTGACCTCCTTATCAATAAAGCAGACAAAGGCCTTGGAAAATTCCAAAACTGCTGAGCCCTTCATCTCGCCAAGGAACCTTGGCCTCTCTGCTGCAATATCAGCAGCTCATGCTAGTGTTCCCAGACATTCTCAAGTGGGGAATAGATCCCTGAACAGTTATTACACACTATGAAAAACTCTAAAAAAAAAGGAGACGATAAGCCAAAAGAAAACACGACTAGGTGAGACAAGGCAAGGGACTGTAAAGCAAATGAGGACAAGGCAACATAGCACGACGTAGCAGAGCACAACACAGCACAGCACATCACAACACAACATTATTCAAAAAGCCAGAAAACATGATTAACGTGCAATACTTTAGGGTAGAAATGCACTAAAAGATTTAAAGAAATATATACAGGAAGTGATTCCGTACAGCTGTTTATAGGTTGTTGTTCCCCAGGTGACAAGTGCTCACTAAACCAAAACAATAATCACAGCTCATTCTATTTGCCATCTCGGTTTTCAGTGTTAACCGAAAATCCACTGAGAGAATGAAAAACATTATTACCAACTTTCTTGCAGGGAGGACTTTCTTTGGCTGGTAATGTATCTTTTTAACCCCTCAAACGCAAAGGAAATACATAAATCCATTTTTGGATGAAATATAAAAATAAAAACAAAAACACATCAGACATCAGACATGAATGATATCCATAGGAAAATGAGAGCAATATAAATATAATGAAGTGCTGTCGATCACTAATCCTTAGCACTGTGGTGGTAGCTGAAGTTGGAGACTTTTATGGAATAACAGCTAGCCAGTAGCTCCTCATTTCGGCAACAATGCAGTGCTCCAGTGTATGTATTTCACAGGTGTTTGTTTTGCTGGACATAAAACTATGGGGCATTTTAGCAAGAGCCATGTTAAAATTAGCGCCGTTTTAGCGGCAGGAAACTGCCGCTAAAACGGCGATAATAGGCTTGCTAAATATGCGTTATAGAATTCTAATGGAAGCCCAGGTTAGATCCCCTGCACATCTAACCTGACTTCTATTGGAATTCTATAACGCATATTAGCAAGCCCATTATCGCCGTTTTAGCGTCAGTTTCCTGCCGCTAAAACGGCGATAATTTTAACAAGGTTCTTGCTAATATGCCCCCATGTTTTTAATGCTGGATGTACAATTTTCAACACATTATTTCATGTAATGAGGGCAGATCTTGCTATAAAGTGCATTGTATCAGCAGTAGTCAAGCAACTGTGAAACACCTGGAGATCATCATTCACCACTAACTTTATTTTATAGAGGCAACATGTAGATCACTTTTAGTCAGATGTGTGACTTTATCTCTGGAATATGGAGGAGGGGACAAGGCACAGAAAAGGCAGTAAATGCTACCTTTAGATTTGAATGTATTGCACTAGCAATCTTTTCATGAGCGGGGGATCACTTCCAGTAGTTGTGGCATCAGCCCTATTTGCCTGTCTGGTACCTACTCCACTAATAGCAGATTACCACACAATGGCTGCCACATCATGAAAATGTCCAATTCTCTCCAGCAAACTTCAGGCCAGGGATGAATCATACGGCAAGCCTGACTAAGGTTCAGGCAAAACGTGTGTCCTAAATGAAGCAACCTGCCTGTTTCAGGCAATAAGTCGCTCACACATAACAATGCTTGGATGGGGCAGAGAAGTTATCCATTCGCTCTAGTCTTTATTACGCCAATAAGGAACCAACTTTATATTATTAACTAAGCCTGTGGTGGAGATTGTTGATTCATTTCTTAGTAGGTGTCTTCTTAATGTTGACCGTCAGCGATTTTAACCCTGTGACGAGTTTGCCTCTATTCCACAGCAAATCTGAATGGACAGAGAAATATTATGCTTTCTTCCAAATCCTTGACCTCAACCAGCTATACCATGCCTATGCTACCAAAAAGAATGACTGTTATTCTGATAAAGGAGGTGCAGGCAGCCCCATGCGACTCTTTCACCAGTGTCACAGGTAATGCCATAAAAATAATGGAGATCGACTTGATGTTCCGGTTAAATCAGAGGCCTCATGCTACTTTGTGATAATGAGGGGCACATTTATTAAAAAAAAAGCAATGCAGGGCAGCAAGCCACCTTTCTTCCCTGTGTGATAGGGAAAGGCCAGGAATGTGCTGCATTTAACATTATATAGCGCATTCCTGTCTTTTCCCTGTACTGGCACACAATGTGCTGCCTAGCGCCAACGCAGCCACCCTTGCGCCATGGCCCTAGAGTGCCTGCGTTGTAAGCAGGATTGATTTTGTGCAGGGAGGGGCACCTTCCTGCACAAAAACAATCCTTTGGGGGTATTTTCCTCTTTCTATGTTTGCTGCTGAATAGAGCACACATAAAAAGAGAAATAAACAAGGAGAAATAAATATGTTTCTCCTCATTAAGCCTCACAAGCGAAGCGTAGCATTTTGCTGCATTCCCAGGTCAACCACTAATTGTAAATCTGATAATGCACCAAAATCCATGGGTTGATGTGTGGAAACATCCAGGCTCCACCCATAGAAAGGCTCCCCGGGGCAGAGTAACTCAATGCAATGATTTGCGCTGTTGTGCATTACTATAGATTTATCAAGCCACACAGGAACATGCAAGGTGGCAGTGTATGACTTGATAAAACTTACTTAGTAGTTGCGTCACCCTTGTGCTCCATTGTGTGGTGCAAGGGCGAAGCAACTGCATGATAAATATGCTCCTGAGTTTGAACATGGTGCTAGCAAGGAACAGTGGGGCATATTACCAAGGGTGGCGATAGGCAATTATCGCCGGTTTAGCAGCCGTTTTCAGCCGCTAAGCGGAGATAATTCTATCGCTCTATTACCAAGCTGTCGCTAATTGATGTTAGCGACAGCTTTTAGGCGATAGCGAGCGGTTTGGGGCCCGTTTTGCATGTCAGCGATATTTATCGCTAATGACATGCAAAGTGGGAGTACCCAACCTGTTAGCGACTGAAAGCAGTCGCTAATGTCGCTATCGCCTATTAGCAAGGTAGACGTAGCGATGGAAATATTCCCGCTATCGCCAAAAAACAACGCCTGCTCAGACCAGTTCTTAGCCATGTTATCCAATGGGAGGTGGATAACATGGCTAAGAGCATTTCATCGCTAATGCGTGAATATCGCTGTATTCTCAGTGACATTCGCGCATTTCGCCTCTATCGCTGGATATTTTAGCACAATGGAGAAAAACGTTGCTAATAGCATGTTTTCTCCGCTAACATATCCAGCGAGAGGCAGCGATAAAAAAATAGTCGCTAAGCCTATTTAGCGATAATTATCGCTACTTGTTGGTAATATGCCCCAGTGTTTTCCCCATGATGTAAGTAACTGATTAAAAATGCTACTATACTGTATTTCTCAGTGCAGGAACTGGGTAACCAAAATGGTATAAAATATGTTTTGTCCTAGAGAATGCTGTGTGGCACGTGTTGGGCCAGATATATTTTCTCCTGAGTTGTCTCCCAGAGCTTCCGAAGGAGAACATATTGGTCAGAATAAACTTTCATAAAACAAAGGGAATATACAAAATGAAAATTGCTGGCATGCCGGGACAATTCAGAGTAATTCATTCTATTTTCAGATACACATAGGTGGTAGGCATATAGACATCATACTTATCACTTTAATGCAACTTAAATGGTCAGCAGCTTTTTTTGAGGTAGGATTACCTACAAAAAACAGGATGTGTATTATACATGGACACATCTACCTGTCTTGACATTTTAGCAGAGTTATGTTCATTGAAGTACATTCAAGATCTCTTACGTTATCGTCTCTTACGCTGGTGAGCTATATAAAGCGTATACCTGCCCCAGGTAAACAATCAATAGAGGAAAAGGCAAATGATGTCTTCCTGCAAGATTGACCTCTCCAGATCCATATCCAGAGTAGAGTGTTTGCTAACTTAACTTTTCACACTACAGAGACTGTGATGTTTATTATGCTTTAAAGTTTAGGAAACTGAATTGAAAAGTAGGAACATGATTAAAAGGAAGAAGGTCGGATGCTGGGTTCAGGATAGATTAAAAAATGAAATTGACTACTTCTGTGCATTTAAAGCTCTTTCAAATGTATGAATTTTAGTACAACAGACGCTTAACGCGGAGTATCTCAAACGGTCACCATAAAACAAAGCAGAACGCTGAAAAAATACATTCAAAACACTAAAGTTTATACATATATTTTTTGTAATACAAAACACTAACTCATATGGCAACTTTCTAGTTTCAAACTGTAATGGTGAACGCACTTGTCCAAAATATATAAAACTGTAAACAATTTTCTTAACTTCTTTACTTCAGTCCGGGCACTCTTAATACCCATAAATATCTAGGGGCTCTTCTTGAGACACAAAGCCATGGTCTTCAGTGGGAAACAGGCTTCTTAATCATTACCTTTAGTACCAGAGAGAAATGTTCAGGCCAAATGGACTTTCTGGTTTTCTCCAAGGTAGCCCAGCACACTGTGGAACCCTCCTCCTCATTTGAAGCCCTACGAAGCGACAGTACTCAGAAAGGCTCTCCTGGATCATAGCTGAATCTACCGTTTGCTTGTGGGACAATGAGCACCTTCTCTGGTAATGAGAATGACCTCAGCTCTTGTGATTCTGAAGAAAGGTTTCCACCCGTCCTCCAATAGGAGACAGGAATGTGCTGTCCTCAGCCTCTTCTTGTCTTCCCAGGTTCCAGCATTTCCAGATGATGAGAGTCCACATTTATAGAGCTAATTCTGCAGTGATTGGTGGTCATCTAATCCAATCAATGTACATTTCCTATGCCGTCCCCACCAATGATATACAACACTTTTTCTTGCTAAAGGCATCACAGGAGCCACCTTTCCTGTATTTTTAAAAGTGGTAAAAAGAGAGGTAGGCCACTTCACAACTTGAGCTCCATAGGCATGCCTCTGCTCGAGTCAAGAGCAACTTTCTCCCATCAAAGACAAGCCCACTCATACTGATTGCCTATTTTTTGTCCCTCTGGGAGTGAGGTGAGAGTATGTCTCTGCGAAGACTGTCTTCAATCTTCAAAGGCCCTTCCATACATTCCCCTCCTTTCGGCTTGTGGGTGGGCATTACAAAAGGCCACGCCTGCTTTTGTATGATGCATTTGTCCAAACCTCCTCTCATTCCCTCAAATCTACCTTCTAAGAACAGTGATGGGATTCATGAGAGTGACAGCGAATGCAATTTAGGGTCAGATTTATTAAGAATTCACACAAAACAGAACAGCAAGGCAAGTTGTTGCGCTGTATTGTATGAATAGGAAAGCGCTGCAAATTGCCATATCTACTAAGATGTGATACTCTTCAGCTCTCTCCCTGCGTTGGCGCACTTGATGCTACCTACTGCCAACACACGCACCCTTGCACCATGATGTTTTTAATCCAACATATAGGTATCAAAAATGCTATGTTGCATCTTGCATTTGGTGTAAGACGTTTATGCCACTTGAGTTATTTTTGCACATTTTTATTGTGAACTTACTTAAAACAAAACCTGGTCTTTGCCAATCAATTGCCATGTTAGGGATTGAGCACAAGCATTGAGAGGTATTTATCACAACCTCATTGCACAGAGATCCAGAAAAGCAACCAACCTCCATCAATCTTAAACAAAAAATATGAGATGGAGCATGTGACCATGCGTATTTCTTTCGCTACACTTGCACATTCAGGGGCATATTATCAAGACAGGCGATAAAATTATTGCCACTTTATCTGCAGAAAACTGCCGCTAAACCGGCGATAATGGGCTTGATAATATGCTCTATGAAATTCCCATCGAAGCCCGTGTTAGATGTAAAGGAAGACATGGGCTTCGATTGGAATTCCATAGAGCATATCATCAAGCCCATTATCGCCGCTTTATCTGCAGTTTTCTGCCGATAAAGCGGCGATAATTTTATCGCCTGTATTGATAATATGCCCCTCAGTTCTTTTCTACCTTCCTTTCTTGTTCTTCTCTCCCTCTTCGCCTTTTTGACAGCTGTAATCGCGATATCCTAGCTTAGTGCAGGTCTTATAAATTAAGAACGTTCCTGCTTTTATTGCTCATTTTGTCGCTTGCATGAAACAGAATAGGCTTTGCCCCCAATCCCGACCTAAAACTTTCGCCCTCATCATACTTCCAGGAAGGCATGAGGATGTTTTATTAGTTAGGGTGTTTATGCTTTTTTTTGTTTATGACTTATTGATGGCTACTCGAAATAACAAAATGACTATTACATTCCCTACACATTAGTCACAATCAGCGAGCTAAATCGCCAAGTCTCTGTGTCCTCACTTCTTTTACTTGATCAACTCACGTGCTTTAACTGACAGTGACGTCAACTATAAGAAGCAATCCTCACATTGAGCTACAACTGTTCCACTTCTTGCATCAACTTTGTTTTTATAAAAAAAATCCAGGGCTGTGATAGTAATGATGTTAGAAATTTACTTTAAACTGATCTCCATTTTAACTTGGGAGAGACTTAAAAATCAGCCTTCACTATTGGACAATTTCGGGAAAAAACGTCTAAAGACGTTTTAATATTATTTGATTGGGTGCATTGTAAATATTCATGGGTAGAGTGGTGGAAAAAAATTATTAGATGATTCTATGTACTCACTTTGTAGAAAATCTTATGGCTGTGACAGAAGCTCTTGAGGACAGTATAAAGGGAAAGCTACTATTGATTAGGTAATTAACTCTTCATTGGATCATGCTAGCGGCCCACACATTATTGATGATGTGGACATTTTTATGGTATGCCATATACAATAGTAAATGCTGCAAATAAAACATACAAGATAAACAATAAAAGACCCCCAGGATCGTCAAGTCTGTTGATTTTCTTAATTGGATAGTAGTAACAATGGTAATTGCCAATTTCCCTTATTAGAGTGCCATATGAGTTAAAGTTCATTTTACACTTCACATTACACTTTAAAAGCCTTACCCCGTCAAAACTATCATGAAGCAAGACTACTTTAAAAGGAAACATTTCATATTTTATTCGGAACTTCTCTTTTCTCTTGAAGATTAATTCTTGAAATTTAGATTGATGTGCTTATTGAGTCGCAGTCGTCAAAGGTTTTTATCATTTTTTGAAAATTATAACATGGATATACCACTCTTTATTTTGCTATATCTTTAAGTAATGATCTTCATAGAAGGTGGTTTATAGGTCGTGCATGGGCAGCGCATGCGCTGCTCTGTAAGGCATGCTGTATTGAGGTAAGGCATAGAAGTTCCGCCCATTTCCCACCCACCTTTTCAATTGGCTCCTGTTATTGTCCTTGCAAAATTGTTGCTTTTCATTTGTGAATAGGCTTAGTAGTTCACCACCTTGGTACCTCCTTATCTGCATTTGCAATGTCCTATAACGACTAGACTTGTCACTTGTGTTGTTACACGGTCTGCTTTATGTAGTCGGCGAGCAACATTTTCTTTAATCATCCTCCCCTATCCCACCCAGGACATCGCAGCACGCTGCACACTTTTATATTATTAATAATGTATTTATTTAAATTACAGCACAGTCCGCTTTAATTATAACAGACACACTTATTTATTTATTTAATTTACAGAGCAGGCTGCTTTCACTTCAGCAGCCACGCTACAGAAGCTTTCGTAATTAATTTATTTTTTATCACTGGGTGAAAGCGCCCATACGCGTTTTCACTTTAATGTTGGCCATGCCCCTTTCTTTAGACGCTGCTCACTGTAACCTGAAAACGGCGAGCAGTGTCTAAAGAAAGGGGTGCGGCCACCATTAAAGTGGTCTCGCATAGGCGAGAGATAGAGCTATTGGGATTGGATATAACAATGCCTTTTATATATATGTGTTGCTTTTAAAAACACATAAATAAAAGGCATTGCCACTTACAATGCCAATAGCTTAAACGCTCACAAATGCGAGACTTATTGCATTGAAAATACTTATTTCAGATTTTAGGACCAATTCACAAAAAAGTAGTAAATCCTCACCCACAAATTTATATCTACACGTGTGTAAAGATGTACTACTTTTAGAGATTTGCAAACATTCCCACAAAGGCACCGAAAAAGCTGCTCTAGGCACAGGTTTTAAGGTATACTTCTGAGAATGCAATGTGCTCTTCCCACAGATCCTATTCTCCATGTAAAGAGATCTCCATACCGGTGAAGTTAGCTCAGGGGAAATAGCAGCCCCCTAGGCAAACACATAATTTCTTATGAAGTTGTTTTCCCCATAGGCAATAGTGCACTTTAAATGAGAATCAGATTTCACACTATTTTTAGGCATTGGAAGGTAAAGTGGTTTACTTAGAATCACAGGATGTTGAGTCAAATCTAGATTACAACCTTGTTTTCTAGTTCCACAGACAGCATTTCTAGCCGGTAGGATTAATCTCCTACCACTACTTCACATACTCCTAAATGCCTTTGTGAATTTGCACCAGGAAGTCAAAATTCTTTATTCAGCTCCATTGAGCCAAATATATCAGATCATAAAAAGAATATACAGTAAATGATACATAATTAAACAGCCATAAAAATTGCATTGTTAAAATAAACCTTTGATAAAATCAGAAACATTCATTAAATGGTATAAGAGCAGCAGAATGCAATTAAAACTTTCAGTATTTGGATCATAATCTTAAAGAATTTAAGATGTAATGCAGAACAGCAATAATAACAGCTTAATTTCCCAGACATTGCAAGTAAGGAAGGGCAACTGTGTAAGATCTAGAATCCAATGCATGCAGTACTTGGGCGCAGAAACTGCTTTCCTGGACGGGAACAAAATGTAAAAAATAAAGTGCAGAGTGCTTTGTTTAGCTGGGACTTCACAGTGACAGGGGGGCGAGTGCCTTTGGAAGGAAATGCTACCAGGAAGTGTTTAGTTTGTCGGAACCTTGTCAGTAAAAACTTCTGTCTGTAAGTAAAGTGCTGGGCTTGATGGTAAAAACCGGGAAATAACTGCACTATCTATGCCTAACTCGGACATTATTAACCATAAACTGGTGCGATCCACTGTGGCAAAGGCGCATGTTAGGTCCATAAAGGCAAGATGGACACATCCTTTTTCTAGCCTTTGTGCATTTTTGGACTCTAACAGGTACATGCATCAAAGGATTTAGGAATCGCAAACGGTGCGAATCGCAAAATTCGGCCGTTTGCGATTCCTAAATCACTATTTGGGATGCATTAACAAAAAATACAAGAAATCGCTATTTTTTGCGATTTCTAAAAACGCGATTGCATTTAAGGAATCGCAATTTGCGATTCCTTAAATGCAATGCATGACACTTAAAAAATAGTGAATTCGCAATTAGGAGGAAAAAATTACCATGAGGTTGGACCTCATGCTAATTTGCGAAAACTTAGAAATGTGCAATTTTGTGCATTTTTCTAACTGTCATATTGTGCACACACATGCCCTTAGGGCATGTGTGTGCACAACATATGTGTATAGATTGATTTCAGGGGTGCAACAGAATGTCCTCTGGACACCCCTGCACCCTTGAAATCGCAATCTCAATTTGCGATTAGCTAATTGGAATCGCAAATTGAGATTGTCTACCCATTCATTCCTATGGGCCTTTTGGCCCATAGGAATCAATGGGAAGGGATTCCTTAGTTGCGATTCGCAAATTGTGAATCGCAATTAAGGAAAATTAAGAAATCGCAAATAAAAGTGCGATTTCTTAATGCATACCAATTTGCAGTTTCTTAATTGCGATTCCTTAATTATCGCAATTAAGAAATCGCAAATGGGCACTTTGATGCATGTGGCTGTAGGAGACAGATTTAAGGTCTGCTCCACTGTTCCCAGGCCTGGGCAAAACCCAAACTGTAAGTCTGATAGCCCCTGTGTCTCTGCCACCCAACTTTCTAGTTTGGCTAGAATAATCCATCCTAAGAACTTAACCGTGCTATCCAGAAGAGAAATTGGCCGGTAACAGTGTGGCTGGCTTTTATCACCCTTTTTAAAAATAGGGATAATAATGGGCTCTTTCCATGTTTTACCCAGAGGCCCAATGATTGCACATCTTAGGACATTAGCTGTTACGGGTGCCCAGAACTCTGGGAGAGATTTAAAGATATCGGAGAGGATTTTATCGGGTCCTCAGGTATTCTCAGATGGACTATTTTCAATTGCTAAAATAACATCAGAGATCTTAATGGATCTGCTCAGTTCCCAGCTGAGGGTGGGGTTGCAGATAGGTATATCATCAATATCATGTGCAAGGGTCTGTGTCTTTGGGCCAAATATATTTGAAAAGTGGGTCACCCAGAAATTACTTGAGACAACACACTTAACTTTTAGTAGGGACTCATCTAGAAGGGCCTGAGAGTTTACTACCTTCCAAAAGGCTCAGGAATCTTTCAACTCACTAGCAGCTCTTAACTCTTTCCAGGCCCTTTCCATTATTTCTGTCTTCCTTCTTAAAATGGTTTCTTTATATGTTTTTCTGGCCATCGCTACTCCCAATCTATCCCATGGGCATTCATTAAGAGCTTACTTTAGGAGTTTGTGAGCTTTGGGAAAAGGTACTAAGAAACCACTTAGGGCCGGTGTAGATTTTTCCAGCATTTTTTGTCAGCTTATCTGCCATATACTTTTTAAGAGAGGTAAAATCCTGAATTGTGTCTCCTGGACTCGATTCCTCTTGAAGAACCTGATTAATCTCTATTTGATTGTGAGTGAATAGGTCTCTGTCAAAGGTACCCTTGTCAATCTTTCCCATCTAATGTTTAGACCTTTATTTTTATTATCTTCAATTTGATGTTGAGGGATGTTCTGAACATCCCTGGATAAAGGTAATTTAAGATTCAACATTAGTGGGTTATGATCACTTATGCATTAGGCAACTGTTTTACAAGCGACCAGTACTGGTAACAGATCCTTAGAAACTAATGTATTGTCTATGGTAAAATTAGACCCTGCCCCATGTATTTTGGAATCTGAATGGTGGACCACTTGCTATAAACATGTGCAAATACCAAATTGTTAGCAACAGACACTCTATTTAATGTGTCTCCATAGGGAGTATGTCTAAAATGTGTAAGGGGTTCACCTCAATCATCACTAATTCCACATATTGCAGAAAAACCCACACATTTTGATGTTAAAGTCTCCAGCCCACATGATTAATAAATCCATTATATGGTCGTTTAAGATCTTATGCAAAGCGTCCTGTATCCCATCAACAATCTTGATTTCATGCGGAGTCAAATATATTATAATAATAGTTAACCATAAATGGTCAAAAGATTTCTTCAGTGTGATCAGGAGTATGTGATAGAACGGGGTGATGCCCAGCTCAGAAACCTTACAGTCAGTCACTGTCACAGAGATAAATGTTATCAAACCCCTTTAGCTAGGCCTGATGTTGAGGGGATTGTTGGAACATGGAAAGTGATAAAGCCCTTTAAATGTGGTGGGTCCAATAGTCAGTACTCTAAACAGTCACAGGGGATAACATTCACTCAGTTATTTGCCTTTTCAAAATAAAAACTTAGCACTTCATCTGTTTTTATGTGAATTGTTGATTAAGCATGCATAGGTGCGTCTCGACCAGCACCAGTGCACTATTTGAAAGCCCTTCAAAAAAAGTGCTTCAGCGAAAGTACGTGAACAAATGCGTGCAGCCAGGGAATGTTAAACAAAGGCCCAATTAAATAATAAAAGTGTCAGAGAAACAAAGAAATGTAGCCATGCATGCTGCCATGAAAAATGCATCAGCAAAAGTAGGCAAACATTAGTTTAAAGGAATCGGATCCCAGCTTTAACCTAATAAAAAACGTTTCAGCCATAAAAGCGGATAAAAGCAGATAAGAATGAGTAATTGGGCCATGTAATACTGATAAGAGAATCACACCCTAAAAAAGGAAATGCAACGCTACAACCATTAGAAACGAAGAAAAAGTAAAGTGACAAGGACACGGACAAATAAGAAATGAAGGCGGGATGTAAGTTCCTTTTAAGGCATATTGAATTTCACAAGCACAGCACCAGTGTTGTGCAGGCAAAACCTAAGAAGGGGGTAAAGGGTGAGGGGGGATAATGGCATTGTAAAACCAACTGGAGCAAAGTAGGAGGGGCAGCAAAGTGATTGTAAAGAGTGGAGCATAGTGGGAGAGAAAAAGGAGTTTGAAAAACATAGGAGTAAAGTGGGAGGGGGTAGGTAGGTTGTAAAAATGGAGTAAAGAAGGAAGAGGTAAATGGTTTATAAAAACGGAATAAAGTGTGAAGAGTGAAGGGGTTGTAAAACGGGAGTAAAGCAGGACTTAGAGTAAGGAGTTTGTAAAAAAAGGACTACAGTAGTGAAGTTAGGGGTTTGTAAAAAGGAGTAAAATGAAAGGGAGTAATCTGTTTGTATAAAAAGCAGTAGAGTGGGAGAGGGAGTAAGGGTTTCTAACCATAAGGAGCAGAGCAGGAGGGGGGTTATCACCAAGGGCATGGAAGACAGGGAGAAAGGTCTTTAAAAAATTAGAAAAAGAGGGATAGGGATTAAGTAGGGAACCACCCCTTAAGAGAGCCAATAAAATCCACCTTAAAAAGGATTATGTTTGTCAAAAAACACTTTCACCAGTTTGGTTTCATCAACTTGGTAAAACACTTTCTTGATCAAAACAAATTTGTCAACATTAGTTTGATGAAAAAATGTAGTCGAAACCACTTACATTACGCTGGTCTTTCATTCCAAATTCCATACAACATATGCAAGCATTAAGAATTCATGACCAATCACAAACACCAGAACAGCAATGGTATGCCTCTAAGAAGCAGGGTTGCAATTCCAATGTCATATTATTATTCTACAATGCTTCCTACATTCTGCATACTTTTCACTATGTTAGTATATTTGCCAGCATACTCATGATAACACTAAGACAAAGATATCATCCATCATTGATATGTGATGTATTCTTGGTAGTGTATTTAGGAGCTATATTAATTAAATCATCATGACTCATATTAAGACTATTGTTCAGCTACTGAGAAGGTATAATCACATACAAAATAGGACATGGGCAAATGTTGCTCTGGCCCAGGGACTTCCTTCTTAGCATGACAAATTGTCTGCTATTGCATGTCCTGTGAACTAAATCTGAATGTACAATTTACAGTGAAAATGCCTTAGGATGAAGACAAATACCTACAAATCTGCAAGTCTATTCAAGGGACATTGTCACCATGAATAAGGGCAGAGATCTACTCCTGTCAAGCATAGGAGCAGATCTCAATCAAGGATGGTTCCATATTTATGAGGTTTGGTGGAATAGGTTTCTCTACCACGAAAAACCTTTCCCTTGAAAGGAAAAAATAATATTGTAACATTTAAATTCACAAATTTGCACCTATCATCATCAGTATCTGAGAATGCTTTTGTGTGAGAGAATGGAATTCACAAACACATTCCATAACTATTCCTAAGAAACTGCAACTGTTGCAGCTTCTCAGGTTTATTCCTGGAATTTGTGGATTTACACCAGTGCTGGCCCACAACTTGTCACTGTTACCACATTTTATTGCTTTAGAAATTTCTCCAATAAACAGTGGAATTACCTGCAAATTTAAGACCCTTAAATTGGTCTCAAATTAGGAGCAGGCTCACCTCACTTGCAAATTATACTGTAAACTTCAAAAATGGCACAGTAGTCTTAAATCACAGTAGAAGGGGGCCATATGCCAAATTGAAGACTAAATAAACACTAAATTAAATGAAACACTAAAGCAAACTCTTGAATAAGGTGCAGCCACAGCCAAGAGGTAGAGGAGAACATAACATCCAGGTCCTGATTACAAGTTGAGTGAAGTGGAATTTCTGAGTGAAATTCCACTCCACTCAATCATGAATGGACAAGTGTTCTTGCACCCTGAGTTTCAGGTTGTGGGGATAACTGATATGATTTTAACAGAAAATCCAGCTGGAATATTGCCTTAGAAATTGGCTACAGTGCAACCTGGCCCCATTCCTTGGCACAGGAGAAGCATTTAGGGCTAGATGTAGGTAATCTGAATTTACCGATTCATAAATACCGAATTTTACCGATTCGGTATTTATGAATCGGTAAATTTGAAGGAGGGAGATGTAGGGAGAATCGGTAATTGAATTACCGATTCTTTAAAATTCGGTATTTACCGATTCGGTAAATACCGAATCGGTATTTCGTATTGATTCCTATGGGCTGTGAAGCCCATAGGAGTCAATGGGAAATACCGAATTGGTATTTACCGATTCGGTAAATACCGATTTCAGCAAGGGAGCAGGGGGTGTCACTTTGACACCCTCTAGCACCCCAAAGACTGGCATGTGTGCCATGTGGCACACAGACATGCCCTAAGGGCATGTCTGTCTGTCACATGGCTAGGTGTGCATGCACACATGTGCATGCACACCTGGATTCGGTATTTTACCACCCAATTGGATTGGGTGGTAAAATACCGAATCTGTAATGGCTTTGGGACTCTGAAGAGTCCCACCTACATATGAAAGTTTCCGAATCGGTAAAAATACCGATTCGGTATTTTACCGATTCGGTAAATTTACCGATTCGATAAATTTACCGAATCTGTAAAATATGCCCCCTACATGCCAAATCTTAAATACCTGTCGGTAACGGCCGAAATCGGCCGTTACCGACTGGTATTTTGGCTCCTACATTTGGCCCATAATGCTTTTCCACCATCACCGTCTTCTTCCTTTTTGCACACTCCGCCAGCCACCACCCTGCATGAGCCTTCGCTGCCATTTAGCCCCTGCTCTGAACAGTTAGTAAATGTTAGCATTAACCTCCACTGAAAAGGAAATACCTTGTAGAATTCCACTGGGTAAAATCAGGTTTGCTTAGTTATTCCCATTCTGGAAATATTAACTCATAATTGCACAGTATTGTTGAGGAGTCATTTCATCTTATCCTTCCGGTGTTTACAGCTGCAAAGTTACCACCCGGCCAGCACCATGGAACTCCTAATCGTAGCCTTAATGGAGATGCAATTTAAAATGTCATTCAATTAAATGTTTGCCATTTAATAAGCTTTGCAACCAAGCTTTGATTCTTGACAGAATGAATTGTGATTCTAAGAAAATCACTTCATATTCATGTGCCTTAAATTGTCACTATGTATGTAATGTAACTATAGCAAAAGAGACTAGCGGTACAGTTTAATTGATATTACTGTCTCAGTGTCCCAATTAAGGGCCTCTCAAAATCCATAATGCATGGGGGATGTTGCAGAGGAGGGAGGGGGATAGTATCATTAGCAAAAGAGTAGCTTTCAGGTCCCAGGGAAAACTAAGGTAGGCAGGAAATTCTCCATGCAGAAAGCAGGGAAATCTTTTCTTATTCTGCTGTTCATGCTGAGTGTGTCCAGCAGGATATTTAAACACCAAACTTGGTCAGTTATTAGTAATCATCACTGAATAAATAAGGTCATGGTTCTTGTCTTCTCCCTCCTCAAACAAAAAAGCACATAATTTCATGATTCAGTAGCCTAGCTGCACAGATGATTGTTTAGATGTAGTGTAACACAAGCTGGAACTTTACTCTCCATGTTTCCTAAAATCCATGTACAAGGATGGATTTCCTACTTATTTGGTCTGTATAGCAAAACACACAAGATGATGGATGGAATATTGCACAATAACAAAACATTCACCCTCAGTCACAGATCTGGATTTAATCCATTGTTATTTTGCTCACCAAGCCACCCCAGTTCAGACATGGCCATATGCAAATCAGCCTTAACCCTGTGCCTCATGGGAACAGTCCAGCCCAAACTGCCAAGCCATGTCTTCCCTGGACAGGAATCAAGTATCCTAGGACTGGGATAGTGGGATAGTTGTTGAGCAGAAAAACGATGGATTGAGGCCCAGATCTCTGTACCGGGGTGAATGTATGACATTGTTCTGCATCCTGTCCATCAACTGTTGTTTTTGCATTTGTCACCCCGAGTGGGACGGGTATGCTCAAACGTGAGTTCCGTGCTCTCCATGCCACTGGAGTCAAGCTTTCCTGGCTGAAGACGGCTGATAGCCAGAAGCCGGATCTATGATGCTTGATTCCGGTCCAGGGAAGACATGGCTTGGCAGTTCGGGCAGGACTGTTCCCATGAGGCACAGGGTCAAGGCTGATTTGCATATGGCCATGTCTGAACTGGGATGGTGTGGTGAGCAGAAAAACGATGAATGTAGGCCCAGATCTCTTTACTGGGGTGAATGTATGACATTTTTCTGCATTCTGTCCATCAACTGTTGTTTTTGCATTTGTCACCCCGAGTGGGACGGGTATGCTCAGACGTGAGTCCCGTGCTCTCCACGCCACTGGAGTCAAGCTATCCCAGCTGAAGACGGCTGGTAGCCAGAAACCCGTCCTAGGATGCTTGATTCCGGTCCAGGGAAGACATGGCTTGGCAGTTCGGGCTGGACTGTTCCCATGAGGCACAGGGTCAAGGCAGATTTGCATATTGCCATGTCTGAACTGAGATGGTGTGGTGAGCAAAAAAACGATGGATAAAGGCCCAGATCTCTGTACTGGGGTAAATGTATGACATTGTTCTGCATTCTGTCCTTAAACTGTTGTTTTTGCATTTGTCACCCCGAGTGGGACGGGGATGCTCAGACGTGAGTCCCGTGCTCTTCACGCTACTGGAGTCAAGCTATCCTGGCTGAAAATGGCTGATAGCCAGAAACCGGTCCTAGGATGCTTGATTCCGGTCCAGGGAAGACATGGCTTGGCAGTTCGGACTGGACTGTTCCCATGAGGCACAGGGTTAAGGCTGATTTGCATATGGCAATGTCTGAACTGGGATGGTGTGGTGAGCAAAAAAACGAGGGATTTAGGCCCAGATCTCTGTACTGGAGTGAATGTATGACATTGTTCTCCATGTTGTCCATCAACTGTTATTTTTGCATTTGTCATCCCGAGTGGGACGGGTATCCTGAGACGTGAGTTCCGTGCTCTCCACATAACTGGAGTCAAGCTATCCTGGCTGAATTCGGATGATAGCCAGAAACCAGTTCTAGGATGCTTGATTCCGGTCCAGTGAAGACATGGCTTGGCAGTTCGGGCTGGACTGTTCCCATGAGGCACAGGGTCAAGGCTGATTTGCATATGGCCATGTCTGAACTGGGATGGTGTAGTGAGTAAAACAACTATAGATTTAGGCACAGATCTCTGTACTGGTGTGAATGTATGACATTGTTCTGCATTCTGTTCATCAACTGTTGTTTTTGCATTTGTCACCCTGAGTGGGACGGGTATGCTCAGACGTATGTCCTGTGCTCTCCACGCCACTGGAGTCAAGCTATCCTGGCTGAAGACGGCTGATAGCCAGAAACCAGTCCTAGGATGCTTGATTCTGGGTCAGGGAAGACATGGCTTGGCAGTTCGAGCTGGACTGTTCCCACGAGGTACAATGTCAAGGCTGATTTGCATCTGGCCATGTCTGAACTGGGATGGTGTGGTGAGCAAAAAAACTATGGATTTAGGCCCAGATCTCTGTACTGGGGTGAATGTATGACATTGTTCTGCATTCTGTCCATCAACTGTTGTTTTTGCATTTGTCACCCTGAGTGGGATGGGTATGCTCAGACGTGATTCCCGTGCTTTCCACGCCACTGGAGTCAAGCTATCCTGGCTGAAGACGGCTGATAGCCAGAAACCGGTCCTAGGATGCTTGATTCTGGGCCAGGGAAGACATGGCTTGGCAGTTCGAGCTGGCCTGTTCCCATGAGGTACAGGGTCAAGGCTGATTTGCATCTGGCCATGTCTGAACTGGGATGGTGTGGTGAGCATAAAAACAATGGATTTATGCCCAGATCTCTGTACTGGGGTGAATATATGACATTGTTCTGCGTTCTGTCCATCAACTGTTTTTTGTTGCATTCGTCACCCCGAGTGGGACGGGTATGCTCAAACGTGAGTCCCGTGCTCTCCACGCCACTGGAGTCAAGCTATCCTGGCGGAAAACGGCTGATAGCCAGAAAACGGTCCTAGGATGCTTGATTCCGGTCCAGGAAAGACATGGCTTGGCAGTTCGGGCTGGACTGTTCCCATGAGGCACAGGGTCAAGGCTGATTTGCATCTGGCCATGTCTGAATTGGGATGGTGTGGTGAGCCAAAAAACAATGAATTTAGGCCCAGATCTCTGTACTGGGGTGAATGTATGACATTGTTCTGCATTCTGTCCATCAACTGTTGTTTTTGCAGTTGCCACCCTGAGTGGGACGGGTATGCTCAGACGTGAGTCCCGTGCTCTCCACGCCACTGGAGTCAAGCTATACTGGCAGAAGACGGCTGATAGCCAGAAACCTGGGTTAGGATGCTTGATTCCGGTCCAGGGAAGACATGGCTTGGCAGTTCGGTCTGGACTGTTCCCATGACGCACAGGGTCAAGGCTGATTTGCCTATGGCCATGTCTGAAGTGGGATGGTGTGGTGAGCAAATAAACGATGGATTTAGGCCCAGATCTCTGTACAGGGGTGAATGTATGACATTGTTCTGCATTCTGTCCTTCAACTGTTGTTTTCGCATTTGTCACCCTTAGTGGGATGGGTACGCTCAGACGTGATTCCCGTGCTTTCCACGCCACTGGAGTCAAGCTATCCTGGCTGAAGACGGCTGATAGCCTGAAACCGGTCCTAGGGTGCTTGATTCTGGTCCAGGGAAGACATGGCTTGACAGTTTGAGCTGGACTGTTCCTATGAGGCACAGGGTCAAGGCTGATTTGCATATGGCCATATCTGAACTGGGATGGTGTGGTGAGCAATAAAACGATGGATTTAGGCCCAAATCTCTGTACTGGGGTGAATGTATGACATTGTTCTGCATTCTGTCCAACAACTGTTGTTTTAGCATTCATGGTCTGTATAGATATTTTTATACTAGAGATGTTCACAAGTTAATCGCTAATACACACAAGAGAAAACAAGATAAAAGACGAGGGTGGCAAACACAGAGTAAAAGACAGCACGGGAGTGAGAAAGAAAGAGAAAGAAAAAGGGGAGTTGAAAAAGAGCAAGATAGAGAGTGAGGCAAAAAGAGAGAAAGAAAAAAAAAGCAAGAGAGGACTCTTAACTACCATAAACTACCTTAGTGTGGAAACATTTTCACCAAATTAAGGTTTTTTAAACTAAGAAAGATGTGTTTTTCTAACATTTGCTACTAGTAATTTGGGAGCTGAACCCCAATAATCGTCTGAACCCATATCATGTAAAAAAACATTTTACCTTTGACAGTTTGGCTTCGAAATCTCTTGCTGATATAGTGGCAAGAAACTACACTATTCCTCAATTAAACATTACTTTAGCAGAGTAAAAATCTAGAGTCATTTAATAACTGAGATCTGGATCAAAATAGGGAAAAATTAAGAACGATACCGAAAAATGCATAATCTGCCATGAAGACTCGGATACATAAATACAGAATCACAAAAAAAGTGCCAGAGCGGAGATTCTTGTATCTTTTTTTAAATTTATCTTTTTATTAAACAAACTCGATATAGAGGTACAGTTCCAAAAGAGTCAATAAAGGGGGTTACAGTGAAATCAGATATACATACAAATACAAGAGGGTATTTCATTGGAAATCACGGCGAGGGGGGGATCATCACAATCAAGATCATGGGGAGGAGTACATATGTTGCCGCGGTATTTATTCCAGGGGACCCATGTCTTATATATACCACTTTCGGGGGCAGCCTCTGGCCATGTAAACTTTCTTTTCCCTTAGTATGCACCAATTAAGGTATTTTTTCCAATCTATAATCGTGGGTGTGTGTGAGGCACCCCAGAGCTGCGCGATATTTCTCTTGGCGATCATGCAGCCGAGTGTGACCCATTGTGTGGTGTGAGTATTGAGGTTGGAAGGTTCCCAGATGTTAAGGAGGCATCTGGGCGCTTCTGGCTTGATTTCAACCTTACAATGCCATATTATGTGCATGAACGTGCCCATTTGAGTGCACCCTCGCCTACAAGACCCGTCTGCCGGCCCACCCATGTGTATCAATTGGGGACCTGTTATATAAATTCTGTGCAGGGTTTTTAGATGCACCAGTCGGAGTCGCGCCGGGATCGCGACAGTTTTGGGGGAGCAGACTGCCATTTTGCCAGCTTTCATCGTCTAGTTCGATGCCATCTCCAGTCCATATTTCCCGTAGTGACAATAGGGGTCCTCCATATTATAAATGAGTCTTCGATAGGTTAGGGAAATAGCATTTTTGGGTAGATGGTCATCTAGCAGTCTGTCCTCCAGTGGGGAGCTATCTGGTGGAGAGGAGTTACGGGGCAACACTGTTTGCAACGCATGTCAGACTTGCAGGCATCGAAAACGCTCCGAGTCTGCCAGTGCATACTGACTTTGGAGGGTGTTGAAGGACTTCACGCCCTCTGCATCCCAAAGGTCCCTAATATGGGAGATGCCAATTAGATCCCATTTGTCAGAGCCTTTGGAATTTCCCAAGTCTCCCAGTTTTTGTGAGTCCCACAATGGTGTGGCAAGAGTCAACCTATGGTTGGTGCGGTCAGTAAGTGGGTATCCGTCTGTTTTGGAGTATAGTGCACGGGTCTAGGTCCCGTTTGGAAGAAGCCAACGATCCATAATGAACCCCAGGTCGTCAGGGTGACCATAAGTGCAGTGGTTTATTGCTGTAAGATGTGCTGCCTAATAATATTTTTAATGTTGTGTAATCCGATTCCGCCATCATACCAACTGAGCGTAAGTTTTTGTAAAGCAATACGCGGTCTCCCTCCCCAGAGAAGGTCCCACTGGAGCCCTTCAATTTCTTTAAAATACGAGTTTGGGACAGGGTTGGCCGAGTTCTGTAGGGCATATAGGAAACAGGGCAGGGATATCATTTTAAAAAGGGCTGCCTTGCTCAATAGTGAGAGCAGGAGTGCCTGTCACATTTGAGTCTTTGCAGTGGGGGGACAAGGTTATGAGCGTATCTGATAGAGGGGTCAAGAGAAATGAATATGCCTAGGTATTTCAAGCCTTCTGATACTATCGGTGTGGGGCAATTCCGGGGTATCGGAGGAGGGCTCCCACAGAGGACATATAGGAGAGAATTTTGCCAGTTGACATGAAAACCGGAGTATCTGTCAAAAATGGCCAGGATGTTGAATACGGCAATCAGGGATCTCCTGGGGAACGTGAGATACAGTAGGAAATCATCTGCATATAAAGAGATACGGTCTTCCCAGTCTGCCGACCATCGCATTCTCAAATCATAACATCCTTACGAAGCCATGCTGCAAGGGGTTCGAGGGCCAAAGTGAATAATGATATGGGGCGGTAGGAGGTGCAATCTGTTTTGGGTTTCCCTTCCTTGTAGATTGTAACAATGGTTGTGATTCTCTGATCTAGGGGCAGGGACCCCTGCTTCAGGCTGTCTTCAAACATGAATTTCGAATATGGGGCTAATTTATCTGGATAGAGCTTATAAAGTTTGATTGGGATACCGTTTGGGCCAAGGGCTTTACCCAAATGCAGCACTCGTATCGCGAGTGCTATTTTGTCAGCGTTGAGGGCACTATCCATAAACGTTCGGTCGGTGTCCGAGAGTGTAGGAATTGAGATATCTCTAAGTAGGTCTGAGGAATCTGTCTCAGTGTATGGCGTTACCGAGCTGTAGACTGTGTGCAAGTGGGCTGCAAACGGATTGACTATGTCTTGGGGGTCTGTTATGAGGGACATGTCAGAGTCTCTTAGGGCCAGATGTAGGTAATTCGTATTTACCGATTCATAAATACAGAATTTTACCGATTCGGTATTTATGAATCGGTAAATATGAAGGTGGGAGATGTAGGTATTTCCAGAAATAGAAATACCGAATCGTTAATATTCGGTATTTACCGATTCGGTAAATACCGAATCGGTATTTCCTATTGATTCCTATGGGCTGTGAAGCCCATAGGAATCAATGGGAAATACCGATTTGGTAATTACCGAATCGGTAAATACCGATTCCTGCCAGGGTGCAGGGGGTGTCACTTTGACACCCTCTAGCACCCCAAATACTGGCATGTGTGCCATGTGACAGACAGACATGCCCTCAGGGCATGTCTGTCTGGCACATGGCATAGGTGTGCATGCACACATGTGCAAGCACACCTGGATTCGGTATTTTACCACCCAATTGGATTGGGTGGTAAAATACCGAATCTGAAAGGCCTTTGGGACTCAGAAGAGTCCCACCTACATCTGGAACTTACCGAATCGGTAAAAATACCGATTCGGTATTTTACAGATTCGGTAAATTTAGCGATTCGGTAAATTTACTGAATCAGTAAAATAGGGCCCCTACATGCCAATTCCTAAATACCGGTCGGTAACGGCCAAAATCGGCCGTTACCGACCGGTATTTTGGCTCCTACATCTGGCCCTTAGTTCTGGAACGAGCCTACTAGCATGTTCTTTTTTTATCTAGCATGAAATAGTCGTCAATGGACTTATTTAGGTCTTTGCGTATTTTCGGGTTTTTGAGGTACCAGGGATTTATAGGGGCAACGTGTCCTACTTGTGTATGGTCTAGGACTATGTGAACCCATACAGGGGAATTGTCGGAAATACCTCTGGCCAGATGTAAGATCTCGTGGATATCTGTGACTTGCGGAGCCGGGACAATTAATGTATTCAAGGCGGGAGAGACTATTGTGTGCCCCAGAGTGAAAAGTGTGCTGAATCTTGTCCGGATTATATGTTCTCCATCCATCCACCAACCCCATTGCCTCCAAAAAACTGGAAAAGGAGTGTGCGGCTTAGGAGATTGGGCGAGGGGGATGTCTGTCTAGTGAGCCCGATAATATTTAGTTAAAGTCACCACAGAGCACTAGGTGCCCATCAGGCAGTGTTAGCAGCACAGCACTGAGGTCAGGGAATGTGACAGCTTGTAGCCCTGGAGGTGCGTATATCGACATGAAGGTGATGGTTCGGCCCTCCCAAGTGCCTGTGATCCCAAAATACCTGCCACGGTCATCAACACAGGTGGACGTGAGTGATAATGGGAATGATTTTTTTTGCATGATGCCCACCCCTCTTGAGTTAGACGCAAAGCCTGCGTGTGCCACCATTGAATATCCCCATCTACGCATAGCTTTGCATGTGTTACCTAAAAGGTGAGTTTCCTGAAGTAATACAATGTCCGGTGACAGTCTCTTGATATATTGCAATACCACACTTCTCTTAATCTTGTCCCCCAACCCGTTAACATTCCAACTTAAGATTTTGACTTCTTTGTTACACTGCACACCCATTGACATGTACTTAGAGCACCACAAATTGCATCTCACAAACAGGGACTGTATCATCGAGATAACGCAAAAAATAATAAACAAGAAAAAAAAAAACACCCTGCTCACCTGCACTCTGGGCTCAGAACTGCCCATAATTCTTAAATGCAGAGTGCCTGTTGCACAACAATATTGCTAAAAGAAGAATTTGGGAGGGGAGGCCACGTCAACCCCCTTTCCTACCGTTACTGATTACAGGTGCATTACGTAGTAGATGGTCAAAACACAGACTATTAAGTACTTCAGTACATTGGTGTATAGTTCGACGTCTTCGAGTGTGCGGATACTGTGAGTGGAGCTCAACTTACGGAGGGAACAGGTGGTTCGGAACCATCAAAAGCTGTCCGATGAAGATACATTATCTCTCTCAATGGTCGCTGGAGCTTCTTTCCAGTGTGATCCTCCAGCTGTCCATCCAGCCAGATGCTACCTCTGGTAGATCGAAGAAGCATGTTTTCCCATCGGCCTAGACTCGCAGACGTGCAGGGAAGAGCATGGAGTATGACCTTTTTCCCGCAGCCTTCATTTGACATCCAGGAATGAGCGTCCAGGCATCTGCACTGCCCGAGTGAAGTCGGGAAAGAAGGTGATTTTTGAGTTGTCCAGTTTGCTCGGAGAAGCGACCTCGGCGTCTTGCAGAATTGTATCCCTATCCCTATAGCTAAGCAATGGGGCCAGTATCGTACAGGGGGACTCCCGGCTTCGGGCGACCCCCGAGCACCCTGTGCACTCTTTCGATCACAAACAGCTTGGACAGGCCCTTCAGCTGCAGTTTCGTCGTGATCAGGTGTTCAATGAAAAAGTCTGTGGCGGGATCCTCCGATATCTCCGGCACCCCAAGAACGCGGATGTTATTGCGTCGTTAGCGCCCCTCATAGTCGTCCAGCTTGTCCTCTGCGAACTTACGTAACGCTTGGAGCACCCTGACATCTGTCTGCAATTGCGAAGTGTCTTCCACTAGGCTGGCGGTGGTGCGCTCCAGCTGTTTGACCTTTTCCCTATATTTTGTGAGGTCGGCCCTGATCAGTGTTACTTCAGAATATAGGGTATCAATGGAAGGATGAACCCCTGTGATAGCTGCCATTAAGTACTTCATTGTGGGCTCGGTAGGATCCTGTTCCGCCCCGCTCGGTTGTTTGTCGCCTGTTCCCCTCCGCTCGGGCAGGTCCGCCTTTGGACAGGTGTAACGGTCGAACCTGCTCTGCTGGGATGTTTTTGTACCCTTTGCATTAGACATGGTTAGGGCTTTGTCTGCGCGTCAGGCCAACAGCACGCTGATTAGTGATTCCGCCGGATCAAATCCGCCACGCCAGAGCTCCAGCGCGGGACAATGAACAAACGCCACGTGATGGAGGGTGCACAGGGCTTAGTTCGCAATTTTAGGCACTTTCACTGTTTCTTGCCGTGGCCCACGCACACCGTATGCGCAGAGGGGGGGCTTCCTCATCCCTGGACAGCCAACTCAGCGCGACCAGTGTCTGATACGTATGTCCCAGGACGCAAGGCCACAAAAGTCAGTGTCACTCCTTTCAGGGTGGGCCAGTAGCAAAGGCCCAGGTGGAGGAGCTAAATGGAGGTGAGTGAGGGAGGGGGGCACATGGGGCCCCCGGCAGCCGGCACTATAGGAATGCGGAGATTGAATAGCTCCCGATCTGCACTCGCATGTATAGGCCCTCCCAAGTCCTCTCACAGCATGCACAGATAAGCCTTCGATTTAGCATTGGCTTGCAAGTCCGCCTCACCGGGAGGAGCGCAGACTGTTAATGCCTCAGGTTCCGTGACCGTGCGCGTCGCAAGCTGATTTCCTTACTTGATGTTTGCGCCCCCGGGATGACTCAAGGGGGGCCGTCGGCACTTTGGGACTTGCTGCGGTAGGCACAGCCGCACCGGGTCTCGGTCCACACAACCGGAAGGCCCCAAGCGACTCGCCTCACCCCCTCGAGCCCAAGCGAGTGAGCGGGTGTTGGTCCATAGGGTCAGGTGCTGCTTCAGCTCCTGCACATATGATCACCCCTCCACAGATGGCGGTAGGGAGGGCAGTGGCAGTGTCTCCCGATCCGCTGGCGCCTCAGGTGAATTTTCTAACACTGTGCTGCCTGTGAATTGCTGTGAAGTATAACGCTGATGTAATAGCTCTCACTGTTGGATTTTAGAAGTACAACGCTGATTTAATAGCACCATTGAATTTTAAAAACTGAAACGCTGATGTTATAGCGCATATCTGAAATTTTAATTGTCCCTCCGAATTAATAGCGCCGATTTTGCTGTGAAGGCGATATTTACAACACTTACCATCTAAGCGACCTGTGCTCAATCACTCGTCCTGCCCGCCCCGGTCCGACTCGGCAACCAGTGCCGTAGAGCGGAGGGCGGGTCAGGCAGAGCCAGGTCACTTCCGCCTGCAGCGAGCGGTTAGCGCTCTAGTTGCTGCATGTTGAGGAGTACATAGGCAGCGATGAGCAGGCGGCGCATCGCGGTAGGGAGGGCAGTGGCAGTGTCTCCCGATCCGCTGGCGCCTCAGGTGAATTTTCTAACACTGTGCTGCCTGTGAATTGCTGTGAAGTATAACGCTGATGTAATAGCTCTCACTGTTGGATTTTAGAAGTACAACGCTGATTTAATAGCACCATTGAATTTTAAAAACTGAAACGCTGATGTTATAGCGCATATCTGAAATTTTAATTGTCCCTCCGAATTAATAGCGCCGATTTTGCTGTGAAGGCGATATTTACAACACTTACCATCTAAGCGACCTGTGCTCAATCACTCGTCCTGCCCGCCCCGGTCCGACTCGGCAACCAGTGCCGTAGAGCGGAGGGCGGGTCAGGCAGAGCCAGGTCACTTCCGCCTGCAGCGAGCGGTTAGCGCTCTAGTTGCTGCATGTTGAGGAGTACATAGGCAGCGAGGAGCAGGCGGCGCATCGCGGTAGGGAGGGCAGTGGCAGTGTCTCCCGATCCGCTGGCGCCTCAGGTGAATTTTCTAACACTGTGCTGCCTGTGAATTGCTGTGAAGTATAACGCTGATGTAATAGCTCTCACTGTTGGATTTTAGAAGTACAACGCTGATTTAATAGCACCATTGAATTTTAAAAACTGAAACGCTGATGTTATAGCGCATATCTGAAATTTTAATTGTCCCTCCGAATTAATAGCGCCGATTTTGCTGTGAAGGCGATATTTACAACACTTACCATCTAAGCGACCTGTGCTCAATCACTCGTCCTGCCCGCCCCGGTCCGACTCGGCAACCAGTGCCGTAGAGCGGAGGGCGGGTCAGGCAGAGCCAGGTCACTTCCGCCTGCAGCGAGCGGTTAGCGCTCTAGTTGCTGCATGTTGAGGAGTACATAGCCCCCTCGTCACAGTGAACGCGCAGCGGTCGCGCGCAGCATAGCGCCTGAGATGCGCCAGAGAGAAGCCCGTCAGCGCCCGTCCGCGACAGGACGGGACCAGGGGCCCCCCTCCCTACTCCGTTAACCAGTATCGCCATGGCCTCTACGAGGAATGCATGTATCAGGTACACCTCACAGTCCCTATTAGCCCTCCAACCCAAAGGTCAATTGAGGTGTGCAAGCGATAACTGGCCATTTCCTGAAGGCCCGTTTTCTTGCCCTACATGCAGATTCCAAGCCACCTCTAACTCCATTGTAATTGGCTCCGCTAGGGCTAGCGGTACCATCACTATAGGTAAAGGTTGGAAAAGCTTCCTTTTGAATGTCCGATCCCTTCCCCGACATCATGTCGAGTTATGGGACACTATTCAAAGCCATAAGCCCGAAATATGTTTCCTCACGGAAACCTGGCTGAAGCCCCACACGGTCCCATCAATAACTCTGGGGATCCCTCAAGGTTACAAAATCCTAAGGCAGGACCGTCCAATAAAAACTGGTGGAGGGACTGCCATCATTTTTAAAGAAAATCTCCATATCTCGGTCCAGGAGCAAATTATCTTGCCCACCATGGAAATAATGATCTTCAAAATCAATATCAGAGCTAAGGAACACTGGAAGGGTGCCTTGGTATATCGTCCTCCGGGCCCCAATGCTGGTTTCTCACTTGCTTTGACCGAGATACTAGCCCCTCACCTAAGAGCAAAGGAAAATTTTATCCTACTCGGTGATTTTAATTTCCATGTAGACGTTGCAGAAGACCCCGACACTAATCTCCTCCTAGCTGACCTTGCCCTCTTAGGTCTTCATTTAAGAAACTGTGGCCCCACTCATAGAAAGGGCCATACATTGGACTTAATATTCTCCAACCACCCTTTAATACACTGCCACCCACCCAAAGCCATCAGTTGGTCAGATCATAGCTTGCTGGATTTCTCCTTCTTACTACTTGAGAAACCCTCGGACCGCTGAGTATTACCAAAAGGTCGTGGCACAAAATTACTCTGGACTCCTTTAAACAACTCTGGAGAGAGCCAACTATCTCTGACTCTGACAATGTCGAAGTGGCTCTATCCAAACTAAATAATACCCTTCTGGATATCACCAACTCTCTAGCCCCTCAAAAGACTGTCAAAAAACCTTCGACCACCAAAAAAGAACCATGGTATTCAGAATCATTAAAACTGGAGAAACAAAAATGTAGGAAGCTGGAAAAACAATGGAGGAAAAACCACTCTCTTGCCAGCAAAGAACTTTACCAGCAGGCTTTATCCTCCTACTATAAAAACATTAAAAAGGCAAGGAAAACCTGCCTGCTGTCCCAGCTTGATGGAGCGGCCAACTCAACAAAGGAATTGTACAAAATTCTCAGGACCTTTTCCAACCCCCCAGCCTGTGAAAGTTCTGACACCTTCTCACAAGAGTTGTGCAATAGCATCTCCACATTCTTTGAGGACAAAATAGATAACATTTACAACAAAATTCTTATTAAACATCCTAACAATTTGGAAGTCCCCAGCACCTTGTGCAAAGAAACCCCCACTGAGACCTTTGAAGTCTTCCCTGAAGTCACAGAAAGTGATATACTTACTCTCCTGAGTAGTGTGAAATCTGGTTCCCCTCGTGATCTTCTCCCTGCCAGAGTAACTAATAACCTGGGCAGCTTATTATGCCCTACCATCATGAAGATCCTCAATCATTCTTTCATAGAGGGTAAACTTCCGCAACAGTGGAAAGAGGCAGTTGTGAATCCGATACGCAAAAACACCACCTCCCCCTGGACGGAACTCTCCAACCTCCGCCCTATTTCTCTTCTGCCCCTCCTGACTAAGTTGGCTGAGAAATTTGCTAACTCTCAGATCTCCAGTTTCATAGAAGCGACAGGGGGCCTGGACCAATCTCAATCTGGGTTCAGGCCCAACTACAGCACCGAATCTGCTCTCCTCTCCGTGACCGACAACATCAAGATGTCACAGGATAGAGGAGGATCAATGATTCTGGTGCTGTTAGACCTGTCAGCTGCTTTTGACACTGTGTCACACAAAATCCTGCTGAACCGACTACAAGGAGTGGGCATCAGAGGCCAGGCGCTTGCATGGCTGGAGAGTTTCCTATCTGGGCGTACACAATCTGTCAGCTTGGGCCCCTATCATTCCATCACCAGGGAGCTCACTAAAGGGGTGCCACAGGGCTCATGCCTAAGCCCCACACTGTTCAATGTGTATGTGGCCCCCCTTGCTGAGATTGTGAGGAAGTACGGATTCACACCAGTGTCGTATGCCGACAACACCCAACTCCTCTTCCCTTTCCATGCCCTCAACGCTAATGTTAGGGAAAATTTTGCGGAAGGCATGAGGGCCATCTCTAACTGGATGGCTTCCAACTACCTCCAGTGCAATGTCGGGAAGACAGAAGTGATGCTTTTTGGTAAAGCTAGCATGCTCTGGTCTCCCGACTGGTGGCCCCATGACCTGGGACCAGTACCTTCCCCAAAATCCACTATAAAAAATCTAGGAGTAAAACTGGATCAAAACCTAACCCTAAAGGATCACGCGAACGTGACTGCTGGAGCCTGTTTTCATACCATTGGCTTACTCAGACGTATCTTCCCCCTTTTACCTGACATCTATAGGAAGACATTGGTACAGTCCCTTGTAATAAGTCGGCTCGACTACTGCAATGGGCTCCTGATACTAGCCAATGAAGACGCCATCAATAGGCTGCAGGTGGTCCAGAATACGGCGGCCAGATTGATTCTGAATGCCCCTCCTAGAACACCTTCTGGACCCCTGTTGAGAGAACTCCACTGGCTCCCGGTACGCCAACGGGTCAAATTCAAGATCTGTTGCACTGTCCACAAATGCCTATTTGGAAACGGCCCCAGCTACCTAGCCCAACTATTTCAGCCTTACAGACCGGAACGTGATCTACGTTCAAGCAACCAGCTCCTGCTTAACTCTCCTTTTATTAAAAAGACCAGACGAGGTGGCCGTGCTCTCTCTTCAGTGGGGCCAACTCTGTGGAACAATCTGCCCCTTAGCCTCAGACAGATCCCCAACCACCTCACTTTCAGGAAAGCACTAAAAACCAATCTGTTCACTGTTATATAAGCTTTCATTTCCTCATTATGCATCCTCAGTTCACCTGTATAGTGGTGACTTATTACCTGTGTTTGCGACCTTAGCGCGGAGATAACCCTTTGGGCTCGATTCTGGCGCTTTATAAGCATATAAAATAAATAAATAAAAACAGATGGCCACCCAAAGCTCCCGGTCCGATCATCGGGCCCGTCTCCGTCACGGCAGATCCGGCACATAGGCTCCAGGCAGTGGGTCGGAGCATGGAATTGCAGCGTTGCAGTTCTCGGGGTACTGCTGGGTGTTGGTGTGTCTCGCGTCCGCTATGTGCAGTACCCCCCGGATGGGGGTGGGGGGCCCGTCGGCACACTCAGCGTCAGCGGCGGCAGGCGCTTCTATGCGAGGCCCCGGCTTTTCCACTCAGGAGGCCTCAAAAGCCGGCAAGGATATCTTTGGCCCCAGACGTCTGTTTGCAGTCAAAACAGCAACAGTGGGCACCCCTACTCCTCCGGTGTGGGGATCGGATTGATGGGGCAGGAAAGGGGGCTCTGGAGAAGCCTTAGCAAGCAGCCATGTTGTTTCACCGCGAAGCTGCACCCCTCGGATTCTTGTATTTTATTCATCAAGTACAATCATCAAATAACCCTCATCATTGATTGTAAGGACCTTTGTTAGTCGACAAGGAGAGGTGATTAGAAGTTGTCATTTACATCAGTTACCCTAAACAGTGAAGTTCAATTGAGGCTTCACAGAAATCGCCCAAAACGATTTGGTATGAGTTTAAAGGGTTTATTAACATATTAATTCAAATCAATCATTTCATTAAGTGTTTACATTTTAGTCATCATTTTTACAGGTTAAAATAATCAAAAAGGTGATATTTTAAACAAAAAGATAAAATAACACATAGTAAGAATTACAATAAAATGTAGAATATGCAGCAAGTGCATTACATAAAGGAAAATCCCTAATCTAAGTCAATGATCTTTAAATATAAAAGGGCACTTATCTTCAGCAAGCAATGTAAAGTGTTAGTTTCTGAAACCCAAATGAAGGGTTCTGATGAGAGAATAGGAATGCACAGACATGAAGTCTTAGTAAGTCAAGCAGTGGAGTTTAGCAATGGTTGTGTGGGCCAAAGTCAGCAGGCATCTCTGAGTTCTGCCTCCTACGTTCTACAGCAAGGTCTCGGTCTTAGTCTAAGGAACACACATTAATATAAAATATTAATTGTCACAATTCTCCCATTCCCTTCTCCCACAAACCAATCAGTCTTCAGCAAACTCGCGAGCATGTAAAGTCCCCAGTTCCTGCAATCGCTTCTCCTTCTAATGAGAACCTCACTATCAGTTGTCTAATACACTACAAACTTAACTAACAGTAGGCTTATGGAAAATTACAGCATCTGCAGTGGGAAGAAAAAAAAGATGTAATTCAAAACAACAGTTTGAATGCGAAATTTAATCATATAAATCCAAGAAAATTTTACGTGGCAAACTCAGATAGGGTCCTGACAGAATCCCAAGAGAGGAAAAGTCTCAAAATGTTCGGACAGAGTCTGGTGATGAAAATGGAAAGTGGCCCAAGAAACTTCAAAACCAGGAGTTTTTATACGCAATTTATGCATAACAATTAATAAAACTGCAAAATCAGCATGGTATAATCACAGTTATGCTGCATTGGCAAATCAAAACTAACTACGTTATTAATAATATTTCTTAACACTAACACATTTCTTAGGTAAGAGAAATCTTCCACTTGCTTCCTCAGTAACTGCACTTGTGAGATGTACAACATAATTTGAAACATTTCTCAAACATTAGCTCATAGAATTATGTCCTTTTCGACGCATGCATACGAACTTCCAGTGGAAATCTTTCAAAATTATACATTAGGTACAATATGGGAAGCTTCATTCACAATACATGCTTTCTAATACAATTGTCCCCTTTTACGTCATAACATTCTGTGCTCCGCATAGCCTTTGGGGAGAGATGATTTACAGCTGGTTACTGATTGGGAGGGTAAATGAGCTGGAGTAGGATGAACAGAACACCAAAAACTGATGTCTCAAGTAAAAATGAGGCGATACAAAAGGGGATGATGGACGTGAGTCCCTTGCTCACTTGGCCACTGGATTCAAGATAGCCTGGCTGATGAGGATTATGAATCCGAAACCGGTCCCAGGATGCTTGTTTCCGGTCCAGGGAAGACATGGCTTGGCAGTTCGGGCTGGACTGTTCCCATAAGGCACAGGTTCAGACTGATTTGCATATGGCCATGTCTGAACTGGGGTGGCTGAGTTGGCTAAAGAATGGTGATGGATTAAACCCAGATCAGTTGACTGGGGGTGAGTGTTTGATTTGCTCAAACGCTCCGTCCATCATCCCCTTTTGTATTGCTTTGTTCGCCCTAAGTGTGGCAGGGTATGCTCAGACGTGAGTCCCTTGCTCACTTGGTCCAAGGGTGCTTGATTCTGGTCCAGGGAAGACATGGCTTGACAGTTTGAGCTAGACTGTTCCTATGAGGCACAGGGTCAAGGCTGATTTGCATATGGCCATATCTGAACTGGGATGGTGTGGTGAGCAATAAAACGATGGATTTGGGCCCAAATCTCTGTACTGGGGTGAATGTATGACATTGTTCTGCATTCTGTCCAACAACTGTTGTTTTAGCATTCATGGTCTGTATAGATATTTTTATACTAGAGTTGTTCACAAGTTAATCGCTAATACACACAAGAGAAAACAAGATAAAAGACGAGGGTGGCAAACACAGAGTAAAAGACAGCACGGAAGTGAGAAAGAAAGAGAAGGAAAAAGGGGAGTTGAAAAAGAGCAAGATAGAGAGTGAGGCAAAAAGAGAGAAAGAAAAAAAAGCAAGAGAGGACACTTAACTACCATAAACTACCTTAGTGTGGAAACATTTTCACCAAATTAAGGTTTTTTAAACTAAGAAAGATGTGTTTTTCTAACATTTGCTACTAGTAATTTGGGAGCTGAACCCCAATAATCGTCTGAACCCATATCATGTAAAAAAACATTTTACCTTTGACAGTTTGGCTTTGAAATCTCTTGCTCTTAGAGGCACCCTCCTCTACAGACCACCAGGACCCCGCGCAAAATTCAGTGAAGACATCACGGACTTCATCACCCCACACACGCTCCCCTCCAAAGACTACATCCTGCTGGGAGACCTCAACTTCCACCTTGAAAAGATCAACGACCGCAACACCGCCACCCTCTTAGACAACCTCGCCAACCTCGGACTTAAACAACTGGTCATTTCCCCCACCCACATCGCAGGTCACACACTCGACCCCATCTTCACCTCCAGCAACCATGTCTCCTTCAGCCACACTACGGATCTCCTCTGGACTGACCACAGCTGCGTTCACTTCACCTACAACAAGCCGAAACCCATCATCCACTTCCAACCAACTCTACAAAGAAACTGGAACAAAATCACCATGGATCAGATCTCCACATCGCTCCTTCGAACCTCCCCAGCCCTCTCTTCTAACGCCAACGAAGCCGCCTCCAACCTCACCCTTTGGTTATCCAACACCGCCGACACCTTAGCACCACTGAAAAAACGTCAAAACAAACCTGGCAGCAAGAAGGCCTCATGGTTCAACGATGATCTTAAGAAATCCAAGAAACTCTGCCGCTCCCTTGAAAAGGCCTGGAAAAAAGACCCAACCACCAGCACCAAGGACGCCTTCAAAAGCGCCACCCGCACTCACCACCAACTGATCCGAAAAGCCAAGAAAACAGCATTCAAGGATCGACTTGACAACAACGCCCACAACAGCAAGGAACTTTTCAACATCGTCAAGGAATTTTCCAACCCCTCGGCCAACTCCAACGACATCACCCCCTCTCAAACCCTCTGCGACTCCCTAGCCTCTTTTTTCCACAACAAGATTGCTGACATCCACAACAGCTTTGACAACCAACCCGGAAGCCAACCCACCCTACCATCTGCTGACCATCTTCCCCCCGTAAACACCCTCAACGCCTGGAACCCAATCTCCACTGAGGACACCATCCGCCTGATGAATTCCATCCACTCTGGATCCCCCACAGACCCATGCCCTCACCACATCTTCAACAAAGCAGACTCCGTCATAGCTCCGCACCTCCGAGACGTCATCAACTGCTCCTTCAACTCCGCTACCTTCCCAGAAGACTGGAAACACGCTGAACTCACCGCCCTTCTGAAAAAACCAACAGCAGACCCCACCGAACTCAAAAACTACCGCCCCATCTCGCTTCTTCCATTCCCGGCCAAAGTCATCGAGAAAGCTGTCAACAACCAGCTCGCCGCCTTCCTCGAAGCCAACAAATCACTCGACCCCTCACAATCTGGCTTCCGAGCCAAACACAGCACTGAGACCGCCCTCATCGCAGCAACAGACGACATTCGAACTCTACTGGACAATGGAGACACAGTCGCCCTCATCCTCCTCGACCTCTCTGCAGCCTTCGACACAGTCTGCCACAGCACCCTTTTACAACGCCTCAGAAACATCGGAATCCAAGGAAAAGCACTGGAATGGATCACCTCGTTCCTCACCGGAAGAACCCAGAGAGTCCGCCTCCCACCATTCAAGTCCGAGGCCTCTGAAATCATCTGCGGAGTACCTCAAGGATCCTCACTCAGTCCCACCCTCTTCAACGTATACATGAGCCCCCTCGCGGCCATCGCCCGCCAACACAACCTCAACATCATCTCTTACGCGGATGACACTCAACTGATCCTTTCTCTCACCAAGGACCCCAGCACCTCCAAAACTAACCTACACGAAGGAATGAAAGAAGTCGCCGAATGGATGAAACAAAGACGTCTGAAACTGAACTCAGACAAAACAGAAGTCCTCATCTTAGGTACTTCCCCCTCTGCATGGGACGACTCCTGGTGGCCGGACGCCCTCGGAAAAGCACCCATCCCGACAGACCACGCACGGAACCTTGGCGTCATCCTAGATTCCTCACTCTCAATGAACAGACAAGTCAACTCCGTATCCTCTTCCTGCTTTAACATCCTTCGCATGCTCAGAAAAACATTTCGCTGGATCCCCTCCGAAACAAGGAAAACAGTCACCCACGCTCTAGTCACGAGCCGACTGGACTACGGAAACACCCTCTACGCAGGTACCACCGCTAAACTCCAGAAGAAACTACAACGAATCCAAAACGCCTCAGCCAGGCTCATATTAGACATCCCACGCAACGAACACATCTCTGGTCACCTTAAAGACCTCCACTGGCTACCCGTCAATAAGAGGATCACTTTCCGACTGCTTACCCACGCACACAAATCACTCTACGACATCGGACCAGATTGCCTCAACTCTCGACTGTCCTTCTACACCCCCTCCCGCCAACTTCGCTCTTCCAGCCAAGCCTTCGCCACTGTACCTCGCATCAACAAAACCACCATGGGAGGCAGATCCTTTTCATACCTGGCTGCCAAAACATGGAACTCACTCCCCGCTTACCTTCGCCTCACCCAGAATCACCTAGCGTTCAGAAAGCAGCTTAAAACGTGGATATTTGACAAATAATCCTCCTCCCCTTCCTAAGCGCCTTGAAACCCTCTGGGTATGTAGTGCGCTATACAAATTTTATGACTTGACTTGACTTGACTTGCTGATATAGTGGCAAGAAACTACACTATTCCTCAATTAAACATTACTTTAGCAGAGTAAAAATCTAGAGTCATTTAATAACTGAGATCTGGATCAAAATAGGGAAAAATTAAGAACGATACAGAAAAATGCATAATCTGCCATGAAGACTCGGATACAGAAATACAGAATCACAAAAAAACTGCCAGAGCGGAGATTCTTGTATCTTTTTTTAAATTTATCTTTTTATTAAACAAACTCGATATAGAGGTACAGTTCCAAAAGAGTCAATAAAGGGGGTTACAGTGAAATCAGATATACATACAAATACAAGAGGGTATTTCATTGGAAATCACGGCGAGGGGGGATCATCACAATCAAGATCATGGGGAGGAGTACATATGTTGCCGCGGTATTCATTCCAGGGGACCCATATCTTATATATACCACTTTCGGGGGCAGCCTCTGGCCATGTAAACTTTCTTTTCCCTTAGTATGCACCAATTAAGGTATTTTTTCCAATCTATAATCGTGGGTGTGTGTGAGACACCCCAGAGCTGCGCGATATTTCTCTTGGCGATCATGCAGCCGAGTGTGACCCATTGTGTGGTGTGAGTATTGAGGTTGGAAGGTTCCCAGATGTTAAGGAGGCATCTGGGCGCTTCTGGCTTGATTTCAACCTTACAATGCCATATTATGTGCATGAACGTGCCCATTTGAGTGCACCCTCGCCTACAAGACCCGTCTGCCGGCCCACCCATGTGTATCAATTGGGGACCTGTTATATAAATTCTGTGCAGGGTTTTTAGATGCACCAGTCGGAGTCGCGCCGGGATCGCGACAGTTTTGGGGGAGCAGACTGCCATTTTGCCAGCTTTCATCGTCTAGTTCGATGCCATCTCCAGTCCATTTTTCCCGTAGTGACAATAGGGGTCCTCCATATTATAAATGAGTCTTCGATAGGTTAGGGAAATAGCATTTTTGGGTAGATGGTCATCTAGCAGTCTGTCCTCCAGTGGGGAGCTATCTGGTGGAGAGGAGTTACGGGGCAACACTGTTTGCAACGCATGTCAGACTTGCAGGCATCGAAAACGCTCCGAGTCTGCCAGTGCATACTGACTTTGGAGGGTGTTGAAGGACTTCACGCCCTCTGCATCCCAAAGGTCCCTAATATGGGAGATGCCAATTAGATCCCATTTGTCAGAGCCTTTGGAATTTCCCAAGTCTCCCAGTTTTTGTGAGTCCCACAATGGTGTGGCAAGAGTCAACCTATGGTTGGTGCAGTCAGTAAGTGGGTATCCGTCTGTTTTGGAGTATAGTGCACGGGTCTAGGTCCCGTTTGGAAGAAGCCAACGATCCATAATGAACCCCAGGTCGTCAGGGTGACCATAAGTGCAGTGGTTTATTGCTGTAAGATGTGCTGCCTAATAATATTTTTAATGTTGTGTAATCCGATTCCGCCATCATACCAACTGAGCGTAAGTTTTTGTAAAGCAATACGCGGTCTCCCTCCCCAGAGAAGGTCCCACTGGAGCCCTTCAATTTCTTTAAAATACGAGTTTGGGACAGGGTTGGCCGAGTTCTGTAGGGCATATAGGAAACAGGGCAGGGATATCATTTTAAAAAGGGCTGCCTTGCTCAATAGTGAGAGCGGGAGTGCCTGTCACATTTGAGTCTTTGCAGTGGGGGGACAAGGTTATGAGCGTATCTGATAGAGGGGTCAAGAGAAATGAATATGCCTAGGTATTTCAAGCCTTCTGATACTATCGGTGTGGGGCAATTCCGGGGTATCGGAGGAGGGCTCCCACAGAGGACATATAGGAGAGAATTTTGCCAGTTGACATGAAAACCAGAGTATCTGTCAAAAATGGCCAGGATGTTGAATACGGCAATTAGGGATCTCCTGGGGAACGTGAGATACAGTAGGAAATCATCTGCATATAAAGAGATACGGTCTTCCCAGTCTGCCGACCATCGCATTCCTCAAATCATAACATCCTTACGAAGCCATGCTGCAAGGGGTTCGAGGGCCAAAGTGAATAATGATATGGGGCGGTAGGAGGTGCAATCTGTTTTGGGTTTCCCTTCCTTGTAGATTGTAACAATGGTTGTGATTCTCTGATCTAGGGGCAGGGACCCCTGCTTCAGGCTGTCTTCAAACATGAATTTCGAATATGGGGCTAATTTATCTGGATAGAGCTTATAAAGTTTGATTGGGATACCGTTTGGGCCAAGGGCTTTACCCAAATGCAGCACTCGTATCGCGAGTGCTATTTCATCAGCGTTGAGGGCACTATCCATAAACGTTCGGTCGGTGTCCGAGAGTGTAGGAATTGAGATATCTCTAAGTAGGTCTGAGGAATCTGTCTCAGTGTATGGCGTTAGCGAGCTGTAGACTGTGTGCAAGTGGGCTGCAAACTGATTGACTATGTCTTGGGGGTCTGTTATGAGGGACATGTCAGAGTCTCTTAGGGCCAGATGTCGGTAATTCGTATTTACCGATTCATAAATACAGAATTTTACCGATTCGGTATTTATGAATCGGTAAATATGAAGGTGGGAGATGTAGGTATTTCCAGAAATAGAAATACCGAATCGTTAATATTCGGTATTTACCGATTCGGTAAATACCGAATCGGTATTTCCTATTGATTCCTATGGGCTGTGAAGCCCATAGGAATCAATGGGAAATACCGATTTGGTAATTACCGAATCGGTAAATACCGATTCTTGCCAGGGTGCAGGGGGTGTCACTTTGACACCCTCTAGCACCCCAAATACTGGCATGTGTGCCATGTGACAGACAGACATGCCCTTAGGGCATGTCTGTCTGCCACATGGCATAGGTGTGCATGCACACATGTGCAAGCACACCTGGATTCGGTATTTTACCACCCAATTGGATTGGGTGGTAAAATACCGAATCTGAAAGGCCTTTGGGACTCAGAAGAGTCCCACCTACATCTGGAACTTACCGAATCGGTAAAAATACAGATTCGGTATTTTACAGATTCGGTAAATTGACCGATTCGGTAAATTTCCTGAATCAGTAAAATAGGGCCCCTACATGCCAATTCCTAAATACCGGTCGGTAACGGCCAAAATTGGCCGTTACCGACAGGTATTTTGGCTCCTACATCTGGCCCTTAGTTCTGGAACGAGCCTACTAGCATGTTCTTTTTTTATCTAGCATGAAATAGTCGTCAATGGACTTATTTAGGTCTTTGCGTATTTTCGGGTTTTTGAGGTACCAGGGATTTATAGGGGCAACGTGTCCTACTTGTGTATGGTCTAGGACTATGTGAACCCATACAGGGGAATTGTCGAAAATACCTCTGGCCAGATGTAAGATCTCGTGGATATCTGTGACTTGCGGAGCCGGGACAATTAATGTATTCAAGGCGGGAGAGACTATTGTGTGCCCCAGAGTGAAAAGTGGAAAAGTGTGCTGAATCTTGTCCGGATTATATGTTCTCCATCCATCCACCAACCCCATTGCCTCCAAAAAACTGGAAAAGGAGTGTGTGGCTTAGGAGATTGGGCGAGGGGGATGTCTGTCTAGTGAGCCCGATAATATTTAGTTAAAGTCACCACAGAGCACTAGGTGCCCATCAGGCAGTGTTAGCAGCACAGCACTGAGGTCAGGGAATATGACAGCTTGTAGCCCTGGAGGTGCGTATATCGACATGAAGGTGATGGTTCGGCCCTCCCAAGTGCCTGTGATCCCAAAATACCTGCCACGGTCATCAACACAGGTGGACGTGAGTGATAATGGGAATGATTTTTTTTGCATGATGCCCACCCCTCTTGAGTTAGACGCAAAGCCTGCATGTGCCACCATTGAATATCCCCATCTACGCATAGCTTTGCATGTGTTACCTAAAAGGTGAGTTTCCTGAAGTAATACAATGTCCGGTGACAGTCTCTTGATATATTGCAATACCACACTTCTCTTAATCTTGTCCCCCAACCCGTTAACATTCCAACTTAAGATTTTGACTTCTTTGTTACACTGCACACCCATTGACATGTACTTAGAGCACCACAAATTGCATCTCACAAACAGGGACTGTATCATCGAGATAACGCAAAAAATAATAAACAAGAAAAAAAAAACACCCTGCTCACCTGCACTCTGGGCTCAGAACTGCCCATAATTCTTAAATGCAGAGTGCCTGTCGCACAACAATATTGCTAAAAGAAGAATGTGGGGGGGAGGCCACGTCAACCCCCTTTCCTACCGTTACTGATTACAGGTGCATTACGTAGTAGATGGTCAAAACACAGACTATTAAGTACTTCAGTACATTGGTGTATAGTTCGACGTCTTCGAGTGTGCGGATACTGTGAGTGGAGCTCAACTTACGGAGGGAACAGGTGGTTCGGAACCATCAAAAGCTGTCCGATGAAGATACATTATCTCTCTCAATGGTCGCTGGAGCTTCTTTCCAGTGTGATCCTCCAGCTGTCCATCCAGACAGATGCTACCTCTGGTAGATCAAAGAAGCATGTTTTCCCATCGGCCTAGACTCGCAGACGTGCAGGGAAGAGCATGGAGTATGACCTTTTTCCCGCAGCCTTCGTTTGACATCCAGGAATGAGCGTCCAGGCATCTGCACTGCCCGAATGAAGTCGGGAAAGAAGGTGATTTTTGAGTTGTCCAGTTTGATCGGAGAAGCGACCTCGGCGTCTTGTAGAATTGTATCCCTATCCCTATAGCTAAGCAATGGGGCCAGTATCGTACGGGGGGACTCCCGGCTTTGGGCGACCCCCGAGCACCCTGTGCACTCTTTCGATCACAAACAGCTTGGACAGGCCCTTCAGCAGCAGGTTCGTCGTGATCAGGTGTTCAATAAAAAAGTCTGTGGCGGGATCCTCCGATTTCTCCGGCACCCCAAGAACGCGGATGTTATTGCGTCGTTAGCGCCCCTCATAGTCGCCCAGCTTGTCCTCTGCGAACTTACGTAACGCTTGGAGCACCCTGACATCTGTCTGCAATTGCGAAGTGTCTTCCACAAGGCTGGCGGTGGTGTGCTCCAGCTGTTTGACCTTTTCCCTATATTTTGTGAGGTCGGCCCTGATCAGTGTTACTTCAGAATATAGGGTATCAATGGAAGGATGAACCCCTGTGATAGCTGCCATTAAGTACTTCATTGTGGGCTCGGTAGGATCCTGTTCCGCCCCGCTCTGTTGTTTGTCGCCTGTTCCCCTCCGCTCGGGCAGGTCCGCCTTTGGACAGGTGTAACGGTCGAACCTGCTCTGCTGGGATGTTTTTGTACCCTTTGCATTAGACATGGTTAGGGCTTTGTCTGCGCGTCAGGCCAACAGCACGCTGATTAGTGATTCCGCCGGATCAAATCCGCCACGCCAGAGCTCCAGCGCGGGACAATGAACAAACGCCACGTGATGGAGGGCGCACAGGGCTTAGTTCGCAATTTAGGCACTTTCACTGTTTCTTGCCGTGGCCCTCGCACACCGTATGCGCAGAGGGGGGGCTTCCTCATCCCTGGACAGCCAACTCAGCGCGACCAGTGTCTGATACGTATGTCCCAGGACGCAAGGCCACAAAAGTCAGTGTCGCTCCTTTCAGGGTGGGCCAGTAGCAAAGGCTCAGGTGGAGGAGCTAAATGGAGGTGAGTGAGGGAGGGGGGCACATGGGGCCCCCGGCAGCCGGCACTATAGGAATGCGGAGATTGAATAGCTCCCAATCTGCACTCGCATGTATAGGCCCTCCCAAGTCCTCTCACAGCATACACAGATAAGCCTTCGATTTAGCATTGGCTTGCAAGTCCGCCTCACCGGGAGGAGCGCAGACTGTTAATGCCTCAGGTTCCGTGGCCGTGCGCGTCGCAAGCTGATTTCCTTACTTGATGTTTGCGCCCCCGGGATGACTCAAGGGGGGCCGTCGGCACTTTTGGGACTTGCTGCGGCAGGCACAGCCGCACCGGGTCTCGGTCCACACAACCGGAAGGCCCCAAGCGACTCGCCTCACCCCCTCGAGCCCAAGCGAGTGAGCGGGTGTTGGTCCGTAGGGTCAGGTGCTGCTTCAGCTCCTGCACATATGATCACCCCTCCACAGATGGCCACCCAAAGCTCCCGGTCCGATCATCGGGCCCGTCTCCGTCACGGCAGATCCGGCACATAGGCTCCAGGCAGCGGTTCGGAGCATGGAATTGCAGCGTTGCAGTTCTCGGGGTACTGCTGGGTGTTGGTGTGTCTCGCGTCCGCTATGTGCAGTACCCCCCGGATGGGGGTGGGGGCCCGTCGGCACACTCAGCGTCAGCGGCGGCAGGCGCTTCTATGCGAGGCCCCGGCTTTTCCACTCAGGAGGCCTCAAAAGCCGGCAAGGATATCTTTGGCCCCAGACGTCTGTTCGCGGTCAAAACAGCAACAGTGGGCACCGCTACTCCTCCGGTGTGGGGATCCAACACCGGGGGATCGGATTAAGTGCGGCGGATTGATGGGGCAGGAAAGGGGGCTCTGGAGAAGCCTTAGCAAGCAGCCATGTTGTTTCACCGCGAAGCTACGCCCCCGGATTCTTGTATTTTATTCATCAAGTACAATCATCAAATAACCCTCATCATTGATTATAAGGACCTTTGTTAGTCGACAAGGAGAGGTGATTAGAAGTTGTCATTTACATCAGTTACCCTAAACAGTGAAGTTCAATTGAGGCTTCACAGAAATCGCCCAAAACGATTTGGTATGAGTTTAAAGGGTTTATTAACATATTAATTCAAATCAATCATTTCATTAAGTATTTACATTTTAGTCATCATTTTTACAGGTTAAAATAATCAAAAAGGTGATATTTTAAACAAAAAGATAAAATAACACATAGTAAGAATTACAATAAAATGTAGAATATGCAGCAAGTGCATTACATAAAGAAAAATCCCTAATATAAGTCAATGATCTTTAAATATAAAAGGGCACTTATCTTCAGCAAGCAATGTAAAGTGTTAGTTTCTGAAACCCAAATCAAGGGTGCTGATGAGAGAATAGGAATGCACAGACATGAAGTCTTAGTAAGTCAAGCAGTGGAGTTTAGCAATGGTTGTGTGGGCCAAAGTCAGCAGGCATCTCTGAGTTCTGCCTCCTACGTTCTACAGCAAGGTCTCGGTCCTAGTCTAAGGAACACACATTAATATAAAATATTAATTGTCACAATTCTCCCATTCCCTTCTCCCACAAACCAATCAGTCTTCAGCAAACTCGCGAGCATGTAAAGTCCCCAGTTCCTGCAATCGCTTCTCTTTCTAATGAGAACCTCACTATCAGTTGTCTAATACACTACAAACTTAACTAACAGTAGGCTTATGGAAAATTACAGCATCTGCAGTGGGAAGAAAAAAAAGATGTAATTCAAAACAACAGTTTGAATGCGAAATTTAATCATATAAATCCAAGAAAATTTTACGTGGCAAACTCAGATAGGGTCCTGACAGAATCCCAAGAGAGGAAAAGTCTCAAAATGTTCGGACAGAGTCTGGGGATGAAAATGGAAAGTGGCCCAAGAAACTTCAAAACCAGGAGTTTTTATACGCAATTTATGCATAACAATTAATAAAACTGCAAAATCAGCATGGTATAATCACAGTTATGCTGCATTGGCAAATCAAAACTAACTACGTTATTAATAATATTTCTTAACACTAACACATTTCTTAGGTAAGAGAAATCTTCCGCTTGCTTCCTCAGTAACTGCACTTGTGAGATGTACAACATAATTTGAAACATTTCTCAAACATTAGCTCATAGAATTATGTCCTTTTCGACGCATGCATACGAACTTCCAGTGGAAATCTTTCAAAATTATACATTAGGTACAATATGGGAAGCTTCATTCACAATACATGCTTTCTAATACAATTGTCCCCTTTTACGTCATAACATTCTGTGCTCCGCATAGCCTTTGGGGAGAGATGATTTACAGCTGGTTACTGATTGGGAGGGTAAATGAGCTGGAGTAGGATGAACAGAACACCAAAAACTGATGTCTCAAGTAAAAATGAGGCGATACAAAAGGGGATGATGGACGCGAGTCCCTTGCTCACTTGGCCACTGGATTCAAGATAGCCTGGCTGATGAGGATTATGAATCCGAAACCGGTCCCAGGATGCTTGTTTCCGGTCCAGGGAAGACATGGCTTGGCAGTTCGGGCTGGACTGTTCCCATAAGGCACAGGGTCAGACTGATTTGCATATGGCCATGTCTGAACTGGGGTGGCTGAGTTGGCTAAAGAATGGTGATGGATTAAACCCAGATCAGTTGACTGGGGGTGAGTGTTTGATTTGCTCAAACGCTCCGTCCATCATCCCCTTTTGTATCGCTTTGTTCGCCCTAAGTGTGGCAGGGTATGCTCAGACGTGAGTCCCTTGCTCACTTGGCCACTGGATTCAAGATAGCCTGGCTGATGAGGATTATGAATCCGAAACCGGTCCCAGGATGCTTGTTTCCGGTCCAGGGAAGACATGGCTTGGCAGTTCGGGCTGGACTGTTCCCAAAGGCACAGGGTCAGACTGATTTGCATATGGCCATATCTGAACTGGGGTGGCTGAGTGGGCTAAAGAATGGTGATGGATTAAACCCAGATCAGTTGACTGGGGGTGAGTGTTTGATTTGCTCAAACGCTCCGTCCATGATCCCCTTTTGTATCGTCAAGTAAAAATGAGGCATAACTATACTGCATTATTATTCACACTTCTGAGCAAAATGATCAAATCGTTTCAAATGCAACATTATTAATTCATCAGTTACAACTATATGCATCATTAAAATTATAAACTTGCAGAACTAAATTGTCACCCAAAATTGCACTTCAGAACCAACCTCGGCAGTAACAGGGAGCAAATAAACTGGATTTACAAAGACTGGTTATGAGTATGTGTGATTATCACTTGTATTACTGGGTTGCTCATGACTTTCAGGCTTACAACTGAAATTCAAGAGTATTAGAAAAGTAAGCCACAGCACAATCTTTGAGAATTACCATTGTGATGCTAAAAGTGTGCTGAAGTTCACCACAACCCCATGAAAAAAGACAATTTCCCTGGTGTTGTAATTTTCATATAAAACTGACTCTTGTATGCATAAAAACAATACATGACCTCCATATCTCTTGCAGCCTACAAAGCGATGTGCCCGTTTTATCGCAAGCACTGCCTTCGGTCTGCTGAGACACCTGCTTTGTCTTCAAACCTTTCCCCTGCCTTTGGCTCAATATTTATGGATCACTCAACCTAACAGATGCAATGGAGCCGGAGCGGATGAATATCCAAACAGGAGATTACAGAAGGGGTGATAAATGATAGTTGATGGTGCTCTCTATGAACTGCTGTAATGCTGCACACATTAGTCTCGCCATGCCATGCCTAAATGCCATGTTTGGGAAAAGCTGTAAACAAATGCAATTTATGAACCATCCAGATTGATGTTCGTTAATTGAGTTGAGTGGTCCTCAGAAAAGTCATTGTATGTCATAGTGTCAGAGCGTTACATAAACCATTAAATACAGAGATGTAGATTACACTCTGTACACATTGACAAACAGAGGGGCATATTATCAAGGGTGGCGATAGGGAATTTTCGCCGCTTTAGCGGCCGTTTTTGGCCGCTAAGCGGCAATAATACTATCGCCCTATTAGCAAGCTGTCGCTAACAGCAGTTAGCGACAGCTTTTAGGTGATAGCGAGCGGTTTAGGGCCCGCTTTGAATGTTAGCGATATTTATCGCTAGTGACATGCAAAGTGGGCGTCCCAAAACTGTTAGCGACTGAAAACAGTCGCTAACATCGCTATCACCTATTAGAAAGGCAGGAGTAGCGATGGAAATATTCGTGCTAAGCGCGAATATCTCCAAATACTAACACCTGCCCAGACCAGTTCTTAGCCATGTTATCCAATGGGAGGTGGATAACATAGCTAAGAGCATTTCGTCGCTAATGCGTGAATATCCCTGTATTCTCAGCGATATTCACGCATTTCACCGCTATGGCCGGAAAATGTATTGCTTTGGAGATAAACGTTGCTAATAGCCCGTTATCTCAGCGATAAATTCCGGCAACGCTCAGCAATAAAAAAATCGCCGCTAAGCCTATTTAGCGATAAATATCGCTACTTGTTGGTAATATGCCCCAGAGTGACTCAGGGCCGGACTGGCTACCGGGCAGTTGTGTGTGCTGCCGAGCTAGGGGCTAATTTAACTGTGGTGGGGGCTTATTTAGTTGATGGGGACCTGCGTGTGATTTAAAATAAAAAAAGCAAAACGAATTTTGTTTTGCACACGCAGGTCCCCATCAACGAAATTAGCCCCTAGCACGGCAGCACACACAACTGCCCGGTAGCCAGTCCGGCCCTGGAGTGACTAAGATTCCTTTGCCTTTGTCCCATCATAATTTTAGAGCATCAATTCCATTGTAGGGAATTCTTAAATAAACAAGAGTCATGTGTCTCTTGTAAAAGTGCATTTCTTAATGGTCAGATGATAAACATGCAAATTAGCATAAATTATGGGAATTCATATTTTGGGGAAAATTACATACCATTTGCATGGTTGCATATTAACAGATTACCTATCGCAATGGTTACATTTTTGATGTTGCCAGATTACCAAAACAGTAGCCCAGAATTGTAAAATATTTAACAACAAGGGGTGGTGATGGACAGAGTTTCTGAATTAAGCAGAATACTCTCACCCAGTCAAGAGATCAGGGCTAGATCCAACACCGTTTTTTAGCTCACTGCACCATCCCAGTTCAGAACCTGGCTATATGCAAATTAGTCTGTTCCTGTCCCAGTGCATGATGGGAACAGGGCAAACCAAACTACCAAGCCAATTCTTACACTGGGAAGGAAACAAGCTTCCGGGGACCGGTTTCTGGCATTTCAGCCGTCGTCGGCCCGGCTTGCTTGAATCCTGATGGTGCAATGAGCAAGGGACTTACATCTGAGTATACCCTTCCACGCTTAGGGTGGACAAAATATTTAACAACAAGGGGTGGTGATGGACAGAGTTTCTGAATTAAGCAGAATACTCTCACCCAGTCAAGAGATCAGGGCTAGATCCAACACCGTTTTTTAGCTCACTGCACCATCCCAGTTCAGAGCGTGGAAGGGTATACTCAGACATGAGTCCCTTGCTCACTGCTCCATCAGGATTCAAGCAAGCCGGGCCGACGAGGCTGAAATGCCAGAAACCGGTCCCCGGTAGCTTGTCTCCTTTCTGGTGAAGAATTGGCTTGGTAGTTTGGTCTGCCCTGTTCCCATGATGCACTGGGCCAGGGACAGACTAATTTGCATATAGCCAGGTTCTGAGCTGGGATGGGGCAGTGAGCTAAATAACGGTGATGGATCAAGCCCTGATCTTTGGACTGGGTAAGAGTGGTCTGCTTAATTCAGACACTCTGTTCATCACCACCCCCTTTTCTGAATCATTTTGTCCACCATAAGCGTGGAAGGGTATACTCAGACATGAGTCCCTTGCTCACTGCTCCATCAGGATTCAAGCAAGCCGGGCCGACGAGGCTGAAATGCCAGAAACCGGTCCCCGGTAGCTTGTCTCCTTTCTGGTGAAGAATTGGCTTGGTAGTTTGGTCTGCCCTGTTCCCATGATGCACTGGGCCAGGGACAGACTAATTTGCATATAGCCAAGAAGCAATCTAGCAGTAGAATTCTGAAGTACCTGTAGTTTAGCTACTACTGATTTATTAGCTCTGACCTGTAGCCCATTGCAATAATCAAGTTTGGACAACACTAGAGCTGCCACCACTGTTCTGCAATCCCACCGGTATAAATGGAAGAATTTTCCTCAAGATTTTAAAAATATAATATGTAGATGTAGTGAGCGCATTTACGTGATGGGAAAAGGAAAGGGAGGTATCTATAAAGGTTTTTGTACTTGGCGACTGGTATTCTTGCAGTAATAGGCACGCAATCTCATATGGACACTATTCTTGTCAATTAAATTGCTTATAGCCTGTAGAATATAGTGACACACTGTTTAGGACATGTTTGTATGTGTAGAGCCCCAACCTAGCTACAGAGCAACACAGCACTGAACAAGTATGGGTGGCGTGAATTACGATTCAGGATCATTTACAGTGAAGTAAGATGTTCACAGACGGTGCATCTTATCATGTAGAGATATAAGTCCAGATTTACTTGCTTTTCACACAACACAGGGCAGCATCCACAATTTTCTGCCCTGCATTGTAAAATGGAGAAACCACAGCACCATATCTACAAAGATTGAGCTGCTGCTGGTGTCATCCCCTCCACTGAAACTCAAGCAGGGCTGCCTTGCCCAATGCACAGACTTACACCTTGGTGCAGAGGTGAGTACATTGTCTAGCATAGAATTTGTACTGGAAGCATACTATTCCAGCGCAAATAACTCTGCTTAGGCAAACCCTGAATGTTCCTACTCATTTCCTGTGTCCTGTATACCACAGCACATATGCAATATGCCATTTCTGTTAAGAAATTAATGCTTTTGCCATTGTTTGAGCCTGATTGTATTATGCACTAAAGTTTGATGCAAAACCCGGTCTGGCCATCTTAATAGATTGTACTTTGCGACAAAACCTGTTGCCGCGGTCCCTGCCTTTACCACCCATGGGGGAGAGGGGGGGGGGGGGGTTATGGTAATAAATCGTGTGCTTTCCGCCCACGTGGCAGAAGCATGTAAGAGCGGGGGGCGCTGCTGCCCCCAAAACTCGGACCTCCTTTGCTACGCCACTGGACCCACCCCAAGTAATGCCCTCTCAACAGAAGGCAGCACAAAGGATATTTGTGTTTTGAAAAGTGCACCTTTCAAGTGGAAAACCACCTTTTGTGCTGGACACTTAATAGCATGCACCGGTTTGTGTCACTCTGCATTGCGCTTGTGCTGGTGGTAAGCCTTAGTAAATCTGGGACATAGTGGGGCATATTACCAAGCTATAGCGATAATTATCGCTAAGCTTGGTTAGCGGGTATAATAATATCGCCGCGCTCCGACGATTTTTACCGCTGAGATACCTTGATATTATCAAGGTTTATCTCAATAGCGGTAAAAATCGTGGGAAATGCATGAATATCGCTGAAAAATCATCGATATTCATGCATTATCGTGACAATGCTCTTAGCCATGGTATCCACCTTCCATTGGATAACATGGCTAAGAACTGCTCTGGGCAGGCGTTAGCTTTTGGAGATAATCGCGCTTAGCGCGATTATTTTCAAAAGTTGGTAATAGGGGATAGCGATGTTAGCGACTGTTTCCAGTCGCTAACATCTTGGCATGCCCACTTTGCATGTCATTAGCGATAATTATCGCTGACATGCAAAGTGGGCCCCTAAATGCCGCTATCGCCTATTAGCTGTCGCTAACTGGTGTTAGCAACAGCTAGGTAATAGGGCGATAAAAGTATCGCCGCTTTAGTGGGAAAAATTCCCGCTAAAGGGCGATAAGGCCCTTGGTAACATGCCCCAGTGTTCTCTTAAAAGATGGGTCTTCAGTTCCTTTCTAAATTGCAGGAGAGTTGGAGCAATTTTGATACTGATGTATTTTCGTAAATTAATGTTTTTAAATTCTGTACTTTTTAGGTCATGTTGACCGAAATAAAGTTACTTTGACTTGACTTGATACTGATTCCTTTATTGAGAAGAATGTTCAGATTGTGTTGCTTCTGCTTAATATGGGGTGTTTTATTGCAAATCACTTTCAACGTGTTGATCACAAAAACTTTGCATGTTCATTACACGTGCTATCCCTGCAAAGAGAATCACCAATGGTCTCAGACTGAGGAACCAGACTCAGAATTAATGCAATTCTTCATTTTGAGAGATTGATTTCCTCCTATTCCCAGATAGCTCTAGCGCTGTCCATCATATAAGCAAGACATAAATCAGGTCAGAATTCCTCAGTAGAGAATAAATCCGCCATAGGCCCTACACTTTTGTATGATAATTCATATATCCTTCAGAGATTGTTAGACAACTCTTAAACAGTGAAATTCTCTTTATGCAAGAAAACCTTTAGGCAACACTCTTGTATTTCTACGTTTCCCCTTGTATTCTGAGAACTACAGGTCCTCAGCATGATGCGAATAGCTTTGCACTTATTCTCGCCAGTGTTTTTCGATCTTATTGACAGTAAGATTTTATATATAGCTGAATGTTCAAATATATATGTACAGAAAATATCTTCACAAGTCAGTCATACTTCTTTGTAGATTTTACACTGTCTCACTGCACTGCTCACAGTCATCATAATGTCAATGAACCCAAGATTTTACCATTGTACTGTGGCATTGTATCCCGTCCATTGACAACTAAGCCAAACTGCCTCTTGACACAGGGTCCATACATTTCCTCATCCTACCCAGCATTTTTGTAGGTACATGATAGTGGGTAAAACTGGCCTAAAGTCTGGTGGCAACATTATGGTCACCAGGCTTCAACTAAGTTTGGGCTGTGTACACTTGAAATGTGTATTTTAAAAAGGCAGCTTTAATTTGATAGACAATGAAAATAAAATAAAATGCATGCATGAATTGAAATATATTGAGCAGCGCTACCTGAGTTTCTCTATAATATGTGCTAGATATGTAACATAACGACGACCACGTGGAGGACACATACGTTGTAAAAGGAGTTGTAAATGTCAGCATGAATAAATGCTGGGCACCAAAATAGCACCATCAGCAACATTTCCCAGACTGATGACAGACAGCTAATGTCCTGAACTGAAATGTCACAACGAGCATCATAAAATGATTGTTCATGGTGCCACGCTAAAGAAAGGAATAACAGCAAGCTGAGCTCCAGCTACTGCAAAAATAAATACATGCTTTTGTGCACAGTGAATCTACTACCTAGACAGCAAGCACCATGCTTTTGTTTAATGGAAAACCTGTTTTTGTCTACCAAGAGAATGATAAGATAGTACTCCAATTAAAGAAATGAGAGCATTTTATGTTGTTGAAAAGAAAATTAAAAATAGAAAAAAGAAAAATGAAGCAAGCATTGGCAGAGCCATTGGTCTGGCATTGGTTTGAGATACGACTACAACAATAAAAAACGTATTCGGCAGTGAAAAACCAAAACAAACAAGCAGTGGCAAAACCAACAGATCTAGCTTTTAAAAGATAGGTGCTGACATGGCAACTTTGCCAATGCTTGTTTGCACGGCCTGCCTTCCAACCTCCTCTTTGGCTTGTGTAATAATAAGAGCCAAAATAACTGTTGGTGCGTTGTGTCATGACTGATGCATGACCCTGTGGGGCATGAGCACTTTGCGGCCATCATGGAATGGTTAAGTGGTCACCATCTGGCACAAGCCTCACGACACATGAACGTGTGTACATGACATACACGCTTCCCAATGAACGCATATCAGGACACAGTGGTAGCTGTTTTCAACTTTAATGTTACAACATAGATGAGGGATGTGTTAGAACAGTAAACAAAACAAAATGTGCGCAGAAGTGCATCAAAGTTTAGCCAACCTCCCAATAGCACTCAACTGTTGCTGGGCCCGTAATACATAAATAAAAAACGGGAACAGGGAATGGGCAGGTGAGATGTAGCACAGGGATGCAACAGATGAGTGGAGAGGGATTAAGAATAGCAACAGAGCAAGGAAGGGGTGGGACACTACAGATTAAAAAAGTAAACAATTAATAAACAGCAATGTGTGTGTGAAATACTTTTGACGGAGATTGCATAAACGTAACGCCCTGTGCTTCATTCCAACACTGATGACACACCCCTAGGGCCAGGGCCTAAAACAAGCTGAACCACACTAGACAGTAGCTGGAAGGAACTGTTGAAAAGCCCCTTGTCTCTACTTATAACGAAGTGCATGTTGTGTATTGCTTGTTGTGTGGTGTGTTTGATACTATGACTTGGTATAGTTGCTTTTACATTTGAAATACAATGTCTGAATTCATATAGTAAAGGCATAACATTTTGAATAGATGAACGTGTTATTTCTTTGTCTGTCTAAGATGAGCAGCAGCCAGTAAAGCTTATTTTGCATAGTACAGGGAGCAAAATTCCCCAAAGTTATTTATTTTTAGTTTACCTGCTTTTTGAATTTTGCTCCCTTAGTTTTACGGTCCCCTTTTTACCTCATTAAGCAGCCCGCATACAAGTTTCAAAACGCCATTTCAGAGTGTTTATGTCCAGGAAGGGACACCTTCCTTCACATGAACTATCATTCCCCTCAACGCAGGCACCCTTGCACTTTCGTGCAAGGGTGCCTGCTTCGGCACATGGCAGCTAATTGTGCGCCAGCACAGGGGCGAGCAAAGAGATCCTTCATATCGTTGTAGATATGATGGATTCCTTTGCTCTGAAATTAATACAGCGCGGCACAGCCAACTGGCTTGCAGCACCATGATGCGTTAATTCCATGTAAATAAGGTCCAAAGTTATTTGTTTTTAACTTAACTTTACTTTAAAGTTTTGTTCCTTTACTATTATGGTCTCTTAGTCCACCCTCAATAATCTGGTTAGTATTTATATTAGTGCACTGGAGCAGCATAATTTTGGCTCCGCCCTTTCATGTTATAAACACACAATATATACCTGTACTTAGTACTGCATATTTTGTGTATCCTAACGTTAATAATGTAAGGTGCTGCAGTTAAATGCAGTACTGAAGTGCTTTCACTGTAGAAGAAAAAATTCATGTACACTGTATACTCAACCTTATCAAAATGAAATGCAGTATTTTGAGATTGAATAAAACCATCTTCACGCTATTAGAATGTATTTACTTTAGAAACAAGAAAGACTTATGCCAACGTGTTCACTAATGTTTTCACATTTACATTCATAATGTAGTTCTCACTTGTACCTAAATGTATGTATTTCCAGTTATATTGCCTTTACTTAAAGCGAAATCTGAATCTAATGCTGAATTTATATACCAATGTGTCATTTATTTGTAGATGTAGGTCCACACATGAACACCTATTAAACATGCACCATTGAGTCATATGGTCAGAGTTGACCAAAGTAGGCCTGTATTTCTTTCTGCAGAAAATACTGCTTTTCCATTTCTGCTTGTATCTCTTTTTCCTTGCAGGTACGTTCATACGGTTTGTTAGTTTGAGAATAGATGCAACAATGTATTAGTGTTAGAGTCTCTGAGAAGAGGACCTTGACAAAGAGCGTTAATTGACAAACCTTATTCCGTAACCCATAGAGGAGTTGCAGGTACCCAAAGTCAATATAATTCACAGGACTGGTCTGGGAGAATTTGCTAATATTGTCGCTCACATTGCAAGAATGAAAAAGACAATGATGATGTGATCAAGAGGTGTTACCCAGACGATTTGTGTGGTATTTACTAGTGTTTGAGTGTTGTGGTAATCTTATCACAAAGGACGCTCTCCTTTGACATGAAACGAAAAAGTTTCTTCAAATGTTTTTTCTCTTTTGATTAATTCCACAAAGAACTTATAATGTTATCACATTCTTTCTTTGTTTGATCATTAAGTTTTCGTCAAATCGATAGTTTTCCAAACATTCATTGTAGTCATGAATAAGGATTATATTTCATTGTGCCCAATGCATTTCGGGTTATCAGATTAACCCTTCGTCAGGGGTCTGTGAAGAAACGTACAGGACCTTAGCGTTCAGAACATAACATCAAAAGCTTTTGAAATAAATGCAATCATTTGTAAATTAGGTCATTCAATGTACAATGCAGAAAAATAACATGAAGCTTAAGCCTAACGAACTGAAATATCAATTCTCTAACGTATGGAATACGTAAGTGAAATAGCATAAATGTATTGTGTGCATGCTTAATTGAGGTGTTGAACGTTTCACAGGTTAAAACACAGAATATGGATATCGTTAAATAAATCATCGCTGTAGAGATACATGTGTGAAAGTAGATATCACTCTATGCTAATGTCCGGTGCTATGTTCATGGCTCATTTATACATCCAATAGCCGTAAATGAAAAGTTACATGTTAACATCCAGAATGGAAAACTCAATTAATAAAAGGGGACTTTATGCTTAAATCTGCAAAAAATAGTGACTGGCGATATGTTAAACCGCTAACATTAATCAAAGATCGCTCGGACAAACTTACTTTTAAAGACGCGTTATGGGTTTCCGGGTTTCCGAAAAGGCTGCTTCTATGAGAAGCCAATTAAATTGCTTCTTATGAATCGTGTGGATGGTCACGTGATTAACATATCATAATCGAAGTGATATAAATGGTAGTTTTAAGCATCATATGAGAATAGAAATGATCAACAACGGTCAGGGGATCCCATACATATGAGAACTTAAAATAATCGAGCTAATCTGGCGTTTTTAAAAAAACTGAAAATGAAGCGAGTATGAGAGACGCGCTCTGATTGGATCAAGTTCCGATCACATGGTATCAGCGAAGGACTCTCGCAAGAAACGTTGAAATGAATAATAAAGTTAAATGCGATTGAATGCATTCTACACTGATGAGTCACTGAGCCATTTGCTAAACATACTAAAAATCGCAAAATTAATTGTCAATGATGATGAGAAAAATTACACTATGACTGTATGTGGAAGGCTAATGATAAAGTTGGATGTAAAAATCAAAATTATAAAAATGTAAATGATAAGAAATTAAACATCTGCATTGGTACTATGATTGCATCAGGGTTGGTACTATGATTCTTAGTATTATGCAACAATGTGTTGACAACATTAACAGTTCAAATAATCAGTTCAAATAATCAGTTCAATTAATCCGACAGTAATTGAGTGGGTTGAGAAGAGTTTTGAGCTTAAGCTGTGAGTTTCTAAGTAAGAATAATAAAGGTATCATGAAAAGCACGAAAATTCTATACGATCATTCATCCCCCCGGGCTGTAGGGAATTAAGGGGCAGATTTACAAGCCCCTTGCGCCTCATTTACGCCGCCGTTGCGTCACTTTTGTGACGCAGCGGCGGTGCAAATCCTGCTCCATGGTGCGGTGGTACTTACAACGTGACGCATCGGAGAGATGTTTCACATTGTAATACCCTGCGCCACATGTAGGCGTTCCTGTGCAGGGGTGGGGCGTTCCGGTGCAGGAACGCCTCCTAAAAGTGGCTGAGTGAAATCTGCAAGATTTCACTCAGTCACTTTTAGGCCCATGCTGCGTCAAAACCCTGCTCCTGCCTGAAGCAGGCGTAAGGATTGACGCAGCATTAACTAGATAGGGCCCCTGGAGCACTGCTAGAGATGCGTCGCACTTGCGACGCAACTCCAGCAATGCATCACTTTTAGGCACAGATGCGTCACGCATCTGTGCTGTTTTTGCACCATGGTGCGCCGCATTGTAACTGCGGCGCATCCATGATGGCGGAGCTGTGGCGCACAATAACTGGCGCATCCCTGCTGATTTGCAGGGATACGTCAGTTATTGTAAATATGCCCCTAAGTTTTTTGATCCAGAAGAATTCAGATTTCAAACGTTGTTTAACAGGATCCATGTCGCAGCGATGTGGGAGTATCTCAAGTATTGTGAATCTTAACTGTGAGATTTGGTGATGAGCTTCAAGCCAATGCATGGCTATGGTTTGATTTGTTGTTCATTGTTCGAATGCTACTTTTATGTTCTGATATTCTCACTTTGATTTTGCGTTCTGTCTGTCCAACGTAAATCTTGCCGCACGGGAATTTAATTGCATAGATGACATTAGTGGAGTCACATGTGCCAGAATATTGTAGATCAATTTTATGGCCTTTAGCCGGATGCATAAAAACATTACCAGTTATTACATTATTGCAATGAATGCAATTTTGGCATTTGATCATTCCTTTGAACGGTGGTTTTGTTTCCTTTTTAATAGATAGAATTTCCTTGAGATTTTTGGATCTTTGGAAGGCAAAGGTGACATGTTCATTGTATACATTTTGTAAATCAGGTTCAGTTCTGATTAAATCCCAATGGCGATTAATGGCTTTTTTGATTCTTAGGGATGCTGTTGAATATTTCAAAACACACACTGTTTTTTGTGTTGCTGAGTGGCTTGATGTTTTAAGCAATCTTTCTCTGGTCAATTTTTCTCATTTTTTCAAAGATTCTTCTAGTATTTCTTTTGGGTATCCTCTTGAAGTATACTTTTGATGCTGCTCCATTAATGATGTTTTAAGAGTATTTTCATCAGAAGTTATTCTTTTATACGAATAAATTGAGAAGTTGGTAAATGTTTTTTCAAGGAATCGGGGTGAAAACTTTGAAAAAGTAGACTGGAGTTTCGATCTGTAGGTTTCTTGAACACTTTAGTATGCAGTTGGTGATCAGTGATAATGATGTGTACATCCAGAAAGGAAATAGATTCTTTTTCAATTAAGTGTGTAAATTTGATTCTTGGATTCACATTATTCAAAGTTGCTATATTTTTAATGAGTTGCTCTTTGTTTCCTTTCGAGATTAGGAATATGTCATCAATAAATCTCTTGAACATTATCAAGTTGTTGGTCCAGTCTACATTTTGTAAAATGTTTTCAGTGTCAAATTTAGACATATACAGATTTGCATATGAGGGGCCCCCCCAAAACCCATCGAGGTACCGTTGCGTTGATTATAGTAGTGTTGTTTCCATTTGATAAAGCGAGAAATGCATCAACTCGATTAGAAATACTTTATCGGCTTCACAGTCATCTTCTTTCAATAGATTCCATTCGAGGGCTTCAAGCCCTTCGTTGTGTGGGATTGAGGTGTATAGTGCGACAACGTCCACAGTACATAACCAGTATTCTGTGTCTTTATTCAATTCAATGGTGTTGAGGAAGTTGAGAAATGACGTTGTGTCCTTGATATATGTTTGACATTTTTGTACTATAGGTTGAAGATGGTGATCAACATATTTTCCAATACTTTCCGATATTGACCCACAAGCTGACACAATGGGTCTAAATGGTGGCAGGAGAGAAAAAACGTTTCATGTCAAAGGAGCGCGTCCTTTGTGATAAGATTATCACAACACTCAAACGTTTGATGAAGACACTGAGAGACACAGTGCGACAAGGTCTGCGCCAATACTAACTATCGTAATACTATCAATGAGCACAATGTGTGCACGGAGATAACAAATAATAGTATTTACTAGTGTTCTCACAGGTTGAAGTTGGCCACTTTTGCTTTGGCCTTTAAGAGGAACTGACCTCTATGCTCTCCTTTGAATTCTTTGCTAAGTGTGGCTTAGGCTAACATGTATTTGCCTATCCTTAGTAGACTTTTGATGAAGCTTCTGCAATGCTAACTCCTTCCCAATATTTTCCCTTTTTTGCATTTCCCCAACTTTTTGAGACTTCCTTAGATTTATTCGCTTATGAGTGTTTTAGACTTTAACCGCATCGTTGCGGCTCATTTTCCCGCTGTGCGCTAAACATTTTCAAAATCCCGCGGTTCATGACGAGATCAGCTCGTCATCAGCGTACAAGAGGTGTACTTCATGACGAGCTGAGCTCGTCATGAGCGTCCAAGGGGTTAAGGGACAGATGTACGACCCTACCAGTTTGCAAGTCACAAATTGCTTTGTTTTGTTACTCGCAATTTACGAGTCGCATATATGAATGTGCCACAGTGTCTCAGGCACTGTTTGCAATTCCTTATGGGATTGCAAATTGCCTGCCTTATTAATATTCATGAGGCAGGTGCTATTTGCAACCCCATTAGGAATGGCTAACACTCCAAGGGATGGTGGCCTGCTGTGGTCAGCAGACCACCATGCCTGTGACTGCTTTTTAAATAAAGCAGTTTTATTTTTTTAAATGCAGTCCGTTTTTCTTGAAGGAAAACTGGATGCATTTAAAAAAAAGAAAAATTAAACTGTTTCATTTTTTAAGAGTAGGCAGTGGTCCGTGGACCACTGCTTGCTCTGAAAAAATATTGGAATGCTAGTCACAAAGGGGAAGTGGTCCCCTGGGGACCCCTTCCGTTTGCGAGTGGCTTACCACCTACTTGAAGTAGGTGGTAAACTGTGAGTGTTTTGTGACAGCATTTGCGTTCACAAAACAATAGTACATACCATTGGGACTTGCTATTAGGAAGGGACGCCCTTGGCACGTCCCTTCCTAAAAGAGAGTTGCAAACTATATTCTGCAAGTCGGTAATAGGTTATCGATTTGCAAAATAGTGTTTGTATATGGGCCAGACCTATTTTGCAGTCGCAAACGGGGCGATTTCCCATTTGCGACCGCAAGAAACGGTCGTACATCTGGCCCTTAAGTAAGATCACTTTAGACATTACTCATGGTTGAGTGAGAGGATCAGAGACTCTTCTCTGAGCATCAGATTCTATTGTTAATTCTTTGTATTGCTGTGTCTGAACTGCTCGTTTGTCTCATGCTGATGTGCCTGAACTTTCTTAGGAGGTTAGGTTATCCAGTTAATATTCTGTACCTTTACAGCATGGTATTGAGATTCACCTAAATTAACCTAACTTCTAACTTGTAATACAACTTTGAAACTTTCTTTCCTGATTCCTAGTCCATATAATGGTTACACCATTAATTAGATGTGTTTGACTAATTCAACTCCCTACACCTATCAGTTGACAAAGAAAAGACCCATCGGATAATCAGTGATAAGAGGTTGGCCAAGCACTGGAACAGCATCATCATGTGAATCACAGAGAAATTCAGGTTGGCAAAAAGATGATCCTCTACACACATTTGTCTTTATTGTTTGATACTCTGACCTGCCAATTTTGCTGCTGCATTCAATATTTAATGTCTGATTTCATATGTTACATTTTGAATAAATAATGCATTATTCTTCTGTGAACTCGACTTAGCGGCACTCAGTAAAACTTATTTTGCATAGTACACAGTGTAGAATTACACAAACATTTGCACTTTAGAGTTTTGCTCCCTTTCCTTTATGATACAATTGATACGTGTTATTTCTGTTGTCTGCCATCTTGTTTAGAGTCACCCAAAAAATCAGTTTGACATTCTAGACACTCATGCAAACATGTCAACCGACCAGTTTGTGCAAAAATGTGATCATTGCACTGCATTGACCATTTAATTCCCTGATATGCCATTTTCTGCTGCTACATTTGATATTTGATATCTGATTTCAGATGTTAAAGATGTTACAGTTTGAATAGATTTTATTTTTCTCTCTGTCTCGACAGAGCAGCAATCAGTAAATCTTATTTTGCACGATATCCAGGGTTCGTATTGCACATAGTTATCTATTTTTAACATAACTGCACTTTAAAGTTTTGCTCTCTTTGTTTTGTGGTCCCTTAGGGCTCCCTCCATCATGAGACCTACGTTGTTATTTTGGACTGATCGTTGGTTTTTGGCTCAGATTTACTGCTACACAAAGTTCCGACTTCCCATGCCTTTTTAGGCTTGATGTCTTTGAACCTGTTTTTGTACCTGGCTATGGATTTAACTTTACATGGTTTTGACAGAAATGATTCTAATTCAGGAAGAGAGATGTGCCTTCTATCTTCGATTCTCCGGCAACTATCCTGGTTTGCCTGCCTGAGGTCTAGTTACATCAATGCCTCCTCTCCCACTGGGTAAGCCGCATCACACTTTTGAAATTGTATTTACCTGTTGACTAATTTACTCCATTATCGAATACTCACTGTCTTCAGTTGTTTCCTCTTGGTAGTAAGTCTTAATGTGCCTCTGCAATACTTTGTCAGCTTGTACCTCAGAGAGTCAAGTCCTGGTCTTCTGGCAACCATCGTTCCGAAACCTATTGTCTTGCTGTGTCAGTCACTCATTCCGTGCCCCCTATTTGCCTAATCTACAGTTGTTCTCTACTCACCTGGATACCAATACAGGAAGTGGTATCACGTTTAAGGGGAAAATGTGCTACTAGTTTCACCAAGTCACGTTACAAGAGTCATGACACTTCGCCACACCACATATGTGGATATCGAGGCTAATCTGTTCCAGGTTATGGTACAAGCAATCAGTACAATTCTGGGGGAACAAAACACTGCTCACCAAGAGAGATCTGTTTGGTTAGACAAGCTTTATCAGTTATTCATTGAAAACCTATTGAGTGTATTTGCAGCAAGAACTCCTCCTCAAACAGGGTCTTACCTCACCACAAGTAATGCTGACGCAGTATGCAGAAATTCTATATTAGGGTTTTCATATACCCATTTGTCTACTGCAGCGATCACAGGCCCTGAATGATCCTCAGCAGACCCTCAGCAATTCCAATCCTTCATGTCCCAATGTGCATTTTTTGGCTAAACTCCAGCAGCTCACTACAGAATAATCCAAAGTAATATTCATGCTATTATACTTGAGTAAAGATGTATTATCAAGGGCAATGACCCTAATTTTGGATTAAAGTCCATGGGTTTCCAAATTCCAGACATTTGTTCAACAAATTTGGATGATTTCTAGCAGAAAATAAACCAGAAAAGGAGACTAACTGTAAATACCAGACTACTGACACTTCAACAAAGCGAGATGTTAGTGCTTATCTTTGTACCAGCAGTTAGTGGCCAAGGCAAGCCACTAACAAATGAATCTGCAGCTGTCTTATTTTATCAAGGCCTAAGAGACGATTTAAAGTAGGCATTATCTTTAGTAGTTTACCACATCAGTGGAGCTGGTATACTTTATGCTACAAATTGCCTTACAGAAAAATAAAGGCCTAGATGTATCAAGCCTTTTGCGATTCGTTAAGGCCGAAATTCGCAGAATTTCGGCCTTAACGAATCGCAAACGGACATTTTGCATCTTTTGGGATGTATTAGAAATTAGCAAAATAAGGAATCGCAAAAAATTGCGATTCCTTATTTTGCTTAAGCATTTAAGGAATCGCAATTTTGCGATTCCTTAAATGCCATGTATGAAATTTTTTTACATTGCGAATTCAGGTCAAGGAATCGCAAATTAACACCAATTTGAGGTTTGTGTTAATTTGCGATATCCTTCCAAAAACCAAAATATGACAATTTTGAAGGTGGCATGTGACACACATACATGCCCATAGGGCATGTATGTGGGCCATATGCACACACATGTAAGTTTCAGGGGTGCAGCAGGGTGTCCATGAGACACCCCTGCACCCTTGAAATAATTCTCAAATTGCGATTAGCAAATTGCGAATTCGCAATTTGAGAATTACTTCACAATCATTCCTAAGGGCCTCCTGGCCCATAGGAATGCATGGGAAATTATTCCTTATTTACGAATTCGCAAAATGCGAATTCGCAAATAAAGATTAATAAGGAATCGCTAAAAAAAAGCGATTTTTTACATACATTCCGTTTTGCGAATCTTAAATAGCGATTCGCTAAAAATCGCTATTTAAGATTCGCAAAATGGAATCTTGATACATCTAGGCCAAAGACACTAATTTTTCCCAGAAGGGTCTTTCATGCAGAATCCTGTGAAAGGTGCAGGAAACTCTGTGACATGAACTCAAAGAACTAATGCAGATTCGTAATACCAGAGAGACTCTCTCTTCAGGTGAGAACGAGCAAAAAATGTATATATCGTGGAATTGACTTTGTCAGAAATTACCCTTAGTTGGTGGGAAAATACAGAGCCCAATCTTGACCTCTCTGGGATTACAGAAACAGAACAAAACCTTTCATTCAGCCAATTGTGCTTACTTGTGCTCAGAGAAATATACAGAGAATGCACAGTGGGTCGTTTTCAATATATTTCTTGAACCAAATGTATTCTTGTATAGAAGAAATGTGCTGCGATGATCAATAGACAGAAGCATATAAAAATGATTAAAAGCACCAAAAGAGTAAATAGTAGATACAGTACTACCTTGATGCTAAAGCATGGTATACATGCAGGCAAATAAACAAGGCTGTAATCTGGTGCACTCCTACTATGTATCCTACTATGTAAACCCTCCTCTCCGTGCACCTAGAGTGTGTATAGGTGTGAAGCCAAGAATGTCCTCAAGGGATGATTCATCCCATTGCCTGGTGGGAGACAATGTAGGACCAGGTCTTGGTGATAAACTGGACACCCCTCACGAGATGACATACTGCTGCGTGGTGAAGACAGCATGCATGGGCACTTGGTGTCAGCTGAAGTGCCTTCTCTGCTAACCTTTTGGAATGCTCATTATTTATATTATAAAGCATCCTTGTGATGCACATATAGATTAGCAAGGTTTTGGATATGTAGATAGCCTTGTCACCCCATGGAGGAAGATAGAACAACATTTGTACATAGTGCATAAAGAGGCCTTCTACATGGTGTTCGAGGCATTGTGATAATGTTATGCGAAGCTAGATGTGTATACAAAGTTGTTTCAGGGAAACTAATCCAACATTGTCACACACGCAAATATGTGCAAAAGGTCACAGCTGAAATGTTATTGTGCAAAGTTAGGACAATGTAAGAAAATGTGCAGCTTCGTTACTTGGGCCTAACCTGGGCACATAACAGTCTTACATACAGAAAATGTCACAAGGAATCCTTTTAATTTCCAAATACAAATATTAACACAGAAAGGACCCTTGAGTTTGTTGACTTAAATAAACTGAAGGGACTCTAGATGTTTCAAGGATCAGGTATTTCATACTTTGCACAGACTTACCAGAGAAGAAAACAAGAAATCAGAAAGCCATTATGGGAATTGATGGTAATTGTCTGATGGGAAACAATTAACAAAGGATTTACCGAAAATATACGTTTTGATCTCATTGACTGCCTTTAACCTACCTTGTGCGAAAGAATGAATCTCCTTCAATCTGTGTCCCTGAACCTTACCAGAAGTTTGAATGTGTGTTCAGTAAGAAAGAACAAGAGCAGTTACCGTCACAGTGGCCTTTTGACTCTCCTATCTGGATGCTAAGATCCTTCATGGGTGTATTTATCCTCTAACGATGAAAGAAGATACAATTATACTTGAGTAATTAAAGAAACGTTTTAGAAGGGTTTATTCAACATTCTACCTCTTTAGGGGGAGTTCCTATCTTCTTCATCTCAAAATCAGGAAGGGTATACCCGCCATTCATTGACTACAGAGAACTTAATGCAATCACAATATGCAATAGCTATCGTTACCTCTCATATCAGTTCTCTTAGACCAGATCAGATCTGCAAAGTTATTTTTCAAATTCGGTTTGAGAGGTGCTTATATTTTAGTTAGAATAAGGTAAGGAGACAAGTGGATGACTGCATTCAATACCTGATGCAGACATTTTGAATACGTAGTCATGCCATTTGGTCTGTGCTGTGTAATGCTCCCACACATTTTCTGCATTTTTTCAACTACATTTTTAGAGATGTGTTGGATATATTCATGGCTGTTTATCTTGTTGACATCTTAATATTTTTGAATTACCTTGAACAACCAAAAAAAACTGTCAGAGACATTTTTAAATGGTTACAAGAACAAGGTGGGGAGCGTCCACGTGAGCTGTGGCCCTGAGTAGGTCTGAACTAGACCCCTGATCTCAATGAAGAATGCCTGACCCCAAGATGGAGCCGGCTCCATAATGTTGTGACTGCCAGGCAAGGAAGCAGGACTCCGCCTTGGAGGTACTGGAGCGGGGAGCAGACAATCCACTTATAATCTCTTATACTCCATACTCTGAGTGCTCTGAGACCCCAGTTCCTGGTGGAGGCAAGGAGGCTTTAATGGCGGCCTACCCCTTTCTGGGTAGCGGCATCACTATTTGACCCTGAGGCGCCCAGGGTCCCCCTACCACTGGGATCCTGCTCAAATGCCCAACACTCACTACTGCTGCTGGGAATGGGGTAAGATCTGCGGACTTTGGAACTGTCCCTTCCACCTCTCCTCTCACCACTCTTGACCTGGGAGCGAGCTAGAGGATGAGGTGGACGGCGCTTCCCAGCAACACTGTGACCGGTGCTCTCGATGGAAATATGAAGATAACCCCTGGTCGGAAACCATAACTGTCTGTACCTACAGCGGTGTCCGAGCAACCTTGACCGATGCCCGGTGGAGCTCTCCTATGCAGCTATAGAGGAGTTTGGCTCTGGTTCACCCCTCGGCCGTCACCTACCCAGCTAGACATCGGACATTGTTTTTCCTCGCCTCCCCGTTGTGTTTCGTACCTGCATTCCTTACCCTTGTTTACCATTCCCCCTCTACCTTTCACTCCCCATAAGACGTGTATAAGCACTAATAACTCACATTATTGTGTAATCTCACGTTTTTCTCCTTTGTATATACTTGGCTATGTAATTAGTAACCTGTAAATCACTGATCCTCATGTAATGCGCTCTAATACCACCGGGTCTAGCCAGCGCTATATAAAATGTTGCAAATAAATAAAAGACTTTGTTTGCCAAGATGGAAAAATGTCAATTTGAAGCCACAGAGGTGTTTTTCTGGGTTTCAAGTTCTGTGGCAAAGGAATCTATATGGACCAATATAAAGTTAAGGCTGTACAAGATTGTCTGTCCCTCAAATCAGTGAAATAGATTCAACAATTTTTAGAGTTCAATAATTTGTACAACCATTTTTATGCAAGGGTTCTCAGAGATTGGGAGGCCTATATCTTGAATTACACAGGATGCCCTATTTCATAGGGGAAATGGACAGAAAAAAGCATTTAAAAGACTTCAAGAGGCCTTCACAAAATGCTCCTATTTTGAAAGATCAAGGTAGTGAGTTATCTTTTATCCTGGAAAAGCATGCTTTCTCTTATGCTATTGGAGCAATTTTGTGAGAAATAGATCCAGATAATGGGTCTGTACATCTGGTAGCCTGTTTTTCTAGGATCCTTAAAGCAACAAAAATTAATTATGCTATCCATGATAGATACATTTTAGCTATAAGAATGCTTTGGCCCATTGGCAACATTATCTGCAGGGACCTCAATTTTAGATTATAATTAGGACACATCATACGTATTTGCTGTACCTCAAGTCAATGAAATGCATGAACTCAAACAACATGTGAGGTAGTCTTTCTTCTTTTCTGGATGTTACTTTGAAATCACTTATAGATCTAATAACAGATATGTAAAAGCAGATGTTTTTTCCAGACAAGGAGCTCAGAAACAAATGATAACCAGGACTCACTGATTGTGACATAACAGCAAAAACTAAAACAGATGCTGAGATTTTGTTACAGCCCCTAAAAAAAGATATCAGACACTCAACATAGAAAAATAGATTGTAAAAAGTCTGGAACATCAAAGAATAGAAAAATAGCTTTTCTGGCACAAAGGAAGGATGTACACCCCGGATTAAGAATTAGAAGAACTCACTTTGTTGTTTTTTCCCTCTTCCCTCAGTTTCTCTTCTCCTATCTGTTTGAGGGCACGGGTACAAGGTCAAGAAAAACAGTCACCCTTGAAGTCCTGCTGTGCTGCTCCATCGCCAGTCGGTCCTCACCATGGAATCCTAGGAAGGGAAATAGGACCGGATCAAATACGGATAGAAAGAGAAGAAAGACTATGAAAGGAAGAGACAGGTGAGTAGTGACGTGCAGCAGTTAAAAGGGACTCTGCTTTTGGACAGGTGTGGGAGAGGAGAAGGAGAAAGACAATGAGCAACGAGAGCAGGAGAACGAACACCTGCAAGATAAAGGAGACTTGGACCCCGTTGAGAGACTGGGAACCGTGAACACTGACACATAGGAAAGAATAGAAGATGTGACTCTTCCAGCACTGTAGGCCAGCACCGAAGGTGACACAGATGTCAGTGGGGAAGAAGTACCCGACGAGGCAGCTTAAACAGAGGAGTAGTGGACTCGTCGGTGGCCATGAATTTGCTTATCACAGGCCCGGAGGGTTGTGTATAGCTGGATGAATCTTGTGAGCTGAGGATGAGAAGGGTGTGGAAACAAGAGTCTACAAGGGAATTGTGGTTTTCGTTCATTTGTTATGCTTTTATTTTAGCTATTTGCAGCCATTGACCTACAAAGTAATACTCCCTATGAGGTGACTATAATTTTGGAAAGTTGTGTGAGATCTATTTTTATTTGCACACGGTCACATGTATTAAATTAGTATCCAGCATATAAGGGTGAGAATAATACTTTCATCGAAAGAGATAATGAGTAGGGGTAATTTATAACACAATTGCTGCCCAACAGTAGAGAAAAGGGTCAACTAGGAATAAAGACCCAGAAACTGGTTTCTAATTTATTATTGTTGTTTTTTTTTTTATTTACCTGGTGTTGTCTTGACTCTTCTTCCCAGGAAACCATTGACCCAACCACCACATCTCCAACTGAAAGAGAAGGAAAATACATCTTATTATTTCTTGAGAGAGAAAGAGGAAAATACCTCACTTTTTAAATCTTAAACTCTGTGCCGGTGAGAATTATTTCTATACTTAGGTTACGTACGGTTATGGAAAAAAAAATCACGATTGCTAAACAAATCATAAATGTTACATGCTTTACTTTTCTTGAGCCCTATCTCTGTATCCCTTTGATTAATACCTTCTTGCTATCTAGATTGGAGTACGGGAATGCTGTTAATCTTTTAGCCACAAATAACTCATAACCCGCCTCCAACCCATTCAGAATGCTGCCACCAGTCTGATAAGCATGATAAGCAACATCACTATATATGATCATGTTTCGCTCCTCCTGAGAAAACTGCACTAGTTGCCTGTTCCCAAAAGAATAACTTTAAACTTAAATCCATAATCTTTGTTCATAGAGCTGTTTACAAAGGCACATCAGATTTTAGCAGTTAGGTTTAGATGATAGTCTGTCAGATCCCTCTGTTGGGAGCATCACTTTCTTCTATCTCTACTGAAATAGCATACCTCTACCCTTTGGAAACAGACCTTACTCCATTGCTGCTGCTAAGGTACAGCATTTTCTTCCTCTTAGTCTACTGAGTCAGTCTTCACTTACAATTGAGAAAACTAAGCAACCATAAACAGCCTTCTTTTCAGCCCCAAAATGCTTCAAGTGAACAATGTGCTATATAAAGCCATGCAACATATAGCATAACATTGGGGTCACGGTGCGGGAGGAGTCAAGCTCTCGTGAAACAGATAAGGCTGTCTATGGTTGAGACCAAAAATAATTGCATTCTGCATACAAAGCATCTATGAGATAAAGAATGTAGGGTCATATTTACAAACATTTCACACAACACAGAGGAGCAAGTGTAGTTGCTGAACTGCGCAGTGTAAAAAGGAGAGAGCAGAACTGCGTCGCTGTTTTAAACAAGCATTTACAATGCAACGGTTTCGCCTTTGCCAAAGTTAGAGCTATTGGCATTGTAAATGACAAAATTTGTATTTATGTGTTGGTTTTGAAAACAGATAAATAAATGGCATTGTCATTTACATTGCCAACAGCTTAATCTCTTGCAAATGTAAGACCTATTGTACCCTACTGGATTTCACTGAAGAAATTCAGAGTCTGGTCTGCAGGTGTCACGTGACAGACGGCCAATTGACAGCTGAGGGGGTTAAACCGTGCTGGGGTGGCACATTAAGGCGACGCTTGCTGTCCGTGCTTGTGAGGAGGTAGTGCACCTGTTGAGGGAGAGAGAGTGTGTTTGCATATGTGCGTGCATGCATGTGTGTGTGTGTGAATAAGCACTTCCAAGATTTAGTGGGACTAGAGTTTTTATCTACAAATCATTGTTTTCAGCTGTGTTCTAATGGAATCAAAACACTACACCCCCCATAATGCATAGTGTGATCACATAAAAGTACAGAACTGGAAAGAGTGTCCATAATGACCAGCTAGACGGTTGTCACCCTAAGAAGGATGTGCTTCAGTCTCCAGTGCCACGGGCGAGTGGAAACACACACTGTGCTGGTGGAGAAGTAGAAGAAGTACAAGTGTCCATAGAAGAGAAGTAGAGGGGATGCACATATTGTACTATGAATTTTTAAACCTTATGTCTATTGTTGATTCAATAGGTTTTTTTAAAATAAACTGTTTGTGTAGCTTACTTTTTAGTTGGTTGCCAGTGATTTGGTTTTCTCGTTCACTCTGATGTGAGAATAGACCTGAGAGTGTGTACAGACACCCTTCTGGGGTCTAAGTGTGAGTGGTAAAGTGGTGTTACAAATTGGCGTGCTAGATTGGTTTCCCAGGGGAATCTTTTCCAGACAACTGTAACTTCACTGAAAACAGATGTACTGTTCAGGACTTGGAAACGCCACCTTTTAAAGTGTTGAGTCCTTGCATAATAAGTCTCTGTTTGAAAAAACTGGAATTGACGCCAACGAGATTAATAAATCATTGAACATTTATGACTTCTTCTAGTATCTGTTACATGTGAACAAAGTAACTAAATATAGGTTAATAAAACTTACTTAAACTATACATTACTTTAAAAAAGCATTAAATGTTGGGAGTGCGGGGTATATTTTGTATATAATGTTATAGCGCAAGGACTTTTTGTTGTCGTGTATCCACACCCAAGGTAGTGTGGTGTGTGTATTCCCCTGAGTGGCACCACGATTATTCATAGTTGTTTTGATTTGAAGATCAGCATCACTTTGCCCATGTAAATTGTTCGTATTACGAGGTGCAACTTTTCTCTCCACCACTACCCTCCATTTATTTTGTTTACCCAAAAGGGCTTCACTAGAAGACTATTATCAATTTACAAACATTTGGCAGTGAGTATCTGTTGTTTACATGTGGTTTTTAATGCAAAAAAAATACTGATGCATCTCTTACTTTCATAATTTTAACATCTTTATTAAGGGTCTCAGCAACTTCAGTTTTCAAATAGCTGGAAGGCAAAAGAGCCTAAGTTAAGAATGCAGCTAAAAGTCGTTCCTCCTCAAAATGATTCCTTATGCCTACCTAAAATGGTCTTAAGTGGGGGTTAGAATAGGAGCTAGAAAATATTCTAATTTCTGACCATAGCCATAAACGCTCATGAATATTTTAGTGAAAAGACACTTCAAGGCGCCACTGGACTAAGTGTGTAATGTACAGTCTGCAAAAGGAGAAAAGCAGCAGCAGTGGGGCTTTAATAAATGCACAGTGCCCCCGCGTTGAATGTTAGGCACGCAGGTTTCTCTCAGCACCAAGTTACATTTGAGCTGTGCAAGAAAAGACATTCTACTTTGCCGGATCACGGATACTAACGGTAGGAAAACATCCTGGTGTACTTTGCTGAAAACACAAGGTTTTTAGGCAGTCCTAATATATGGCGAAGCCCTTGAGCTGTTTGCTTATCAGCGCTAGCAGACTAGGCCAACCGGTTACTGAACGCTCAGGAGCAGCTCCACGGACTGCAAATGGCTCTGAATTCTTTCGGAAACGGTCTTCCCCCTTGCGCTGTAGGGTGACTACAGATTACGATACAGCATGGGGAGTGCTGTCTGCACCAAAAGTGCCCCTGCTTACAGAACCGCCGCACCGTACCAACACACTGACATTTACAGTTGCTTTCCCCAACGTTGGACTCGAAAAATGCCTTGATCGTAAGGGTATCTTCCACCAAGGTGTTAGTGAAACTTGATCCAGAAAACAAACATGATAACATTACTTTCTACATTAATATCTTAGCATAAAAGATACTGTAGGCACTCCGGATTGTGGCAGAGAACGAAGCCAGCACAGGCAGAGCTCCCGGCTCACCTAGTTTTCTTACTGGTGCTTCACACAAGAGTGCCAAGGACTTCACTCTCACGGTCTCGCGGCTCTGAGGGGCCCTGGACAAGAATGGGGAGCAGTAGTGTCAGGGTTGAGGCGTGAGCTGCTTGAATAACCAGGGGAGTTGTTTATCTTACTCCAAGCAGGCAACCTAAAAGGGAGTATAAGGATTCGCTTGGTTGTCTCCTGTGAGCACGCACGTCACTCACGTCGATATTGATATATTTAATCTAAAGTCCGGCGAATTTCAGGAACTGAACCAACCTAATATAACATCGACTGGAGCCATCGACGTAACTTCAATTGTATTACAAAATAGAATACAATTCCATTAAATGAACACACGATACACGGCATGCGCGTTACACATTGTGCACACGTTTAGGGTTCACTAATTGATTGCAAACACTGTTGAATAAATGAAAAAAATTGTACAAAGCACATTGCTGCCCTTGAATGCGGCATGCTAGTGTCTGATAAACTGATCGTACCCCAAAGACAGGGCCTCTGTCGTTGATGGCTCAATGGCAGATGCAAAGGGAGGGAAGAACGGAGTGTTGGAACGAGGTCGACACAAGAGGCCAGATGAAAAATAATGTCAGACACCTAATTAAAACCCAAAAGAATGAGGTGACCTACAGCTCAGGGGAGTAACAAGCACCACGAGCACAGGGAGGGAGGGTGGCGGGAACGGGCACAGGACAGGGGGGGGGGGGCGGGAAGCGGGCGGGAAAGGACCCGAGCCGAGCTCCAGAAACAAATCCCTTTCACACGGGGAGGGGGCGGAACGGGGAGGAGGGGGCGGGAAGGCAAGATTTAACACGCACTCACCAGGGCTTCCTCCGGCGGCCGTGGTCGAAAAACGGGAAACGTGCACAGGACAGCGAGGAGGGGGACAGCGGGGAGGGGGGACAGCGGGAGGAGGGACACAGAGTAAGGCAGGACAGCAGCAAGCACGGCCCGGCCGGACCAGATTCGGGGGCGTTCCCGGCTGACGTCGCGTGACGTCGGCAAAAGCCAAAGAATCTCGGGAACGCCCCCGAATCTGGTCCGGCATTGACGGACAGGCCCCTCGTCCAATGGCTAGGCTCCATTTATGGAGCCAGCCAATGAATGACGAGGGCCGACCCAAAGCCACACTACAGTTCTCATAAGATTTCTCCTGCGCAAAAGCTGCTTGCGCAGCTTTTTGCAGTCGAAACCTAAAAATGGGGCAGATCTGCTCTCTCCCTGCGCCCGCACATGTTAGGCTGCTGAAGGCCAGCTTAGGCAACCTCACTCTACAGTGCAAGGTTGCTTGCTTTATGGTGAGGGTAGTTTTTGTGCAGGAAGGGGTACCTTCTGGATTGTGTTTGTGCAGGGAGGTGTCTTCCTGCACCAAAATATCCTTTGACGCCTTAGAATGCAGCACACCGGCAAATAAGAAACAACAAGAAAAATAATGTTACACTAGCGTCAGGCAGGAGCACCTCTTTGGCACAAACTCATGCCCACATCTCTTTGTAACTTAGGGTTTGCATCAAAATTCATGGCTGGATGCATGGCAATGCCCATGCACAACCCACGGAACGTCTACCTTACACAATGAAATGTAAGGCAGTGCAATACGCTGCATTGCATTACTTTTTCTTTCAAAGCCACCCAAATCAACATTTGAGTGGATTTGTAAACACCAAAAATCATTTTGTGTCTGGGCTGAGTAAAAAAGGGATGCAACCCAGATGCAACATCTTTGTATATCTTGACTAGAATTACTAGAATAAGGTGATATGAAAATACTCCTTTGGATGTGCTTAATTTGAGCTGGTGGTTGCCGGTAGGGGCTCTTTTCTGGGGACCAGCAATTATTTTTCCTCATCCAACATTTCCCGAGAGCGAGAGAGGGTAAACGCACAACAGAGAAAGAAGGAGAAAGAGAAAGATGGAAAATTCTTCACAAATGGAGGAAGCAGGCACCTGCCAGAGTGAGATAAAGTGGCAAGGAGTGTCTGAAAGTGTGTTACGGAGGCATGTGGTGGTTTTCAGACTATGCAGCCATGGAATTTGGTGCGCAGGTGCCGGCTTTGGGCTTCTGAGCAAACCTTTGGTCACCAGCACTTATTCTTCAACAAATTAAGCACTGTCCTTTAGGGACGGACTAAGCCAAGGTATATATATTTCAAATAATTGGTACCAACAGGAAATTGGTGGCAATAGGTCTAGGTTAGGCAGCGCTGCTGTCACCCAGGCCTAAAAGCAAAGAGTGCCTGTATGTACCAAAGGGCATATTTACAAGCCCCTAACACCGCCGGTGTGACTTTTTTTTGACACGCCGGTGGCGCAGTTTGGTGCTCCATATTTAGAAGGCCACGTAAAGCAACCCTGCATGGCTTTTCGATGCCTTGTAAATATGCCCCTTTTCATGCAGCACTTTGCTTGAATGGCACCATGGGGCAAGGGGGCCTGTGTTGGCGCATGCAGACAATTATGCGACAGCACAGAGGAAAGCACAAGGATGCGGCATGTAAATATGACGCATCCCTGTGCTTTGTAAGTGACGCAGCGCGGTGCAGCTAAATGGCTTGCTGTGCCGCGCTGTGTCACTTTCTTGTAAATATGTCCCTTAGTTCACTAGTTGTATTTTAGGAGCACCCTTTGCCTTTCGTCCGAACCAGTTACCATTAGTGCGTAGAACAGAGTGCATGGTGATTTTATTATTCACACCATATTGGAACTGCAACGCTAACACTAACTCTGAAACTCAGGCGGCTCCATATATCCATGCTTAAAGATAGGGCTTCATGTTTTTGATATAAACCTCATACACAAGCACTTGTTGCCACTCCTGCAATCCATCGACAGCTCTGTGTTTGTAGGCAATGCTGATGTAAAAGCGTAGATGTACTGTACAGCCAAATGTACCTTAAAACGAAAGCGCAAAAAAATGGCAATGCACCTTGGAGTCAAAATGGCACACTCACAAGCTAAGAGTGCTGCTTAAATTATGCAAAGTACAAGTTAGGGAACCCTGGGTTTGTGCCTGGAATGGTAAAACGCATTTGATCATTTTCTAGCTGAGAATGGATAGCCCTCCAGCTAATCCTATATTAAAAGAAATTCCTTGAAAAGAGCAAAAGGCTTTGCCAATTTTCTAGCTGAGCACGGATGGTACTTGAACTAATCCTACGCTTAAAAATGTTTCTAGAAAAAAGGACATTTAAGTGAAGCGGCTTTAGAGTGCGTTTTGTGTTTTGGCGACATACTGTGAGAAGCAGCAGGTCTCCTCCTCCTAAAGGACCTTGGATGCATTAGAAACACCTGCACCTTACCTACATTAAAACAGATGGACCAGCCAGGGCTACACAAATGTGCACACTGGATCAATTCCATAAGTACATCTTAAAACGCAAAACCAAACGCAACTAATTGTAACTAATACAGTTCCATTTTATGGTGAAGCAGAAATTACAAGACAGAAAATGACCACAGGTGTGAAGAGTAGAACTCCTTAAATAAGTGTGCATTTTGTAGTCCCTAAACCTAGGCGTTGCTGGGCCGAGCATCAGGTTAAGTGCAATTGTCAAGGTGGACGGTGGTCAAGATGCAACCATACATCCTCCTGAAGAAGGGCGGAAGCGCACTATCATGTTTGCCACTATGTCAACTTCTAAGTGTTTTTTATGCCTAAAAGTAGGAGCTGGCTTCTTACTTTTCTTTAAGTATTTTTATTCAACAGTTGTACAGCTCCAAATATTATGTAGTTATAAACCAAGAGATTTGCATATAACACGTAGTACGAGGCAAAGCATGAGAGAGCCAATGTACGTAATTTTGCATAATGTAACTGTTATCGAGAAGTAACAGTAGATCAATGCCCAATACAAAAAAGGAATTAAAACCAAAAAAAGAAGAACGTACCAAAACCTTAACAACCGGGACAGTGGGAGGGGCGCTTGAGGGGAAAAGCTGTAGGAACAGTAGACCGTAGGGATAATGAAAAACTATGGCTTCATTTCAGCAGTAGGTGCCCAGGAGCCGAAAGAGGGCAGATTACTGCTGAGTAATCTAAGTGTCAAGAACTCAGAAAGGGTGGTAGAAGAGTAAAAGAGCAGGAGGCAGTAGTATATATCAAACCAGAGGGGTTGGAACAGTAGCCAATACCATGCTAGTGTTCTGCTAGTTAGTGGCAGCTTGGGAAAGAGGTGGGTTAGAAAGAAAAGAAAAAAACTTACCTTCTCGTCGCCGGTAACCAAAAATAGCCTCTTCTTCGCCCTCAATGTTCTGCTGGCTCCAGGCAGCACCCAGGCTCCCCAAGGCAAATCACAACGCTACTGTCACCATGACAGTAGTCTTCTGCGCACCATGGTTCGGCACTCAGACAGGGACTGACAGCCTGTGCATGTTCTCCACCTAGTCTATGCATTACAGCCCGGAGGAGAGCATGCAAAGTGCACATGACTGTTTGGCCAGCCCAAGAGGGCCGGCCAAACAGTCATTCACACTTGTTGCAGCAGCAACCACTCCTCCTCCCTTGACCTCGCAAAGACCAGTTCTCCGCCATGCCCTAACCTGGCTGGAAGATTCTAAAGATAAAATGATAATAACTTCTGTTATTATCATTTAATTTTTCCTTTTACACTGCACCGAGAGCAGTGGGGCGACACTTCTCAGCCTTAGCTGAGAAGCCGCCACTGCTACTAGTGCGGTTCTATCCCAAAATTATGCATTATCTGTTATATTGTGTGTATGGACATCAGTGCGCCATTCCAGTGGAAGCCATGATGGCTACGTATATGTTTAGTCTGAGTGCCATGTAAAGAGGTACAATTGAACATTATATGGTGAACATATTCCCTCAACATTTACAATTTCTATTGCCCATGGGCACATTCCGACATGCCACTGTGGTCTAAAATAGATGTAAGTGTGCACATTTTTTCCTCGTAAAACTTCTGGTTTCACTTTAGTTTATTATAACTTTTTTAGAAATTTGGTTCCTCCCAGTGTTAGAAACTAAATAGCATCAATTCATTGTTTAGTGTCCACTGAAAATAAACATTGGAAAAAGCCAATAAGCTATCCTTTTGTTTTGCTTTGTCATGGTATTTACAAAACTTTATTGATGGGCACACTGTTGGATCCTTGTTAGTTGTTTTGGGGTATAATAATAATAATAATAATAAATCATTTATAGATCGCCTGGCTACACATAGAACAGTGTGTCCCCGCGCTAATCACTGATAAATTCTACAGAGGAACGAGGATAACGGGATTATGAAAGGGGGAAAAAGAGTGTTTTTAGTTTCCTCCGGAATCCTATTTCAGATGGCTCCATCCTAATGTTCAGTGGTAGAGCGTTCCAGTATTTGGGGGCTAGGTGCCTAAATGAGCGTCCGCCCATTCTGGCCCTAAGAATACGAGGTGTTTTAAACAGCATCGCGCCCGAAGATCTTAAATTGCGCGTAGGGCGATGTATGGCCAGGAGGTTCTTAAGGTAATCCGGACCTTTGTTCTGGGCTATGCGATGTGCGTAGCAGAGGGCTTTGAATTTAATACGCTCCCTGACAGGAAGCCAGTGGAGCTTAGCCAGGGCCGATTTCCCTGATGCTCTGCGTGGGAGGCCAAGCACTAGACGTGCGGCAGCATTCTGCACGCACTGCAGTTGGTGAAGTGCTTTTTGGGTTAGCCCTAGCAGCAAGGCGTTGCCGTAGTCGAGGTGTGGAGTCACTAGGGCGTGGACAATGGTTTTTCTAGCTACTGCAGGAAGTAGGTCTAGGACCTTACGAAGGACCTTAAGTAGGCCAAAGCATCTCCCTGTAACTTTCTGAACGTGGGTCTTGTACGAGAGGTCGGTGTCCAACATAACACCAAGGTTACGTACTGACTCCCTCGGAATGGGGGGGTCTCCAAGTTCACTGGGCCACCATAGCCTTGACCATGTAGATGTTGCTCTCCCGACCACCAACAACTCTGTCTTTTCACCATTGAGGCGTAGGCAGTTGTCATTCATCCATACTGCCACTGCCGACATACAGTTCGAGAAGTTGCTGGCGACTTGACTACGGTCGGGTGTAAGTTTAAACACCAACTGGGTGTCGTCAGCGTAGCTAACAATGTCCACCCCAAAAGCTTCTACCACGCGAGCCAGGGGTTCCATATAGATGTTAAACAAGGTGGGGCTCAAACTCGAGCCCTGAGGAACCCCATGGCTTACCTTGCGTGGAGACGATCTGAAGGGAGGACAGTGTAGCTGAAAGCTTCTGTCAGCCAGAAAAGACAGTGCACATTACCATAACAACCTCTCACACTGGAGTTAACTACTTTGTGTGTATAAGTGCTCTTTGGGAAAGGGCAGAATGTTCACTCACAGTGAAGTTAGCCATTGGCTGAAGTTGGTGGACCCTTTGATCCATAAAAAATGTGAATGACACAATAATAGACCAGTTGATGAAGGGTGCTGGCTGAAAGTTCCTATAAGTAAATATATGTATGTTATACATATAAGCTTAGTAAAAAAAGAAGTAGTCTGTTAAACTATAAATGTTTAACCCTTAACATGGCTGGTGGGTGCCTTTGTTGAGACTGCTACCCATGAGGAAATGTATTCCTTTTAAGAAGTTATGAAACAGCCAATCAGAGCAAGGGTGGCATACAGAGCTGGCACACCTCCTCTTACATACAAGGTTCAAGATGACAAGAAGATGGCAAGAGCAACACAAAAGTGACTTCCAGTAAACTATGCATTAGGAGCAAACAATTAAGAAACATCAGATTACCACACATGTCTACAAACATTGCTCAGCTCCCTGTTAAGCATGTGTGCTGGGCTTCACCAACAACCTATGTCACATTGAACAAATTGTCCCATCAATCTATCACATGCAAGGATCACAACCTACATCTCCGCCATACTCTCATCATGACAAATACGACATTTTGGCACAGTCAGAATGTCTGAGACGACCTGAGGATGCCCACTAACACGGCCTAATGCAGAGACCTGTACCAATGTCACAGGTTCCGCCCCAATGAAAATAGGAGTCCTGCGTCATGAAAGACTTTTGAGAATCAAGATCATCACCACGTCTGAAACGAATGGGCTAATCTCTGATAGATCCCAAACAGGTCTGCTTGTCCATGAGTGTGTGAGGGTCAGGGGCACAAGAGCCTACCCTGCTGAATGTCCAGCATCTGCCTACTTGAGAGCATACGCCAATGATGATATTAGATTTACAGAGCTCTAGAAAACATGGAATTTGAAGGAATGATCAGTGGAGCCTAACGCGTACCAGGCAGTGGTTGTGGAGGTACATCAAATTAAGTAGGAAAAATTGTACCATAAATAAGTAAAGGTTTACTGCACTTAACTCCACTTAAATGTACCATGATGATATACATAGCTAAAATATGTAGATGTGGAGTTCAGAATAAGAAATCTGCGCTTACCTATATATACTCATCTCCTCTGTACGTTGGTCCTTGATACTTTGCCTACGGTAGGACGGTATTCGCTTTTCGACATTTCGGAATACTACCAACAGGGACAACATTTTGCAAGACATTTTTACTGTGAACTAAACGAGTTCTATGTATGTTAATAGAGTCAGTTTAGCCTCTAAATGCAAAATGTGAACATGAACTATTTTGTGTGAATTGGCAATCCAATCTATTAGCGGATGGATACATGTGTTGAGGCTCAGGAGTTGAGTGGAACAGAGGTTAACCTGGAAGAAGATTTATAACGCATGTTTGACTCAAGATAATTTCCATTTTTAATTCGTTTTTTGGGGGAAATTGTCGATTTTTACTAGCCACAAAGAGCCTGTGATGAGAATAAGAGCACGGTACTGCGGTCCCGGTTTAACAGCAACTAAACAAAGTGCACTGATTGTCGGTCTGAACCAGTGCAAATAATGTCCCCGGATGTTGTGGCGGAGCACGTGCAGACCAAGACAATATAGTTATCCCTTGCAAACTAGAAGCAGTTGTGATTGCATTCATTTCTGATACGAAAGCTGCATGACAGTGACAAAGAGCAACTCCATGATTTATGGGGCAGTTGCAGAGAAACGCAATAAAAATATCCCAGCGCTGCAGAGAATTATCGTTGCAATAAAGGCCTCTGAAATGAACATGCTTATTAACATACTCTCACATGCACGCAGGCGAGGAGGGGTGGCGGGGGCTGCACCTTTATTTTTATGGAGTTGGTCTGCAGTTTTTTTAATCCAGTTGCGAGACTGATATCTATGGGCAATGATTAACACCCCCCTACCCCCACCCTTTGGGGATGATTGATTTCAAGGGTGCATCCTCCAACATGGAGAGCCTTTGGTTCGCCCGATGATGTTTTCGCAGCATTAGGGACATTCTGTGCATTTGAAAGGTATCCAGGTAGGGGGAGAGAGAACAAAAGCAGACAGTGGCATTATACGGGACAGGAGAGACTTCAAGTGGGGCTTGGTTCATTACAGAAGCATCTTTAGAGAGTTTCGAGTTCTCTTTTTGGCAGCATAGACCTATCCAATCCAATCGAATCCTAAAACATTAAGGAGCACATTTTTCAAGGTTTTGCTCCAGGTGGAAAGTCACAAAAGATTCCAGAAACCAGAACAAAGTCTTCATGAACTAAATGCGTTCGAATGCTTTAAGGTATCCATACATTAATGCACTTTATGTCAAGGGGATGTCTCAACTGTGGTACATGGGCATTTCCATTGAACCAATGATGCTTTTTGATGAAACACCCTATTTACTAGATTTTGAAGACAGGACTTTGAAAGAAAATACACCTTCTTAAGGCAGGGGCAAAGTAGCAGTAAAGGTTTGTTTCTCTCAACTCAGCAGTGGCTCCTCCACTAAGAGAGAGGAGTGTTGCCCCACTGTTCTCAGAGCAGCGGAAAAAGGATAAATAAAATGAGAATAACAACCTTCATTATCATTTTATTTTACTTACCAGCAACAGGGCTATTTTAGGGCGGGCATATGGGGTCACAAGGAAACGGAGTGGTTTGAGTACCATAAGTGCGCATGACAGTTTGGTCATTCACACTTAGCATTTCCCCATGTGGCTGTATTTCACAGCTGTATAGAGAACAGTGCCAGGGCTCCCAGGCACTGTCAGACCAATCACGAAGCTGCTGTCATGCTAGTGACCGCAGCGTCGTGATTGGCTGAGGGGAGCCTGTGTGCTGCCGGGAGCCAGGAAGAGAAGAGGATGGAGGAGGAGCTGTGGCTGTATTTAGGAAAGTGTTTAAAAAAAAGTTTTTTCTCCTCCACCCTCATTCCGTATGCGCCGCCACTTTTTAAACCTTTCCATACATGCTGTCATACTGCGTTATACAGCACACAAACAAAGTGGGAAGCATTTTTAACTTGGTCTAAGCATAGTAAAATATGCTTGAAGGGTATCTTTCTAGTACAAAACCTATGCTAGACTCATGTAAACAGTTTTGCACTGTGGTTCTGAGGTTTGGACGTAGCCTGAGTCAGTCAAAAAGTGCATCAGCGCAAATGAAGAAGGCAGCAGTGCCACATGTTTGTAGATATGGTGCTGTTCTGCTCTCCCCCTTTCACACAACGCAGAGCAGCAACTTTGGGGGCTGATCTCTGAGGTGTGAAAAACTGTAAATCTGCCCAATATTTACTTTCAATATACAGCTATTTAGAATCAACTGTTGGTATGCTCATTTGAATTATAGACCAACCAGTTGGGTGCATTTTCTTGCCTCCACATTTCTTATATGTTTAGCTTTTTTCCTTCCCATTCAATCATTGCTCATCTCAGAATGATTTGTCTCTCACCTCTACCCTGCTATCAATAACACATCTTTATTAATTTCTAGGAAGTTTCTGCTCTTTTATATTGCCAGCGAGTGAGATTGATGCAGGAGGTTGAGTATATTAGAAACATCAACGCCCTAATAATAAGCTGTGTATGTGGATGTATGACAGTACAACGCGATCACTTTGATCGCGGTACTTTACATTGCGGTTTTTACAACGCAAGTAGTTACAACGGCTTGCCTTGGAGGCTGCTGGATTGAGGATTAATATGATTTTCTATTCTAACTCTAGCCCACGTAACAGTAGGGAAGGTGTTGGAATATAAAATCCAAGAGCGCCATCTAGCGCAAGTCGTAGTAATGACTTGCGTTGTAATGGCTGCGTGATAAAGGTCGTGCGGTGTAAACACTGCGTTGTAAACGATGTTCACGGTGTATGTATCTCAATTTTAAAGCATAAGATTATCATGTCATAGGTGTCATATTTTCACGGTGACAGAGCCTGTGACATGGGAGTAGGTTTCTACAGCTGGCCCTGTTAGTGGATAAGCCTCAGAGCCTCTCAAACATTCTGGTTGTGCTGAAACGTTCCATTTGTCATCATAAAAGAATGGCACCCATTCAGGTTGAGGTCCTTCTATGTGGTAGGTTGATGGGACAATTTGTTAAAGTTGATATGCAGTCGGTAAAACCCAGCAGATATTTTTCATATGGAGCTTTGTAATAATTGGATCTGCCAGTGGTAATCTGATTGTTGGACAACGAGGCAGCATCTGTGAGGCCTGCACAAATAACATGAAACATTTGTCCTTCACTGGGAGCCAAACACCCTAGGGCAGCGCCTGACTCTCAGAGGGTAGCGTTGCAGAGCAGTCTGAGGCTTACTCAAGGGAGGTGGTATGGGCTAGTAATCGCCATTTGCAGGTGCGCAAAAATAACACTCAATAATTGATTGTCCAGTCTGTACTTTGCTTTGTAAAAGTAAGAGTACATTTATTAAACACACACACCACTCAATACTATACACCAATTTACAAATATACATAAGCTGATGGAATTACTTTGCGACATTGCATAACATCTCCACCCTCCCGCAGGGGGGTGGGGTCTAGTACCACCACTCCCATGTATGCACATCATCTTGCCCCCAATGCAGTGAATTGGTTTTAACCTGGAGCGAGGGCCCTGCGCACTGGCACCATCCCAGTGGCAACCCCCCCCATTACCTCAACAAGCATTAAACAGGCTACACCTGCCTTGGTGACACATGACCCTGACTGAGCATCTCCTACTGACCATACAGTATGCACCTCTACATCTTAAGGGCTAATAGTCAGGAGTCTTCCCCTAAGCGCAGCAGGAAGAATACATGTTTACGCACACTTTAGAATGACAGTACTCAGCACATTTGGACATCACTAAAAATGCATTGCAATTACAGCCCCTAAAGGCATCACAGATGATCACAGGATTACGTTGTAAATACTGTCAGACACCCTAGCAAGAGTGTCTAGCCACTTAGCTTATGACATCAGCTTACACCAATACTTCACATTGAACATCAGTCCCTCTAAAAGAAATAACCATTAATAACTGCATTTCGGTGCAATTACACCTCTTCACCTCCAGGAGATGCCCTTCTACAGACATCCCCAACTCAGCCCTTCACTCCTTGATGCAATTATCAAAACACCCTCAGCTGAAGAACAAAAGTTTCAGCCCAGAAGGTGTGACCTGCAAGTTGAGCCCTGGAGGGGTTGATTCCTTTGAATCCCCAAAACACTTGGGGTAGGACTTTGCTCTTCATGTTGTGGGAAGGCTGCGCTTCTCCAGCAGCTCCCCAGCACCTTTGTACATGTTGGGTGGTGACCCCGTTCTCCTGGGGCCACCACAAGCCAAGAAAACTCCGTGTTGCCCTTGCAGGCCGGTCCAGACCTGCAAGGCATTATGGGCCTCTATGCATAAATGATGAGCGGCTCTCCCGCTGCTTCAGGGAGAGCTGTGCTGTGGCCTCCGGCTGCGTCTTGAGCCTCAGTGGGGGGCCTGGACCCACCCGGACCCCCAGGTGAGAGGATGTGGCTCGGGGAGCCCACCCCCGGCCGCTCTGCCCGTTGTTGGGGGGCCCGGTCCCACCTGGGCCCCCGACATCGACTTTGTTGTTCGGAGGGTCCCGGTCCCACCCGGGACCCTCGCTGTCACCAGGGTTGGAGGGCAGCCCAAGGAGCCCACCCCTGGCTGCCCCTGCGGGCTCCCCGCGCAGCTAGCACTCTTCTGTGCTGCCGCGGGAGCCGGCCGAGCACTTCTGGTCTGCCCGCTCTGTCGGTCAGACGCAGCTTCAGCGGTCCCGTCGGGACCTCGAGGGAGTGCGGCGGCACTCCCCCAGCCTTCGCCTCATTGTCACGGCACGGGGATGGGGTCCCGGGCCCCCTCCATGACTTCTTTGTGGGGGGGGCGTGACGCGTTTCCCGCCCCCGCCTCCTTACACGAGGCCCGGAGTTGGCTCCCGGACCCCTCCTCCCGCCTCTCTGCACGGGGAGCACGACGGCGCTCCGCGGCGCAGGTTTCAGCGTGGGCCAGGGTGGGCTCCTGGCACCCCGCAGGGGCAGCTTCACGGGGTGCGCGACGGCGCACCCCGGCTTTACTTCTTTCGGGGGCAGCCCCCGGGACCTGACCCACCCTGGGGGCATCTCTGAGATCGGCGGCGGAGGCCCACGCGCTTCGTCGTCGGTCTTCTTAGGGGTCAAAGGTCGCCTACCTTCCGGGGGCCATATTTCAGCCCCTGGGGGTCCGATCTGCCCTATTTACGCGTCTTCTTGTTCCTGGTGGCACTCCCCAGCCACTGGGAGCACTCTCCTTCATCCTCTGGGTCTCCAAGAGGGTGCATGCTACAGGGAGCGTTTTTCACTTGCTCCCTGCTCCTCTTTTCTCCCTGCACAGAGGCCCCTGCTTCTGTGCACCGGTCCTGGGCTCTTCTTCTGGCGCTGTTAGTGGCCTGGGGGGCAGTCAGGGGTGTCCTCCTTCCAACTGCCCATTGCGCCAGGCTCCAGCACCTTTCACCTCAGCAGACCACACCCCAGAGAGAGCTTCTCTTCCTGTGCAAGTACTGTTTAAAAGTTGAGTAGGGGGCTGGCAGGAAGTCTCTGGGTGTCCTATCAAACAGCGACACATCACTTCCCTGCCCCCTCCCTCCTTCTTGTCCAGCCTCTGGGTTGTTCAAAATGGAGTCGTCCAGTGTCTCTGGGCACATGGCCTCTGAAACCCAACTCCCCCGCCCCCACTGCCTTCCTTCCTTGGTGTAGCCTGGTGCCTGGCACCCAGCGACAGCAGTTGATGGATTGGCTTGTAGGTCCACCTATCTTTTCTCCTTGGAGGGAAGATCTTCAATCTGGGAAGAAAGGTCATTAATCTAACCTGCCAGGGCCAGACCCCAGCCAGGGACTCAGAGAAATATGACATTTATGGACGACCCAAAAGCACTACAAATATGACTTTGGACTCTGCAGAATACTTATTTTCACATCCACTACACTGGACTGTAGTGCGTGTCTGGAATCTGTAGGCTTTGTTGAAGTCATTTTAGTCATGGGCCCCACATCCCCATAGGGAAATAATGAAGTGAAAACACAGTAAGACACACTGACTTTCCCTGGCATGTTCCTTTCCAGTGTATAAAGCCTATTCCATGTCACCACCCAGTTCTGCATAAGTCCTGCCACACCATTCACTCTGTAGCTGCTCCTGGACTGCTCGTGCTAGGAATCTCCCCTGCACAGCCCCTACACGTGTGCACACGCATGTACACCTGTGCCTTCATGTAACCAGCACGGTGTCCCACAATCCAGCTGCTGCGCAGCGGCCTAGTCAAGCCAGGGGTACACCAGTAAAATCTCCATGCAGTCTCCTTCAATATGAGTTCACTGTGGGTGAGTCCCAGATTATGAGGCTCCCCCACAGTAAAAGCTCAACAATTAAGTGCTCAAAAAGCGAAAAATCTGGGCGGCCCATATTGTCAGTGCAACCTTCTAACACTGATGGTTTGCAGCATCCTGCTCATAGACATATTTGTTGTAAGTCATGTTTGTGATGCTCGTGCCATCTTGAACCGCCAAATGTAAAGGGAGTTGTGACCCTCTGCTTACTGTCGCAGATTAACATTGCTCACACTGGCTGCCGCATAACCTCATGGGGAGCTCCTTAAAAGGAATCCCTATATTCATGTGTAATAGTCTCAACAGAGGCACCCAACGGCAGTGTTATTATTATTATTATTATTATTGGGCATTTGTAAAGGGCCTCGTTACGCCACTGGCGTGTCCCCGCGCTGTAGTAAGTGAGGTGGCTGTCCCCCCCTCTCCCAAGAAGACTACTTGCTGAAGAGATGGGTTTTAAGCTTTTTCCTTAAAAGAACTTCAGAAGGTTCAAGTCGCAGTTCTAACGGTAGGGCATTCCAGCAACCAGGGGCAAGGTGTCTAAAAGATCTACCCCCCATACGTGCTTTCCTAACTCTGGGGATCTTTAGCAGTCCCGTTTGAGAAGACCGCAGACTACGTGTAGGTTCATAATGGGTCACCAGACTCTGGAGCGGAACGGGGGCTTTACCGCTTAAAATGCGGTGACATGTGGAGAGAGCTTTGAACTCTATCCTCTTCTCCACGGGGAGCCAATGTAGGGCTTGTAAAGCTGGTTTGGAGGGTGACCTCCTGGGGAGCCTGAGGACAAGCCGTGCCGCGGCATTCTGGAGCACTTGCAGGCGACCCAGGACCTTTTTCGCGGCCCCCAGATATAGCAGATTCCCGTAATCGAGCCGCGACGTGACCATGGCGTGCACCAGCGTCCTTCGAGCAGAAATAGGGAGAAGATCTAAAACTTTCCTTAAGGCTCTCAGGACACCGAAACACACCCCCGTCACGCGGCTAATCTGGGGGCCAAAGGCAAGGTCCTTGTCCAACCACACGCCGAGGTTCCTAGCCTCATGGCAGGGAACGGGGACCTCGCCCAGGCAGGGTGGCCACCACGCCGATGACCACGCAGATGGACCTCCCCCCACCATGAGCACCTCAGTCTTGCTACCGTTCAACTTTAAACAGTTTGCGGACATCCAGATTGCTAGATCTTGCATGCAATTCCTGAAGATGTCCGCTGCAAGGCCGGGAGCACGCGATAGGGAGATGACCAGCTGCGTGTCATCAGCGTAGGACACCAGGCGAAGGCCGTGGCCCTCCACGATAGCTGCTAGGGGGGAGACGTAGATATTGAATAAGGTTGGGCTCAGGGACGAGCCCTGAGGCACGCCCTGGCCCAACTCAATCTCCTTCGAGTAGCTATCACCCAGGCGAACCTGGAAACGCCTGTCGGACAGGAAGGACCTGAACCAGCCAAGCGCTTCTCCAGTGACCCCGCCTTCATTCAGACACTGCAGCAAGGTGGAATGTGCTACAGTGTCGAATGCTGCACTTAGATCAAGTAAGATCAAGGCCATTGTTTGGCCCTCATCTGCGCCCTGGCGTAGTGCTTCAACCGCCACCAAAAGCGCTGATTCCGTCGAGTGACGGGGGCGGAAGCCAAATTGAGAGTCATGGAGTATAGAGGTCACCTCCACGAACTTCATCAGTTGTAAGTTGGCAATTTTTTCCGCCACTTTGGCCATGTAGGGCAGGAGGGAAATAGGGCGCAGATTGTCGAGTTTTTCGAAACTGACATTGGCTTTCTTTTGCAGAGGTAGTACAACTGCCTGCTTCCAGGCATTGGGAACACGCTGGGACTTGAAGGAGGTATCTAATAGGTGGCGAATATAGGGTTCAAGTACTTGTAGGCTACCCTTCAATCGACCAGGGGTGGTCGGGTCTCTCGGGGAACCAGATTTTATCGACCCACAGATGCGGAGGAGTTCCTCCGCAGGAGGGGTGACGAAGGTGGTTAATCGCTGTTCCCCTTGGGTTGTAATGGTCTTCTGGTGTAAAGGACTATTGTCTGCTTTCTGAGGGAAGGAATTGTATATGTTGGTAACCTTGTTTGCAAAGAACTCTGCAATCCGGTCACAACCCTCTGGGGTGCAAAGTTTCTTGGGCACCACCGCGGGCTTCCCTACTGCAATAGATTTATAGATTGAGAAGAGTTCCTTAGTGGACTGTTCAGCTTCTTCAATCTTGTTGCAGTAGTATATAGATTTGCCCTTTTTTATCAGTTTATGATAATTGCGCCTCCATTCAGTGTATTCTGCTTTGGCATGGGGCGAGTAGGCAATCCTCCATTGCCTTTCAGCACGTTTACACACTGCTTTAGCCGCCCACATGTCCTCGTTGTACCATGGAGCCGATCTCTGGACTCGGCCCCCCATTTTTGCCACACCAAGCGGAGCCACCAGGTCCAAGGCCTCCGTGATATGTTGGGAGAGGTTAGAGTTGATTTCTTCAACCCCATCACCCCCAGGATGACCCTTCACAGTTAGTGCTTGATTGAATTTGGCTTGGGAGAAAGCCGCCCATCTCCGCCTAGGGTGTTTATCAGCAGGAGGTTCGGTCGGACACGCTCCCTGCATCTTAATGGTGAATGGGATAAGGTGATGATCGGACCATGGAATGGGGATCGGAGTCTGAGCTTCCACTTGGCTCCAGTTTGCAAAAACCGGGTCGAGAAGGTGGCCCATCTTGTGGGTGGGGTGCTGTACTTTCTGATCAAACTGTAGATCTGCCATAGTTTGACAGAATTCACCTGCCACCTTGTCAGCGGGAGTATCTAAGTGTAGGTTTAGGTCGCCTAAGACTAGACATTTATCAGTACTTAGTGCGGCCTCTGTAACTCCTTCGACTAGCTTCTCGATAAAGGCTGTGGAGGAGCCAGGTGGACGGTAGATCAGAAGGCCTCTCAGGGTGAAGTTGCCGTTTATCGAGACAGAGAAAGCCCCGGCTTCACTGTCCTCAATGATGGTACGTTGTAACAGACATTGATAGTCCTGTTTAGCAGCAATAGCTATGCCACCCCCTCTCCCTAGTGGTCTATCTAGCCTCTGCAGGCAGTAGCCCTCTGGGATGGCTTCAATGATCTCCGGCATGGAGTCTTGGTCTAGCCAAGTTTCCGTAAGGAAGAGCAGATCCAATTCCTTCCCGCTAAGGAGGTCATGGATGTCAAGACTGTGTTTACGTAGGGAGCGTACGTTCAGCAGGCCACAGACCAGGGAGTGTTGGTCTCTGAGCTCCGCCTCCCCTGTATGGAAAGAATGTGTTAGGGGTTGAAACCTTGTAGAGTAGCAGATTACTAATGAAAATATTCAAAACTTTCTAGAATGGTTGAACAGTGAGGAACCACTAAGAAAAATAGTCAAGTTTGAGTCTAGCAAAGGGTGAGGTTACTTAGTTTAGAGGTATAGCAGTAAGTTGGAAGTTGAGTTTCTGCTAGGACAATGATAGTTTATCACACTTTTTTGCTATGATGTCAGACAGTTCTATAACTCAAATATTAGATTAGCAATTCAGCGGCACAGGCAACTAAAGATCTGATTTAGAGTTTGGGGCATGGGTTACTTAGTCACAAATTTTGCAGATAGCCTGTTCTCCTTATTTCAAGTACATTATATTCTATGGCACTTGTAATGAGGTAGGCGGGATATCTGTCACATTTGTGACAGAGTAACCTGTCCGCCAAACTCTAAATAAGGCCCTAGATTCTTTGAAGATGCATTTGCCCTGATTTGTAGGAGAGATGCTTAAGCAATCTGATAGCGCTGGTCAAGGTGAGTCAGAGGTATTCTTCAAAGTAGCTGGAAGAATTTTGAGAGCCGGTGTGGGTGGAAATGTGTAACCTTGACCATTACTTTTTTTTAAGGGTATGTCAACAGTTGTCAATCAAAATATGACTTATAGATTGCTCACTTATTTTATGTGTTGTAATTGAAGCAGTTCAGATTACCGACCTTGGCCTTACAATATGGTAGGATGTCTTGTTTCCCTTAAGACATTGTCACTGTCTTATTTCAATGCTTACACATTTTTTGTAAAAAGATGCAATAATAAATACTGCAAAAAGCTTACTTAGGGCAACAGTAACTCTTTGAGTAATGCCCCTCAAACTGGTGCTCAAATGGGTACAAATGGGACCAATTGTACTTGGGTCTACTTAGGCACTAGGCAGGTGGACATCTCCGTGCCTTTAACAGAGCCGCCTGATTGGGTCCTGATGAAAAGCCAAGGGGATGGCTTTGAAACATGTTGACAAGGGAGGCGGTAGCCCATTGTAGCATATTACCTGCACTCCCCATTTTTAATGATACCAGCTAGAAGGAGCATTAAAAATGAGTTTTCCACATAGCCAGGTATTTTTTAATAGAATTTTCTATTTTCACGTTTGACCCTTCCACTCTCACTTTTTGCATTACACATAGTATATTCACTCTTAAGTGCTCCTGCATCTTCGTTGGTTGTAGCACGCTACGTCCTGCAGCGGGGCGGGAAGAACCCAATGATGAAGCATGCCACCAAGCGATCTTTTGGGGGTGAGGGTTATTTTAACAACACACTGTCTCCCCCCTACACATCAGTAGGGTATATACATTTCACAAATAGTGAGCAAATATCTTGGACGGATATTTTCATTTCACTTTTTCCTAGGTGGATTCCTTTTGGTTTAGCTACAACTCTGATAAACATCCTGATACTTTGCTGAGCAGCCGCATGTTTAATGTGGCCTCCTACCAAAGGTTTTTGATCTTCAAAAACCAACACCGATGGTGGGCGCTTTTTTTCAAAAAGTAAAATCAAAATGCCTCTGACACACTGGGAGTTTTCTCCCAGTCTATGAGGGTAATTACTTGCTTTCATGTTTGGGACTGCTTGGCTATCCCAAGCGGTCCCCCACAGGAAAAAAAATAATGTCAAAACATCTGCCTTCAATTAGGTGGACAGTTTGAGGAACTCTGACAAATGGCTCAATATCAAACACCCCATGGGTCATGGTCTTCCACCTGTAGAACTAGAGTAGATTTTGCTGTTGGAATAATAGAGGTTCACTTGACTCTAAACAGAGCGTGGGAACTGCAAGTTTGGGGGAGGTTGTACCTTTAACATTTTTGAAAGTAGATCATATATGGCAAATTCTAATTGAGGGCTGAAGACTCTTATGTTGTAAGGATCTCACACATGAAAATGCTACCTGCCCACATATGGAAAATTCTAATTGAGGGACAAAGATGGTGTAAGCATCTCACGCATGACAACGCCACCTGCCCTCAAAACTCTTCAGCGTTTCATCAACGGCAGTAAGTACAAAATAAATGCCACTATAATGGAATACAATAAAATAACATATGGCATAGAGAATGCAAACTTTTTCTATACCCTATAGGTACAAAATGAGTAGTAGAATGCAACACAGAGTCAATGTTTTCTAAAGTGTTTCAGTTTATACTAATGCTGTCCTCTGATTCCTGGGTAGATAGGTACATTATTTCAGGGGGATTACGGATAATTCTCATTCTCGAGAGAAAGGATAATGATGACAAATAATCTTTGGAGTGTTATGAATAGGTTTTAATTCAACATGATGGTTTTCTATGCTTATTGTTGCCTAGGGATAGGATACAATGCTTACATTTGAATATACAGCAGTGAAAGCCAAAAAGCAACGTATTTAGATTCCCTGTGCAACAGTACAGATATGGTATTAGTAATAATAACTATATTAATCACAATTTTATATAGTGCTTCATTTCACAGTGTTGATGCATCTAAGCATGTAAATAACAGGTAATAATAATATGCAATCTAATGAACTTAGGCCCAGAATCTAATCTGACATGGGGTATTACATTCATAGTGTTAACTCTGAGTGGAATACCTCAGCTCTGAACTACAAGCCTATCTGTTCTTAGAGTTATCAGATCTGAAAACTCTAGACCTGATAAATCTGGACCCAGAGAAAGTGAGCCTGTCTCAAGAGCTGTAGGGGGCAGGGGCTTTTGCCACCCCCACAGTAATCAGGGGTCGGTGGTGCAGAAAATGCTTCCCCACTGGACTGTCATAAGTATGCCTTGCTCACCTGTCCCTTGTCTCAGCCCCCTAACTTTTACTGACTCCCTGCTGACACCTTCCACATTTTCAAAACAGAACTAAACCGTCCGGTGTTTTCTCCCTGTAATTGAGAAAATATACACTGTTAAGGGCCACAGTACACACACATTACACACATTTACAATGCCAAAATGGTGTTATTGTTTGTCTCAAAATCCTGTCGACTATGGTTAGTAGATAGGGCTTTACACCAAAAAACATGGAACTCCCACATGACACAATGTAATGCAAAGTGCTGCTTTGTATTACTTTCAGCCAAATTTCCACTAAAGTAAATTTCAAATAAATATTTTGCTTCAGTTTGCTTAACTTTTGTGACAAAAAACCCAGTGCAAAGTGTTAGTAAATCCGACACAAAGCTTCTGTAAATGTTAGAAACACAGGCAAGCGATCGAATAACTTTATCACAACAATAAAAACATTTTTGGACTGATTAAGCAAATCAAAAGTGCAAGTGAAAGTGGTCACTGCATGGAGTGGTAGAAAACAAAATTTGTAGATGATTACACTCGATTGCCACGCTATGAGGAAAGAAAGTAGTAACTTAAATCGGATTTTTAGATTGAAAAACACAAACGTAGGGGTCCTGACAAACCTAGGAAGAGAAAATGTTGGCACTTGTAAGAAAAACCCAGAAAGTAAACGCACCAAACACAGCATTCAGCAACAAATACATGGCAAAATCGAATGCAAAAAATAAAAAGAAGCAGCGATCACTACTAATTGAAGCTAAAGGAGAAGAGAGGAATTGGCAAAATAAAGAAGCACACAGATAAGGAAATTGATAGTTTCACCAGCTACATAAAAAATTGACTTATGAAGAAACACAGATGTGCTCACATAAAATAACAATCCCAGAGGTGAGCCTGCGTAACCATCATTATCTAAAAAATAAATCATCTCATAAAAGGCATTCCACAAAACAGAAACCTGAACAACTGTAACAATCAAGCCACATGATTCCATGCCAGACGTGGAACTGGAGCTAGAGGACAGTCGAGGTGGAAAGGCGCTGATCTGTTGATGGACCTTATGGGCATCCCCAACCAGACAAGTGGATGCAGGAGTCCAGTCCACACAAAGATACATTTGGCCAGAAGAAACAGAGGAACAGCCTCCGATAGAACAGAAATTTCAGGAACAAGTTTTAATTCAAGACGTTCCATAGTGCCTTTAGTCGTTCCAGGAAAATGCAAGTGCACACAGGATTTCTACATAGGACAAAGTGTCTGTCTCCAGTCCTTCTCCTCCTCACCCAGGAATCTGGAACCCAGGCTGTCCACATGAAAATGTAGGGGTGTGCCAAATTTCATATAAGCTGTGAAGTCTACCCAAGAATATTCAAACTATAGCACTGCCAGGCAGTTCCTGCCTGGCTAACTCCATAACACATTCCTATTAGGTACAATCTTGATAACTCACCCTGGACGAACAGGTTTATTGAAATTATAGGAAATCTGTCCATGACACATAAAACTAATGTCACGTCTATCAGATTTGTAGGTACTGAGGAGCCTTTACTAGATGTATTAAAGAGCTATGTGACTGCGTCCTGGTCCCTCAAGCACAGTATTATTGTCCAGGAAACACAAGTGGGTGCTATGTAGTTAATGTAACTGCTTGACGTTTGTTTCCCACAATTAAAATTCTAGAATTAATGTTACTTCTTTTGGACTTGTCATGTTCACTGAACTGCCTCTGATCCTTCTCACCTCTGCAAACAACTTCGATAAACTACAGATTATACATAGCACTGGCACTGTTAATTTTTTTTTTTTGTTTGTTTTTTTTGCAGAGTTTTATATAGCGCGAACTAGACCCAAACCGAATCAGGTATCAGAGCGCTTTACATATTTTCCAGTTATGTTACATTTTTACGTTTTCCAGTTACTTTCATTTTAGGCACGGGGAGATTAATGGAATGTATAATTTCAGAGGTTTTCCCACAGTTTAGACTCGCTTTTGAATTCTTTGATAAAAACTACAGATACAAACGATGATTCATTATTGACTTTTGTTGCTCAAGTAAAAAATATCTTTCATTGACTTAAAAGTGGACTTGAACCAGAAAAGTTGCCACACAAACAAGTTTAATTTTAAAGGGTCATTTTTATATCTTTTAACAGACTTTCAAAGCGAACAGCTATCGCTGGACTGAAAGTCCACCAACAACCATGTTCTGCAAAATCTAAGGAGGGTAAATATAGGCACCTTTCAATAAAGAGCACAAAGCATTTTTTAGGCAAAATGCTTTCAGTAAGTAAAATGATGGGAAATAGGACAAATGAAGCAAATTCAGAAATAATGTCTTCAACACACATCGGAGGGTTCCCCCATGCCCTCCACTGTAAATTGGGGTAGACTAGACCTATCGCAAATTATCAGGGGTTGTAGTATTTACTAGGAGTGGGAGTATATCGCATAATTCAGTGTAGCATAATCACGCGGAATGACCTAAAATTACGTGGGACTATGCACAATAACATGACAAAAATACTTCTGTGTTGAATGCTATTTCTTAACTCAAAAATCCCCTCACATCCAAAATGAGCGTAAGAATGCATTTTTCCACCAGGGAATAGTGCTAAATGCAAGAGAACACAAATAGCAAGAGTGAGCAGCCACTCGTGTTGGCTAAATGTGCTCTTGTAGCCCAGAGGATCACATTCAAATCCCTATGAATGGCTCATAGGGCACACATAGATAAAAGCCCCCTAATCTTGTGACCCTTGATCACTCTCTATACTCCGAACAGAACCTTGTGATCTACCAATGCCCCCTGGGCTGTGGTTCCTTCCATCAAAAGAACCAGAAACGGAGGTCAGTCCTTCAAATACAACATGCCCAAAGTTTGGAATTCCCTCCCCCACAATTTACGGATAGCCATCAAGGAACTCCTATTCTGAAAAATTGACTAATCGACAGCAGCCCCATCTAGATATCTCGAGCCTGTCTTTGTCACTCTACTAGCGCTGGTATGCCCACGGGTAGGTATGCACTCCATAAATGTGTGTTGTGATTTACATGCTGCGTACCACTTTAGGACACCATAGCATCTGTGCGGCCACGTGCCATCAGCTGGCATTCTGGATTGTTTCCAGATGTCAATTGATAACCAGATGACTACTGATGACTGATCTTATCGGACGTGCACTGCTTTCTCTGCGACCTGGCCTTCTTTTACGTATATGTTGTATTCTTAAATAAAGACACTATCCTTCAGAATTTTGCGTGAAGTGTCTTTACAAAGCTATATAGATAGATAGATAGAGTTCCTCATCTGTGATCCAACCTCTAGAAAGATCTCATCTAAGGGGGTAGATTTTCAAACATTTTGCACTGGGTTGGCGGCACAAAAGTGACGCTAACCAGCACCAAACGCTTTTTTTCTCAATTTACTTTCCAACGCAAAACTTGTTTTGCATTGCAAAGTGCCCTGCAAGTAACACAAAGCAGCATGAACCATTGCTTTGTGTTACTTAGTGCCAAGGGAGCATTATATGGGCGATACATGGGTGTTCCCATGCAACCACCTATGACTTTTGACCCAAAACCCTGCCTACAAACATTTGTAGACAGGGTTTAGTGCCAAAAGTTAACAACATCTGAAAGGAGGCGTTAAGAAGAGAAATGTTTTCATTTCTCCTTTCTTTTCCTACTTTGTATGAGCACATACGAAGTGAGAAAAGTGTTTGAGCTTGTCTTATGTATTGGATGGATACCCTTCCTGTACACTTATGCTAGACTCAAGCACGCACCTCAGTGCTGTGGAGCTAAGGTGTGCCTGGTGCATGGCAGCTGAAAGCAGCGCTGGCGTTAGGGAGAGGGGGGGAGAGAACTATATATCTGCCAATATGGTGCAATCCTGCTCCCTTCCTGTCACACAAACCAGCGCAACAATTTCGGCTGCTGCGCTGCATTGCATGACTTCTTTGAAAATCTGCCCCTAGCTGTCACACCAGAACTCTGGAACTTCACAGAATAACTACTGTAGAGTGGAATAGTGAAGAAAAACTACATGCCTAAGAGTCCACTGAACCAGGAATATTAAGGACAGTAAGGGAGTCAAGAAATGAGAGACGATAGATGGGACCATAGAGGGCAATTTGATGTGTAGTGTCCAACTTTTTGAAAAAGAGGTTTTTCAGATTTCCATCCTTGTTCAACCTTTGCAGATTTTCTAAATCAGCTTCTGAGGTCTCCAGGATTTACGGCTTAACATTTGAAGCAGTAGCCTTCAGTGTTGACTGCATATATTGAACGTTTATATGCTTGCAAACTGTCTGAATCACTGTTTGTGACTGCAAAGAAAACGTTTTTTACTTTACACTAAAGCAATTTCAGGAGCCAGTACACGTTTACTGACTCCTAAAAAGGCTTTAGGACTGTGCTTAATCACTATTTGGATGGGCCTTGTTGAAGGCATCCCTACCAAACAGTATTTCAATACGAGGTTTATTAATAGTTTGAGACTGAAACCTAGTTGCAAAACATTGAACATGTGTTGACTTCCGAGTTGGGTTGATAATGCTTTCAAACAAGGAAAGGGGTCGCCTTGGGCTGCCTTCCACTTTGTGAAAGTGAAAAAAACAGCTTGTTAGTAAAAATGTAGTCAGCCAGGAGACCACTGCCAACTCTTAAACAAACTTTTCACAAAAAGAATGTTTTTTTGTTTTTTTATGCAGTATAGTTTTTTTGGTTGGGGGTACACAGTTTCAATATTATGAAGACTCCAGGTAGGCTGTGTGGCACAGCCCACCTAGAATTGCTGCCTTATCAGTGTTGACCCTTCATGGCACTAATGTCTTTTGAACTAGGCTTAAATGCCTATGTGTGGATCAAGTATGGTGGGTTTTTGACATTGGCTCTTCTTTGAAGTTATTTTGAGCCATCTCTCACATAGAGGACCATTCAAAGAAAACCTCTTGCTTGGATAGTTCCCATAAGGATATCATGGATTAAATCATATTATATTGAGCACAGTAACTGCGTATTGCCTAGAAATTAACATTCCATGCTCAGCAGTGGGCTCTCTTGAGTCCTGGTCAGTCCTGGGATTTTATCTGGTCCAGTGTCAGAAAAGGTCTTACTGTAAAATTTAAATTTCAACTTGTAGAATTCAAATTTCTCCCATTCTGAGTTTTACCGCCACAGGTTATGGAGATTTGAGCAATGCATTTTGAAGCTTCTCATGCTTTCACAGTTTACCCAATGTAATGGGCTATATGGACACGTCTGTTTTCTTTTATTACAAGAAACCGTTAATAAGCTTTCATCACTGTCCCTCCTCCTTAAGAATCATTGGATTGAGTTTGATCTGTCTGAGGAGCTACAGAGGCTGTTATGTTATGTTATGTTATGTTGTAAAGATTTCCAAAACGCACAGATACCCCCAAGAGGGCCTCCCAACGCTAGTCACAGGTGAGACATGGCATCAGTAAGACAGCATCTAGTCAGAGAACAGCCAGAACTTCAGCTGTTTCTGTAATTGTAAGGGATCCTGAATTTTCCTAATGTTAGGTGTTATGGAGTTCCATAGGGTTGGGGCTAAAACATGAAAGAAGCAGCCTCCCATTTTGACTCTGCTGTAGAGAGGGATATAGCCCAGGTTTAAATCAGCCGAACAAATTGTTCTAAAGGGAATGTAGAAATGCATCAGAATAGCTAGGCTAGGGGCTTCTTGCTTATATAGAGTTTTGTTAGAGGTACATAGGGCCTTGAATTTGCTGTGCTTTCCGATGGATAGCCAGTGAAGCCTGACAAGAAGATGGGAGGAAGAATTGAATTTGGGTAGGGAAAAAAGAGATCTTGCAGCAGTATTTTTGATGACCTGCAAGCAATTCAGAACTGTTTTTTTTTTAACCCAGATAGAGGATGTTGCAGCAATCAAGTCTCGAGATGGCCACGGATCGCACAAACAGTTGGCGTATTTGCTGGGGAAAGAAACTAATAATATGCTTCGGGTTCCTAAAGATGCCAAAACGGTGACTGGCTAGCGCTTTGTCTTAGTTTTCAAAAGATCAAGAATTATCCATATCTAATATATATCCCAAGGATTTTCAACACTGATTTAGGTTCAGGGGCAGCCCAATGTTGCCAACAACCAGTGGTCACTCCAAAGATGGGTATGCCTAGCCAGCAGGAGGATCTCAGTTTTTTTGGTGTTAAGCTTTAAGCAGTTACCGTGCATCTATCCAGTATCTGCTGTTAGACAGTTTTTTAAATTAGTACAGTCGATGGGTGAGTCTGCTGACAAGGAGATGAACAGCTGAGTGTTGCCCGCATATGACACTAGTGAGATTCCAAAAGATGTCATTACCTCTGCTGTGGTCTGACATAAATGTTGAAAAGGGAAGTGCTAAGCACCAAACTTTGAGGGATGCTGTGTACCAGTGCTTTATGGGATGATGCAAAAGGGGGTGAAATCACTTGAAACTACAGCTCTTTTAGGAACGAGGCAAACCAGGACAGAGCTTTACCCTGTACTCCTAATTCAGAAAGGCGTGATAGTAGGCTGGAGGCTGCATGTGCTATTTCTCATGTTTTTTATTGCCCTGTATCATGGATGAAGTGATCTGGCCTTCAGTGGCAGGGGTTTTGTACACCACTTGATAGTTGTTCTCAATTCTAAGCCTTCAGAACACTCATCTCAATGTGTGCTTTCATGAGGGCAGGGTAGCCCAGATCTGGCAGCTGTTTTATCCCTTTTTGTTTATTGTAATTTTCTTTTCCCTTGTACACCTATCCTCTGATTTTTATTTTCATTCATTTGTCCTGCTGTGCTTTAGTGTCGAGGTTGCACTAAGCTAGAAAAAAGAGCAAACAGGAGAGATGGTAGTATTCACAATTTCCTGATCCCAGTGATGACCATTCAAATAATATCTACACTGACTAGCACTAGATCAGGAGAAGGGGAATGGGATGAGAGAGAAGAGACAATTGGTATCTTCACCACACTTGTGGTTACTATTGAACCTGCACTGCATTGGTGTTAATATCTACAAGAGAGAACTCTTTTAGTATTTGGTCAGTGATATTACAGTTCTGAAATGCCAGGTAAAATCTCTTTATAACCCAGTCTTTATTGTTGCTGATAAATCTTCGACTTCATTGAGCTGAAAGATATAAATAACATCTCTAAATAATGTATGGAATAACAAGAACTGTAATACACATTCTTATATCTATAAGTACATTCAACAAGTTAGAAATTGAGTATGTGATCTCAATGATTCTCAACGCACACATGTCAGAAATCTGGTTATTAATTTAAGAGGGGACACATATGTTAGAAATAGGGTTACTAAATAGGTAGGGGACACATATGTTAGAAATAGGGTTACTAAATAGGTAGGGGACACTCTTACCAACTCAATAAGCATACTCTTGTAAAGTCAGAACACAGTTTTGAGAGACTCTGTGCTCAAGCCCTGAAACAAGCAGCATTCAACCCCATTCCCTGAGAAATGTGTGCTAAGTTTAAGCATGGGCGGATTTTGCGAATTGGCAATCCGCGAACTTGCGTATTTACGGATTCGCAATCCGCAAAATCCGCGAACTCTCGCGAATTTGCGGATTTTTTTTGTGTGTTCGCAAGGATTTCTGCCAGTTCGCGAGGGTTCTGTACCAGTTCGCAATTGCGAACTTACTTGTCGGCTCGCAACGGCCGCGACTATGTTGTTTCTACATCTGGTTCATCATCACAGGTTCACAGCACCCTCTGTTTCACCACTGCCACCCTCTGGTACACCCATGCCACCCTCTGGTACATCACTGCCACCCTCTGGTTGGTTTATCACTGTAGATTATGGGGGTCCCTCAGGAAGCACTACAGGGAATGGTTACTAATGATAAGATTGAACTTTTGCACCTGCTGAGTGCTTTCAGTGTTGCAAAAATCCAAATATCCAGCAGCATCCACAAAAAGTAATCCTTCCAGGTCAAGATCCAAATCAAAGTGACCAGCACATGAAGAAAGCACTGGGAGGAGCCTGGTGGACAGGAACAGGAAGTTGGAGACTGTGGGGTACTTCCTTCCTCCCACCCCCACCCCCCAAAATGGACTCCTTGCAAAGAAAAAGTGCAGGCAAATGTCAACCTGAGGAGTTATTCCGATAAAAATCATAATTTTCAAGGTTTATGCTGCCTGCTGGTGGATTACTTGTGCGAAATTGCAAATTTTGCAATCTCGCAATTGCGAGATTGTCGCTGCCCGCCGCATCTACGTGTTCGCAAGTGTTTACTCCCGCGAAATTGTATAGTATTCTAGTTGGCAAGTGCGACCAAGCAAAAAATCCGCTTCGTACGGATTTTACGAATTTTCGGCAAGTTCGCGGATTGCGAATTTACCGAAAATCCGCAAAATCCGCGAGCGGAACGGATTTTACGCCCATGCTTAGCTAAGTTCAAGCAGTATCAACAATTTTAAAGTAAAGAACATAACACAATAAAATCCCCAAACCAATTGTGAAACAGAGAGACAATTGTAATGAGTGAAGATTCGCCAAGAACATCAAAGTAGGTTTTGGGGAAATGTTAAGGTAAAAAAACACCTAGGGAAAAGTGAAGCATTGTGGAAAAACAGTACACGAAAGATGTGGACATAGGTGCAATTTGAGACTGACCACACAGAGCAGAGTTTTACCTCCACAGTCTCCAACTTCTTCTGGTCAGTCGAAAAGTCTCTAGCTCCTCAGGGCAGGCTTTTGGGAACTATGGGCCAGATGTATCAAAGGGTTTTACCCATTCTGTGTCTATGGGAAAATGTGTTCATACATGTGGCCCTATATGTTTCTGCAGCCAGGTGTCTTGCAAGGTCTAGTTCTCTTCTGTCAGCTGAGCCCACTTGGAGTCAGCCGACCATCTCATTTTTTGTGTCTCTGAAGCAGGTAAACAGGAGAGAGTTCCAATGTACAGCACATGTTTTAGAAGGGAAGAGTATGAAAGCCAGCAAAACTAATGTTCAGAAAAAGGTGAAAAATCTGGGGTGACTATCTAGGCCAGGTGGATTTGCTACAACATAGTTAATCAACTATAACACAATTAATAATCATTAGGATTGTCCTTTCACTCCCTGCAATATACATTCACTTCCCCATCACTGGCAATACCTTAAAATCATACATGGTATAAGTGATATGAACAAAGTGTACACTGTAGAGGATTCCATCGATTCCAACATAAAGAGGTGCAATAGAGTTTATAATCCTAAAAAGGATGACTCCATTACTAAGGTCTAAATCATTGATTGAATCCTTGGTGGTATTTTCATCATTCAGTTGTGTCACTCATTTACCATGCAATGGGCCTCAAGGTGATGCTAATACTAAGTAAGATTTATCAAGCCGTGCAAGGTCACCTTGATTGGCCCTGTGTGACTTGATAATTCTAGAGTAACAAAACGCAGCACATATTGCTGCATTCAGTTACTCTGCCCCAGGGAGGCGTTCCAAGGATGGAGCATGGGTATCCCCACGTATTCACCCATGGATTTCGGGGCATTCCAAGATTTACTATTACTGGCTGACCTGGGAATGAGTCAAAATGCAACACTTCTCCGGGAGAGGCATAACGAGGGAAAATGTCTCTATTTCTCCTAATTTTTTCTTCTTTCTATGTGTGCTGCATTTTAAAGCACACATAAAAAGAGGAAAATGGCTCGGAGAATTGATTGTATGCAGGAAGGTGGCTTGCTGCTCTGCACTGCCTGATTTTTGTTTATAAATGTGCCCTTAGGTCTCTAATGTTTAGCAAGAATATCACTCTCAGAATATGGACCTATGGTCCTGGACAAATCTTAATGACAGTGGGATGAAATCCTGGCAATAAGATTCTAACGTCAAAATGAATAAGAACTAGCTAAGTTAGGGGCAGGGGGGGAGACTCAATGAAGTACGCGTGCAGGTAAACTCATTGGTTTGTTTAGGAAGCCCTCACCCACCAACCTCGGGCACTGCAGAAGGACGATAGGTCCAAGGAGGATCTAGACCGGCAATTCCGGTCTCTTTCTCTGCCAAGTGACCCAAGGAAGCCTTTTACAGCAAATAGCCTGTTAAAGCAAGAGGGAATACCCCTCTAACATATAACGCACCTTAGGGAGTGCGACACATAGCAATACAACACAATCCCTATAATTTAGTTACTTTATTTTTCTACACCTTTTCACATACTCACTTGGTCCTGAGGAAAGCCAGTTTTAAATTAACAAAGGCCTGGCTGAAACATGTAGACCACACAGGACGCTGGAGGTCATAATTCGCACTCCAACACGTCTGTTAGCCTTTTTAGCAGCTAACAGGGTCCCAGTAATTAAAGTTTATCCATTTACCCTCGGGTACTGGGACCCACTGTATAGCTTTTTAACCCTTCACTTTCTCACCCACTACACTGCACACTCAGCAAATATACCAGCTCCGCAGTAATCTGGCGTCGTAGCACACCCGGGACACACTCGGTGTCACTATGGTGGGCCCGATGATGAAGCATGCCACCAACTACGTTGGTGGGTGAGGACTTCATGAACAAACCAATGAGTTTACCTGCACGCGTACTTCATTGAGTCTTCCCCCTTCCCCTAACTTAGCAAGTCCTTATTGGTTTTGACATATAATCCTGGGGATTCGGACTACCTTACCTAGTCCTCACTCTCTCCTTTGATTTGGCAATAAGATTCTAACTGCAGCAACTTAGTAGCATCATGAGAAACCTATAGTCAATTAATCTAGATAACGCCATCATTGCAAGTATGGAGCGAGTCCTATGGGAAAAGTAGTTTGTCTTCTTTCAACTTGCATGTTTTTTGTACTGCAGGCATTGTAGCCACAAAGCCCTCACACCAACCTGTACTTGCACTCTAGGTGTACCACTGACTTCCTCTGTAGCAGAAGACTCGAGCACCGTCAAAGTTTGGAAGAATGCTTGCCCACCACACACAGGCGAACATGGGTCAAATTCCCGACAATTAGCGATAAGAGGGCATAAATGGCTGTTTTAGTTTCTGGACTTTACTAGTTTCAATTCTTTGATTCATTCTGTTTGTGTTCACTGACAATGGTAATATTGTGTAGTATTCCATAGTAGGCATTTCTCCTTGTTACAAAACCAGATTTCTTCATAATAGGAAAATATACTTAAATAACAATGTTTATAGATCTATTTAGGCTCGGACATAGTTGGCCATCGACTCCTATTTTCCTTGCCTAAAATGAACTTATTGTTTTCATAAGACACATTAGTTCAATAAGAATTCCACACGTTTAGCTAAAAGCTTAATGCTAGAGCTGCTGAAATGTCTCTGTCTTACCTATTGACCAGTCCCAGCCAGTATTTGAATATCTTTTGAAGCTGCATTATTCATTGCCAGTAGCATTTAAGAATCGCACTTTTCTTCAGAGGCCTCAATATACTCACCAAACTCACTCACAGACTCTTCATTTCTCATGATCAAGACTGGCTCGGAAGTTCATAGGTAAGAATCTGACACCTTGTTTGTTCAGCTGTTTGATCTCTTCTACTCATATCTGTATTTTTTGTAGTTCCTATGTATGTATTTTGTGGGCTATTCTTACTTGCACACAATTTTCAATATTGGACAATATCTCCATCAGTGGGTACTATCACAATAATTATCACTTGCTTTTCAAAAGAGGTCACCATCTGCTTCACCATGGTCCTCCTTGATATCTTCCTTTGCCTTTATGCAGGCTTGTTCGTTTTCCTTTATTTTCTTTGTTTCACTCATTTAGATTGCTGTTCTCTTGCAAGTCCTCACATGAGACATAGGGCCATATGTATCAACACCCTCATTTGCGATTCTCAAATAGCGATTTTTTAGAAATCGCTATTTGAGAATTGCAAAAAGGGATGCATGTAAAAAATCGCAATTTTTTAGCGATTTATTAATATTCCATAATTGCGATTAGAAAATTGCTAAATCGCAATTAAGGAATACTTTCCCATTCATATTTTGGGCCAGGAGGCCCAATGGAATGAATGGGAATTTATTCTCAATTTGCGATTCGCAATTTGAGAATCGCAAATTGAGAATAATTTCAAGGGTGCAAGTGTGTCATAATGACACCCTGATGCACCCCTGAAATTAACATGTGTGCGCATATGGTGCACATGCATGCCCTAAGGGCATGTATGTGCGCCACATGGCACCTTCACAAATGGCAAAAAGTGCATTTGTGAAAGAAATCGCAAATTACCACCAACTTGAAGTTGGTGGTAATTTGCGATTTCTTAACCACTTCGCTGCTAATGACAAGGGTAACTCGTCATGGAGTTTCCATTGATTTCAATGGAAATGAATGGGAAGAACTAGATGTGCCTTAGCATCCAAGTGGTTAAGGAGAAATCGCAAAACTTCAGTGGTTGCTGCATAGCATTTAAGGAATCGCAATTTTGCATTTGCGATTCCTTAAATGCTTACGCAATGTTAAGGAATCGCAAATTTTGCTATTCCTTAAATTTGCATTGAGATTATCCTCATACATACAGTTTTCCGAATTTTGATTCGCAAACGCTGCTTTTTTACGATTCGCAGCGTTTGCGAATCAAAATTTGCTTGATACAATTGGTCCATAATGAGGACTGACTGTCCTTAAAATGGCTGTCAAGCCCTCACTTGAGCCACTTGCTTGGATGCCTGACTTCCTGATGGTTACTGAGACCTAACACACGCACAACCTTGCCCATGGATGGGAACTGAACTTATGTGCAATCTGCTCTATTGCACTGCATGCTCAGCTCTGGAACCTGATTCTCCTCCAGAATGCACAAGTGCCCAAACAATCTACTGCAGATGACTCTAGTCATGGGGTCAGATTGATAAGCTTTCCTACCATCCCACAAGCTGCTCCAGGTCTGCTACAAAGCTGGTCTCTTGAAATAAATTCTAAATTCACGGCTACATGGTCATGGTTCATTGAGATCTAGGGCCATATTTATTATAATGTATCGCAGTGCAGCAAGTCACTTTCTTGTGCTGCGCTGCATTACAGGAAAATTACAGGAATGTGCCGTAAATATCACAATATGGTGCATTCCTGCCTTTTCCCATTATTGGTGCACAATGTGCTGCCTAGCGCCAATGCATGTACTTTTGCACCATGGTGCAAGGGTGCCTGAATTGCAAGGAGGATTGTTGTTGTGCAGGAAGGGGCAAGAAGGGGAACCTTCCTGCCCAAAACAATCCCCTGAGGGATTTTCCCCTTTCTATCTGTGCTGCAGAATGCAGGGAAGTCATAGCATTTTGGCGCATTCCCAGGTCTGCCAGTAATGGTAAATCTGGCAATGAATCAAAATCCATGGGTGTTGCATAGGAGCACCCACGCACCATCCATGGAACACCTCTCTGGGGCAGGGTAGCACAACACAGCAATTTTCCCTGAATTACTGTGCATTTACCAAGCCACTCAGGGCCTTGCAAAGTGGCCTTGCGTGGCTTGACAAATTACATTTCAAGGGTTGCATCGCTTTTCCACCAAGCAATGGGGTGCAAAAGTGACGAAACCCCTTGATACATGTGCCCCCTAGTTTTCTTTATGAGGCTAGATGTCTACCTGACCCAGAGACTACCTTTTTCAATGTCCAAAGGTGCAACTAGTACAAACATACAGCACAGCATACACAGCATTAAAAAAAGAGTCAAGTTGGTCATAATATAAGAATCCCACTATCTACCTAATCTTTATGGTGTCAGTCCTAGGAAGTGGATACCAGTGTACATATTATGACATAGTAATTTTAAATCAAGGTCTTTCCATTTCTTACAACAAATTGAAATTACAGTTAAAGGCCCTTCTGGCATACTGCAACTTTGGCATGATGGTGTGTAAACTTGTCTACCTTTAAGGTTAACAACAGGGTGAAACCTTTTTAGCTCGTGTACAATGAGATGACTTAAGAAGGAAGAAAGGGATTTTTTTTATAAATAGACCTAATGAAGACCGCAAATGTAAAAGTAATTTGTTCATTTTATCATATGATTTTCCATGGTAGGTTGATTTTTCTTTAGGACCTCGGTTTAATACTTTTCCTTTTTTTGCAATATGAATAACTAAAGTGCTTGCACATCTTCTTTTGATTGCATCTCAAAACTTGCAGAATAACTGATTACTCCTTTTATGATTTGGTTATCTTTGGGAGATGTGAAAAAAAGTTATTTCCCGGTTTGAAACATGGCAAAGCACCTGGGTTCGACAACGTATTTGTAGATGTATTCAGCTTAATACTCACTACACGGAGGTCCTTATAGTCAAGTACTGTAATTATCTTTCGTACCTGCTCCTGACTTATGGTTGGTGGCCGAGATAATTGCAGAGCACAAGAAAGTTGGATGAAAGTAATGAGGTAATTACCAGACTGTGAGGCATATTCTCAAGGACTTATCGCCGAGTTAACAGCACTTTATCGCAGCCAAAGTGGTGATAAATTTATCTCCCCATTCACACGCTGGTGCGAACAGCCCATTACACCAGTTTACCTGCAATAGCAGCTGCAAAAAACATCGCCACAGATGACCCCCGCAACTATCGTTAATGAGATGCAGAGTAGGCATTCCCGCGCCAAAAGCAACGACAACACCACTCCGCAAAATTCTCAACGACCAGTCAGATAGGCGATAAGATTCCCCAAAATGCGATAAGGGTTGTTAGCTGCAGGAAATTAGCACCTGCTCTAACCTGGTGTAAAGTCAGACGACAGCCTGCACCACATAAGGGAGCCCAGCCCAGAGTCACACCTGAAGGGCTACAGGTGCCATGGAGCCACTGATCATGCATGCCGGACACCCAAAAGGGCCACAACACCCACTGCTACCACCCCCAGGACCCATCCCGGACACCCCCTGCCTCCGGGCGAAGACACGTCACATCAACTCCACGAAATCATGCACAAAAAATCCGAATGATGTTACACAATCACATGTAACATGCATGTGTCGTCACAAGAAGGAGCATCACACATTCACCTTCGAAATAACAGATTAAATGTATTCAAAATAACACAAAAGAACATCAATGAAGACTAATGGCGGCTCTCCTCAGGAAAATCTCTGTGACACAGCCTGCAAGACAAAAATCCAGATGAGGAGGTGTGTCATGCGGCCATCAAAGGACAGAGAGAGAGTGAAGGAGAGAGAGAGATACAGAGGGAGAGAAAGAGAGGAAGAGAGAGAGGAAGACAGAAAGAGAGTGTGAGAGAGAGGAAGACAGAAAGAGAGGGAGAGAGAGGGGAAGACGTAAAGAGAGGGAGATAGCGGAAGGCGGAAAGAGAGGGAGAGAGAGGAATACGTAAAAAGAGGGAGGGAGTAACGTGATGCGGACAACAGCATGTCACCTCCGGCCTAGGGGAATGTGATGTAGCAGGGCCCTAGGCCCTCATGCCTACATGAACACCACACGGATACACCCAGATAGAGTGGAAATGGCGTAGAGCACGTGCGCCTGGCCCTTTTATTGTGAGGGTCACATTTCCTGTGATGCGTGTGCTAGATGGGTGTGGTGTGGGTGTAAACCAGCCATGAGGGAGTGGCTGTGGCATGCTGACAACTAGACCTGTGACCAGCAGATCACTACAGGGAAGACCTGGGACATGTAGCATTGCCGCCCCCCCCTGTGAGCATAAGCGGAGTGGGCTGGCCTGGCGTATGCCAGTCCAGCATAAGGGTCTGAAAAATGACCCAGGGGCTCTGGTGTGGTTTCATACTGGGCTGGACAAGGAAGTAACTAATGAGTTTGTCCCTATTTCTGTCTCTGCGCCACCTGGACCGCATTTGGCAATGTGTCACCCTGTAACCCAAGTTCAACGACATGAGCCACATGGACGTAAGAGAAATTCACTGAGCCTACATTCATCCATACTTTAAAACTTGAAAGACCATGGACATGACACATCTGTGGAATTAGGTATGGTTAATGCACATTAAGTGGAGTTTTGCATCTGGAGCAGTACAGGGCCTTGCAAACCCCACATTACAATGTTGGTCCGTGGAGGGCCAGCCAGAGTCCTTCAGGGAATGACAAGGCCAAAGGAAGAGGAAGTGTTTAGTCCGCAGTCTGATTGCTGTGTCATTGACGAACAAACAGAATATGGCAGTCCATGTTGAGGTCCAAGGTGAGTGTCGCCGAGTGTATCGGGGGATAGGGGAAGGTTATGATACAGAGGCCAGAACCAAGCAGAAACAGCCATATGGAGGAGATGAATTCTACTGCGTCCTTCTTACCATGAAGGCAGGTTCATACATCTTCATCCACTGCTGTTTCATGTGCCTGACGTGTGGGTGGTGGTGGCCTTTCTCCAGCATTGTGTGGCAGTGACACCTCAGTGGACGGAGGTGGAATGTCTGCTTCACTGTGTGGCACTGACACTTCAGGAGTGGTAGCAGCAGCATGCATCGGTGCCAGGCCTTGTGGCAGCAATGCCATGAGGATGGTCTTGAGGTAATTGAGGGACCCAGCTACCTCTCGCTGGTGTGCAGGCGTGGAAGCCGCTCTTTCCACCTGGGTCCACTCCATGGTCTTCATTAACCTCTGCATTTGTCCTAACTCTTGTTTGACATCGCTGGAGCCACTCTGACTGGACAGTTCTTCTAGTCTCTGAGTCAGGGCTCCAGCGATGTGAGCCATGGTACATTGGAGAGCATGGAGTGGACTGTGGGTGTCCGTTAGGCACCGTGAGTGGTCCCTTATGGGACTTGGACACCCGCGTATGGCATCTAGTTTGTCTGCCAATGCGGTCAAAGCCCACCTGCATCTGTTCAGCCAGCTTCTCCTGGCACCCCAACACACAGCATTGGACAGCCATGTGTTCCTCCTGGGGGTCCTGGGAGGCAGCCGTGGTGGGTGCTGCCTGCTGTGTGGTCTGTGTAGGGAGTGGGGTCTCATCGATGCAGCTAGGCTGCCCTGCTCCTGGAGGTGGGGTGCGGAGGCTGTCAATGAACTCTTGGAGGGCGTCGTAGTCGAAGCTGTGGTGGACCTCTACATCATCAGAGAAGAGAGGTTCGAGCTGCTCTCCAGGAGGTGTTGATTCTCCCTCTGCAATGTGAAGGGGAGATGTAGTTTAACAAAGTGTTCACATGTATGATGTCGCATTGTACAAGTTTTCATACAGACTGCATGACTGTGTACATTGTGGCTGTTTGGGAGGAGCTGCCTAATTAATGGGGGTCAGTGGACATTTCGACAACATAACGGATGTGTATTTGTACTTGTACGTTATCAACTCACATTTCCCTACTATGCCAAATGTGATTTTCCAGTTTCTGCACACAAGCGGCACCAGTTGTGTCCTGTGTTCTGTTGTGGACGTGTTGCAGTTTGTACCACATTGTTGTCAATGTTGATGTGCTCTGCATGTTATGTGTGTGCTTCATTACGGGGGAATCACCCCTGCAGCTCTAATTTTGCTGCCCCTTGTCCCTATCTTGCAGTGTGCCTTTGACTTCTTTGCTCATGCAGTGCTGAGATGTTGCATACTTTGGTACATTGGTCTCTTGATGGGAGTTGGGGGTCCGGGGCATGGTTTGTTCGCATGTGTGCTCTGCTCAATTGCACATGTATGCCATTGTGCCCATCTCCCCCCGTCCCCCCAGTCCTTGGTTGAAACTCACCCTGGTGCTGTTGTGTCTGGTCGTGTTGAGCAGTGTCCAGTCCCCCAACTCCTGCCATTGTCTCCCCACTAATGACTGTGGACGTCATTCCCTCCATATCATCCAACAACTCCTGTGAGGTCTGCCACCTGCAGTCTACACTGCTGCCATCTGGTTGTTGGCGAGTTTCAACTTGGTTTTGCACTTGACATAATTCCAGCACCTCTTGACCTCTTCCATTGTCCTCTTGAGCCCTCCCATTGCATTCACCTTGTCCACGATCGACTGGTGACGAACTGTTGTTGATGGTGTTCTACCACCTCGGTTATCAGGATCCTGTTTTCATGCGGACTAAACCGTTTCTTCCTACTCTTCTTCTCCTTGTCCTTCCCTGACCCCGAGGTCCCAGGCAGGTCCTCCGGGGGGCTTGTGGGGTTCTGGTTCTCCTCCGTACTTGCTCCGGCAACATCCATTGTGCTTAGCTGTTGTTTGGCATTTGTTTGTCTGGTTTTTTTCTACTTTTATGGTGATTTTTTCCCGCCTGACGTGTGTGAATTGCAGGCCTGTCGTTGGTTTTCGCAGATTTTTGTATTGCGATTGGCCTCATCGCAACTTTTTTTGCATTCGTGTTTCGTATTTTTGCGGTGCTGCGTTGATTTTAACGCAGTCATTTAATGCTTTATCTGAAGACTATTGCATGGTACCGCCATGTTGTGAATACGTGGTTAACACGGCGTAATTTTCTTTCGATAGACTGCGATGTTGAAAGTTGCGTTAAGTTAATTTTACAATGGTTATCACAAGTTCTTGAGAATATGCCCCTATAAGCCTTATCAACAGTATGCACAAGACATTGGGCCTGATTGCGACTTCTGGCAGTGCTAGGGCGGACGGCATGTCACTGCCGAACCCCAGCACCACCAAGAGTTGCTTCCGGCCGCCTGATTACAAATTAAAAGTGGGCGGGTGGAGTGGTGGTTCCAGAGGCTGTGCCTCTGTCAAAGGCGCCAGAGCCGTTGAAAAAGGCACCACATTGGGAACGCCACACAAGGTTCCTGCATGACATGGACTGTAATGTCCATGCTGGGCAGGAACTGGTGTGCATGCACTCAAGGGAGCATATAGTGTGCCCCCCATGTGCATTCACATGGCCTGAGGCACCTAGGGGCCCTGTAGGGCCCTCTTTGTTTCCTCACTGCCACAATTTTCATGGCAGAGGAACCGCCATGAAAACCGTGGTGGCGAGGAAACTCATAATATGCTTGGAGGAACTGCAGTGGCCCTGCCAAGAATATTGCTACCTTGAAACCCCGGCGCCACCACCAGGGAACCTAGGTCCCTGGCGGCAGTCCCAAGGCGGTCCGACTGTCCTTGTCATAATGGGGCAGTTAGACCCCCGGTACGGTGTTGGCTGGACCACTGCATCACCACGAGTCTGGTTGTCCTCGGACCGCCTGACACATAATTAGGCATCTTCTGTGGTATGATTGAATTGGGTTACGTTGAAAATTGGTCAATAGACAAGCATACTTCGCATCTTTTCATTCGAACATGGGGATTAGTATGTGTCGGTCGCATTCAGAGTAGTTTAATTCCGACCCTTCCATTCTTCTTGTGGTTGCTATTTTCATATTTATATATTCTTGGCACATACCATACACGTGTGCAGAGTTCGTAACTTCAAAATGATATGTCCCTCCAGTAGAGCTGAAATTGCTTATTCTTGTTAAATAATGTATGTTGTATACTGATTTTTGATGGTGAAACTAAATTATTTGCTGCTGTGCATGTTTTATGGGCAATCGTACATGCTGCACTAATGGATTTTTATGGTGAGGTGATGTGAATGTACACCTTATGCAACTGGTTAGTTGTTTTTACATGATATTGTCATATTTTTCTTTTATATTTTTGATTTCAACGAGTTTTTTATTGTTTTTATATACACATAAAACATAAAACATACAGTCATCGTAGATATCTAGTTACAGGGTTTCAGCCCAGGTTCGCCTTTTTTGTGGCGCCACTTTGTCGAATTTCTATGCTAGGCAGAACCACTTATCCAATTGTCCTCCTTAGCGGGTAGATGGGGGGAGTAAGAAGGAAAGAAGGAGAACTTAAAGAAAAGACAGAAGAAAGACTACAAGAAGTTTGCTGTTCTTGCTGGCGGTTCGGCCTCTGGGCGGGGTTGTGTCGTGCTCAGGCTGGTACTGTTTAGGGCAGCTCCTATGCGTCCAGGTATTTGTCTAGGGCCTCCCACATGCCCCTGTTTGATTGTATCCAGTAAGATTGCTGGAGGGCGATTGCATCCGCCCCCCCCCAGGTAAGTCACCCAGTTGAGCAAGCCCTTGATTGTTGCTCGAGAGTTCTCTTTCCAATTGGTGAGGACTATTTTTACCGGCGCTGTCAATAGGAGGTCCAGTAGGTCTCTGTCTTGTTGTGAGTCTAGCTCTGTAGTTAAGAATGCAGTTGTGAGAGAGCCAAATACTGGGTTTAGTGTACATCCCTGTGTTTTGTTTATGAACATGAAGATCTTATCCCAGAATTTTCTGACCTTGGGGCATTTGTATATTAGATGTGCGAGGTCACCCTTACCCTTGTCGCAATTCCAGCAAAGGTCATTTTCTCTAGGACCTAATGTCGCCAGTCGCGCTGGCGTCCGTAGGTTTTGTGAAGCAGCTAGAATTGTGTCTGTGCTAGTACTGGGGAGATTCTGTTCTGTGTGGGGGAAGCCCATAAAAGTTGAAGGTCTCTCTCGCTAAATGTAGCCCACATTTCTTTCTCACAGTATGTGTTTGCTTTGTTGTTTAGTTTTGTGGAGCCTAATCATAGTGTGCGGTATAGGTGTGACACTTGGTGTCCTGTTCTGTTAATGTTAGTCATGTACTGGATGATGGAGGGTTTGTGCTTTTTGAGTTTCGCTTTAGTTAGGGCAGTTCTAATTTTAAGGAAGTTGTAAAATTCTAATTCAGGTAGGTTAATCTTTGTTCTTTACATGTTAATGGTGGCCGGGTTCCCTTTCACATCTAGTTGGTTTGGGTAGGAGATGCCCCTTCTTTTCCATGTCTCTATATATAGGGATTTTCCCCTGTACTTTATCTTCCCGTTCCCCCATAATGATTCCCATCTTGTGTTTTTTATGCTAATATCCAATATCTGATCTACCTTGAGCAGGGCATTGCGTGTGTTTTTAAGTATTGGGTTCTTGGGTTGTGTACGCTTGTTGGCTGTGAGGAGGGTTATGGGCTCCACGTTGCCTAGCAAGCTCTTCTCTACCTTGAGCCATGCTAGTGTGTAGTCTTGTATGGGGAGAACCCAGTATGCCCCTTGTTTTGCCAGGAAGGCAGTTTGAAATGTTTTGAAATCTGCCAGGTTAAGCCCTCCTATCTTCTGATGTAGCCTTAGTTTCTTCAAGCTTATCCACGCTTTCTTGTCCCTCCACAAAAATGTGTTGAACAGCTTGTCTATCTTTTGGTGGAAGTCATCCGTTAAGGTTAGGGGAAGCATGTTGGCTACGTAATTGACCATTGGTGTGATCATCATCTTTATTGGCTCAATCCTCCCCCACCAGGTAATGTATCTGGGTGACCATGCTTCCAGGAGGCCCTTTATTTTTGTAATTAGTTGGCTCTCATTCTGCTCTAGTGTGCTCCTGAGGTCCCTGTCAAATTGTATCCCCAGGTATTTAATGAACCCGATCTGCCAGGAAAGGCCTGAATCCCCCATTAGTTCTTTTGTGGTGTAGATGTTAAGGGGCTTACACTCCGATTTGCCCTTGTTTAATTTGTAACCAGAGTAGTTGGAGTACTTTCCTATGGTCTCCATTAGGGCATTGATAGATGACTCAGGGCTCTCCGTGACTATAAGGATGTCATCCGCGTATGCAGCTAGTTTTACCGTCACCTCATTGATGGTAACACCCCTCATCTCGGTGTTGGCACAAATATCTCTGATCAGTGGCTCCAAGGCCAGCAGGAACAGTGAGGGTGACAGCGGACAGCCTTGTCTGGTTCCTCGCTGCAGGTTGAACGGGTCTGAGATTGCTCCATTGATTACTATCCTTGCACTAGGGTTTTTGTATAAGGCCATTACTTTACTTCTAAACACTTCCCCTAGGTTGAATGTCCTCCTACATTGCTCCAGGAAGTGCCAGGATACTCTATCAAACTCCTTCTCAGCGTCTAGTGTTATCGCCACCGCTGGCTCCTCAGTTGCCGCAGCCCTCTCTAAAATGTGACACAGGAGTCTTGTGTTGTCATGCGACATGCGCGTCTTTAGGAATCCTACTTGTGCATTGCTAATTAACTTTGGGAGTACCATGTTGAGCCTTGTTGCCAGTATATTCGCGTAGATTTTAGTCCACATTGATTAGTGAAATAGGTCTATAGTTTTGGGGTAGTTGTGTGTTTTTGCCTTCCTTTGGGATGACTACTATGTTTGCTTCTGACATGGACTGAGTCACTGTTCCTGCCCTGTCCTGGTGATTGAAAACTTTCTTTATGGTGGGTGTCAAGAGGCTTCTGAAAGTTTTGTAAAATATGGCTGTGTATCCGTCTGGGCCCGGGGCCTTGTTGTCTTTAAGAGACTTCACTGCCCCCTCAATTTCTGCTTCGCTTATCTCCTTCCCCAGTGTGCGTGCTTCGTCCTCTGCTATCTTTGGTAAATTTATTCTCTCTAGGTACTCTGTACAACCCTCCTCGGCCAAAGACTGGTCTTTCTTGTATAGTTCCTGATAAAAGTCGCTGAAGGTTCTCAGAATTTCTTTAGGCCTTGTGTGTGTGATGTTTTTTGAGTCAGTGATTGAAGATATGGTGTGGTGCTTTTGCTTATGCTTTAGGAAGGATGCTAGTATCTTCCCTGCCTTGTTTGCTTTGCAGAGGTTGATTGCCTTATATTTGTTTATCCATAGTCCTGCCCTTTCGCTCAGGATTTTATTGTATTCATATTTCTTCTTTGTTAGCATTGCTAGTGTGGCTCTGTTCTTTGAGTCAGCTATATACCACATTGAATCTACCAGAAATATTGTAAGGAGCACCACCTTTACCCTAATATGACCCATTCATGGTATTGAAATATACTGCAAAGCTCGGGTGACTGTGACAGGAATTTCGTAGTCGCTGCAGCAGATACCGTCCATGTAACTTCGACGCACATGAATACCAACCAATGACAAAGCATGAGAGCCAATTTGCCAAGTGACCAACTTTAAACCCAATTTGCAAACATGTTCACATCTGTCTTTAGGAGGAAAGAGATCAGTAGTTTAATTATTTTTAGGATTCTAGACCGATTTCAGAGCTTCATAAGTCATGATTCTGTTAAGGAAGTAATGCCACAGAATTAACATGTTTGAAGATCGACTCCAATGTAAATGGCAACTAAAATATTAACATGCACCTGGTTTACCTTGATTTGTATTTCACTAATGGAAAAGAGCAGCGATATACATTACTGAAATCCTCATTCACTCTCTTCCCTTACCACAGATTTGCATTCTATGAAGTGACAATGAGGCATAGGGCCCGATTCACAAAGGTAAACTTACACTTTTGTGTAAATTACACTTGCTGTAGTAACTTTACTGCTGTTTTGCTATTCACAAACTGTGAGTGTAATTTTACTACTAGTAGTTTTTATGAGTGTCATTTTACTACAAGTAAAATTACTAGTAGTAAAATTATACTCATAGTTTATGAATATCAAAACAGTTGTGAGTTACTACAGCAGGTGTACCCTAACAAAAGTGTACATTTACCTAAATGCACTCCTGTTGTAATATTCACAAACTATGAGTGAAATTTTACTACTAGTAATTTTACTTCTAGTAAAATTACTAATAGAAAACTTACACTCATATTTTGTGAATACCAACAAAGTGGTAAAGTTACTACAAGTGTAAACTTACACATAGGTGTAAGCTGACCTTTGTGAATTAGGCCCTACATGTTCACCTTAAGGAAATAACACAAGAATGATTAACTTACTAAAATTTGAAGAAAGAAGCAAACATTTTTGGCTGCTTGAGAAAGTGCTCACAATGTAAACTGCACTATGTAGTACTTTTGGTAGTGCTACAATAGCACACTAGCACTACTCACGAACTACCAAATGATATTCACAAACCTATGTACAGAGACCTTTGCCTTTGTCTCTCTTAGATTTTCTCAGCGGAAGTCTCTGCCACAGGCACAAATCTACACACAGGTAGGTATATATTTTAGTAATAAACATGAGGGGAAACTGGAGCTGGAAAATGGGAAATACTCATAAAGTGGAGCGGATTCAAGAGGGGTCAGGAGGGGCTTACGAATGAGTAAGGAGGGGTTTAGGGATGGACATGCAATTATCCACTCACAAAAGAGTATGCACATTGCTATTCACAATCTGAAGTTCTAAAATGAGTACAGCCAAAATGAGCCAAAACACTAGTAAATGTGTAGGGGTTTTCGGACACAATCAATTTTTCTCTCTCCTGCCTATCCTAAAGTGCAACTGCATACTTGCAAATACTCAGGGGGTTAGTCACAAAGTGCATTTTGTAGTATGATTTGTAGTACTACAAAACTGGTACATCTCCTGTCTTTTTGTGTTTGGAGTTCCCTGCCCAACCGCTAAGTCTCCGCACCCGTAAGTATATGTTTTTCATAGTAAACGCGGGAAGGACAGAGAGGAGTGGCTGGAAAAGGGAGACTACTTAAGACTAAAGAGGAGGGGATTAGGGAAGAGTAAGGAGGAGTTTAGGGAGCACGAAAGAGGGGTTTAGGTGAGGGATGGGTATTCACGCACAAAAAAGTAAGACCATTGCAATTCACAAACTACCTTTCTAAAGTTATTACAGTAAAAAAGGGACACAAAATGATAGCAAATTATTTCAGTTTAGCTCTGAAGTAAGTCCCGCACCATACATGACTTACGGGTACTACCACAATCTCCAATAGAAAATAGATAGGGTCTTAAAATACAACCCCAAAGAAAATAAGGTTAAAGGATCTAAAATTATTTAAAATACTTACAAATATTAATACATGTAATTTATTGTAAAAAAGAAAAAAAGGGCCCCGTGGAGATGTCCAAATGCCAAAGGATAGGGAAAACAAAAAAAGTTTATTAAACTTTAAAAGTGTTAATAAAAATAGTTTTATGTTAAATATTATTGTAAATACATGTTATATATTTATTTTTAATTGTAGAACAAAAGAACAAATGTTACAGCAGTTTTTAACTTAATTTTGAATTAAATCTTAAAATAATTTAAATATATTAAATTAAATTAAAGTTATTTTTCTAAAGTTTAAATAAAAAAATGTATTTGCACCTGAATTATTTTTTTATTATATATTAATAATTATTAAAAGTGATGTGTAGAAATAATTAAAAGTAATTTAATGTTTTGCTATTAAAATGTAATCTTACATTCATTTTTAAATTCCAAAAAGGATGTTAAAAGATTTTGCATTAAATACAACTATGATTCATTTATATATTTTATACTATTTGATATAATTTAATATAACATTATTTTCCATGGGGTTTTATTTTAAGTCCATGTCTCCATTATTTTCGATGGGAGGGAGTTGCAGTAGTAGAGGTTGGCCATGTGTAGTGCTGGACTTATTACTGTCTCTTTCTGGCAATAGTAACTTACATTTGTAATTTTGGCTCCACACTCATTTTAGGGAGTAAAGACATGTAAGTCATTCCTTATTATCAACTTTGCTCTTTGATTTTGTAAATAGCCAAAAGTAGTAAAGTTACTCAAAAGTGTATAAGTAAATGTACACATTTAAATCACTCACAAGAATAAGTTACCTTTGGGAATAGCCCTGTTAGAAAGGGCTGTTCCATTCTACATTTATGCTTTGGAGAGAGACACAGGATCTAAGAAAATGTGCTCAATGTCCCAACAATATCCTCAAATTTAGAAACACAGCATCACATTCAATAATACCACTGGATATTGCCTTCTTTGATGTCCTCTTTCTAAAGTAACGGGCTAAAAATCTTCAAAGTGCATTACCATATTTATCGCTAGTTTTCTTTCAGTAGTTTTTTTTTTTCCCTGGCTGGCACTAATATGATTGTGCCTTATGTATACTACAAGCAAGAACCCAAAAATTTGAAGCTAAATCAACTTGATTTCTAATTAATTCACAAAACACCTATGAAACTGAAACTATATGTGCTCGGTAGCGGTTGCACTCTAACAATGCCCACACTATGAGACCCTCAGTGAAACTACAACTATGTTTCTCAAATCGAATGGATGTTTCAGAAATGGCAAGTAGTACAATTTAGTCTGAGTGCCATGGGCTGCAAGTAAGGCTTGTGGTACAAGATTATAACTTTTAGGCTCTGCTGAAGAAAATGGAGTGGCAGAGGGACACTAATTGGGAACCTTCCTCCTAATTAAGTCTTTCTCTCTCAAATTTTCAAAGAGTTGACACAATCGAAGGTAGCAAGCAACGTTAGGTGCTGTGTTGTATGAACTGGAGAAAGCAGAACTGCGCCATAGTTACAAAGATGTGGTGAAGTGCTGTTCTCTCCCTGCCCTGATGCCCATTCCGCAGCCGTGCACCATCGCCGACACCCTTGCCCCATAGTGCAAGGCTATCTGTACTGTGGTCAGCACTGTATTTGGCAGGAAGGGGTTCCTGCACAAAAACTATACTTTACACATTTTCCCTTTTGTATGTGTGCTGGAGAATGCTGCAAACATAGAAAGCGGAAAAAATTAGACAAAATAAAAATATTTCTCATCTTTACGTCACCCTCATGGAGTGCAGGATTTTGGCTCAAACCATGTCTACAATTCTTTGTAGATAGAACTTTTGTCAAATTCCATGGGTGGATGCACGGGAAATCTTATGCACCAACCATGGAACTCCCCCTTGGCCCTAAGAAATGTGAGGCAGCGCATTGTGCTGCGCTATGTTGCTTTTGGTTACAAACGAATGCAAATCACAGTTTGCGTTAGTTTGTAAATGCCAACCTGGATTTTGCATCGGGTGTGCATTAAAAAAGCAATGCAACTCTGACATAAAATCATTGTATATCTGAGCCTATATTTTATCGTCAGTGGGTAGAATGTTTGAATAATATTATAGCCCTTGTACCTCGGCCTAGAGCATTCCTGGAAGGTTCTCTTGCTGAGGCAGTCCACAGCAGTGGACTCTCATGCTTGAAGAGTCATTTACACAGAGCAGAGACATACATACTAGTTGTGTGGATCTTTAAAAATATCTGGGAGATTCCAAGGACATTTCTTAAGTGCTACAAAGTTTCTTTATGAGGTCGGCAGGGCTTGGCTTATTAGGCAGCACGCCTGAGGCACTCTTCCAATGCCTGAGACCCGTGGCAGACCTCCCAGCCTCACAGGCTCAGTCAGTCTGTAGCATTGCCAGAAAAAATAGCTATTCTGCATTCACTTTTACAATTTTTCTCTGTAGCACCACCAGACATAAACAGGAGAGCCAAAGGTGAACTTGGAATGCTTGGACTCTAGAGCTTATGATTAGTCCATCTCTAATGCTGAGCTGGTTGGTTGTACATCAGAGGAAGGTGAATCACAAGTGCCACGTCTTTTTTCTTTCGATTTCTTCATCAGCTGCATGGAAGCAATAGCAAATGTATTTTATTTTCAAAGTTTTCATGTCTATTTCATTCATATAAGGCAGTAGTTCTTAACTTGTGGTCCCAGGACCCCTGGGGGGTTGTAAAGCCTACTTAGAGGGTCCGTGACTGCTTACAAAATTAAATAACATTTACAGAATATTAAGCAAAAGTAAAATTGACAATTTTAAAACGTTCTGTAAATGCGAAGCAATTTGAAATTGGAGGCTAAAAATTAAGTTAGCATCCTCAGATTGATTCGTGGGGGGAGCAGAGCAAGTGCATCAAGTGCAAATTGTGATTGTTTTTAGATTTGCTTATCATTTAAATACAATAGTTCATCACTTGTGTATTTGTTTTATGACTACTTGTTTCTGCATTTTTTGTGTATTGTCAGTTAATAAAATCTAGCACACTTAGGCTGGGGTTCCCTGCTTTCAGTAATGACTCTGTGGTGGTCCCTGGATTCCAATGATGATTCAGTGGGGGATCAATAAATTCTAATAATGATTAAGTGGTAGTCCACAGAAGTCAAAGGTTAACAACCACTCAGTTAAGGTATTCATTGTGGTAACCTATATCATTAATGACTACAAAATGTAAGCATCTTTGGTCTTTTTATATGTTGGCAGAGCCGAAACCACTTGGCAGAACCTATTACAGTATAGTCATACACTGACTGCTTGGTAGGAAGTGCCTGGGGGATTCCTCACACATATTCCTGACAATTAAACACGGAACCTTGACGTTACAAAAGAGCTGTTTTCATTCAGTGCATGCATTGACTCCACACTCCACCATCTATGAAGTTGCTCCTTTTGCTATCATTGGCAAGCATTTGCTCCATCAGATTACACCAAATATGCAACCATTGTAGTCCTTCTGTTTCCTTTCCTGTTACTGGAAGCTATGCCTTTAATCAAAGCTTTGTATAGACTGTGCAAGTTAGGATGATGCTTAAAGGAGCTCTGTCTCTCTCCTTGCCTGTATCCCAGTCAACCACAGTGGTACAAAGCACATCTTTCCCTCTTACCATAAATGTCTCATTGAACATCCATTATCGCATGTCCCATTTTGCGTGGAACTTTTGCTTCAGTGTTAAGATTCTGCTGCTGGGCAAAAGGCTCGGAGTAGTGATACCACCAGAATTGCATGACCGTGGATGGGCCAAATCACGGAGTGGACAATGCTACTGCTTGCAGCAGTGATCAGCCTGGCCCCTACATTTCACACCACTCATTTGTGCAATGACTATGTAAGAGCGCCTGCCAAGTGTGACACTAAGGCCACTGTAAGGGCTACATCCCATCTACACTACTGTCTAACAAGACCTGCCAGTGCTAGCGGGGGTACACTGCCTCTTCCTATCCCTGTTTGTCTTTTGTTCATCTGTGTTTCCCTAGTCCTTGTTCTTTTTGCATTTTTCTTCCCAGACCCCTTGTGTTTATTTCTAAACATCCACTCCTTCCTCACAATCCACTTCGCCTTCTTTCATACCTAAGACTGCTCTCACTTCTCATCTGAGCTCTAACATTGCATCATAGTGTGTGATCTTGGACAGGCTTGCTGCAAAGTCTACAGAAAACTCTATTATTGGCGAGTGGGCATAATGCAGCTCTTATAGATCACTGTTTCTACTCAAAATCTGTTTATTAAATGTTTTTAAAGTGTTACAGCACATTTACAGGTTATAGAACAATAGCACTGATAGGCATTTGCATAGCATTTGCAATGCACACACAGATACATACAGTGGGTACCTAAAAGTCGTCCTTAATGAACCACAGGGTAAGGAGGAGGCTTTTAGTATGCTAGGTGGTGCCAGTTTGTCAAGTCATAAAGTCCTAGAAAAGGATATGGTGTAGTGCCCTGGTACCACTGTGTGCAAAAAATGTGACAGTATAACAAATGGGGGTATGGGGGAGGGTAGGAGATGAAGGGGACCAAAGAGTGTCAAGGGGTCTTCAGCGCGTTACCCTTAGCCATAGAAGTGTGGAGGACAAAGGGGGTTCTGGATCTGAAGTGGTCTGCAAGCCCTCAAAGGGGGCAAGGAGAGAGGCAGTACCCTCCTCTGGCGAGGCAAACAAGTGAAGGGAGCATAACCTGGGGGAATGAAAGCATGTGTATTCTTAGCGGGACATGTAGTCGATAAGATGCATTCACTAGTGCAGGAATGTTTTGTCCATGTGCAATAGTTTATGTGTCATCTGCTCCATCACAATTGTGTGCCATAACTGTGTAAACCAGGACGCTGCGGGAGGAGTGCAATGGGATTTCCAGGCTTGGGCTATGAGCTGCTTGGCAGTGTTGGTCATGTGACGTATGAGGTACCAGTCTGCCTGTGTCATAGCTTCTAATGAGGTAGGGCAAGGGCAACTGCATGATAGTATGCCCTTTAAATGGCTTAAAATCTCCTTATAGAAGGTGGTAAGAGTGGGGCCCGCCCACCGTATGTGATGGGATATACCCACCGGTGCCCTGAAGAGTCAGAATGAGGCTGGGGCTGTGGGGTATAATACCACTGCAGAATTACCTTATAGGCTGTCTCTTGCTGAGGGATGCTTCTATGTGTTTGGGGAATCTCTCTCAACAGTAGTTCCCACTGTTTCTGGGTAATGTCAGGAGCATTGGCTGGGACCCATTTCCGCTGGTACGGGTGATGGGGGAAGAGATGTGATTGTTGTAAGACAACGTATGTCTTGGACACTAGGCCACAGGTGCCTTCGAAGCTGCAAACCAATTTTTCGAAGGAGGTGAGTGGGTGGGTAGCTGCCAGTGTATTAAGAGGATGAAGAACCCAGTGCTGTAACTGGAAGTATTGATGGCTACCCGAGTTGAGGAGACTGAATTTTGTTTTACAGTGTTCAAAGGATTTAATGGTGGGGCCATGAAATAAGTCCAGCAGGATTATGCACTCACATTTGACCCCATCCGGAAAGGAATCACGAGGAAGGGAAGGAGAGAAGTCGGGGTGCCGCGCAACTGGGGTATCGGAAGACTGGAATATGGTCACACCTCTCCCAATCACCAAGTTATCCCATATCTCCAGCACTGTGCGCGTCTGGGTGGCTATGTAAGCACAACAGGGGCAGAGCTGCTTTGAAAGCCAAGCAAGGTCCCAGAGCGTCCGACAGGCAACAGCCCAATCCATATGCACCCAGTGTTTTTCACTCTCTCTTGCACGACCCACTCAGAAAAGTAGCAATGTTGGGCCGCCCAGTAATGGTCTTGGAAGTTGGGACAGGCGGGCCCTCCCCAGTTTCTAGGGCACATAAGAAGTGTGGTGGAGACACTGGGGCATTTCTCTTTCAATATAAAGGAGTGAAGATCCCCCTGTATGGGTTTAAAATTATCTTAGGGTTTAGGAATGGGCAGTGACTGGAAGAGATATAGAAGTCGTGGGAGGAGAATCATTTTAACCACATTTTTGTGGCCTGGTCATGATAGTTGATGTGGCCTCTAGTGCCGAAGATTTTCAAGTATTGATTTACTGTAGGTGGCCAATTAGCTTGTGTCCAAGTGGTTAGAGAGCTGGTGTTTGTGAGGCCTAGGTGCTGAATGGAATGTGATGAGCACTGAAAGGGGGTGAGTGCCTGTAGGTGGTGGAGGATATGCGGTAGAAGCGTGAGATTAAGTGCTTGGGACTTGGCCAGATTACTCTTATACCCAGACACCTGCTTGTAAGTTTGGAGAACTTGGACCACTGCTGGGAGAGAAGTGTCTGGCTCCGTCAGCGCAAGAAGATACAGAAGTACCTTGTGGTCATTTCCTCCAAAGATATGCTTCTAATGTTGAGGGATTTTTAGTGAGAAATGGCGAGGAGCTCCACCACAAGGGCAACTAACGGGGAGGACACGAGTGCCCTGGGACAGTGGGGAAAAGCAGGTTGTCTGACCGCTGAGTTGGATGGAGACAGTGGGCGCAGAATATGAGGCCATGATTCTGCTGACCATGACTGTTCCCAGTCCTATTTTCTGAAGGACCGGTCTAATGTCCTGCTCACTCTATTGTAAGCCTTCTCGGAATCGCTGGGGAGGAAAGAGCGGGAATGGCATGTCTGTGTGATTTTTCGACCAGGTGGCAAGGCAGGGGACATTATCCGATCTCTTGCCATGTTGTATAAGCCGGCCTGATCAGGGTCTATAAAGCCAGGTAATAGAGTTTCTAAGTGGTTAGCCAACATTTCCGTGTAAAATTTAGCATCAGTGTTCAGTAGGGCTATTAGGCAGCAAGATGAGCATAGGGTTGGGTCCTTGCAGGGCTTGGCAATAAGCGTGATTTATGCATTAGACATGGTAGGTGTGAGGCCTGTGACATGTGAATGAGTTGTAAAGCTTGAGCAGTTGGTCTAGTAGTTGGGGGAAGAAAACCAAATAAAAGGTTAGGGTAAGGCCTTTCAGGCGAGGGGATTTGCCCTTGGGGATCTCTTAGGGGCTCTACAGAGCTCAGTCAGGGAGAAGGGTTCCTCTAGCTCTCGAGCTAGTGAAGGGTCAAGCAGCTGCCAGGGGTAACTCTGGAGACAGGGGGCTATTGCAGTTTGATCTTCTCCCCCTGATGTGTATAGTGCCTGGTAGAATGCTTGGAAAGTCTCCTCTTTGTCTCACTCCCTGACAGTCCAGTTAGAGTCCTCCGTTTTGAATTTAGCGATGTTGGATCTAGTGTGTTGTTTGTGCAGCCTTTGCGCAAGAAGGGATCCCACCTTATCGCCCCCTCATAGTACTTTTGCTTGAGCGCTAGAAGAGAGCACTCTGCTTTGTTAACTGTGTGCCCGAAGTAGTTTTTGCAGTATGGAAACTGTTGCTTACCCTCAGTGTGGGGTGCTGTTTATCAGAGCACTCTAGGGAGAGGATGTCGACTGTAAGTTTTTCTTCGTACAGGCACGCCTCCCGAGCCTTAGCTATAGAGATGAGGGACATCAATTGTCATATGGTGGCTTTGAGCCCATCACAGAGGGTGTGGGGGGAGGGTTTGGGGGAGGTGTTGAGGAGGGAGTTAAGAGTGAAGCATTCAGAAATTGCGTCTTTTATGGCTGCTTTATCTACTGGGTCTCGCTAAACTTAGGGGAGAGAGGCGCCAGTTTGGGGCTCATGAGACACCCACACGTGGTGTCCATGTTAGCTCTACATGTGCCTGATCGGAGATAGAGATGTCAGAAATCTGTGTGGATGTTAAACGTCTAAGTAAGGAGGAGGAGATGAGCAAGTTGTGTGTCAATGCGAGAGTAAGATAGATGCAAATGTAAGTAGAAGGAGTAATCTTTTGAGTCCGGGTGGAGGTAGCACCAGGCATCAATGAGGCCTACTTCTGTGAGCTCCTTCTTTAACCCATGTGAGGGGCAAGGTACATAGCATGTGTTTTGGAACAAGAGAAGGTCTCCTCATGGGTGGCAGTGAGAGGGGAGAGCCCATCCCTCCATCTTTGAGCTCTGTCTAGGAGAGTGGGGACAGCATGAAGACTGGTCGGAGAGGGTGTGGTTATAGGGTGGCAGAAGGGGGAACTAAATGGGCCAACAGGGCCAAACCAAGTGAATCATTCCATGTGGGTTCTAGGGAGGATTTTCTGACCCTGTGGAGGTGTCACCCTCAATGGAGGAAAGCCCAATGTGTAGTGGGTGCGTGGCCAGAAGCAGGGCAAGGACACAGTTTGTGGGATAAAAATCCCTGTTAAAATAAGAAGAAAGATCACGATTCGTGGGGAACAAGTCCTAAGAGTCCAAGGGCCCTGCTCAATGTGTTGAAGTTCGATAGGCCGACAGGTGTCTGAGGCAAACCAAGAGTGTGGCGAGTGTGAGGCCTGCACGGATCAGTTCTCCTCAGTCGAGGGGTGCGCAGTCTCCTTTTTTATCTTTTGGAGGTGGGCGATGATATCTTCTTTCACTGCGTGGGAAGTCTGTGAAGCTTTGTTGGGGTTGCAGCTGCGTCATAGAACTGTGTGCCACTTAGGTCATCAAGCATCTGGGCATGTGAAGGGCGAAGGTTTAGTGTCTCTGCTGGGGGAGTCCCCTGGGAGGCCGAAAGGTGTCCTGACCTCCAAGAGGGACTTGACCATGTACTGCTTTCTGGTCCACGTGAAGAGCAGACCAAAGGGGTGGGCCCATTGATACATGCCACCCTGAGTGCACAGATACTCCAATACAGGCCTAAACACCCACCTTTTCTTTAGAGTCAGAGGGGAGAGGTCTTGATAAATCTGCACAATGTGGCAGCGGAACACAATATTTGCTTACATCCTCACAGTCTTGAAACAAGTAGGCTCTGGTTAGAATGTCAGGGGCCAAGCCAACATGACTGCCACCAGATTCATCCTAATAAGGACCAATGGCTCCACCCCAAATCGCCTCAGAATGCCCCCAGGAGGTCCCTGGTGAAGGACATGATATCCTCTCCTTCTTCCCCAAGGGGGATGCCTTGGATGCGCAAGTTGTTCCACCGTCCCTGATGCTCAAGGTCCTCCTGCTTGGCTTGGAGTTTGATATGATTCTCTTTCAACATTTTGACTCTTCTTCAAAGTTCCTCCTGATCTGCTGTGGCGCGAGTCAACAGTACGTTCCAGGTTATCCACCCTGTCTCCCACCGCCGCCACGTCCATGCAGCAGTCACTAATGCAGTTATTAAAGTCCATTTTCAAAGACCCAATTTCGGAAGTCTGCCAAGAATTTCTATATGTAGTCTTGCGTGATGGGGGGGCAGGGAAGGCCGCGAAGGCTTGTGCGGGGGGTCCTTCTTGCAGCTCGTGCTTGCTTTGTTTTCGCCCCAAGGGAGACCACAGAACTGTCCCTGGAGATCCTGTCCTTAGGCATATTAGGCCAGATTGGGACCACACAAGCTGCAAAGGTGCTGGATGGGGAGCCATCAATAGGTCCCTGCCTAAAGACACAAGCAGAGGTTGTGAGAGGTAGGAAAGTTTGTCCCCTGTACTGAAGGGGTGATCAGAGTTGGGGGGTTGGCATCATTTAGGAGCCAGATGAAGCAGGTGGGGCAGCACGGAAAACAGCTGTGCAAGGTCTGCTGGAGTCAATGGGTCAGGAGGCAGGTGGGTTTAATCAGGCTTCAGATATGCGGGCAGTGCCGGGCGTGCATCCACCTTATGGGGCTCCAGGTCCGCCGCCGGAGGCCCAGGCAGAGCTGTGTGGTCTAAGAGGGTTGGACCCAGGCTCTGCAGTGGTGCTTCTACCTCCCCCCCCAGGGCAGGCCAGTGGAAGGGGGCTTCGGCATCCATTCGTGAGCTCGTGAGGTTCCATGATTTCGAACCAGACTCCATTTTGTTTCAGTTGTTCGTGACGCCATTTTTGTGTTGCCCTCACGTAGGCCGTGGAGGTAACCAAACGAACAAAGTTGCATGGGCCTCATTGTTCATGTATGCATTAACAGGCCCTTTTCTGACTTGTGAGTGAACTGCAGGACGCTGACCTCGTCACCTGAAACTGACCCTTCGCGAGGCCAATTTCCCTTGGTTTGATTCTTGTCTAAAATTGCCAATCAATGTTCAGGATATCGTTAACTTTTAGTTTCTTGCACATATCTTATCCTACTCAACATCTGAATTGTTTCTTTCCTTACGACTTTTCATTACATGGGTAGTGCTTTCAATTATGGGTTTGTCCGGCTTGTGGAAATTGAATTTGGGACAGTCCTAATAATTAACTTTTGGGTTGGGTTACTGTAAATTGGGTTTTTGTTAATGTGATACTCAGTTAGAAAATGTGTCCTATTGGTGAGAATTTTGCGCAGTGGGTGTACATTTGTAATGAGAATATGGTGTATAAAAAGAGATGTCTTTCTCTACGAAAATTGAGCAGTTTCCTGAGTTCTACACCGTGTTGTATTGCTTGGTTTACTGTTACTAGCTGCAGCTAACAAATGTGATCTTTGACGCCATCCAGAAGTATTCCGTGTCTCTGTATTCCAAGACAGGAGAATCCGAAGACATCGGGTGTATCCTTGGCACCGCTGGGTTCTAAGAAAACCTGGTTCTTCAGTTGGCGACTTCAGCGGTACCGGTCCAAGCCTGAGGATCGTGAGGAGCCACGTGAGGAAATTCTGGAGGAAGGCCGCCACTTCATCGACCCCTGCATGTCGACGTGGACCGAAGGTTTTTTCTGCGAGGCTTCCCGCTTTCCAACGGCTACGAAGGACTGCTGCCCAGACTGTCGCCCTGTCTTGGACCCTTGATTGATTCTTTGTAAAGCGAGACGATAGACGGTCTTCTGGTGGTGTGACAGATATTTTGGTTAAGTATAAGTGGGTCGCTCCCACAACTTTGTTTTGGTTCTTGGTTTTGATTCGGTTGTTGCAATAATCGAAGCCGAGAGGCTCGTATATTTACGAGTGTATCGATAGTTGATAACCACATGAAGTTTGAAGCTAGATTAGTGAGCTATAAGATGCCTGGTCTTAGCAAAATTAGGAAATGGTTTAGTTGTGGTTGCAACAGGGATTCCCGATTGGAGGATTCGTGTTCGATACCTCCGGTTGGAACTCCGACTTATGAGCTCTATTCCAAACACGGAGTGGGTCCTATCACTTATAATGAAGTGTGGGTCCGCTATACAAGGAAAGATGGTGTTTTATGATGGCCCCAACATGGTAGTTTCGAATTAAATATTTTAGATAATCTGGAAGTTGCGCTATTTAAGAAGAAAGCCCGGCCGGCAATGTTTGACTCTTTCCGCCTCTGGCGTAAGGAAGCCACACAGCGAGAAATTAAGCAAGCAAAAAGAGATAGGAAAGATAAGAATATGTCAGTACTACAAGCTGCTAGGCAGTTTAGGGAAGATGGAGAAGAGCGTGCGAGTGAAGTCTCAGATAGACAACGTTGCATGGCCATCGATAAATGTTATCCGGCCTTGCCATCTTCTCCTCCAAAAGTGATCGAAGATCCTGAAAAAGATCCTTTGATCTCTCATCTACTGAGATTGCCACCCCCTTATGTGCAGGGTGCTACTGCGCCTCCATTATCCCCGGTTGTTCCACCCTTTGTTGTTCAACCTCCTGCTGTTGTTCAGCCACCCGGTGCTCCACAGATGGTTTTGCCTCCTACTGCGCAACCCACTCTAGGGTCGCCAGCTTTGCTACCAGCTGTGCCTCAAACTCCTTTGCCTTCTACTTCTGTATCTTCAACTTCTACTGCTCTTGTCCCTACACCTCTTTTGCCTCAAAATACTTATTCTCCTGTTCTTATGTCTGCTTCTTCTCCTTCTGCTTGAAAACGAATGACCGAGACTGTTGTTAATCTGTTGTCTCCATTGTTTGGGTCACTGAATATGACCCCTGTTTCGGAACGTAAGCAGAGTCGTAGTCAGCTTCCTAGTTCCGAGGAACGGACAGTGTTGGATTTGTTGGCTCGTAGATGGATTTTAAATGCTTCCAGGTATAATTTGCCAGCGGTTATGGATGTTTTCTTTCAGTGGGATCCGCCTAAGCAAAGGTACGTTTTTGATGTAATGTGTACTTTTCTTCGTCAGGAATGGGAAGATAATGAGTTTGGTCCGATTCCGCAGGACGTGCTTGATGTTCAGTCCGAATTTGCTAAAGGGACAATAGTGGAATCTGATGTTATAGATGCCGTGGAGACGATACTTGTTTTTAGGTCTAGATTACCGCCTCAGACCTTGTACGAACCTGATTCCTCTGTTAGGAGGAAAGTGAAGCAGTATCCTATGAGAGAGGTTCCCCCTGTATGGAGAGAGGAAGTTGTTGCTAATGTTAATCAGGGTATTCAGGGTGTACCGGCTCATTTTCAGCGAGTATGGGTACATGTCCCTTGGAAAAGAGCAGAGGTCTTGGCTCTTAAACAGACTTTACCTGACCCCCGTAAGAATCCTGCCGGTTATTATAAGGAGTTGTCTCAGACAGTTGAAGCGTGTATTATGAATTTAGCTGACATAGATATGTTAATGGGTAATGTAGTTCCTCAACCTTTGTGGGCAAAGATTCGTCATGAAAATCATGCGCAAGAATTAGGAGATACGTGGGCTAATATTGTTGCTGCAGATGGTCGGCAAGTAGGTGGTGCCAAACCTGAGCCCTTAGTTGCAGAATTACCTGGTAGGATTATTAATTTAATGAAAACTATGATGCCTCCTTTACGAGTGAATTGGGACAAGTTAGCAGCATGCAAACACAAGAAAGACGAGAGTGTGTCTGATGTCTTCACTAGGTTTGAAGAGACGTTTATCGATCATAGTGGTCAGGACATGAGTACGGAAGGTGGTCAAAGGTTGTTTGTGGACAAATTTGTCTTTAATTTGCTCCCCGAACTTTCTAATAAGTTAAAGGACTCTGAGAGTTCATGGGCTGTTTCTTCGTCGGCCCAGATATTGGCTACTGCACAATATTATGAGAATAGGGATGAAGATGAGAAGGATAAAGGAGAGAAGAAGACTAAAGAATTAAAGACGAAGGTTCTTTTAAAGCAAGCTTATCCGCCTCGTCAGAATCAGCCTCAGTTTCAGCAACCTCCACAGTTTCAGAGATTGTTACAGAAGCCTGAGCCTTATGCTCCGCGATTCTTTCCTGGACCTAATCAGTGTGCTTATTGCAGAGAGGAAGGTCATTTCAAGAATAGTTGCCCGGCTTTGTTACAGCGTGCGAATGGCGTATCTGGTCAGAGAGGTCGTGGTGGTTTCCAGCAAGCTCCTAGGGGTAGGGGACGTGGTGTGTTATCCTAGAGTGAGCATTCCTCTTCCCTTCAGAATTCTGCGAATTATTTTGACAGACAGAATGTTCCGAGTGGTCAGTCTGCACAGTACTATGTTGATGATTACTATGTCGAAAGTGAGAGTGCTGGTTATAATGATAGTTAGGACAGCCATGGGCAAAGAGAGGGAGTAGTGTCAGTTCCAGTAGACCAAAGTGGACCGTATGTTGAAGTGATTACATCAGGTGTGGCAGAACCTTTTCTTTTGGATACTGGTGCGACGAAGAGTTCTATTATGCACTCTAAACTTCCTGGCGCACCTTTGTCTGGCTTGACCAATGTTTCCGTAGGATTTTCAGGCTCCCCAGTTTGTAACCCGGTTTCTAATCCTTTGCCCCTTTGTATTGGTCCTTGTGAATTGGAAGCTCCACTTATTCTAACGACTGGTTGTGGTGAGAATCTGTTGGGTTTGGACTTGTTGAAAAGATTGCATGCAACATTACATTGCTCTTCTTCGGGAGTACATCTTACCTTGGGTAAGAAAGTGATTTCCCCGATGTATTTGTCTAAAGATTGTCTTCCACTGGAATTGCGTTCTCTTCCTGATACACTTTGGGCTACAGGTCCCAGTGATGTTGGTGTTTTGCAGATTCCACCCTATGTTGTTACCCTTAAGTCAAATGCTAGGCTACCTGGTATTCCGCAATATAAAATATCTAGTGATGGCGAGAGAGCTCTTTTGGCGATCATCTACGATTTGGTTGAGACGGGTGTGGTTGAAGAAACGAGAGGTAATGTGTGTAACAGTCCTGTTCTGCCTGTCCTTAAGCGTACTGATGCTTCTCAGCCACCTGTGTATCGGTTTGTGATCGATCTTCGAGAAGTGAATAAGATTGTGGTGCCACAGTTTCCTGTTGTCCCTGATATCACTGCTTTGTTGACTCTGATTCCTGCTTCGGCAGCCTGGTTTTCTGTTATCGACTTGAAGAATGATTTCTTCAGTATTCCAATTGCCGAGGAAACTAGAGATATTTTCGGCTGCTCTTTAGGAGGCTGAAGCTTCCGGTTTAAGAGAGCTCCTCAAGGTTATTGTGAAAGTCCCTCCATCTATAGTCAGGCGTTGAAAACTCAGCTTGATGATTTTTTGTGTTGCCGACTGGTGCTACTCTTATTCAGTACGCTGATGATTTGCTGGTTGCTGCTGATAATGAAGAGATTTGTAAAGAGGCTACTCTTTCTTTGTTACGACATTTGTCTGACCTTCATCATAAAGTGTCAAGTTACAGTATTGCCGACAAGAAGTAACCTACTTAGGTCATCTCTTGTCGAAGGAGGGAAGAAGGTTGACCCCAGAACGAATTCAAGTGATTGCGCAAATGAGTGTGCCATCCACACAGAGAGAAGTACGTGCTTTCTTGGGTATCACCTCGTATTGTAGGCAATGGATCCCTAATTTTTCCCTGCTAGCGAAACCTCTGTTGGCACTGACTCTTAAAGATACTCCGTATCCTCTCCCTTGGTTTGATGATTGTCAGAAAAGTTTTTCTGAATTACGTGATGCATTGTGTTCGGCTCCGGTGTTGGGTACTCCGGACTACAGTAACCCTTTCACGTTGTATGTTCACGAGAGAGAAGGTTGTGCATTGTCAGTATTGACTCAACAGTTTGGAGACAAGCAACGCCCATGTGCGCATTTTTCAGCGATGTTAGATCCGGTAGCTAAAGCGTTGCCGAGCTGTCTTGCTCTACGAAAATTGAGCAGTTTCCTGAGTTGTACACCGTGTTGTATTGCTTGGTTTACAGTTACTAGCTGCAGCTAATAAATTTGATCTTTGATGCCATCCAGAAGTATTCCGTGTCTCTGTATTCCAAGACAGGAGAATCCGAAGACTTCGGGTGTGTCCCTGGCACCGCTGGGTTCTAAGAAAACCCGGTTCTTCACCCTAGAACCTGCATCACTGTGGATTCGGAAGTGGGCATACTGATGAGGGGTCCCCGGGGAGCCCCTTGCAGGAGGGTTAGCAGTCCCCAGAATCACTGCGTAGCCAGAGAGGGCAAGGTATCATTCCCCTAAGGCAGCACCCCAGGGCCCGGCTCAGCACTGCTGTTAGGCCCCGTGGGGGAAGTTAGGGTCGCTCAGCTGTAGTTCAGTGGCGAGCAAAGTCTCTTTTGTCTCTGTTCCCATAGTAACACAGGTCATCTGGCCCTGGTAGGGTCTGATGAAGATGAAACTGTGTGGCAGGGGCCGCAATGCAGCTGAGCAAGCGCCACTTAAGGAACAAGAAGGCACCATGTGGAGTCTCTTGGGGTTTTGGGGGGCCACAAAATCAATGTGTGTCCTGGAGGGTTGCCAAGGAATGGCGATGCAGGAGGCACAAGGACCTTCCTGGGCCCCAGGCCTGGTAGGCCCACTGGTGCTCAGTTTGGTATATCCATTCAGGCACCTGGGAGAGAAGGGCTGCCCATCTGGTGATTTGCTGTGGCCAAGGCTGCCATAGCTGCTATCCCTGGGACGTCAGCGAATGATGTGCCCCTTAGGGGTGAGAGGATATTGCGGGGGTATGGCAGATGCCATGTATGGCACTTCCTATGGCCTCCCAGGCACTCAGCAGCAGCCACCTAAGTAAAGGCCTCAAGGAGGTCGCCCTGCATATATTTTTTTAACTTGGATCTAAAACTGTCTTCAAACTTGGGCTCAAGGACAACTTGAGGGCTCCAATTTTGCAAACCCAATAGCAAGATTTGCAGACCCTGCAATAAAGGTCATGGACTTGGGGCTCAGGAGTGCCCCCTGACATGTTACAGTTCTTTTAAATTGGTTTCTGGATGCAGGGACTGAGCCCGTCATCCTATAATCAAAGACACACAAGTGATGGAAGGAATGCAGAATTAATCAAAACATTCACCCCCAGTCAAGAGATCTGGGTTAAATCCATTGGTCTTTTGCTCACAATGCCACCCCAGTTTAGACCCAGCCATATGCAAATTAGTCTTGCCCAAGTTCCTCATGGGAACAGTCAAGCCTGAACTGCCAAGCCAGGTCCTCACTGGATCGGAAGCAAGCATCCTTGGACTGGATTCAGGGTTTCACTCCTCATCAGCCAGGCTAGCTTGAATCCAGTGGCACAGTCAGCCCGGGACCCCGTCTGAGCATACCCAGCACACTTAGAGGGAGAAAGCAAAAGACACCCAAGTGATGGACGGAATGCAGAACTAATCAAAACATTCATCCCCAGTAAAGAGATCTGGGTTAAATCCATTGTTCTTTTGCTCACAATGCCACCCCAGTGTAGACCCAGCCATATGCAAATTAGTCTTGCCCAAGTTTCTCATGGGAACAGTCAAGCCTGAACTGCCAAGCCAGGTCCTCACTGGACTGGAACCAAGCATTCAAGGGCCGTTTTGGTTTTACTGTGGTGAATGTATGACACTGTTCTGCATTCTGTCTTCAATTGTTCTTTTTTCTTCATCTTATAATGGTTTGAGCAAGAGAAAAGTTCCTCTGGCAATTATTCGGCCAATCAGAGCTTCATGGTCCAACTTTCAGTCTTGAGACACAAAATGGATGACCTAAAAAATAGCACACTTGTTCAATTGTTTTTAGATATTTTTTAAGGACCTAAGTTCAAGGACAGTTTAAGGACTCAGTGCACAAGATATACAAAGTGTTTAGCCTTTTAAGCCCACCCACCACATTTTCAAATCCTAATGTCTCAAAAACAACTGAATAGCTTTACACCAAATCACATTCACCCCACGTTTGGCGTAAATGGGTTCAGTGTGTTTTTACTGTAGTAGTGAGCAACATTTTCTATGGGAGCTAAAATAGTTTAATATAATTTTGACTGCACCCTTCTTAACTTTTTTCCCCTGCATGAATCTGCATGAAAATTGAAAAGTTAGAACTTAGCTGCATATGCTAAGTAAGTGCTGTATTTGGCCCAGACCCGTCCATGGGGACTCATGTAATCAGCATAGGCAAATCGAAAATGGCTTGTCAGATGAAAGTGTGGCTGACCCAAACATAACTACACAGTGGCACCTGTCACTGTGTTTTCTATAAATATGTATTCACTGAAAAAATACAGTTACAAACTGAGTATTGGTTCTGGCTCAAATGCGCCTAACCACTCAAATTAGCCAGCACACAACACATAGTATACTATGCACACTTGCATGTTCTTCTCTTGATAGCTCTTTCTGTGCTAGTGGTAAGTTGGTGTTTTCAACAAGGCAGGTGGTGTGAGTTATGGTATTTGCTGGATTCGTTTTATGTACTGCTAAACATAGCTGTCAAATTTAACTGGTTTTGCTCATTTGAGCCAGAACTATAACTCGGTTTTTAACTATGCTTTGTTTTTTCAATGAATTTCATGGATTTGTTTGATAACACACTTCATTTCCAACCCACACTGCTATGCACCTTGGCAGTTGGCTGAAGAGCCTGCCTCCAACTCTTAGAGATTTGGCTAATCCAAACTACGGATGACCTATGACTGACTTTTGACCTGGCCGGGAACCCAATCTGCCATGTGTGCAGAACACTGAACTGTGGCCAGATCCTGCCACCAACTCGCTGCAGTGGGTGCCAACCTGCTTTCGTTTGCCATCTTGGATTCCAACTCCTGCAACTTATGTCCTTTGGCTGTAAGCAGGGTTTTTTCCCCTCTCATCTTTTTATGTGAAAAGGATTTTCCCGTTTTATTTTTAGTGAAAATGGTGATTTTAATGACAATTGTGATTTTCAGCACAAAATTGCACTTTTATCCTGTGAGAGCTAAAATGGGAAAGCACGACTTTTTTTTATACATCTCATCTCTTTAGCTCCACTTCTCCTGCAAAAAAATATTTTTTTAAATGGGGAAGCCAGATCTTAGCTGACTATGTCAAGTGATTGTCAGTTTTGTTGCAAATCAGTTAACGGGGGTCAAAAATTATAGGCAAATCAAAAAAGCATTTTCAATGGAAAGTACAGATAGCTACACAGTGATACTATGTAAATATATTTCCAGTTCAAAATGAGCTGTGGTTCAGTCTCACTTTCCCTACATCAAGGGTGTTTTTGTTTGCTTATAACTTTGTGTCGTTTGCTGAATCCGAACATGCATTTTTTCATTAATTTCATATAGGAAATTGTGCTCTCCATTACAAAAGAAATCACTCAACAGATCTGATCAAACTTGGCAGGTAAGTAAACTTTACTCAGTAAGTGTTCTTTTTTAATTCGGTGTAAATCTGTTCAATAATTTGTGAGCTGTTAAGATTTGAATAATGTGCCAGGTGAGCATTGATGAGTTTTATTTTCTAGATAATTTGGCTTTTTAAACTTGTGAGCAGGATCCTAGTGAGTTCTTTCAACAATATTCGAATTTCTATGAAATATGATTTGCTGATGAAGGGCTTCAACTATTTTTCCAAACCATCTTGAATTTGTGGATTTTCAAACATTTGTAACTGTTGAACCATAGAAAAACAAAGGGGAGAACCAATGATCAGTTCTAGCATACTAATGGGAGTGGAAGTTACCCAGAGGGATAGAAAGAATGAACAACAAATGTAAAATGCAGTTAGAGGATGGTCCACTCACAAATTCACACAAATTCACAAGGACATAGCAGCCATTTTGACATAAGGAACAACTGTGATTTTCACAGAGACCAAAAAAAGTGGATATTCATATTGGCCAGAGGTACAAAATTGTGTGTTTGCGATTTCCTAATAGCAAATCTTAATGATTTGCAATTAGGAAATCACAAACTACGATGTACAACAGTGTGTTTGACATTGTTAGTGATTCGCAGTGAGTCACAAATTGACCTACCTCATCAATATTCATGAGGCAGTTGGCAATTTGTGACTCAGTGTGAATGGCTACAAACACAGGGATGGTGGCCTGTGGTGCCTACATTCACAAAGGGTAAGAAGTCCTTTGGAGGCCCCTTCCCGTTTGTGAATGGGTCACCACACACTTGAAGTTGGTGGTAATTGTGAGTGTATTGCAACTGCATTCCCAGTTGCAAAACATCCATACATACTAGTGCTATTCGGTATAAGGAAGGGATGCCCTAAACACGCCTCTTCCTACTACTGAATAGCAAAAGCAAAATGTGATTCGGTAGCGAGTTACTGAGTCGCATTTTGCATTCTGTAAAAGGTAAGAGCAGGTGTTGGCCTCCTCAGCTAGTTGGGTGTGGCCATGCAGGTGGAAAGTGGCATGCAGTATATGTTGAAGCACCCAGACGTCACTAAAAAGACAGTTAAAGATCAGTTATGGTTCAGTGAAGAAATATGCAACTGTTGATGGATAACTGTGGGTAACAGGGATGTTTTTTCTGCGGAGTTCTACATGAGATCAAATAGGCAACAAGGGCAAAGCCTGAGTTGTTTATAATGTCTCTCAAACCCCAGAGGTTAAAATCATTCCCAATATTCACATTTTAGCCATCCATGTGGATTTGTGATCACTGAACACACATCTGTTTTTGTCTCTTAGCACTCCATGACGTAGAGGATTGCTCTCTGTTACTGCACACAAAGAACGTAAGAGCCATATTTCAATATTTTATATAACACGACAAAATATATACCACATCCTGCTATATTCATGCATTATATGGCTTTTGTGGGAGCTGAATTGTCCCGTTGTGATAAATAAATTGTCAGTACCGAAAGTCTGAGTGGGAGAGTGGGGATTCCTTCAGATGTAAATTAGACTTTTATTGTGTCTGTCAAATTGTTTAAAGTTATTTTAACTTCCCATCGCAGATATGCAATTTTGGTAACATGTTCCCAGCACTATAAAGGAATTCAAACACCCGTGGCTTACAGCATCTGTGAAACAGCACATTGTGCTAACGGTATGTGCAGTGACTCAGAGATGCAATGACCTTCAAAGCTGGGAACTATCACCACAGTTTAATTGCCGAGGACTGGTAGCTGCCCTGTCATACATTTACCGCTAAATGTTTTCTCTGGACTGTAGTCAGGGCAACACCAGGTAGTGCCCTGTCAGCCCTTTTTTTGTGTTAGTTTTCCCGGTGTGTACTCTATGACCTGCTCTTCATGACGTCAGCGGTCCAGTAGCGAAACGCAAAATGGCGGGGGAACTGCTGAATTTGATGAGTAGGCCCAGAGTATCTATTATCTCACTGATATTCATTGGTCTGTAGACCCTCGAGGGGTGGGGGGCGGGAGTTAAATGGTTGCCCCAACCCTCTGCGCAGCAGGGACTGCAGGGGCCTGTGACACCCCTGGTCATTACGGCTGTCTTAAGTGCCGTTAGTATTCCTTTTATTATATATTTCTTAAGGGTGTTTTATAGCAACACTTTTCACACTCCGTCGGATTCGCAGAGCTGTGACGAAAATTAATGTATTTTCCCCCCTCCCCAGTTATTGTTGTTCTGACGTTTTATATTATTTTGTTGTCATTCAGGTATTTTCTTCTTAGGAAATGTTTTTGACAGCGTCTGCTTGAGAAACAATATAAAGGATGGCACTGCAGGCTACCATTTGTATATGCATGTGCGTGCATATATTTTTTTGATATCAACATTTATTGCTTTTTAGAAAACAAAAAGAAGTTAAGCAGCAACAGCACGGTACACAGGTTCACACATAAGACACGGTGAGGGTGTTGGTAGTAAAGTTATACAGTAAGCACAGCGGTCGAGCACTTTACATAGCAAAAACAAGCTGCCTATCCGAAGGAAAAAGCCATCCCATGAACCCCACTAACCCAGTTGGTCCATCCATTTACCCCATACTTTCTGTTACTTGGCAGGGCAGCCTCTGGCTTCAAATAAGGGTTTCTCTTGAGCGGCTCACCAGTCCACACCTCAGCGCCATTTAGCTATTGTGGAGGGGTCAAGTTGAATCCAGGTCATGACAATATCACGTTTGGCTACCATGATGGCAGTCCCCTGGAATAATTTGTCTGCTCGGGACTCGTCTAGACCATCCATAATGCCCAGGAGGAGGCGCATAGGGTTGTGAGGTACATGCCAGCCCAGGATGTGTGTGAGTTCAGATTCTATCTTTTCCCAATATTTTGTGAGGCGGATCAAGACCAGACAATATGGTACAGGTCTGCTGGTTGGTGCCTCCAGCATGTGCATTCAGGCGAGGTACGCTGCCCTGCTCCATGTAATATCTGGGGTAAGGTATGCAGTGTGGAGGTAGTATATCTGGATGAGTCAGAGCCTGGCAGAAGCAGTGACGGTGTTGGGGGCCATAAGAGCGTCTCGCCAGTCCTCATCCTCAAGGGGGCCCAACCAACCCTCCCAGCAAAGTTTAAGCGAGTACAGTGAACGGGGGCCATTGTTTTTGAGAGTACAGTATATGCGTGGTATGCCTCCCTTCCCAATATTTCCCATCAAGACCTGTGCTTCCGGCAGGCAGGATTAGGGAATTGTGGTGCAACTGCAAATATCTGTAAAATTGTGAGGCGTGTAGGACAAAACGGTTCTGTAGATCCTGGAAAGTCCTTCTATGGCCTCCCACCCACACGTCACCCAGTTGGGAGATGCCAATGGAGTCGCAATGTTTAAACCCTCATGACGCCGCCACCTCAGCAAGCCACACACCCTGCCAGAGAGGCGTTTGTTGTGAACACCAGGCCAGAAACACTATCTGAGTCACAGTTAGGAATGGGGGATCCATACATGAGTCCCTAGATTCAAGGGAAGTCCATGTTTCGAAGTTCAGTTCTGTAAGCTGGATTGGACCATCCTCCAATGAACCAGCCATGAAGGACAACAACCGTGTGGCCAGATAGTATAGGTATAGGTGCGTCATGCCCATACTGACGTCAAAAGACAGAATGCGGCATTGGGCAAAAGTCATACGGGGTCTCCCTCCTCCCCACAGGAACCGTGTAGTCATGGAGTCAATCTCCTGAAACCAGCTTCGGGGGTAGTGAAAGGGAGTATTTTGAATAATATCCAGGAATCGAGGGAGGATCATCATCTTAATTAATGTCACTCTTCCAAGTAGATTAAGTGGCAGGGATTTCCAGCGACGAAGGGCCTCTCTAGCCTTTTTAATAAGCGAAGTAATATTCAGTGCCCACTCTAGTTCAGGGAGTAGAGTAATCCATATACCTAAATATTTGAATGACTGCCGTCTAATGGTTATGTTAGTCTGCCAGTCAAAACATTCCTTAGAGAAATGAAGAGGCACGAGGGTCGATGTGGCTGAAACCTTTTCAGGGATTGGAGGCATCTAGGGCCAGAGCGGGCCGGGTCCACCAGGAAGAGCAATACGTCGCCTGCGCATAGGGGAATTTTATCTGCGTGGTGATTTATCCATGTCCAGCCTTGAATCGATTCATCCGTGCTGAAGAGACACCCCAGAGTGAACATGAGGGGGGGGGGGGGCAGCCCTGTCTTGTACCTCTTCAGATTGGGAATATCTCAGAGAGAGTTCCGTTAATCAGCACTCTTGCTCTAGGGTTAGAGTATAGGACTCGGACAAAGCACCAAAACTGCTGACTCATACCCATTATTGTGAGTATTCTCCAATATAGAGCCAATCAACTGTATCAAAGGCTTTCTCGAAATCCACAAGGAGGACTGCTAGGTAAGGGGTAATTGTCTTGTGGTTTGACAGAGCTAGGTGGAGGCGTCTTAGGCAATGTCTGGTGCTACGAGCCAGAATGAAGCCACACTGGTCCAGTTGGATCAGTTTGCTTAGGAGCGGGCGCAGGCGCTGAGCCAAGACCATTGCGTAGATCTTGACTTCTGTGTTGATTAGGGAGATCGGTCGGTAGTCTGCACAGGTAGACGAAGGTGGTTGGGTCGTGGGAATGACTACAAATGTTGCTGTATCTGTCGCCGGGGGAATGCCCCGACTTGTGTCACATGTTGGAACAGGGCAGATAGATGGGGGACCAGCAACTCCTGATAGGAAGCATAATATTCCTGAGGGAATCCATCTGGGCCCGGAGTCTTCCCGGATGTCATTTGGGAGAATGGCACTCCTATCTTTTCTGGGGTGAAGGGAAGGTCCAGGCTAGCTGCCTCTGAGTGCGTCAAACAGGGAAGGTGGACTTGCAGAGGGTTGAGAAGATCTGGGAGAGTACCCTCTAGTTTGTGTGCTGAGTATAAGCGAGCATAATAACTTGCAAAAGCCTGTGCAATCTCAACTGAGGTGTGGCAAATGATTCCTGAAGATTCACAGATCTCGGTTACAATAAAATTTGCCAAGGGATATGAGGCCAGTCTGTGCAGCAGCCTTCCGTTTTTGTCCCCCCAGCTGTATACATGGGAGAAAGACAAGCACCCCAACAGTTTACCAGATTCTAGCGAGGTTTGCTTGATTTCTTCACGTATGGCTACTAATTGTCTATCACGGGCCATGTCTGGGGTTCTGGCAAGGTCAGTCTCCAGTTGGAGCGCTTGCGCCACAAGAAGGGCTAAATGACTGTCCTGGGCTAGCCGCTGCATCTGAAGGCGGCTTTTGGCCAGTCCCCGGATGGCGGCTTTGCTTGCCTCCCAGAGGGTGCCTGGTGAAGATACCGTTAATAGAAATGGGGTAGCCCAGTTAGTCCAGGACCTGGGTATTCTAGAGTATTAAGAGACAATGGTCCAAAGTCTAATATTTTGCAGTGTCACAATTAGTCAACATTTTATAATTCAAATAGTGGAATAGTCTCACAAAACAACAGCCAACCAACACAAAATAAGTGGTGATTTATTCATTTTTTACCACTCTTAGACAATATAAATGTCTTATGCAATACATATAGGTCATGATGGTTGCCCCAAGGGGAGCGTGCAAAAATAGAAAAGTAAAGTGGATTTTGTGATAAAGGAAAGGAGTGAACTGGATATCTTGTGAGCGATCATTGAGCCAGGCGTGAAACGTTGATAACAGATCTTTACTGCCCTCCCATATCAACAGGACATCATCAATGTATCGGGCCCACAAGGATATGTGATTCTGGTAAGGGTTGTTTAAATTGAGGACAAATTCCGATTCATATTCACTCATATAAATGATCGCCAGGTTGGGCGCAAAGCTTGCCCCCATGGCGACACCCCTTGTCTGGATATAGTGTTTATTTTGGAACACAAAGAAGTTCTTTGTCATTGCTATAGTAGGCAAATTAATGATAAACTCGGTAGAGACTCTGTGGGGTGCTGGTCTCTGGTTGAGAATTCTTTCCATGCATACTAGGCAGACTGTTGGGGGATGTTAGTATAAAGGGATGTGATATCCATGGTAACTAGCAAAGAGGTATTGTGGTCATAACTCCGTCCTTCAACTAATTGGATAGTCTGGGTGGTATCTCGCAGATATGTAGATGTGGCCGTAGCTATTGGTTTTAAAAAGACATCTACATATTTGCAGAGAGGTAATTCCTTTAATATCCTTTAACCTCCTCCATGCAGGTAACAGCTGTATTTTTACCTCAGGACCTCAATAGAATGTATTATATTCTTTTAGGAGGACGTTTCATTAATTGAAATTATAATAAGAAAATCACCATAGAATCTTCTATCAACGTCAGGGTAAGCAATGGACCCCTTTCATTCATTCTTAATTAGTTTACTTATTAGCAATAGCCTATTTAGACCATCTTCTTTGTCTCACAGGGTCATCTAAAGATATATGGTTGCCCGCCCTAAGTCCTGATGAAGACTCGCCCGGCCCAGGCTTAACTCACCGTGAGGCCATAAGTCGAGTCGAAACGTCGACGCTCTTTGTTGATATTTGACCTGGACCGATATACTCCCCTTTTCTTTGTGCATTTGATTCATCAATTATATAGGCTCTCTGTAATAATTTGAAAATATCATCGAATTGATTTAGGGTCAGGTCTCATTGTAAGGATGATTATTGATCCTTTGTTGAATTGATAAACTGTTTTATGTCACGCTCTTTGTAATTTCCCTCTTTTTCCTTTATCACAAAATCCACTTTACTTTTCTATTTTTACACGCTCCCCTTGGGGCAACCATCATGACCTATATGTATTGCATAATACATTTATATTGTCTAAGAGTGGTAAAAAATGAATAAATCACCACTTATTTTGTGTTGGTTGGCTGTTGTTTTGTGAGACTATTCCACTATTTGAATTATAAAATGTTGACTAATTGTGACACTGCAAAATATTAGTCTTTGGACCATTGTCTCTTAATACTGGTGAAAATACCGAGCACAGATTCGTAAGGAAATATAGCTGAAGTTCCTCCTCTATAGTCTTTTGGAATTCCTTGTTCTGGAGGAACCAGGCATTCAATCACCACATCCGGTGTAGGCCGTCAGGGGTGTCACCTAGGCGCAAGAGCAATGCTGAGTGGTCTGAGATTCCCCGAGAGAGGTAGGATATATCGGTCACACGTTGACAGTCTGGGGATGGCATGAAAATCTTGTCAATGCGTGCGTGGGGATGGTGCGCTGCTGAGGTATGCATGTACTGGGGTTTTCGAGGGTTCCAGACCCTCCATATGTCACGACAGCCCAAGGCGGTCAACCACTCAACCAACTTCTTAGCGTGGATCAATCTGGTGGGAGAGGGAGTACATGTGGTGTCAAGGGTGGGTTGTATTACCTTGTTAAAGTCCCCTCCCAGGATCGCCTGTCCCCAGGGCATAGTGGAGATAATGTCAGTGAGGTGCCGCAGCGTTGAGGTAAGTGTTACGAGGGGGACATATATCAATAGGAGGTTAATGGTATTCCCACCTAGCATCTCTAAGAGAGTCACAATTCACCCCTGTGGATCCCCGACAATGTGAGAGGGAAAAAATGGGAGGGTCTTTTTTAGCAAGATGACCACTCCCCGAGAGCCCCTGTCAGAGCCTGAGTGCTGTTAAAGCCTGGGTGCCACACCCTATTGAAACCATAATGTGCAAGAAAAGCACAATGGGTTCCCAAGAGATGAGTCTCTTGAAGCAGAAGGATATCGGGGGAATGTTGTTGGGCATATTTCAAGACTGCTGTGCGTTTGATATGGTCAAGCAGGCCGTTAACATTACAGGACATGACCCAAAGAGAATTATATCCCTGGGTTGTGGGCATCGCGTGAAGCAAGTGATCAAAGGGGGTAGCTTGGTTGTACACTGTGGTGAGCCCGAGGCTGGATGCAGGGCTGGCGCAGCCAGCTAAAGCGATGCCCAGTATGCAAGGCTGCACTGCATATGTGACATTCCTGTGCTAAAGTGTCTTGTGCTGTCAGAAAGAAAATTGTAACACAAAACATAAATCTAAACATTGGACAACGGTCCTGGTACCTCCCATCCCCCCTCCCCCCACCCTATACTTCTGAAACTGAAGCATCTGTTGACCTACAACTAGGAAAGAACAAACTAAACTATAGAGTTTAACGTAGGAAACTTGTGCGTACATATATGCATATATACATATACATGTGTGTGTATGTATATATTTATATACATATCTATTGAGTTGAAAACAAAACATTGATACATTGATACAATATGTACAGGTTGACTTAGATAACACACTCACAAAGTTGCTATGAGAACATAAAAACACACATATAGAGAATGTTTAACACCTATGAGAGTTAGTATTCAGGTTGGTAATAACAGATATTTTGCCACAATTTGGCAGACCTACCCTACTATCAGCCACCCTGGTTTTCTACCCACTATATTTGTAGAGAAGACTCTTGGCAGACTGTTCTTGGATTTATGACACAGCCACTATTATTCCATACCGCTCTCCACAGAAAATTCATCAGCAGTTGATGGTCGCTCAGTCACACTAGTAGTTGTCTCCCCACTCATTTTGTAGCAAGATGCCCACCTGTGGGATCATGTTAGAAATGTTGCTCCCCCTAGGATTGTGGAAATTAGATAACTAGGCAGCCCGCTGCAACTACACCTCATTCTGACTCAAAACATAGCTTTCCTGCAAGTGATAAGAATCCAAAACCTTAAGGATAGGTGGGAGGGCTGTGGATGGAAGAGTGTTGGGCTGTCATGTTGGAAGTAGGGATAGTGCATAATATTGTATGTGAGGGCTAGAGATTTGCTCTTATCTTGTTTCTATTCCATCACCTCTATGAATCTGAAAGGAAAAGGAGTGAGCAGCGGTTTGTAATAGCAGTAAATGGAAAAAGGCAACTGGACATGACGTTTGTGAGTGCATTTTGATCTGTGTTGGAATAGTTTGGTTTCATGCACAAGTGAATGTCAGATTATGCTCCGAATATGTCGCCGATCTTATGGATGGGTGTAGGAAACAGTGTAAGAAGAGGCTTGGCCATGCATCTGTATTTTCAATGTGCTGTGTAGTGTCATGCATTTGTATTACATATCCACTAATTGATGGCTATTCGCTGTACAGGGATGATAATTATTTCATTTCGAGTTGACGGGTGTTTGGTGTTTTTCTTTAGATTTACATCCATATGAACGTTATGTTATAAGAACATTATAGCGATGTATGGTTTACTGGGCTCAGACTATGTCAACTAGAGTCTTTTACCATTGGTGTTTTTAGATTTGATCTTTTGTTTGGCCTAAAACTAAGCAAACACCCCATTAACACTTAGGGGTCCATTAGGATGTAGGGCGGATCGCCACCGCCCGCATGGCGCCCGCCACCCATTTAGCCCCCGCCATATTAGTATGGTGGAGGGTACCACGGTGGACGGGAAGACCGTCCGCCGCTTTTCCGTCCAGTCGACAAGTCGACCGGGCAGAAAAGAGTTTAATATGGTGGCGGTGTCTGCTAGACACCGCCATCCATATTAGCATGGGGGCGGAAACATGCCTGCCACGGAAAGGCATGTGGATTATGCTTATGGGGGCCCATTTCGGGTCCCCAGGGTATTGGGGGTGTGGGGGTGCACATGGGGGTACCTATGGTACCCCCCTGCATTGTCATGGACATGGTGGCAGGCACCTCGTGGTGCCTGTCACCATGTGGATGACAATGCACGCAGTGCATTCCCATCATTGTGGTGAGCGGTGCTGTGAGCACCGCCCGCCACAATGCTGGGAATGGAGGATGCCACCGCCATGGTGGCGGTGGCATCCTATTCGCCGGTACAGGACCACTGCACCACTGGCGGCTGGTCCCAGCACCGCTAGGGTGGCGGTCCGCCCGCCTTCCTAATGATGCCCTTCATTTTTAAGGTAGGGACGGAGAGACGTCCAAGGCTTACTTAAGGAGGCGGTGTGGGGTTAGCGACTCAGAACTTAATGAACCAACCCGTACTTGTTCATAAATCATTGTCCAGTAATCTTAAAAAACAAAAAGTACGGGTTAGTACTGTACATAATATGAGACAGAAATGTTTTATTTACTATCTTGTGTAGTAGTATGTACTTCTTCTCGAATGCATTTGAAATCTTCTTGATCTATTTAGGTCACCTCCTAACAGCATTAATTCTTTGTTTCTTCTCGTCTATTCATCTTAACAGGATATACCCCAAGAAATGTTTTAATTGTGAAACATCATGTTCACCAGATTCGTCTCGAAAATGAATAGCCAGAGAATTTTTCCTGTCTGATTTATTCATTGCATTTAGACGCTTCTGCCATCTATCCTTTAACATAAATTTGGAGATGGATACATATTGTTTTGAACAAATAGACTTACTGAGATGAACACCATAGGTAGGATACGTACGAATTAGAATTTTTTTCAAAACTTTATATCCTTCAGGTACATATTTGCAACAAATCCAAATGATGCATCTGTAACAACCTTTCTACGATTCAAGTAAGCAATGTATATCTTGCTCATTTGTTGATATCACAAGGGCTACATATATTTTGTAGGTAACCACTTTCATTTTAAAGTGATCTGATAATAATTAGTGATGTTTTTTTCTTGATCAATATCCAGTTTAAGTATCTTGTAATCTTCTTAAGACTCTTATAAATAACACTGGGGCATATTATCAAGGGATTTATCTCCGCTTTATTGGCTTTAAAAGCCAAGAAAGAGGAGATAAAATGATCTCCCTATTACCTAGCTGTCGCTAACACCGGTTAGCGACAGCTAGTAGGAGATAGCGACCATATTGGGCCCCGCTTTGCATGTCAGAGAAATTTATCACTAAAGACATGCAAAGTGGGCGTGCCAAGATGTTAGCGACTGGAAACAGTCGCTAACATCGCTATTTCCTATTACCAACTTTTGGAGATATTCGCGCTAAGCGCGAATATCTCCAAAAGCTAACACCTGCCCTGAGCAGTTCTTAGCTATGTTATCCAATGGGAGGTGGATAACATGGCTAAGAGCATTCGCTCGGTAATGCATGAATATTGCTGACTTTACAGCGATATTCATGCATTTCGGCCGATTTTTATCGTTTCAGAGATAAACCTTGCTAATAGCAAGGTTTATCTGCGATAAAAATCGTCGCAGCTCGGCAATACATTTTTATCGCTAACCAAGGAATAGCGATAATTATCGCTATTGCTTGGTAATATGCCCCACTGTTTCCTGCATTTAGTGTAGTCTAGACCCACATGCTATCAACACAGATAGGAAGTAATTAGTACGGCAAAGGTATGTAAACGAAAGGGTGCCTGGCAGTGGCGTAGCGTTGGTGGGGCCACAGGGGCAGTTGCCAAGGGTGCACAATTCTTAGGGGTGCAAAATATTAAAAGAAAAAAATTCGTCTGCAGGTCTCTTTCTGCTGAATTATTTTTCTTTTAAAATGTTGCACCCAGACTCGGGTTGGGGGTGCAATACTTGCCTCGCCCGGGCGCTGGCAACCTATGCTTTGTCGCTGGTGCTTAGAGGGAGACGAGCCTTGAGAGGTCTGAGAAAGCACTAGTCTGAGAAAAAAATGTATAAGTGCACCATATTTACAAGCACGTAGTTAGTTTAAATATACTTTGCACAAGAGTGTCTTATATTTAGTAGTGAAACGTATAGAGTGTTCAAGTAGGGTAACAATAATCATAACAGTGTGAGACTAATGTAGAAATGTTGGAATGAATATGAAAACCTCACGTTCTCATGTTAAAGGAATCATGTAAGAGTTAAGTGGAACCTTGCAAACCAGTTATATTGTGTAGGCCTCATGGCAATTCACAGAAAATCTAAACGTGCTGCTAAAATAATGTGAGGTGGGGTTAACATGGTTCTTCCAAAATGTATTATCGAATTTAGTTTGAAATATATGCTTTATAGATGTGTGCTTTAAGAAACGTATGTTAGTTAAGAATGCTGTTTAAATCAAGTTAAATGTTTTCAGAGTGCAGGGACCCGCTTCATGTAAATCAAGTAGGCCCGAACTGATAGTGATGCTCCTTTGATCTGAAATGTGCTCGTTAGAGAAGAAGTCGAGAGGCGCCAAGTACTGTGCTTTCCATATGCTTTACGACCTATAGATATGGGGGCGCCTGGAATTTGAGGCCCACTGTAGGATGGCCTGTATGCAGGTGCGAGGGGTCCTAATCAGTCGAAATGAATGGAGCTTTGTTCAGTGGCGCTTGGCGCAGGCCTGTAGGAGTCTTCAGGAATTTCAGGGGGTATCGGCGCACTGGAGAAGAAGCCTGGGAACCAAGGTCAACTTTAACGAGGGTCTTGAAGAGTACCATCATGGAGTTTACCGCGCAAAGATGTACCACGTGAGGGGCGTCCCAAGGGGCGTTCCTATCGGAAATGTGATTTTGTATTAGGGAAAGCAACCCGGGAGGAGAGCAGAGCAGATGATTTTGGGAGCCTAAGGAAGCGGATGGGTAGGCAGATAGGCTGATCAGGAGAGACCCATTATCAGAGAAGAAACAAAGAGAAGTGCGTGATCTTCTTAGGAAGTCACCACAGCTGACACCTTTTTGGGGTAAAGATCTTGTTAAGTAGGGATGTCACTTAGTCTAGTGTAGGGACAGACTAACTTGAATTTTCTTTTCTGTAATGACTCTTAGGTTGCAACTCATATCAATCCTTGCAAACCTAATGATCTTCGAACTTGTACTCATTATTCTGTTTTGTAGACTCAGATTATTCAAAGAATTTATGTTCATAGTGATACCAGTTTACCTTTTGAATCTCATCTTAAGAAGTTTGTATCTTCAGTTATCTTTGGTTTTATATTAAATTTTCAAAACTTAATCCTGGTCAGTGGTCATTTAGAGTGGTGTAAGTTCTTAATTGATTGACTTATTGTTAGATTGCCTTTTACTCAATGACAGGTACCAACGATCCAGTCGACTTGGTTTGGGATCTGGTAAGGTAACTAGTAACCAGTAATCCCGCGTTAACAGTTGGTAGCAGATTAGGATGGTTATCTTCTTGAGGAAGGTAATCTAGAGAGGTTAGTTTACCCCAAGGCCCCTAGACATCGAGAGACGAGCAGCGGAAGAATCGTGCGCCGAAGGTGCAGACGGTGCGAGAAAAGCAGCAGTATCGGAGGAGAGTGAGTATAACAAGGGTCATGCGTGAACAGATTGCGGTGTTTTGTGTTGTATTTGTATTATAATGTCTTGCGGAGTTGAATGCCTGTAGTGTGAATGAGAGAAGGTTGTGAGCGCGCGCAACCTGGTGAACCGGTTACCTGGTAAACGGGTGAACTGGCAAATCTTAAGTTCAGGCCAGAGCTTAAGTGGTTTTGGGTGTATCGAACATCCAGAGTAGTTGTCGACCATAGTACGGAGGTCACGAGGTACCATTGACCGCCGTGGGACCGAGATAGGGGGAGTGTAAGAGTGAGCGTATGAGTAACGGACGCTGGTCGAAAGTTACTGTGTGTGAGTAACCTATCAGAGAAGGCGATTGTCTGGAAACGGAAAGACATTTCGTCAAGTTAAGGTGACAACTACAGAAAAGACTGTGGGCGTACAGTCAAGAAAGGTGATCGCTTGGACGGAAGTAATCATTTTTCAGAGTATGAATGAGATGCATGCGTGACCGAGGAGACGAGCTGAAAAAGGAGGGGAACTGCTGCGAAGGGGGACGGGTGACGTCGGATAGAGCCGCGCTGTGATTGAGCGGTTGGTGTGACGTTAGCTAGAGCCGCGCTCTGGTTGGGCGGCTAGAGTGACGTAGGAGGAAAGCCGCGCTCGGATAGGCCAGTTAGCGAGAACAGCACGGTGATTGGTGGATTGTCATCAGGAAGTAAACAAACGCGGAGAAAAGAGAAATCATGAAGTGTTTTAAGTGTTTGAAAGGGATTTTTAAAAGAAAAAGAAGTGAACATTATTACGGGGAACAGGCACCGCCGGAGGGTACACCAGCTCATTATATGGCAGCGAATGTGGGGCTGCATACGATATTGTGGATTGGGGCTTGGAATAAGCTTACGGAAGGAAATGAGGAAATGCAGTTCCCAAAGTACGGAACGTTTAAGCTAGAGGTGTTACATCGGCTAAAAGCAACCATGTCCTCATTGAAACCCTCACCTAGACCAACACAGTTTGATGCCCTTAATGCATGGATTAGGGCGGCACACGATAGAAATTTGGACAGGCGTCAACAAAGATTGACGCGATCGGTAAGAGCAGTGCGAGATTCCAAATGGGACGAGGAGGCAAAGAGATGGAGGGTACAGGCTATTGAGGTAGAGAAGTTGTATCCAATGAGGGAGGTGGTAGGTGGGAGGAACCTCATGGAAGAGGATGAGGAGAGCGAGTCGGAGGACAATGTGATAAATAGATTATTTATAGACAGACCACCTCCGAGAGTTGAGGAAATTGAAGATAGAGGGCTCGCAAGGGAAGATGGGAATGCCATAGAGGGGTATACACCACTCCCTATATCGGAATGGACACCTATCAAAGGTGGGGAGACACCTCAACCTAGTAGAGTACAGAGTGTAGTGGGAAGGTTTGTGGTGCAGAAAACGCCAACCACCGAAAGGGTTGAGTCTTTTGGATTGCCAGACGCTCTTCAAGTGCCTGTTACCATAGGACCTATAGTATCGATCTATAACCCTGAGAGAGATAGAGAGAAAGAACAGAGGCAATTGGATAGAGAAAGGATCGAGATGGAAAGGAGGAATAACGTGACAAATGCATGGAAGCAATTGCCAGGTTCGGTAACGTGGAACACCCCATTAGATACAACAGTAGGTCCCAACACAGGACAGGGAGGTCAGAGAGGACCGATGGACCTAAGGAGACCGCGGCCAAAGTCCTATACAGAATTAAGAGCTGATTTGAGGGAATGGGATGGGTCCGCAGTAACCCCGAGTAACAGGTCAAGAACAGAACCAGAATGGGAAAGCAGAGATAACGGGACTGTATCTCATTGTGGGGCCAGCGAAAGCAGTCAGGGGCGGGAAGGCCAAAGTCAGGAGAATAGAGGAGTTACACGTCCTACGGATGAGAGGGAACAGCAGGAGCAAAATAGTAGGAGTGTAGAGTGTGAGGAGATGTCCCGTCTCTGGGAGAAAGGTGGAGACCAAATGGTACATGCTTTTCAGAATAGGTTTAGGTGCCTTCATCATGTACTCGGAGAAGACGTCCAACATTGGAGAAAGGAGAACAGTGATAGGTCCCGCCATGCCTCGAGTAATCAGGAATCACAGGGAAATAGTGAGGAAAGGGGGAGTAATGGAATGCCTTACTATATATCCAGAGAGACCAGGCAGAACGGGGAAGGTGGGAATGTGAGAAGCAATGGAGTATTTCACCATCCACCCCGAGAGGACGGAAAAGCCTGGGATCTAGAGAGGTGGGAGCATGGGAAGACTCCGCATAACTCACCGGAGCCTAAACGTAGATCTCGGAGCTGGGATGGGAGAGATGCGGATGGAGTAACTAAATTTAGTGTGTTGAAAGCTGAAATTAAGGCAAAGAGACTTGATGTCACCAGTTTAAAATCAGATGTCGATGAGATAATTGATGGTACATTGCCTTTAGAACGATAGAATTGTATGAACAGGATGAGCTGTTGTTCATGGCAAAGGATATTACTAGGAAAGCTAGAGCGTTTCATGAGAAACTGACCAATTTGGCAGACAGATATGCCGTAGATTTATCTAGGACAAGGGCATTGCAGAGTAACCACAGATTGCAGTACTCAGACCAAGACCTAGATGAGAAGAGAACTACTGGATTAAAAACACACATAAGAGAGTTGGTATCAGGAATAAGAGTGTGGAGAGAACTGGACAAATGGGAAGAGAGGTGGTCGAAAAAGGGCACTGTTAGACGGAGTACAAGTGTGATGACCCCAGAGGGAAGGGTAATGCAGATGGAGGCATTCCCTTTGCGGGAAATATCAAACGGAAATTATGTACATGTGCCCTGGAGTAGAGGAGACTTAGCTGCGTTTACCAACTCATTTCCGAAGTTAAGGGACAATCCAGTAGAGTGGTATAAGCAGGTAGAAAGGTTTGTAAAGATCTCGAAGGTATTGTGGATTGATTTGAACACGTTGTTTGACATCGTGGTTCCATCTGATTTATGGACACCATGCAAGACTAGTGTTGAATGGCCGAATACTGAACCAGTGAGGGATGCTCGGACTAATGGACCGTCCGAGATTGTCATGCAAAAGTATGAAAGGGTAATAGCTTGGCTGAAAGATAAGGTACCACCACAGGACATAGATTGGGTAAAAATAGACCGAACGAGACAAGAACCAAAGGAGACCGTTCATGAGTTTTATGAGAGGTTGTTGAAAACATTCAAGCAATACAGTGGACTCGATGTAATGGATCCCAAAGATATAGGGCAGTTTGTGTCAAAGTTTGTTTTGGGGTTGAGACCTGATATTTGTTTGATGATTCAGCAACATTTAATATGCTGGCAAAACAAACCACTAGATGAGATCCTGCGATATGCGAGATACTGTAGTGACGAAATAGATTCTAAAGCCAAGAATCTAAAGGAGAAATTGATGGTGGTGCAAATGCAGTCAGCCGGGAAGGGCGGACAGCAGAAACAGGGAACGGGGACAATGGGACGGAAGTCAAGTGGTCAGAACAAGGATAATGAAGAAGGTCAGAGACCTAGGGTAGACTTTGCCACTTTAAAGAAAACGACAAAGTGCCATTTGTGTCACCACCAGGTGGGACATTGGCGACGCGAGTGTCCCTTTAACCCTGAAAATGGAGAGCTAGAAGTAGAAGAGCAGGTTCAAGAAGTTCCAGCTCCAAAGGTGACAGTTCCAGGAAGCAAGTGGCCAAAGGGGGGACTTCGGCTCCACGGGCCCAGTTCCCACAGCCACCGAAAATAGCGACAGGGGGAAAGGTCTTTAAACAAATGCCTCTCTTTATCGAGGAAGAAAAGTGTTATTATATTGATCCATTGACAGGACAACGTGTGAGTAGTGAAGAGGACTGTACCCTCGGGGCAGTCCTAGAGGTGGATCAGAGAGGGCCGTTTGTTGAGGCAGAAGTGGCAGGGTGTCCTACAACGTTCTTAGTGGATACTGGAGCTACTCGATCAACTCTGAGATCAGCGGTGGTTCCAGACTTGCCGATGTCAGGGGAAACAATTCAGGTGGTAGGAGTCGCAAGCAAAAGGCTGACTAGTCCATTGACAGAACCAGTGTCTGTGAAGATAGGAAACCATATGAATGAACATCAGTTTGTGGTTTGTGATTCGAGTCCTGTATGTCTGTTAGGAAGGGATTTACTGTGCAAATTGAACTGCACCATATACTGTACCCCGCAAGGAGTGGAGGTACAGACTACAGACGATGATGCTACTTTCAAGGTAGCCAATTCAAAATCCTGTGTAGAACTATATCCTACTCTGACAGTAGAAGATCTTCCCCAAGACTTACGAGATACAGTAGCGTCAGAGGTATGGGATTTCACAGGAGAAGAAATAGGATTGATTAAAGGGGTAGAACCAGTAAAAATAATGGTAAAGCCAAATGCCGAGTTTCCCAGAACGCCTCAATACAAATTGTCCCAAGAAACGATTGCAGGAATAAAACCTGTGATCGAGTCAATGATTCAACAGGGAATACTGAAAGAAATCGTGGGTAGTCCCTGTAACTCCCCGATTATGGGTTTGCAGAAACCTAGCGGGAAGTTCAGGATAGTTCAGGATTTACGAAAAATTAACAATATAGTCGTTTCATGTTGTCCCGTGGTACCGAATCCATCAGTGATACTGTTTCAAATACCATGTCAAGCAGAATGGTTCACAGTGATAGATCTTTGCCAGGCTTTCTTTTCAATCCCATTGGATGAAGAGAGCAGGTATCTTTTCGCTTTTAAAATGGAAGATCGCGTTTTAACATGGTGTCGAATCCCACAAGGATTCACAGACAGCCCATCTATCTTCAACCAGTTGTTGAAGAAGAATCTCGAAAATCTAGTTCTGCCGCAGAATTCGGTTCTGGTCCAGTACATAGATGACCTACTTGTTGCGTCAGAGACTGAGGAAGCTTGTAAAGTAGATTCCATTGCCTTATTGAACCATTTAGCTGAAAATGGACATAAGGTATCTCCGAGCAAGTTGCAGTACTGTCTGACAGAAGTACAGTATTTGGGGCACCGGTTAGAAAAGGGAAAACGCAAGGTGTCCCCAGAGAGGATTGAGGCAATAATGAAGATGAATGCGCCTACGACACAGAGAGAAGTTCGGATGTTTCTAGGAATGGTTGGTTATTGTCGACAGTGGATAGTTAACTTTTCACTGAAAGCAAAACCCTTACAGAAACTGACGCACAAGGAGGTGAGTGATCCGGTACCATGGGATGACGAATGCCTACTGGCGTTCTTGCAGCTGAGAGACGACTTGTGTCGTGCTCCGGCTCTGGGGATGCCCGACTACGAGAAATCATTTTCACTCTATTGCTGTGAGAGGGAGGGATGTGCTTTGTCAGTCTTGGCACAGACCCACGGAAATGCCCGTAGACCAGTTGCATACTTTTCGGCTACATTAGATCCGGTAGCCGCAGCGTTGCCCGGATGTCTCAAATCCGTTGCTGCAACGGGTGTCAGCATTGAAAGGAGTGAGAGTATTGTGATGGGACATCCGTTAGTGGTGTATGTACCGCATTCTGTAGAATTGTTAATGACCAGGACGAAGACGCAGCATCTGACTAATAGCAGGCTCACGCGCTACGAGCAAGTTATTCTTGCCGCGGAGAACGTGACCCTCAGGAGATGCTCTGTCTTGAATCCTGCTACTTTGATGTCATTACCTACTGTAATAGAAGGCGAAGGATGTGAAGACCACGATTGCCTTGATGTGACTGAACTATGCACGAAACCCAGACCAGATATTGTGGATGAGCCGTTGTCTGACCCTGATGAGATTTACTTTGTCGATGGCTCATGTTTAAGAGACGATACTGGTCGGTTGAGAGCAGCTTATGCTGTTTGTACCATTACTGGAGTTGTGGAAGCCGCTTGCCTGGAAGGAGTACATTCCGCACAGGTAGCAGAAATTATTGCCCTAACCCGTGCCTGCATAGCAGGAAACGGAAAGAGAGTCACCATATACACTGACAGCCAATATGGTTTCGGTGTGGTTCACGATTTCGGGCAGTTGTGGTCTCAGAGAGGTTACATGACCTCCTCTGGTTCGCCCATTCGAAATGGAGAATTTGTGCGATTGTTGTTAGAAGCACTACAAGGTCCAGTTGCCATAGCAATAGTAAAATGTGTAGCTCATACTAAGAATACAGATTTTGTATCACAAGGCAACAGGTACGCTGATGAGGTTGCACGCTATTGTGCGGAACAAGAATATTCTTTTTCAAAAGTGGAAATTGATGGTGCTGAAGAAAAGACAGAATTAAGCATGATGTTAGAGACTGTAGACACTTGGGAGGATTTAAGAGTGATGCAGGAGAACGCACCTGAAGCAGAGAAAAAGGCATGGGAAATAGCAGGTTGTGTGCGAAGTGAAATGGATTTTTGGATTTCAGCAGATGGGAGGGCTGTGTTACCTGAGGAACTAGCGAATCCCATGGCAAGGCAAATACATGGTCCTGTACACCTAGGAAGAGACGCTATGATGAGAGTGTTTAGGCAGACTTGGTATTGCCCAAAATTTAGAATAGCAGCAGAATCAGTATGCAAGCGATGTGTTACCTGCCAACAACTGAACATAGGCAAAAGGACACCAGTCACACTGAGTCACATTGGGAGGTCAGGGGGGCCTTTCAATAGAATGCAATTAAACTTTATTGAAATGCCAAGAGTTAACCGCCTTAGGTATGTGCTGGTGGTTGTATGTATATTTTCCAGATGGGTTGAAGCGTACCCTACACGTAGGTGCGATACTCTCACAGTAGCTAAATTGTTGCTCAGGGAGCTGATACCGCGCTTCGGGGTGCCTGCCTCTCTGGAATCGGACAGAGGAAAATATTTTAACAGCGAAATAGTGAAGATGTTGTGCTCCACATTAAAGATCGATCAAAAACTGCATTGTAGTTATCGACCAGAAGCCTCAGGAATTGTGGAACAAGTGAACGGCACTCTGAAGAATAAATTGGCTAAAGTAGTGGCATCCACATCTTTGAGTTGGCCAGATGCTCTTCCTTTAGTGCTCATGAGCATGCGCAGCACACCTGACAGGAGGACAGTTCTCTCTCCACACGAGATTCTGATGGGGAGGGCCATGAGACTTCCCACAGTTCCAACTGCTGCCCTATTGAATATTACAGATGATCTGATCTTGGATTATTGTAAGGGACTGTCTGACGCCATCCATTCTGTGTCCCTTCAGGTGCAGGCGGCTGAAGTTCCAGCATCAAGGAATCTGTGTCATGATCTGAACCCAGGAGATTGGGTGTTGGTCAAGAAGCACGTCCGGAAGAACTGCCTAGATGTACGCTGGCGTGGGCCCTTTCAGGTAATCCTGATCACGAACACCGCGGTGAAGTGCGGAGGGCTGCCAAATTGGATCCATGCATCCCATACTCGAAGAGTTCCAGCACCTCTAGAAGAAACAGCTCCTATCCCAGACGAAAGTTCAGTCGCGGAAGAAGAGTCACAAGAGGGGATTGGATCAGCTGAGGGGGTGTCGGAAGAAGGTGGGAACGCATCGGATCCAGAAGAGGAGAGAAGACAGGACGGCAGTGAGACTGAAGACGCGACTGAAGGGGAGAGCTGTAGTGAATACGACTCAGACACAGATCAGTACCAGAGCGACCAAGAACCGAGTGTGAGGACGAGAAATAGGAGAACAAGGCTTGGAGCTGCCACTTGGCCGGAAAGAAGAAGGAGGCTAAGTTTAAGGTCGGCTCAGGAAGAAACGCTTGCTCCTATATCCGAAGACTCGGATCCAGAAGAAGATACCCAGGATCAAGCCGAGGAAGGTCTTAGAAGATCAAGGAGGGTGCGAGTGCCTAGCAGAAGGTACTCTACTCCCGACTGGACCTACCTCGTTGCAGATGTCCGTGGGACACCGAACCGGGAGGGTCAGGGAAGTGAGCCTGATCAGAACTGATCCGATCATCACAGTGCAAATAAGATTCCTGCTACCAGGAGCGGAGACCGAAAGGTTGCTGACACTCAACATCGTCTATCCTCCTCTCCTGAGCGGAATAAGAAAATTGATTTTAGAGACAGTTGATTTTCCGGTTTGCTGTTCACGATATCCAGTGTTGGAAGGAACTCTTCTTCGACTGGAAATGCTTGAGCGAGTAGTGGAAGTTCTTGGAACACTCATTGTCTTGGATTAATACCTTGTTGTAAATGTCTTCAAAGGGGCGCAGAACTGGGAAAGTGAAGAAGGTGATCCTGGTCAGAACGGACCCCTTTGTAACTGTGGATGTAGAACTGATAGTACCAGGAGTGGAGATTGAAAAGACATTAACTCTTCATTTTGTTCGTCCCCTGGTCCAGAGTGAAATAAGGAGAATAATCCTAGAGACAGTTGAATTCCCATGTTGCTGCAAGGAATGCCCAATACTTGAGGGAATGTTTCTTCGAATGGACATTTATGAAGACGTAGTGTCACTCCTTGCAACAGTCATAGATTCTGATTGATAAAAGACTTTTGAAAAGGACTTTGTAAAATATTGCTGCAAGATAACCTAGCGCCGAGTGGAAGAAGAAAATGATAGGGTCTCCCTTTTAGAGGATGGAGAAGGGCTAGGGTTGTCTATTTCCTACAGGACTTTAAACTGTTTTGCGGAGCAAATTGTCAGCTTCTAAGTGTTCAAAGAAGAGACATTGTTTGAAAGAAAGTCTTTGTTCGGAGAGAAGGAGAAGTTGATGCTGGAAGAACATCCAAAACTACACTGTTTGAGATCATGGAGGCTGGCAACCCGAACCGTAGGGCAAAATGTATAGTTGGCACACTTTTAGGGGTGGTGATTTCACTTATAGTTTTAGTGGTTACTGTCTCATACATAGTGGGACATGAGAGAGATGCAACTGCAGTTAAGGAAATCAAGGGAGTGTCAACACAGAGGACAATCACTGTTAATAGTAAGGGAAACATCAATGATAAAGACAAAGCGTTGTTAGATGCGGAAATAAAAAGATTACACACAGACGAATCACAGGGAAACTTCAGGTCAAATGCTTATGCCAAATTGCTTTACGAATACATTGATGTCATGGAGGCGAAGAATTGCTACGTTTGTATGCAATTACCAGCTTCGGTGGAGGAGGGTATCAGATACCATCATCTTCCATTGACATATGGAATTACATGTAGTTTATTGTTGAGCATATTCTATGGACGAGAGGGGTTCGAGTATTACTTCTCGAACTTTGATTCGACATTGCCAGAGGTCCCAAATTACAAGCATCTGAACAAGTGGGACTATTACAAGAGCGAAGACAGATTACACAAATTGTTCATTCCATGGAAAACGTTAGATACTTCACATGCCCGAAGAAATAATCTGACTTGTCAAGTGTCAGAAATCGAGAAAAAGTTTATAGGGCAGGTAGATACTAGATACAGGAGGCAGAAGATTCTAAAGGCTTCAGGGCAATGGGAAACAGATTGGACCAAGGAAGAAAGGATACACCAAAGGAAGGGTAGCTTTGGTCCAATTGCTTTAGACAAGGAGAAATGGGGGAAACTGTGCATTCACAGGAGTTACTCCTATTATGAGAATCTGTATGTAGGTCAAGTCAGTTGTGAACATGCTTTTCAATTGGAGTACTACTCCAAAGATTTTCTGAAAGAGATGCAAGCAATTCCAAATGTATATTTTGTATGTGGAAGAAATGCCTATGTGAAGCTACCAGATAATTGGTACGGATCATGTTACTTAGCAATTGTCTTCCCCAAAATATATCATGTTGAGAATTTGGAAACGATAAAGAAAGGAATACCAACTAGAGGGAAGAGAGGGCTAGGTGCAGCAGAAGTAATTGGGGATGTATTCGGTGCTGCATTCCCTATCTTGGGAGTGATACTGAATGACATCAAAATTAGGAGATTGGCTACAGTCGTAGATAGGTTATCTGCCAGTACTGCTAGATCATTAATGCTGGTGGAGGGTGAGATGCAATCGATAAGGGCAATGGTTCTTCAGAACCGACTTGCTTTAGATGTTCTGTTAGCCAAGGAGGGCGGAGTCTGTAAGGCTTTGAAGGTCCAGGAATGTTGCACTTACATTCCAGACAATTCAAAACCTCTAGAAAAATACATACGAAACATCACTGCCATACACCACGAAATTGAGGATCTGACAAAGATAAACGTGTGGGAAAAAGTAGGTCATGGAATGGGTAAAGTTGGAGGTTGGTTTGCCAACTTAGGAAAGGGTATCGTTTGGTACATACTGAAACCCATCATCATAATTGTGATTTGTGTAATCACTTTGTGGGGATTGGTGCGTTTGTATCAGTGGTATAGAGCAAACAGATTGCAGAGATCTATGAGAGAACAGGAGAAAAGGTTGACAGCGATGCAAGATACACAATATAAGAGTCTGAAGGCATTGGAGACAATGAAAAGAAGTGGTACTGCCACGACTTCACTTTGAAGAATCCTACATTTTTGTGATGGTGTTTGATGGTGATGACCCCTGAAGGTCATCAAAGGGGGGACTGAGAGAGCACTAGTCTGAGAAAAAAATGTATAAGTGCACCATATTTACAAGCACGTAGTTAGTTTAAATATACTTTGCACAAGAGTGTCTTATATTTAGTAGTGAAACGTATAGAGTGTTCAAGTAGGGTAACAATAATCATAACAGTGTGAGACTAATGTAGAAATGTTGGAATGAATATGAAAACCTCACGTTCTCATGTTAAAGGAATCATGTAAGAGTTAAGTGGAACCTTGCAAACCAGTTATATTGTGTAGGCCTCATGGCAATTCACAGAAAATCTAAACGTGCTGCTAAAATAATGTGAGGTGGGGTTAACATGGTTCTTCCAAAATGTATTATTGAATTTAGTTTGAAATATATGCTTTATAGATGTGTGCTTTAAGAAACGTATGTTAGTTAAGAATGCTGTTTAAATCAAGTTAAATGTTTTCAGAGTGCAGGGACCCGCTTCATGTAAATCAAGTAGGCCCGAACTGATAGTGATGCTCCTTTGATCTGAAATGTGCTCGTTAGAGAAGAAGTCGAGAGGCGCCAAGTACTGTGCTTTGCATATGCTTTACGACCTATAGATATGGGGGAGCCTGGAATTTGAGGCCCACTGTAGGATGGCCTGTATGCAGGTGCGAGGGGTCCTAATCAGTCGAAATGAATGGAGCTTTGTTCAGTGGCGCTTGGTGCAGGCCTGTAGGAGTCTTCAGGAATTTCAGGGGGTATCGGCGCACTGGAGAAGAAGCCTGGGAACCAAGGTCAACTTTAACGAGGGTCTTGAAGAGTACCATCATGGAGTTTACCGCGCAAAGATGTACCACGTGAGGGGCGTCCCAAGGGGCGTTCCTATCGGAAATGTGATTTTGTATTAGGGAAAGCAACCCGGGAGGAGAGCAGAACAGATGATTTTGGGAGCCTAAGGAAGCGGATGGGTAGGCAGATAGGCTGATCAGGAGAGACCCATTATCAGAGAAGAAACAAAGAGAAGTGCGTGATCTTCTTAGGAAGTCACCACGGCTGACACCTTTTTGGGGTAAAGATCTTGTTAAGTAGGGATGTCACTTAGTCTAGTGTAGGGACAGACTAACTTGAATTTTCTTTTCTGTAATGACTCTTAGGTTGCAACTCATATCAATCCTTGCAAACCTAATGATCTTCGAACTTGTACTCATTATTCTGTTTTGTAGACTCAGATTATTCAAAGAATTTATGTTCATAGTGATACCAGTTTACCTTTTGAATCTCATCTTAAGAAGTTTGTATCTTCAGTTATCTTTGGTTTTATATTAAATTTTCAAAACTTAATCCTGGTCAGTGGTCATTTAGAGTGGTGTAAGTTCTTAATTGATTGACTTATTGTTAGATTGCCTTTTACTCAATGACAGGTACCAACGATCCAGTCGACTTGGTTTGGGATCTGGTAAGGTAACTAGTAACCAGTAATCCCGCGTTAACAGTCTATCTTTCCACAAGGTTCGAGTGAGTTGGTGCCTCCCTGCATACATGGAAGATGGGAATAGATTTGACTGGATTTTTGGGTGTCGCATATAGAGTCAAGAATGGTGTTCAGTGGAGAAGTCCTTCTCTTTGCTTTTAAATGGAGAAATGTTTATTTCCTGATTATATTTTTTAACTCATCGAAGCAAACAACACCTCCTCAGTCTACTAAAGTTCATTAAAGAAAAATCCTCATATCTCTTTTACAGTAGCTGGCAAGGTGGAAGAGAAGCATGCACCTCTTAAAAAACTGAATAGAGCAGTCAAAAGGTAAGCAATGAGTGGGTCCTCCTGCAGACAGGACACCCCTTCTTTACAGTTCTCAAAGATAAAGTGAATAAAGCCAACAAGTTGGAAAGGCTCACTGGGAATTAACATAGAAAGTGTAAGCTCATAGCTTTAGTACCAACTCCAATTATTAGCAGTTGTGGTGGCTCAATCTAAACAAAGCGCACTTGCTACCTTCATCAGCCGTCTGTTCCTTCTGGCCCATCACCTGGACCCTGAGTAAAAGTGATATGACATATATGCCATTGCACTGAAACAATGCTCATACTTACAAGTGGTAAAAATCCTGTACACCTGTAAAACTAACTGCATTATGTGTAATAAACTACACTATAAAACAGGTCTTCTTAGAAATGCCATCTATGGTGTGATCTAACAGAGCTGTATTCTCCTGCCATTACACTTTCCTGCATTCCTGTAGTCTACAGTTGCATTCAATAGGTACACACACATTCACTTCTTACAAAATGTTCTTTTCTGAACTTACCAATCTCGCAGAACTATGGATCAGGATTTGCTTCCTCAAGATGTATCCCGAAATGACCTTTAGAGATAAAAGGATGGGGAAGAGATCATTCACACTTACATTATGCAGTACACAATGCTAGATGGGTAGAGCATCCAGGGAACGACTGATATTACAGACAACAAAGCTGAGGGAAATAACTAGCAGCCAATAAAAAATGACTGCCAGCCCTGTTAGGTAGAGCCGTGACATGCTTCCAGCTGCCTATGGCGGGAAATAAAATATATCTGTGGCTCCAACCTGATACTCAATGTGGAAATTTGATCAATAATTTGAATGTGATGGACACATTGATTATAAATATGTGTGTTTATTATTTCATAGAATGCATATGTGCTGGGTAATCTTATACATTTAATAGTGTCAGACACAAGACAGATACGGGATATTGGGTCAAAACCTTGATGATTGAGGTTGAGGTTATCCTACTGTGGCTCTTAAAACTTGGCCAAGTAAGCACCTTTCCACATTTGACTTTCTGGTTAGTGAGGGCAAGCAGTCACAGGCTTATCAGGGTGGTACTGTTGGGGGCAAGAACTCAAACAGATCAACAATCAACGGACAGACACAATTAAGTATTGTACATCCCAATGCAAGCCTTTTGAGTAGAAGAAAGTAATTTAATCACCCAAAGCTCATCAAATCTAGCACAATTAGGGGAGTGCAACACAGGGTGAACATACTGCTCGAGTCCAGAATCTACACAATTCTGTGCCCATACTCTTCTAAAGGAGATCCTTAGTTTTGGAGACCCCTGATGTCTATTCATGGACACAGCGCTCTTTAAGCACATGAGCAGTCACTCAATGATCCCCAGTGCATATGGCACCAATAGTTCACTTTGTTGTTCCTTTAGTGCAATATCAGTATGGAAAACGTCCTACTTCCTGCAGCAGGCTCAGCCTGCTTCTCAGTCTCTCTTTTGCACTTTGTGAGAAATTGGGTTACTGGTTGAAACCCTACTTAAGCAGCAACCACATTGCTCGTTAGAGTGAGGCACAAGCAAACCCAAATTAACCTGTGCACAACCTTTTGGTTGCTTGGCACAGAGCAGTCATGCTTAACTTAGAAGCAATGTGTAGAGTATTCTTGCAGCACTCCAAACAGTGATAAAGTCAAAACACAACACAAGAAAAATCCTACACCACGTAAGAAAAATAGAACACATTATATAAAACAAGTCCAAAGCACCACTCGCTGCTACCTGGTCGTGTGACACCAGGAGAAAGTCACAAGTTCAGGCCAACTCCAATGGCACTTAAGTCAGATACAAGGAGTAACCTGGTCCCTGTATATGACCCATGTTAATCTAGCTGAAAAGTAACCGTCTCAGTCCAGTGCAAAGAGTTCCATTTGCGGTGGAGAGGGATGCAAGGAACGGGGAAGCACCACGGACAGTGATCGCTAGAGCACGAAGAGCAGGCCAGGCATCACGAATGGCCATCGTGTAGTGCAAAGATCCTGCTGTTGTCATGGGTGGTCGACTGGAGGTTTGCAATGTTGCTCCCTGGGAACAGTCGATGCTACAGTGTGACGGGTCGGGTTGACAGAACTTCGCATTGGCGGGCAGCGCAAGGGACAAGATTTTGGCGACAATGGGCCCATTTGTGGCTGCAGAGTCCAAAAACTTCAATTCATCTCCACTGAGCACCTCAGGGGCACCACTTGGCGTTTAAGGGCTCACTCCAGTTGAAGCTGGGTGCTGATTCAGGTGGTTTGGAGCTTGTTATGTTCCTGTGGCTCTGAACAGCCAGTAGACTAGACTTTGGAGTCACCCGGGAGTCCTGGGCACAGGTCCAAATCCCTCTACCGCAGGCAGGAGGGCAACAGGGCAGTAATCCAGTAAGGCAGAAATCCAGCAAAGCAATAGTTCAGCAGGGCATCAGTCTATTAGAGTGGCAGTTCGTTCAGCACCACAGCAGTCCTTCACCCTTGCAGAGTATCCACAGGCCCAGAATTGTACAGGAGAGTTGGTGTCTAAGATCCACTATTTATACAAGGTGCCTCCTTTGAAGGTGGAGAAGCTTCTTGAGGTTTCCCTTTGAAGTGCAGAGGTTTCTTGCCTCCCCTGCGCTGGCTCCAAACTAAATACAGGGGATGTGTAGCTCTTTGTGCGGATAAAGGAAAGTGTAAATAGGACTGTGCCCAGCTCAGACCTCCCATCCTGCCAGTGATGGCCCATTCAGGCACACCTAAGCTCTATATTCTGTGTGGCTCTCAAGGAGCAATACATAAAGCCAAATTGTCAGCTACACCCAGTCATGTGTCTTAGAGACATGCTGCAGGCACTAATTGGCTAAGGCAGAAAAATGCCAACTTTCTAAAAGGGCCATTTTCAGAATTGTATTTTAAATTTCTTACTTTACCATAACAGAGGATTTTTCATTAAAAACCTAAAGACGTCAAACATGAACTGGTTGCCTGCTCCCATTTTAAAGTTATAGCCTAATAAATGTAATAAATTAACTCCAATGTTATCCTATGGGACAGGAGTGACAGCAATAGTGAAAAATGAATTTAAGAGTTGTTCACAACCAGGATATGTAAACATAACATACATGTCCAACTTTTTAAATACCGTGCCCTCTGGGCTGTCCAGGGTCTATCCTATGGGTGACTTACATGTATTAAAAACAAAGATTTAAGCCCGCAAATAATGTCTTTTGCCAGGTCGAATGGGCAGTTTAAATTCCACATAAAAGCTGCAATGGTAACCCTGAGAAAAATGTAAAGGACTTCTTAAGTAGAGAGCACAATCAGTGCTGCAGGCTCACTAACAGCACTTGCAGGCCTTGTGCATAGGTAGCATAAAATATTTAATAAAATATGCCAACAGGGTATAAGGAATTTCTGCCAAGTTTTAGTGCGAGAGTGCAAGCACTTTAACAATGGTTTGTAGAGTTCAACAAAATGACTTCAGAAAACAGGAGGGTCGAGGAAAAACATTTGGGGATGACTCTGCAGAAAGGGCCAAGGGCAAAACACATGCTCTGCAGCTCTGCAATTACTAGCTTTCAGCAGCTGAAGTCTTGGCATGTGCAGAGAAGAAACATGCAGCAGTTCCATGCAGACAGAGCTGTTGTGATCTAGGTGCTGATAAGGCTGAGTATGTGGAGACTTCAATGATCTTGCTGTGGCAGCTTCCTCTGCCAACTTCCTATCTGTAACGGTTGTGGACTGCCAAGGGTGGGGACTGAAGAAATACTGTTTTGGCTAGTGCAGAATCCTGATGATCTCCACTTTGTAGAAGACTTGATGTGGTTCACAAAGAAAACAATCCAAGAAGACGAGAGGATCATTTTCACACATCACACTCTTGGCTTTGCTTCCTGCAGTCTCTCTTACGTTCAGGCTCTACCCAGACTGAGAATACACTGATCTTTTTCCCCCAGATAGTCCCTTCTACTGCAGAATAAGGCACACTCCTTCCCTCCATCAGCAGGCAGACAGGCAGGCAACCAGGTAGGCTTCTAAGCAGACCCTCTACTCCTCTGGCAGAAGGTGCAGATTTCAGGTGATGTAACCTTACCTCTGGGAGACTGGCTGTCAGGTAGACCACGGCCCTGGCTAAGCAGGAGTCCTTTCAGGACTCTGGGAAGCACTCCCTTCTTTGGTCATAAAGGGCTTGGAACTGGAACAAAGTAGGGTGGTTTGCATCCCACTTTCATAAATGCAGACTTGGAAAAATCACACAGGTTCTACAGCAACTCACATCTGACCTACTAAATCCAACGAACATCACATCTGAGATCGCAAACACAGAGGACCCTCAAGTATACTTCAGAATAATAGACCATTACACTTTAATAATAAACACACACTACTCTCACCTCCCAAGAAACACTCTCAAAGGGTCCGCCACTTTTCACCCACCCCTGGTCACAAAACTGCAATCCACACCCTACAAAAATTATTCCTCATGACCAGCCAGGACCAAGGTCCTTCTCTCTGAAAAGGACATCCAAGCCCTTCTCCTCACATACAAGACAAAAACATCATGACTTCCCACATAATCTGATCCCCATCTTAACAATTGCATCAGATCCACACAGAGAACAGAGACCAAACTCTAGAGAGGTAAATAAGGCCAACTTCAAAACAGTATCCATCGCAAAGAAAATCTCAACGAATACCAAACCACTCCTAAATTGCTGGTCAGCCGTAAAAATGCAGCTGACATAGCAGACCTCATTCTTACAAATGATCTTGACCTAATCCTCCTAACCAAAACATGGCTAAATATAGACTCTGCACCCATCCTTGACATTCTAATCCCTCCAGGCTATGGCATTATAAGAGCAGACTAAAAAGAGCAGGGGGTGGAATAGCCTGTTTACATCGCACTAACCTTAAGGTAAACCAGTCACAAACCATGGACTCACCCACCTGTGAATACCTATGCATAAACATTGTGAGCAACAACAGTCCCCTATGTAAATTACACCTGATCTACCACCCTCCAGGCAACAAGCACTCATTCATCATGGAAATCATCTCCTCCAACTTTGGACAACACTGCTCCCACATCTTCCTCAGAGACTTTAACCTTCACTGGAACGATCATAATGACCCTAGAGTCAATTGTGTGGTTTCTAGCATAACAGCTGCCATTGACATGTGTTGTGAGTCAGTGACAGCTGAACCAGAATGTTGGGGAGGAATGCCTATGATGCATAAACATTGAATGTATTTAGTTGGTTTCCATGGTGTGTTGAATTCTAAAAGGAGCCTAGCGAAGCCTGGAGGTGGTTGTACTTCAGAGAATGGAGTTTGTATCATCCGTCTTAAATAAACCTCAACTACTTCATCCTCAGCCTTGCCTGCATCTTCATTTCAAATAGCCTAAAAACCTTCCTTATTGACCTCAACCTGTTCCAAATCTGTGACAGCCCAACGCACAACCTGGGTGCTATATTGGATCTCGTCATTGCTAGTCCAAATTCCATCAAACTTGAATCTATCGACCACTCTGATTGGACAGATCACCACTACATCACTGTCCTTATAACCGAACCAACTAAGACACAAAAGCCCCAACTTAAGAAACCCAAACAATGGAAAAGGAACATCCTTGACATTAACCTCAACTATCTAACATCCTGCAGCAACAACGTACTATTGCCTATCTTATCACACCCACATACGCTGGAAAGTGCTAGAAAAGCCCTGAGAGACTTCATTGTTTTAGAAGAGATATGCAGTTCCCTATCCTGTCAACGAAAGGTTTATGAAGACAGTTAGATTGTTGGGAAACTGCTAGCCAGCTCTACAAAAACTAGACAAGAAGCGACCTCAGTCTCTGATGTGATTGACTCTAAGACCAATATAAAAGTAACAAATAGGGAGGAGATTCCTCAGATGTTTTGAGAACATTTTCGGCAGCTCTACACCATGGAATACTTGGTGGGGGAAGATATTATACAGGAATACTTTGATAATGTAAACTTCCCTAGATTATCTGACTTTTTGATTGACCTGTTAAAATCAGATCTAGAAAGTTCTGAGATTTCGGCGGCTATAAAATCTACAGCTGGAGCCAAGGCGTGCGGGAAGGACGGGTTCCCGATAGAATTTTATAAGGCTTTCCTACAAGAACCCTTGGTCATTAGAATGCGTAACAATGCGGCCCAAATCCACCTGAGTGACTTACCTCACTCACCTATAGTTACCCAAAATAAGTCAGCCGGACAGTGGAGAAGAATAAACAATACAAGTTTATTAGGCCACAAACTCCCATATGAGAGGGCCCTATATCGACCTCACCCCTAAGAGTGCGCCGAGAAGGACTAACTCACATCATCATGGTGATACATTATATTACGAGAAAACAGAGTAAAACACGCCCATAATGGAAAAGTACTGGTCCACCAGAGGTGTGGACAATGGCCTCATACAAGAGGCATCTGCACCTGCAATAGCAACACTTGTTATCATCTCCCAAGGACACAGAGCCAGGCCGCTACATCCCCAGCGCATGAGAACGGCCTGATAAGGAGTTTCGCTAGCAGGAGTTTCAGTTACAGTAAACCAAGAAATGCATATATGCTGACACGAGGAATTACTCCTATTCCTACGGGAGGGGGAATGAGCAAGTACACTTTGCACGTAAAGAGAATAATCCAAAATGGTGGCACACATGCTAAGCTAAGAACACTGCAAACAATATCACACGCATAAGTGAATAACTGCATAATGAGAACATGAACGTAAATGCGTAAGTGTAAGTAATTAGTTAGACACATTCCGCTAACTTCATAAGCATAATGTATGCAGGGGGCGGGGCTTGGGATTGACGTCTATCAGACCCTCCTTTTAGCGGACTGTGGCTAACACGTTTGTTTCCATTTATTAACCAAAAGGAGGGCCTTTACAGCAAAATCTATGGGCAGGGGAACTTAAACCATAACATCATCATGAATCAGTATTAGCCAATTCGCATCAGTAAGCTCAACAGCAGGGTATTGTTTCAATCGTTTCGTAGACTTCTTCAAATTGCTGGCACACATGGAGCAACAGGGAGGAAGGCAATAAACGCAGAGGCAGCATGACAGTAGAAAACCTACAACACCTATAATGACCATGAATATTTTCCAACCCCAGGAAGAGAAAAGACCCCACAACCATGTCTGTAAGGACCAGGTACCATTATCTTGATGGAGTTCAGCAGCCAACCTATGAAGTTTCTGCACAGCCAAGTTAACAGTCGGGGCGGAGTCAGGAATATATACGCAACAAGACGTCCCGATGACGCGGCAAGCTCCACCCCTATCTGCCAGGATGACGTCAAGAACCATTCTATTCTGAATCGTAAATAATCTCATAGCCTGCATCTCTAGTGACATGTTAGCTGCGATATCAGCTTCAGTGTTCACTACCTTTTCCATAACCCGTGAAAGGCGTCTAATGGATCTACTATTAAAAATAGGGCCCCAGAATGGCAACAGACCTTTAGAAAAGTCATTAAACTGCTGCCCAGCGGTGTCTGTCTGATCGACGTCATCAACTTGAAGATCCCTCCTTTTTCGCTGTCCTTGCCCCGCGTCAAACCTCCTATGTGTCTTGTGATAATCTGAAGGTGCTACATAAACAGGAGGAAGTAAATACGCCAGGTAGCATGTCCCACCCCAACCCTCAGGCAACCACAGGTACCCGTTATCACCGCACACAAAGTAGACATTAGGGGGAGTGACAAGCGAAGGGCTAAGGGTCAACCTAATCGAGGTGGTCACATTACAAACACTATCACCCACCTTTATCGGACCTCTACCCTGTATACAGAAATAAGGTGAGGGTCCCACCACTGCTAGGGGCACTAAAGAATGACCACTACTGTTCGTAGTGGGAGGGTGTCGGTATGCTAGAGAGGAGTTTAACTGTAGAAAACTCTCTCGTACTTTATCAGTGTCATTAGGTACCAGAAACTTGTTCAACTTGTTCGAGCAAGTCTTTAGGAATGTTTGATCAAAACGTCCATCAGTAAATAACCGTCCAAGGGATGAGGGAGGCAAAGGGCGAACCCGCATCGTCAATGTAGACCTACTGTCAGGGAGTCGTGGGGTAAGAGAGTCCGGCTGCTGAAAAAACTTTACCCTACCAATTAAAGTGTACCAGCCCACGCAGCTATTCACAGGGGTCAGTTGCAGTGCCAGTAACCTGTCCTTCTTATACGCTGCAGAAGGAAGCAACCCACATACCCAACAATCTGTCACATTGTATACCGCGTGTGCATGATGTAACGTTTTTATGAAGACATTATCACGGTAACCTTTTCTCATACATTGTTCACCATAATCAACAGTAATCATATTATGCTCTGGTAAGGGAGAAGGGGTAGGAACCATCTTGTGGACTGGGTAAGCTTTGTCTAGGAAAAACAGTATTCCAAGCATGATCAGGAAGACAATAATGAGCACCACAATAACCACAATTTTACTTTTTCGTGATAGAGCACGCCATGGTGAATCTGGTTCCGGCCTGCGGGGAGCAGCAAAAGGCTGTTCCTCATCGGGTATTGGACGACCAAAAGGGTACATTTCTGCTAAAGAACGGGGCGAGGGATATCCTAAAAGTTCCGAAAACTAAGGACACTACTAAAAGTTCAGACACTCCAAAACCGGCCAGAGGGGTTCTTCACCCTTCGATGGGCTGTTCTCCCTATGTCCGTTAAAGCCTCATAGGCAGGCTTTCAGCTTCGCGAACCCTATTCCCTCGACGGAGCCACACAACTGTAGTGACTCAGGAGCACTAAACTTGGGCCCACGTTTGACTCTAATGTTCCATCCAACAATGTCTTCAGAAGTGCACCAGGGCTCCTTTCAGCAGTCCATCCCTATTGCTACACTAACCTATCGACTTCAGTCCACTCCTGCCCCTATCTCAGCCCTTCTTCCAGTGCTCAATTCGTTTGCCTCTCTTTCCTGGGCCGCAAGTTATAGCGAGTGCTCCCTCGCACTTCGTGATCTGAAAACAGAATTGGTGGATCAATCGGACAAGAGGTGACTTCGGTCACCGGAGTACCGTGACCGATGGAAGCCTTGCTACTCGTACTCAGGGCTGGCTTTCGTGCTTTGTCGTCGTGCTCCTCCCCAATCAACACAGCATCAGAGAAAGGGAGATACTTAGGCAACGATTCTGTTTCGTGATCTGCAATGCCACCTCTTACCCAGGCATCATAGGGTAAAGGCAGTGGAACCTTTTTCACATGAGAGGCATGCGTCCACGCCTTACGTCCGTCCACTCGAAGTGCGGTGCGGGTGGTGAGCAGCACCAACCTCGGCTCAGACCACCTGGGCTCCAAACAGGACTTCCGCTGGTACTTCTTGACGACAACCCAGTCCCCTGGGTTGATGCCGTGACCGGGCCCCTCAGGCAGCGGCTTCAGTGTGTCTGCTACCTGCTGGTGAACAGAATGAAGATCTTTAGTCAAGGCATACAAGTAGTCTGTCAACATAGGATATTCTATCTCTGAGAAACATTTAGGTCTAGGAACTCCCCACACATTTGCTGGCCTGCCGAATACAACTTCATGGGGAGAAACACCCGTCTTGGAATTTACTGTAACTCGTGTGGAGAGTAGAGCAAGGGGAAGAGCGTCTGGCCAACGCAACCCAGTACTTTCCTGTATCTTGGCCATTTTCAGTTTCAATGTACCATTAAATCTTTCAACTAAACCCGCCGCCTGTGGGTGTAAGGCTGCGTGGAATTTTTGAGAGATTTGCAATCCCTTACATATATTTTTCATCAGTTCTGCATTGAAGGAGGTACCGTTATCACTCCAGATCACCCTAGGTAATCCGAACCTGCTGAAGTATTCCTTGATCAACATTTTAGCTGTCGACATGGCTGTACAGTCTTTTGTTGGAAAGGCTTCCACCCATCTACTGAATGCGCACACCACCACAAGTACATATTTAAGATTATTCACTCTTTCCATTTCAATGTAATCCATTTGTATTACCTCAAAGGGGTATGTTGGAGGTGCAAAGTTACCCACAGGGACAGGTGTTCCCTTCCCAGGATTGTGTCTTAGACAAATCATGCACTGTTGTACCATGCGTGTGGCCACCCTGGAAATGTTCTTATTACTCCATACGGGGTCTAATAATTTACATATTCCTTTAGCGCTTATGTGAGCTGGTCCGTGGGCCATCGTCACCACTGGAAGGACATATGCATTTGGGAGCAACCATCGTCTTTTGTCAGTCACATCCGTCCAACACTCATCCGAGTCCAGCTGTCCCTTTCCATTCTTCCATTCCCTCAGCTCCTCCTCAGTCACTTTCTCCTGTATGTTTCGCACACTCTGTACAGTATCTGAAAACATATTAATGTCTGGTACAGATCTAGCCGGTCCAGCCACAAACATTCGCGGGAGTCTGTTCCTGGCAGTTTCTTTGGCCGTCTGATCTGCAAACGCGTTTCCTTGTCCCACATCATCAACCACTGCTTTGTGTGCGCTACACTTTATGACTGCCAGCCTTCTGGGAAGCGTTAGAGCCGTCAGCAAGCGCAATATCAATGGGCCGTGTTGGATGCGCTGTCCGTGTGATGTTAAAAATCCCCTCTCTGCCCACAGTCTTCCATAACTATGAGCTACGCCAAAGGCGTATTGGCTGTCAGTATAAATGTTCACATCCAATCCTTCACTCAGTTCACATGCACGCATCAACGCTATTATCTCTGCGGCCTGAGCTGAGTTATACGGGACTCTAGAAGTCTCCACCACTGTGTGTAATGTTGTCACTGCATATGCTGCTGTTGTGGTGCCGTCCGTTAATTTAAAACAGGACCCATCAACGTACAACTCTCCGTCAGGGTTATCTAGGGGTTTGTCCGTCAAATCTACTCTCCCTTTTGTTTCCTCCTCCGTTCGGAACAGGCAGTCATGTACTTCACCAGTTTCCTCATCCGAAGGGAGGGGCAACAGTGTTGCTGGGTTCAGGGTAGCACATCTTTTTATCGTCACATGTGGGGCAAATAATGTCATCTCATATCCTGTCAGACGAGCGCTAGTTAAATGCTGCGTCTGTGTTCTGTTTAGTAAAATGTCCACTGCATGTGGTACCATTACCGTAAGAGCTGAACCCAGTACGAGCCCTGCCGACTGTCTTATCGAAACTGCAGCAGCCGCTGTAGCCCTTAGACAGCTCGGAAGCGCTCTTGCCACATTGTCGAGCATTGCAGAGAAGTAAGCACATGGTCTCTGCTTCCCTCCAAAATCTTGTGTTAAGACAGACAACGCGCAACCTTCCGCCTCGTGCACATAGAGTACAAAAGGCTTCTGGTAATTGGGTGTTCCCAAAACGGGTGCAGAACATAAAGCAGTTTTCAACAACTCAAACGCTTCCTGGCATGCAGGTGTCCAAGGTAGGGGCTCACACACTTCTTTCGTGGTCAGATACAGCAGGGGTTTCGTTAGTAAAGCATAATTAGGTATCCACTGACGACAGTACGATGTTATTCCCAAGAATGCGCGCACCTCCCGCTGCGTGTTAGGTACTGCCATGTTAGTTATTGCCCTGATGCGTTCTGGTGTCAGCCTTCTCCCGTCCTTCGATAGGAGGTGACCGAGATAAGTAACCTCCTGTCGACAATATTGGAATTTAGGGAGAGACACCTTGTGTCCCTTCTGAGCCAAATGGTATAACAATTTAACTGTCGACTCTCGGCATCCCTCCTCATTGTCGGAGGCGATGAGAATATCGTCCACATATTGCAACAAGACATTGCCCTGTGGGAGCTCCAAATCATCTAACTGTGCTTTTAATGCTTGACTGTAAATACTGGGGCTTTCTGTATAACCTTGAGGAATTCTCGTAAATCTAAAACTGCGTCCGGCCAATGAGAATCCGAAGAGGTACCTGCTATCTGGGTGTACGGGTATACTGAAGAACGCATTCTTAAGGTCCAATACTGAAAAATATTTTGCTGACGGAGGTATCATAGTCAAAATGGTAGTAATGTCAGAAACCACTGGGTACTGAGGCTCAACCACTTTATTAACATGGCGTAAATCAATCACAAAACGATAGACATCAGGTGTATTCTCACCCTCGGCACCTGAGGACCTTTTCAGTATCGGGAGTATCGGGCTATTACAAATGTTAGAGTCTGTCTCCTCAACCACCCCTGATCCGATCAAATCCTGTATAATCTGCAACAGAGCCCTCTCTCCATCTCTAGAAATCTTATATTGAGGTATGCGAGGCAGCTTCGCTCCCACCTTAACATTTATGGACACCGGTGCAATGTCCATCTTACCCACATCAGTATCGCTACAGGCCCACAAGCTCGGAGGGACATCCCTGAATTCAACTGGGAGGGGTTCATCCTTTGAAAAACATTGCTGCGCATGCGCGACCGAAGGACCCATTGTAAGGTACACACCATCCGGAGAGCAGTAAATTGTAGCATGCAATCTTTTTAACAGATCCAAACCCAGCAAATTCTCACCACAATTCGAAGTCAAAAGAAAAGGGGAGTCAACAGTAAAGGGGCCAATCGTAAGTGTCAATGGCTTAGAGATGGGGCTAATCACCGGGGTACCAGAAAACCCCACTGAAACATTAGTCTTGCCAGACAGAGCTGCCCCTGGAACCTGAGAACGTGCTACAGAACTTTTCGTAGCGCCTGTATCCAATAAAAATTTCTGATGAGATCCCGACAAGTCTGCCGTTACATAAGGCCCACGTTGATCAACATCCACAGAAACAGGTCCCTCACTCTGCCCTACGCTGTCCTAGTTATAAGAAAATCCAGTGAAATCATCCTCGGCGTACGCATCGTTGTAAAACTGTCTATCCCTTCCTTCAACATGCTGCCTATCCCTTCCTCCGTCAAAATAATTTCCTCCAGGTCTCCTACCCTCCTCAGACTGCCTATTGTCTCTAGGCGCTTCTCCCCGACCTCGTCCCCTACCAGGTCCAGCCTGGGACCGCAGTAGTGGACAATCCTTCCACCAGTGCCCTTCCTGTTTGCAGTTCGCGCACTGGTTGGGTCCCAAACGCTCTCTTCTCTCTCCCCTCCCGAAACTACTTCCTCGACCACCTGACGCGGGCGGGGCTCCCCGTCCTCTGCCCTTCGCTACTTGCTGCAACAAAACCTTCGTTTTCAAATCTTTCGCCTTCTTTTCCTGCCTGTCTTTATTCTCATTCTCTCTATGCTCATAATACTGGGCCATGCTTAAGATGCCTGAGGGGGTAGATGTTGTCCATGTACTTTCAGACGCTTGCAGTCGGGCTGATATTTCTGGCAGTAGATTCGTAACAAATCTATTGACAAAGAGACGCAACCCGCCATCTTGAGAGATATCCTGCCCGCTAAAATCCATAAACGTGTCCTCAAAGCGAGTAAAGAAATCTGAAACTGCCTCATCCTTTTTCTGTTTGCAAGCTGTTAACTTATCCCAATCTACCTTTTTAGGAGGAATGAGTGAATGCATATATTTAATTATGCGCCCGGGTAATGCTAGTATCTCAGGTTTCGGTTTTTCGCCTGGCTTACGTTCCTTATCCCAATCAGTAAACTCTGCCCAAGTCCCGCCTAACTCCTCTCTATGTTCCGAACCCTTCACCTGTCTCCACACATCCACGGGGACCAATAATCCGAAAAACAGTTCAATATCTGCTAACGTCATTACCGTTGAGGATGCTGCCTCTGTTAATTCCTTGTAATAAGCCGTTGGGTTTTTTCTAGAGTCGGGTAACTGCGCCTTCAGAGCTAATACCTCGCTCCTTTTCCAGGGCGTATACACCCATTGTTCTTGGAAATGAGCATCTACACGTGGTCTCGTTACTGCCAAGGTGGTCGGGTCTATTATTTCAGATACCTCAGGGTGAAATATAGGGTGTACCTCACGCATTGGATGTATCCCCGGGAAGTGAGTCTCACCTGTTACCGTTAGCTCATTCCTGTATTCCAACAAATACCTCAGACTACGGAGCACTTCCCCCGCACCAGTATTAGCCCTGTAAGCATGAGCCTTAATATCGCGAAGAATCGCCGGTGCCTCACCGCCATACCCCTGCTCCCATAACGTTATCAGGGTCGTTGACATGTGCCACAAAGCGTGCTGCTGCATTAAAGGCTCAAAATCCTTCATAGTAGACCAAATATCTTCTAATGAATAAATGTTATTCCTGGCCCATTGACAAGCTTGATTAGCTACCATTGTTTTCTCGTCTAGGGGTACAGTAGCGCGTGTGAGTAACTTTCGTACCTGATGGAGTAGACCTCCCTCCGCTCCTCTAGCAGGTGTTCGCAACGCGCTCTGAGGGGTGGCGCTGGCAGAAACAGTGGGGATAGCAGGGCCAGCAGAGAGCACCGGGGATAGCGCAGCAGACGCAGGGCTCGCCGCCGAGAAAGGGAGCAAGGGTGCCGTGGTAGAAGGGGAAGTAAGTCCCCCTGCAGAGGAAGCAGGTGTACCGGACAAGGGAGGGGCACCGACTTGGGGAACTGAAACCACCGCCTGTGGGGCGAAATCCCCGAGCACGGGGTACAGTGACTGTGGTGCATATGGGGGAGGAGGTCGAGCGCTCAAAATATCTTCCATCTCGTCTACGTCCTCTTCCTTTACCACATAGCACTTATTTTCCAACAACCGAAAACGCCTATCTGCGCGCTCAATCCGCAGTTCATTCTCTTTCTTAGTGTGTTCTCTCGCCTTTTGCGCCATAGTCTGAGCCGATCTTTTCTGAGCAACCTTCTCTTCCCTTATCTGCCGTTCCCGTACCTCCTTCTGCCACATTCGCAAAGAATCAAACATACTCTGGCGGCTGCGTCTAGCAAATAACTTGTCTTGTAAATAGTCTAATTTTTCTGCATCGAAAGAACCCAATAGGGGCCACTGCAAATCCACATTATCCATTGTATACTTATGCCATAAAGAGGAAAACAAAATAGGAGGCAAGCCATGTTTGACGTACATGTCGAAATTTGGAGAACCTTCCTGAGGGGCAGGTTGGCTCTTAGCCAATCTCACATCTGAAACCTCATCACAACACCCGAAACACCGCAATTTACTAAAGCACGGCATTTTGTAATCCTACAACACACAATAACACAGGAAAAATTCACAATATCATATGCATATATTAATCAAACATAATCCGTACTAAAACACGTGTTACCAAATGGGACAAGGCCCGTCGACCAAGTCCTGGGAAACCTGGACACTACCGCAGACTGAACAGCCTACACTCGCTGTTCCGAGACTGGGAAACCAATCCGTTTCCCGGGCAGCACTACAAATCGGCAGGTGCCACACCACGCGGGACCCGGCGCTCTCCCGTAAATCAAAACATTAGGTGTTCGGGCGAGCCCAAAATCCTCGCGCAGCAAGCCACTCACCAACCCGCAGTACTATCCAGTCGGATTTTTCACAAACCCTCGTTCCCCAATCTCCATCAAGTCTGTCAGAGCGTTATCCACGCCCTGAGTTTCCCGGAGCACACTAGCCCCAGAAGCACACCGGCTCCTCCAATCACCAGAGACACACCGGTCTCACGGAGCACTCCGGCCCCTCAATCACCAGTCGGACCACTTACCTTCCGTGCGCGGTCCCGACTTCTACCGTTCTCCACTTCCGGCTGGCTGGACCAACACGGTCAGCTCCAAGGTTCCGCCTTCCGGACTCCGGCGTAGGATCACGGACCAAGACCTCCTCCAATCAGCAGGGTGGGGCAGCGCTGCGAGAACCAAGCTCGGCATCAAAGTGGGTACCCGGACCCACCGTGCCGACCAGGGGGTCTCTGGCCTTCTGCTACCCACTTACGGGTGAGAAAGATCCTAATCGCGGAGTCCCTGTTCGGGCGCCATCTGATAAGCGTGGCCCAAATCCACCTGAGTGACTTACCTCACTCACCTATAGTTACCCAAAATAAGTCAGCCGGACAGTGGAGAAGAATAAACAATACAAGTTTATTAGGCCACAAACTCCCATATGAGAGGGCCCTATATCGACCTCACCCCTAAGAGTGCGCCGAGAAGGACTAACTCACATCATCATGGTGATACATTATATTACGAGAAAACAGAGTAAAACACGCCCATAATGGAAAAGTACTGGTCCACCAGAGGTGTGGACAATGGCCTCATACAAGAGGCATCTGCACCTGCAATAGCAACACTTGTTATCATCTCCCAAGGACACAGAGCCAGGCCGCTACATCCCCAGCGCATGAGAACGGCCTGATAAGGAGTTTCGCTAGCAGGAGTTTCAGTTACAGTAAACCAAGAAATGCATATATGCTGACACGAGGAATTACTCCTATTCCTACGGGAGGGGGAATGAGCAAGTACACTTTGCACGTAAAGAGAATAATCCAAAATGGTGGCACACATGCTAAGCTAAGAACACTGCAAACAATATCACACGCATAAGTGAATAACTGCATAATGAGAACATGAACGTAAATGCGTAAGTGTAAGTAATTAGTTAGACACATTCCGCTAACTTCATAAGCATAATGTATGCAGGGGGCGGGGCTTGGGATTGACGTCTATCAAGCTATTAATGCTCCAATTTTGGGTATGGCCAAATAAAACTTTTTGCGGACCATATTATTCTATATTTGAATCCCCATACTCAGAATTTGGAAGCCGCAATTAGGGAATTTAGTACATTTTAGCTAATTGGGCACTATAAAATAAATCCGAATAAAACAGAAGTACTCGTATTCAATACGGACACACATTTTCTCCCAGCCAACCTCAAATTGCAAGCCGCTAAGCCTGAACCCATAAGGTGTTTGGGGATCTATGTTACCAACCAGTACCAACAGTTATATAATTTGAATTATGTAAGAATGTTAGGTAAAATCAAGAAGCTGCTAGAACAGGGGCTGTTAAACCCCCTGACTCTGGTGGGAAGTGTATCCCTCATCAAGATATCCGTACTTCCGCTACTTATTTTTCTTTTTAATAATATACCCATTCAAACTAATATAGACTTTTTCAAAGAGCTGGAAATCATGATCAGACAGGTTGTCTGGGGGAAAAAAGTTCCAAGGGTCAAGCTTTTATCATTACAATTGCCCAATGAACAGGGAGGACTGGCTTTACCACACATACAAACTTACTACGAGGCAGTTTTCTTGGATTTACTAGCTTGTTTCTTGGCTTCTAATGGGTTAAAAGACAATTTTTTCATGGAAAAAATGGTGCAGGAAGCCGCTTCTCGAACCCCGATAGTTTTTTAAAACCTTCAAACATCCGAAAAAAACAAGATATAAGACGATGAAGGACTTCTCTACCAGACGTCAATCTTTTTTTAGGGTGACAGGCTCCTCTGGGTCTCATTACTTAAAATTGAGGGAATGTGAGAATCTTGACCTTCAAATTCAATCATGCCACTTGAGAAATTGGAAGGGTTGTGGGCTAGGAAAACTCAGATATTTTTTAATTCAGAACAGGATCATTACATGGCAGGAGGTGTTATTGAGGTGTAGAGATCAGAGGAGGCCTGCTTTTTTTGAGGATCTACAAATGTTCCATCAAAAAAACAAAACTGAATTTGCCTTTGACACGTCGAATAAACTTGTGACAGCCCTTTTCGGGGCAAAGTTAAGGGGCGGAGGGAATTGGTATTGTTTGCTACACAACCAGGGCCTACTCCCATAGATAGAGAAACATTTGGAAAGGGTGACCCGTGAAACGCAATGTACCCTTTTTTGCACTTTAGTCTAGTAGTTTTGCACATTTGCACTTGCACTTTAAAACTGGGGCACTTTAGAATCCTTTTGCTACTTAGCTGTACTCCCTCTTTTTTGTCTTCTGAACAGCTAGGTAGCTATATATGACAACTTTATATAAAATGGCTTTTCTGTTTTTACCTGTTATTGGTTGTAGACATTTGAATTGATTTTAAGTAATTTGTAACCTTGTTTGGACTCCTGTCAATGTGTGTTTATATGTTATATCAATGTTCTCATGCTCTGCTCAATAAAAATTAAAACAAAGAAATATACCTCCACCTACCCCCCACTCAACCCCTCCTCTTCAAACCCCCTAACCAACTGAAACTCACGCTCAAAAACAAAGCGTCCTGGAACACATTCAAAACACTTAACTGTAGTGTAGCTCCTATTTTCCCAATAGGCTCTGCGCATTGGAATAGTATCTACAGCAGTAAAGGCCTAGGCCAGACGTTAACTAGGTCTACTACTGTCGAAACTAGACTTAATTTTTGGGTTTGCCAGCTAAGCTCAGAGTTCGCTAGAAACTTTCTCGAATGTTCAAGGAAGGATTAACTCCCCTGATTAGACAAGAAGGGATTTAGTTTCTGACAACCATAGAACATGACAACTTTGCTCTCCCCTAATCAAGAGTCAATCTCGAGAGTCGTGTGAGCACAAGGCAATTATTTTACTCAGTCAGTACGTGCATTCTTAGTCTCATCAGAATGTAGAGAAAAGGAAGAGACGGGCGTGTTCAATAAAAGATGTTATTTATTGATCAGTCTCTTTTCTCGTACAAGAGAAATGGATCGATATTATTGCAATACTTATAGTTAAGTAAAGTGCATACATTAGAAGCAATAGTATAAAATAATACTGTAAAAACATTGATATGGTTTCTGAGCCATATGATGTTTAAAATGATTAAAATATATTTACATACACATATACATTTTGACTAAACGTACTCAACTGGTGTTTCTAAATACGCCTACCCCGTGTACCTGACCTAAGTCTAATGCGTGGGCGGGAATAGAAAGTTACAGTTTAAGTTAAGTTTGTTTTTGCCAAGTGAATAACTAAAGAATTCTCTAGGAGGGGTTATTCAGTTCTGTACCTGGAATTTAGGATGAATGAGGAATGGTATCTCTTTCTCTGCTCTCGATATTCCAGGCTGCCTGCGAGGGCTGCCCAGAAGCGCCGGTGCTGGGTCTCTCGGCTTGAGATAGCAGCGCGTCTCTCAGCGCGTCAGGAAGGCGGGGCTGCTGCCTGCGGGGTCTGCTTCTGCTCTCGGCTTCGGCAAGTATGGCTGCTCCGTCTTGTCACCACGCGTGTGTTTGCATAGGGCAAGGTCGGCAATATTTATACCTTAAAGGTGCCGAGATTGACGTAAGGATGGACATAGGTACGTCAATAAAGATGTCATACGACTTGCTCGTTAGCACATTCTTTACTAAAGTTCTCTGTGAAATCAAAACAATGGCCGCACGGATTATCCAGGTTGTCATAGGTTTGATTTGTTATGAGAACGTCGTATGCCTTATCAGGGGCTGGAGGAATGTCGCTTGTCTAATTAGATCTCAAGCGTTATGACCTAATCAGATAACACGTTCCTGTGCCGTAGTGTGACTGCGTCAGATAACGGTATCTGCATCATGGGGGTTTTCTTGCCTCATGGGCTGACTGTTAGTTAACTAGCTAGTAAGTTTAACCAGAATAGGGTCAGGAATAGGGGGATCGAATCAGAACCTATAGAAATACACGACACCCACTCCACGCTAACTATGGTCATATCTACTAATCTATGCATAGTATAACATAGTACAACATACTATAGAGTATAGTGTATACCTTACCACCCCAAAATACATAAATGCATTTCGAAATTTTCAAATATACTGAAAAATTGCAGTCATATATATTGTATGCACTTAAGCTATGAATTAAATGCAAAAGTAAACACGCATTGTTATGCATTATTGCTTGTTGGTATATGAGAAATACACATGAAATGGCTCTTAATATGGCTATACAGAAAAAAAGTCGAAACCATTTCATCACATAAAATCTATTGCGAACATACCAGCGGGCAGCTAAAGTCTATAAAGTCTATAAAGTATCTAAAATAGAAATCTTAGTTCTCTAGGAATAGTCTCTTACTTTAAGCAGAAAATCAGTGTCCCGGGAAAAAATATATAGAAAAATATTTTAGGGGCTTGCTGAAAAAAGTTGCTGTCCGTGAACTGGATTGTAATTGTTCATGTGACTTTATTTTTAAAGTTGAAGGCCGAATTCAGGGAACGCCGTGTGCGAGTTTACTCAAAAGTCTCTATTTCTGTTCCGGAGAGAACATCATATCATTCAGGCTTTCGAAAAAACTGTCAACAGCTTCATGGGAAAGTTCCTCTAAGTCGGAAATAGGGGTAACCATGCATTCATGCGCATGATTGTCTCCATTGACATTCTGATTTGCATTGCTGACAGAAGGTCGTACCTGTTCGATGCTGCTTTCATCTTGAACTTCACTACTCTTCAATCGCAGTGGTGAAGATTCCAGGAATGCCGTCATCAGAATTGGCAGCCTTTGAGGGCAGCACAGTGCGTGAACCTTGGTAGGAACCAACAGTGTATCTGCATCCACCGGCGCATCCGATTGTAGCGTCAGACAGGTGTCTAACACGCATTCTTCTCCGCATAGCAGACACCTTAGTACAGGTAAAACACACCTTTGCCACATTGGTCGAAATGATAGAAACCAAGTCATGTTTAGGTCTCTAAGCCGGGATAGTCCCAGGATTTTTGATATCCGGTCCCGGTATCCAATGGCTAGGATCGTATCTTCCATTGTCGCGAGAGTTTGATCTGTGACATGGGTTGCCATAACGAAAAATAAGGACTAGGAATAGGATTCCTGCAATTAGTCCCAGGATCAAGGGAAGTCCGCCAAAAATCGAATGGACGAAATCTGGAAAAATACCCAGTATGGCTTTGAATGGTGTTAATGCCATCGAAAATACTGTCTTAAATACCTTTGAGACCCCAGTGGTATCAGAAATATTTAAGATTTCGCTCAGGATTTCCGCGAAATGTACGGGGGAATTAGTTGATAATAATGTATGTATCTCTGCAGTCGTCCTTGCGACTTGTAGATCATACGTTTCTTTAGATGACGTGAGCCTTGTAGGCGTCTGAAGAAGCACTGTTTTCATTCTGCTTAAAGTGTCTATTCGAATAGAAGTAATTTTCAAACCGGGCCATGCCCTTGCCTCCCTGTCTGGAAAGGAGCTGGGAAACAAAGAACGTCCACAGCACTTGACCTTCGCCGTCGTAGTGACGAGATAAGGAGTCCCGGGCATAAGACTACAGCATCTGCGGTCTACAATAAGAATGTAACTCCCATTATAGAGTCTTTGAAAGAATGGTTCTATTTCAGTTGCAGGTGCGCCTTGCTGGTGACATGAAAGGTTGTATGAATTCCCTTCACAGGCTCCGTGCAAACTAATACCGTTACACAGAAGCGTGCCGCTTAGTGACATAGCACAATTGTTGCCACTAAGAAACACTTTCTGTCCTTTGTTACTGACACATGCATGTGAATAGGGCAGGTTCCATGTTGTTTTAAGGTACCCCTTTCCCAATTTCTCGTACATGCCAGCCTGTATATATTTTTGGCAGTATTGAAACCTGAAGGTTGAGATTGGAATATTTATGATTCCGTGGATTATCCATTCACTGACAGGTCGTTCTGACATTGTCAACGGTAATCTTTCTAGTTTTTCAATGCTCAAGATTGTATAATCAGCACCCTTCTGCGCCATACCGATTTGTCTATCAGTAAGGTTAAAGATTTGGAATAGTGACGTTGTGTTGATTAAACGCCAAGGCACATAGCCTGAACGTAGATTTTGTAACGTCCAGCCAAGCTGTACAATAGAACGCAATTGTGACTGACCATGTTGTAATAACAGTAAGTCTTGCGATAATATATCGATTGCTGAAGACACAATGCTGTCCAATGAAAAAATTCTGGAGGACAGAGTCATTAACCCATTGTCCACTACAGAAAGTGATTTTTCCAAATTAATACGGTCAATTTCCCGTATTCTCTCTGCTGTCTCAATTTGAGTAACCTTCCAGGCCTCATTGTATGCTGCATATACAGAGGCTGCTATGAAACGCTTTTGACGCTGTTTGCGTGGTCCCATTATGAAATCACGCAAGTCAGCACCATCAGTAAGTAAAGTTAGGTGTTGCTTAATTTCAGGCAGTGTGGAAGTTTGTAGCCATTGAAGGCATAATTTGCCCACACTGTAGGTTGTTATTATCCCTGGGTGATGTCTTTGAGGATATCTAGGGTCTGGCCTGGTCATTTTGAAACCCTGTGTTTTATTCAGGAATCTATCTTGACAGTTATTTGTATCTGTGGGCCAGATCAACCATTGTTTCCAATCAGGATGTGTTCTGTTTTGGTTAAGTATATGGTTTATGTCTATTTCTTCATCTGTTTCAGAGTTATTGCTAAACATTATTGGCTTTGGAATAGACAGGTTATTTAAATCTTTGATTTTGGCTAAGCCAAGACAGGTGGTTTGTTGAACGGTGTCATTTAAAAATATCATTTGTTCTGGGATCATGCAGGCTCTAAACAAAGCTTCTATACCCTGTACTTGCCATTCTTTTGTACCCCAAACACTTTTCAAATCAACATGTTTGTCCCAATAATCAAATCCAAAAGTATTCATTTTTTCAAAGAAAGAATCTGAATATATCAATTTTGTGTTGGTTATCATGGTTTTCATCCCTGTCTTGTTTGACAATTTGTAATAAAATGTTTCAGCATTAGTTATGTTAAAACCTGAAAAATATGAATATTTGCCATACACGGTTCTAGAGCTCCCTTTTGGAGGTGTAGCACAATGTTCCCATTGATTAAAATTTAAAACATTTCTAGGTTGTGCAGATTTATGCAAGAAATGGTTACCATAATGGTTATAGCAGTACATGCTGTCATAATTTGTAGAACCCTGCAAATAATCATGTTTTGTAAATTTAGCAGACATTACTAAGTCAGACATCATATTGTTTATACTTTCAAAGTCCCAATCATCAGCAAATGAGTTTGGTTTTGCAAAGTCACTCAAGGAGATCTTGATTTGGTGTGGATATTTCAGGATCTCGACCGGACCATAAATTTCATAGTCAGTGTTGTCCCAGGCTACCCCACCAGATATTGGAATTGCTGTGAAGTTGGCTGAAGAAAGTTCTGAAGAAAGTTCTCTTTTCTCGACGTGTGAAGATGTGTGTGGTTTGAGGACCAAGTTGATGTTCTGACTTGCTGTGTCCATTTTAGCATATTTTCCCTCAATGAAGCGTCCCAAGGTAAATACCATGATGAGCCAAAGTATGAGGATAAATGCACCAAAACCCACCCAAAATTCAATCCATGGAGAAACCAGATATGTTTCTTTCAGTTGTTTCAAAAGTTCCTTAGCTTTGTCTTTAAAGGATTTTGATGATGGCTGTGTCTTTTGTTCGCTGAAGCCTTCAGAGGAATCATCGAAGTTGATGAAGTAACCGGATGCAGTTCTGTCAATTGTTCCAATTGGTTCAGGATTTTTGTTTCTCGCATTTTCACTTGGTACTTCTGTATAGATTGGTGTGTCTCTGCTAAATGTCTTTATTTGGGTTTTCAGAGGTCTAAGTTCTATTGCATTGTTGCATAGTCCTTGTTGTTCTTCTGTAGGCGTTTCGAATGTGATGAGCCTCTTTGATAGGACCTCTGTACTGGTAGCAAACCTTGGTGTTCTGCTACTTATTGGGAGTCCACTTGGCCTACTGTTGGTTATCGGCCACATGTTGTGGTTTTACCAGGTCGATGGATACAACTCGGTTCTCCTTTTTTCCAGCAAGTGGCGGTAGTACAACTGATCTTGTCCCGTTGACAGACAATACAGGAACTGCTTTTCTGTAAGAAGGCCCAAATTCCTTCTTTACCGCGATCTTCTCCCTGACTAGATCCCCGACTTTTGGAATCCAGACAGGTCTTGCTGGGACAGGTGGTGATTCTTCAGTGGTCGTTGGCTGTTCTTTCAACTGTATGTTGCTCAGGTCTTTTCTTGTTTTGTTTAAGTCCTGCAAAATAGCCAAACGGTCTTTGACATCAAAGCTTTTTTCTGTTACCACTGAAGTCTGACTATCAAGGTCAGAGATCAACATCCTAGTTCCGAATAATAATTCGTACGGACTGAATCCCTTCAGAGAATTTCTTGGCAAGTTATTTAGACTACGTTGGACACTTATTAGATGTTTGACCCACCCAGCTCCCGAACCTAATACCTTTGCCGTTATAGATTGCTTTATGTCACGGTTTTTTCTTTCAACAATTCCGTTCCCCTCAGGGTGAAATGGACAAGAGTACCGCAATTGCACGCCCATGCTGACCATGGCCTCCTTATAAGCCCGAGAGCTAAAAGCAGGACCATTGTCCGAATGCAGAATGCCAATTGCGTATGTGCCGATAAAGACTCGCAAATCTTTTATAACAGTTCTGGCGTCAGCCGTTCGCTGGGGCCACATCCATATGAATCTCGTGCATGAATCCACTGCGACCAAGATATATTTATAGTTACCATCCCTTTGTAAGGGACCGCAGTGGTCTAGATAAACACAGGCTAATGGTTTATCCGAGATTAGAAGGGGCGTCTGTGCTGGACGTCTCACAGTTGATACTTTCATTTTTTGACATATTTCACATGCTAGAACATAGTTCCTTGTTTGTCTTCTCATTTGTGGCCACCAGTATCTCTGTTTTAATAATGATACAGTGGCTGAGACGCCAGCATGGGTAGAAGCAAGCCCTTCGTGTGCCGCTATTATCAGTCCTAACCTATGTTCCATGTTTGGAATTGCCCTATCCCCCACTCCAGGGATTCGAGCAAAAGGAACATTGTTTGTATCAGTTATGTATGAGTATTTTACTGGAAAGCCTTTAGGGAGTGGTTCTATCGAATCCTTTTCTGAAGCGCTGACAGCTTGTAATATTTCGCTGTCTATTTTTGTTTTTGACCGGGTGACGGCAGCTACGGAAGCCGTTTGCACAGCTGCCTTCGCGGCCTCATCAGCCAATGAATTCCCTGCAACGTGAACGCCATCACGTTGATGACTCAGTGTATGTATTACGTGAGTCTTTGGTAGTTCTTTTGTAAAAGAGCTACTTGTTCCCAGAGCATTTTATGCTTGATTGTGCCACCTTTCGCATCCTTGAAACCATTCTGAAGCCAGATCTGCAAGTATTCATTATAAGATTGAACGCAATAATACGAATCGCACACTATGAGCGTGGGGAATTCTCGATCGGTATTTTCAAGCGCCATCTTGAATGCTAGTAATTCAGCTCGCTGAGCTGTACAATCTCCTAGGGATTGTGTTTTAGTGAGGGTTGGTTTAAATTTCCCTTCGTGCCAACGACCTTTAACAATCGCGCACGCAGCACTGTAAGCTTGTTTACCCCCTACTGCGGGTTGTGCTGATCCGTCTGTATATATTATACAGCCGTAGTCATCTAGAGGCAGAATTTCGGTTGGCGGAGGACATTCAAATTCATATTGGAGAAATTCTTGTGTTTTTAAATAAGGATCAAATTCGTACATCACGTCTGTTGCAGCAAGAGAGTTAGCCCATTGTATCCATCTTGGATGGAGTGCTTTAGCATTTGGAATGCTTGCCTTTGTTACCGCCTCTAAGGCTGGTATTGGTGTCACGATTATTATTCGTTTACCTTGTGCCAGGGCTCGTTCTTTTGCTATAGCTGTCTGTGTTGCTGTAAGAATTTTTTCCGTTGGGCTAAATTTCATTTCAGCCTTAGTGTACAAGTGTGATTTGAATGCAATTGGTACCTTTTCTCCCTCATTAGAGGTCAGGTATGTGAATCCGCATCTCCCTGGGATGACTCGGATCACAAGGTTGCGTGTATTATCACGGGTTTCTAATTTTGTTTTAATTAGCATGTCTGTTTGTAAGGATCTCAAAATTTCTGTGTGTGCTTGAGTCCAACTGGATCTTTTAAAGTCTGGTTTAATTAGATCGTAAAGGGGTTTGACCCTTTCTGCGTAATTTGCAATATATGTTCTTCCGAAATTTAGGAAGCCTAGAATTGACTGTAGGTTTTTTAGTGTTTTAGGAGCTTGGATTACGGCACATTTCTCTAGGAAATTGTCTGCCAGGCTTTTGCCTTCACTTGATAACTCATATCCTAAGAATAGGACCGTCAGATGGGCAATTCTGGACTTTTTGAAGTTGAATTTGTAACCCTCTGCAGCGAAACCAAGTATTATGGTGTTCACTCTTTTCAAGTGAGTCTCCAAGTCATCATCTGTTAAGTAAATGTCATCGACATAAGATAATGCTTCATCATCATATAGTTGTAGTAATTCTGTTACTCTCGCTGAGAATACCCCCGGGCTATTCTTGTACCCCTGGGCTAACCGACAGAATTGTTTTTGAGTGCCATTTACTGAGAAAGCTGTTAAATATCTGCTCTCTGGTGCTATGTTTTGACAAAAGAATCCGTTGGAGATGTCCAAGGTAGTTTTGTATTTTTTGCGCACTATGTTATTCATTAGTGCAGCACTGTGTGAATTTTGCACTGCAAAAGTTTTGCAACATGTGTTAAGGTGTCGGTAATCCAAAACTAGACGATATGAATTGTCTGGTTTGGAGACCGGAAACAAAGGATTGTTCATTTGTGAGGTGCAAGTTTCAATCACCCCTTGGTATTCTAGCTGATCTAGTATTTCATTTACTTGTTTTTTAGCTTCTTGCTTAATTGGGTACTGCCTTTGTGCAGTAGGTTGTGATTTTAACTGGACTTTGTGAGGAGGAGAATCCTCATCCCATCCTACATGATTTTTATATAAAGCAGGTGCTAAGGCCACTGCCCACTTTCTAGCAAGTGTATATTTTTTATGAATCGGTATTTGATTCGAGAAGGCAGGCATAATTACTTCTTCGCCATGAGGGCACTCCCTGACAAACTCCGGTGGCCAGTCTTTTTCAGCTAGAAGGATGTCATAGCCCTTGGATAGGTTATCCCAAAATAGTCCCCTTATTTTCCTAGTCTTATCTCCCTCTATACGTAATGTTATCTCGTATATTTTGTGGGGCTTGCTAACTCTGGTATCTGCAGTTTCCACTTGAAGGTATTCATTCGTGTCCACTGTCTCCAGATGATTCATAAGGACTTTGCGAGCTATGCTCACCTCTGCTGCGCTGTCTAGCATTGTCTGAGCCCATTCTCCGTTTTTCAGTTGTGTCCTCAGTATTCTCGGCATTGTTAACTACCTTGATACTGGCTACCTTCTTTTTTGGAAATTGTGATTTCTTTTTCAGTTGAGCAGGTTCCTTGTCTTTGGACTTGGCGTGCTCTTCTGATCGTCCTCTTCTTTCCGATTTCTGCGAGGAATTCTGAAAAGATTGAGAGGGACGTGTATCAATGTCTTGATATCTATCAGGTTTTTTAATATTATCCCTATTTCTAAGGTTATATCTATTCCCAGAGGGTTCACTCTGAGGTGACCTTTGTCTCGGGTTTGGAGATTTCTCTCTTCGCCTAGGAGACCTTCCTCTGGACTGGAATTTCTTTTCTTTTGGATTGGATTGTTTGTTTCCATCCCAGTTCTTTTTTGGTGAATTATTATTAAAAAATATTTTTTCTGGACTTGTAGTCAGTTGCGGTTTTACTGGTATTCCACCTAGACTATCTCTGCCTAGTTCTTCATAGGATTTTTCTATGATTCTGGCAATTTCAGCTGGTTGGTCTGCTATATCTGTCTCTTTTAACCTCTGGCGGATCGCCACGTTTGCTGCTTCACCTTTTATGTTGGCTAGTAATATAGCCGAGACTTGCTTGAAGTCTTTCAGTAATTTCATACCAAGAGTTAAAGCAGGTTCTGGACCGTATTCATCTTGAATTTGTTTTAGCACATCTGGTATTACCGAAATGGATGGAACACCGTGCGTTTTTGTATAGATGGAAGCAAAGACTGTACCCCAAGTGTCACAGTCCTCAATGTGTGGTGCGATTCCCATTGGGAGACATATAGTCAGAATCCTGTGTTTTTCCAGCGGGGTGGTGTCAGGAAACACCGCCTCTATTTGGGTAATTTTCTGTGCCAACCAGAATGGTATTTGTTCCCGTTTAGCTGGAACTTTACCTAGGCAGGATTGGATGTTCTGTGGTGTAATTTTATTTGTGTTCCCCTGGTGAGGGGTCAGCTGTGGAAGTTTAATCGCTGGCTGAATTGTTGAAGTCCGCATTACATACTGAACTAATTGTCTGTGAATTTTTAGTAGTTGTTTTAGCTGTATTAACAGCTCTGCTGCAGGCATTCTTTCGATGTCTGGATGTGGTGTGTATCCGGCTAGGACCGGCCACGTTGCTCCTGGTCTTCCTAAAGGACCGAGCCTTGTAATGTGATTGTTATGTATTAGGGCGCCATCAAATAAGAGCAAATGCTCTTGGAATTTGAGTGGTACTTCCACCTCCTCGAAAGGAGTGTACGTTTCAGGAGGTTCCTCTACTTTGTAATAGTGGAAGTACTTTGTTACAGCATTTGCTGCTGGAAAATGTATCCATGTATAGTATACCTCTGTCTGCCGATATTCGTGTGCCTCAATTACGAATATGACTGTGCCACCTCTAGGTGTCAGTCCATTTTCTATAAGTTTTAAGGTTATAGATCTCCTTTTAATGACCGGAATAAGTATTATATCCGCGTCTGCTGCTTGCATGGTAGCATCAGCATCTGCTATTTCAGTAGCTAATCTAATTGCCTCTCTTTCTCCATCGCTGTCTCCCATTTTACTGACAGGATGGTATTATTTTTGTTTGCAGATCAGGTTTCTTTATGGAAACAGAGATTAGGTGCACAATATTCTGGAACTGTTTTATCCTTCAACGTTGACTAGACCAAGAACCATACATAGGAGTTCCCTCCTGCGAGGTTTTGGAGGATATTATAACCTTTCACCCACTCCAGACGTCTTTGGAGTATTTGGGAAAAGGGGTCTGAGTGAGAAAGCACGACTGAGTTACTCTAAATGTCTTACGTTAGTTTTATCGCCCTTTCCAAACACGTTGGGCGCCATGTAGTGTAGCTCCTATTTTCCCAATAGGCTCTGCGCATTGGAATAGTATCTACAGCAGTAAAGGCCTAGGCCAGACGTTAACTAGGTCTACTACTGTCGAAACTAGACTTAATTTTTGGGTTTGCCAGCTAAGCTCAGAGTTCGCTAGAAACTTTCTCGAATGTTCAAGGAAGGATTAACTCCCCTGATTAGACAAGAAGGGATTTAGTTTCTGACAACCATAGAACATGACAACTTTGCTCTCCCCTAATCAAGAGTCAATCTCGAGAGTCGTGTGAGCACAAGGCAATTATTTTACTCAGTCAGTACGTGCATTCTTAGTCTCATCAGAATGTAGAGAAAAGGAAGAGACGGGCGTGTTCAATAAAAGATGTTATTTATTGATCAGTCTCTTTTCTCGTACAAGAGAAATGGATCGATATTATTGCAATACTTATAGTTAAGTAAAGTGCATACATTAGAAGCAATAGTATAAAATAATACTGTAAAAACATTGATATGGTTTCTGAGCCATATGATGTTTAAAATGATTAAAATATATTTACATACACATATACATTTTGACTAAACGTACTCAACTGGTGTTTCTAAATACGCCTACCCCGTGTACCTGACCTAAGTCTAATGCGTGGGCGGGAATAGAAAGTTACAGTTTAAGTTAAGTTTGTTTTTGCCAAGTGAATAACTAAAGAATTCTCTAGGAGGGGTTATTCAGTTCTGTACCTGGAATTTAGGATGAATGAGGAATGGTATCTCTTTCTCTGCTCTCGATATTCCAGGCTGCCTGCGAGGGCTGCCCAGAAGCGCCGGTGCTGGGTCTCTCGGCTTGAGATAGCAGCGCGTCTCTCAGCGCGTCAGGAAGGCGGGGCTGCTGCCTGCGGGGTCTGCTTCTGCTCTCGGCTTCGGCAAGTATGGCTGCTCCGTCTTGTCACCACGCGTGTGTTTGCATAGGGCAAGGTCGGCAATATTTATACCTTAAAGGTGCCGAGATTGACGTAAGGATGGACATAGGTACGTCAATAAAGATGTCATACGACTTGCTCGTTAGCACATTCTTTACTAAAGTTCTCTGTGAAATCAAAACAATGGCCGCACGGATTATCCAGGTTGTCATAGGTTTGATTTGTTATGAGAACGTCGTATGCCTTATCAGGGGCTGGAGGAATGTCGCTTGTCTAATTAGATCTCAAGCGTTATGACCTAATCAGATAACACGTTCCTGTGCCGTAGTGTGACTGCGTCAGATAACGGTATCTGCATCATGGGGGTTTTCTTGCCTCATGGGCTGACTGTTAGTTAACTAGCTAGTAAGTTTAACCAGAATAGGGTCAGGAATAGGGGGATCGAATCAGAACCTATAGAAATACACGACATAACAAAAATGACATTCTCAAGATCTTAACATCACTTAAACCATCAAATCACTTCTGTGACCCTCTTCCAGCCAATATCTTTAGTGAGATCAAAACTTCTCTAATTTCCCTCTGGACAAAGATAGTGAATGACTACCTACTGCAAGGAACCCTTCCGAGCTGCCTAAAAACAGGTCAGGTAACACCCATTCTAAAAAACTCCACAGCTGAACACACAATCTCAGATAACTATTGTCCTATTTCCACTATTCCTACCCTAGCAAAACTACTGGAGAAATGCACCATTCCCAACTATGTAGCCACATTGCTCAATTCCACCTCATTGACCAGTTCCAATCAGGCTTCCGTCAGGACGATAGCACGGAAACAGCCATGACACATATTGTTGACGCGCTTAGAATACTAGACCAAAATGAATCCTGCCTCCTAATCCTTCTAGACCTATCCTCAGCCTTCAATACAGTTAAACATAATAGTCTCCTAAACTTACTTGAACATGCAATGGGGTTATCTGGGAATGTCCTAAAATGGTTCGCCTCCTTCTTAGACAGCTGAACGCAAAGAATCAAGCTCAACCAATCGCTGTCCTTAACCGAAATTCAAAAACTCTCCAATGTTCACTACCACATATATGCGGATGATACCCAACTATACCTAAAAGTCTCATCACCAGATGATATCCGCTCACTCAATACAACTCTGCAAAAAACCCACAACTGGCTAACCAGAAACCACCTCAAACTCAATACGCTCAAAACTGAAATCCTCCTAATTACCCCTCCGCAAGGACACGTCAACATTAAAGGCTGGATGAAACACTTAACAGCCTTCAACTGCAAACCACACATCATAGACTCCGCAAGATCACTAGGAATAGCAATCGACAAAAATCTCAACATGCAGGAGCACATCAGTACAGCCACCAGAGGAGCAACCTAAAACGTTTCCTTCCTGATGACGACCTCAACTCAGCAGTGCAAGCTCTAGTGATATCCAGATTAGACTATTGTACAGCCTTATGTGGTCTGCCGAGATCTAGACTGGCCCCACTAAAAGCCTCTATCAACTCTGCAAGACTTGTGACCCGCTCCAAAAAGAACAATCACATCACCTCTGTTCTAAAGACACTGAACTGACTTCCTTTTGAGGCAAGATCACAGCTAAAATTTGCCAGTATGACACACAAAGCTGTGCACTTCAAGACACCAAGGTTTCTAGCCAATAAACTGGAACGATCAGGCATTGGCAGAACGTCAAGAAGCACCAGCACCTGGCTTTTGAAACTGCGAAAATGTTGGAAAAAGAAAACAGACAAGCACCCAGGATCTGAAATGCCATACCCCCGGAAATCAGAATGAACACTTCTAGCACCTCCTTCAAAAATGAAGTCAAACTGCTTTCAATAAGCAAATTCCTACTCAACCCCAACGCTTAACTTGCTCTCCAAACAGAACTTACACCTGATTTTAAAGACCAATGGCTATCACACTCTTGAGTACCCCCTGACCCAATACTAATGTTTGACATCATGTATGCTCTCCCTACTATCTACTCTCATTTTTGTACATATTGTATTAAACTTTCTATGTGATGCAACTTTTGTAAAGCGCTCTGATACCCTTCCACGGTCTAGTCCACACTATATAAAACATTTGAAATATATATTTTTTCAAATACACATCTTCACAACAGGATATGTGATTCCACTTTCTGAGGCTTCAGAACCAGTTTGGGATAGCTTCTCCTTAAATAAAATGTTGAGTTTGCATTCCAGACACAGCTTTTGTGAAAATAAGTGATGGCTCTCACAGCAGGTAGCAATGGAACTGGCTCCAAGTAGGAGTATCTAGAAGATGAGCACAATGAAGAGTTCTCTGTACCTGAGAGTCAGCAACCTTCCTGAAGCAGAAATCAGAGACAGACAAACATCTTCACCTTGAACAACAGACACTACTTTCCCATCCCTCAAAACTACCATCTATCAAAAAGCAGTGCTCGAGAAGAGTTAAACAGCAGTCCTTTATAACAAGGACCTCATGGAATTTCTAAAGGGATCCCTGTCTCTGTCCTCCTCACTTCGTTGTCTGGGACCTCTCCCTCCACTTTCAGTTTCTGAGGGAAGTTGCCCTCATCCTCTCTCTTTTGCGATGCTAAATCAGGGACATCCAAAGTAAATTCCTTTTGCTCCAGTACTCAGAATCATACATCACTCAGTGTCCGACTGCCTTGCATGTGCCATCCATACACTACACACACATACATTCACACATATGTACTCCACATGGACAGAGGATGTGTGTGCCAGGTTCTGGGTTCCACATAACAGCAAACCTTTACAAAAGTGGGATAAGTAGACCTTCCTCACATGAAAAAAGTGTGGTCGCACTATAGATTCAAAAACACTGAATACTGCCAAAATTGCTTAATGTGATATAGCTATGCCTGGTGTGGGCAAATATAAATAAAATATATGCAAAAGTGTGCTTCTTTTGAAGAGCAGGTCGGTGAGCAACACAGAAGGTGCAGATGGGGGTGCGACATGGTGGGCGCAAGTGGGGGAACCACTTGGAGTTTGGAGGGGAGAAGCAAAAGATGACAGATTAGGATGGGGCCAGAGGACTGTAGCAGCATGGAATGGGTGTTGTGGGTGGGGGTGGGGAGGAGAAGCAATGGGCAACAGAAGGATGATGGGGAAGCAACATGGATGGTTTCTGGCATTACAGCCGTCTTCAGCCCGGCTTGCTTGAATCCAGTGGCAAAGTGAGCAGGGTATGCTCAGACGTGAGTCCCTTGCTCACTTTGCCGCTGGATTCAAGCAAGCCGGGCTGAAGACGGCTGTAATGCCAGAAACCGGTCCTCGGAGGCTTGTTTCCGGTCCAGGGAAGGCATGGCTTGGCAGTTCGGGCTGGACTGTTCCCATGAGGCACAGGGTCAGACTGATTTGCATATAGCCATGTCTGAACTGGGGTGGCAGAGTGGGCTAAAGAACGGTGATGGATTAAACCCAGATCTTTTGACTGGGTGTGTGTGTTTGATTGGTTCAGATGCTCCGTCCATCACCACCCCCTTTTGTACCGCAGATTAGCATGACAGCATTGCCAAAATAAAAGTCAGGATACTAGTTTCACTGGCAGTCAGGCACTGAGGGCAGGAATTCACGTTTGAAGTTATTGAGGACCCTCATCTCTTAATGTATAATGCGCCAGGTTGTAAAGACACGTGATTTCATGGAAACCTAGCTATTAATCCCCTGTGCACCTTTCTTTTGACTCTTGCCTTGTTGGCAATTAAACCAATATTAGTATTAGCTTAGCGAGAACACACCTTTCCTAACGTTTTCTCTGTTCTCTCTGTACGCATCTCTTTAAGGATTCTTTCAGCATCTCTCTACTTTAAACTGTGTGCCAGCGCCGCCTTCCTGTAACAAACGCATGTATTTCTGTTCACATGCACGGTTTTGTTGTTTATCTCTGCATTTTACATGAAATGCGGATGTCCTTAGCGTTACAAGCCAGACACAGAAAACATTTTCGAATAGCAGGAAAAGCCGCGTGGCCATTATAAACAGGACTCAAGTGTCTGCGTCCGTCTCACTTCAACACGGATGTTTGTTCGCATTTATGTTGTTGCTTCTAGCTTTGGCACGAGGCTGACTGTACTGACCAGGAAGTGACTAGATTGCTACTTGGGTCATTTCTCCTTAATGTAACTCTTATTTACTAGCAGCTGCTTGGTCATGAACACTTGTCTTTGTTACCGCCTGGGCTCATTTGTGAGTCACATCGAGGAAGTCATTTGTGGCTGACTGTTTCTAGCAGTTGATAAGGTCAGGCTGACAGAAGCCTGCACGTGCTGCTTCACGAGGATCCTCGAGCTCGGGGAGGCGCTGCCAGACTCCGAGTCTACAGTAATGGCCGACACTGTAGTGGACATTCATAAGCTGATTAGTAGTTTAGTCAAACAATAATAATGCAGTTGTTTGACACAAGGTCTTGTAATACACAGCAGTAAAGAAATACTGGAAAGGCACTCTGCCCTTCGTGAGTAGAGTCGATTCAGTCAAGTGAACAGAAGTTGAGGAAGTGACATCACGCCCCCTTTGGGACCAGTGACATGTTCAGTGTGCTTTTTAAATCATTTTTAGTCAGATGCAGCTGCTGATGCATGTTGCTGTTCATCATGTATTTATTATGTCATTGAGTGAGGCCATGCCACTATGGTTGTCACTGCTTCAAAGTTTTACAGAATATTATGATACAACAGAGAAACACTGAGGTGTGCGCACTGAGGGATTTAGATTCCAAAACCAAATACTAGGAGAACAAGCATCTGCAATGCAATAGGTCTCGCATTTACGCGAGCTTGAGCTATTGGCATTGTAAATGACAACGCCTTTTATTTATATTTTGGTTTATAAAACATAAATAAAAGACATTGTCATTTACAATGCCAATAGCTTAAATTCTCGCAAATGCGAGACTTATTGCATTGCACATGCTTGAAGGCATCACCGAGTTGCCTTCTTCTGTCTCCCATGGCCCCTGAAGAGCGCCCGTTTGCTGCGAGTTAAATAAACAAGCCAGTGGTCCCAACTGCACATGAGAGACCCTCTTGCAGTCCTGCAATAAGACAAACTCATTAAAGAAAATAGGGGCATTTCAGACACAACAGGCGATAATTATCGCTAAGCGCACTTAGCGCTAGGATAATTATCGCCGGCTATCACTGGTTCATATCGCCGAGATAGCGTGCTATCAGCAACGCTTATCTCGATTGCGATAAATAAACCAGCGATAGTTTAAAAAAGATGTGATTATTGCTGGAAATCCAGGGATAAACGCAAAGGTACAGGGACAGGGGCTACCTTGTTGATAGGATAATTCACCACCCATTGGCTAACATTGTTTAGTCAAAGGAAAAGCAGGTGTAAAGAAACCTGCGTTGAGTGCGGTTAGCGCTCCTTTTATCATCGCTGCACAGGTTAGCGTGCAGGTTGATAATAGGAGTAATGTCGCTTAGCAACATTTTCCTGGAAATATCTCTGTGCTACGCCCACTTTGCATCTCATTAGGGATGCAAAGCTGGGCGTTGCTGTAACGGGCGCTAAGTCAGCAAAACACGCAATAGTTTCCTCTCTTTCCCTGCCCCTATGTTTGTGGGCAGGGAAAGAGATGAAAACTCTGATTCCAGCTGGTGTAAGCACTTTGACAGCTCTCGCCCGCTGCAACTAGAGTGTTTTGCACCCCGGGACATAACAGGAGCAGGTCCTGGGAGTGGCAGTACCCAGGGCCATAAGTGGGTCCAAGAGGCGGCGCTCCTTTCTTATATATGGCACGAAGAGGTGGTGGTCCCCGGGTCCGGTGGTCTGCGCGGACCCTCTTTAATGTTAATTGTATCCCCAGGGAGGTAGTGGTCCTCGGGGTTCTGAGGGGGTCTGCGTGCTAAGCCATTTATTTTATTTATAGCCCTGAGGAGGTGGTGATCCCCGGGGGCCAAGGGGAGTACCACACAGCCACCTCACATAAAATTTATCAAAAGCCCAGAGGAGGTGGTAGTCCCCAGTCCCCAGTCTGCACACACCCCCAATTCATTTTGTTTATAGGCTCAGGAAAGTGGTGGTCCCCGGTCCCAGGGTGGTCCGCTCGGTCATTCGCATTAAATTTACCAAAAGTTCGGGGAGGTGGTGGTCACCGGGACTCAGGGGTTATACACAGCCCCCCAATTCATTTTATTTATAGCCCAGGGAGGTGGTGGTCAATCGTAGAAATTTCTTGGCAATTTTTTAAGTGCTTTTGGGACCCCAAGACCAGATATAAGGGGTCAGGGTATTTCTACCCTTCCTCCTTCTCTTTTTTTCATGTTTGGCTGCCAACACTTCCTGGTTGAAGTGTTGGCAGCCAGTCAGAGCTTCGCAGATCTTGGCGCAAGCTCGCTTTTATTCACGAAGGCTTCACGATTGTAGAGTTACAAATTTAGATTTACTTTATTTCTCGCAATCTACTGAACGGAATTACACCAAATAACTGAAAGCGTGATCTGTATAACCAAATCTATCTTTCTGCCATATTCGGTGTAATTCCGTCCAGCGTTTGTGCTGTAGTCTTGTTCAAAGCCCCTTTGGGAATTAACATGGGAAACACACTTTTTTTAGCCCCTTTTTTCTCGGCCACCGCTTGACGTATCACCCCAAATCTTTTCATGCTCAACAAGACCTAGCAATACCGTTTTTGTGAAAATTTCGTGAAGATTCATCAAACTGCACCAAGGATAAAGACAGGTTAAAAAACTCTTTTGCTATGGAATTTTATCTATGTCAGGGTTATAGACCACATTAATTAATGTATTTGGAAGGATAGAATGAGAGCCGTATGGGTAAGTAGACATATATGGAACCAGTTGATATAAACCACTTAGAGATAATGAGGGCAGTACCGGTATAACTGGAACTTGGCCATGTATTTAAGATGATCCCTTAAGACACCATCCCTGCTTTGGAACTAATGGTATAAGCCTTAAGAATAACGCCCAGGTTACTGTGATGGGAAGGAATCATGAAAAAGAGCAGCAACATATGGTATACATGCCATACACTAAGTTTAAGCAATATGTAATCAAAAGGATAAGAATAGAAACACTAAAATAGAAACAAAGATAATATGACCACTCTGAAACACCACAAGAGATAGAATAAAGTTCGCTCCAACCAGATTTTAAAATGAAACAACATTGCAACAGGACTCCTTAAAACAAAAAGTGACCTACGTAAAATGTGGAATGAGATGTGCTTCGTTTTGATATTTTGTATCAAATCTGCTGGCTATTCAGAAGAGGGAAAGATTTGGCATTTACCATACAGTATTTCCAGATGTTCGATTGACTAGGTCATTTGCTGCCAATTCAACAGCGTTGCAGAATTATTTATGCACTATCATAGTTTAAAAGACTATTGTTTTGATTTTTCCACACTGACCAAAAGAGAACCCAAGAAACATCGTTCACCTCTCACACTACAGCTCCAGACAAAACCGGTGAAGAATCTGAAATTTGACAGATCCAAATAGGATAACATTTGTATTAGACTCAATCAAACCAGAATTGGCAAAGCCGATAGGCCTGGCCTTTATTAAGATGTGGCAACAAATATTTATCACTGTCGGAAGTTCCCATGTCAACAATTCTTCAAAAATGTAGAATCATTCATGGTTTTCCAATGCAAGGCCATGGCAGTTGCTGGATGGTTACATTGTCATATTTGTGCTCCATTCAGTGTTTGGTGATGGGGCTCAAATGATCCTTTTCTTAGAATCCAGCCACTGTATGCTCTTTGAGGTATACGATTTGATGACTCATCAAAATATAATTGCTGGTCGATGGATTTTTTTGTTAAGAACTTCTTTTTGAATGTCCTATCCTGTAATGAATAGACTGCTATTCCCTAATCGGTCCTGCGTTTTAATTTGTTTTATACTGCGGTCATAATAAAAAAAAATAACAAGGCAGCCCACATGGAACCAGCAAAAACGAGGACAAATAAAGCATTTCTCCTCTTTTCGCCTGTTTAAGACCAGGTTTTCCCTGGTCTTCATCTTGGCACTGCCCCATATTTAGGCCGCCCTTGTAAATAGGGGGCAGTGTCAAAATCAATGGGTGTTGCAATGGAACGCCCATGCTACACCCATTGCCAACCCCCTTTCACGCTAAACACAGCGTGAAAGGGGGCCTTATTTACAAGGCAGCTTTAAGCTATGCTAAGTGGCTTAACGCCGCCTTGTAAATAAGGCGAGGCCCCTATCGTCATCACAACGTCACAGAAAGTTATGTTGTGGTGGCGATAGGGTCTCGCTAATCCCCCTAAGTCTAATTAGGTTCCATGGGGCACACGTATTAGGCCGGCATGGACTTGGTAAGGTGTTGTTAGAAGGGACGTTGCATTCCTAATTCACTCTCTTTATGTTCAGTTTTAAAAAAAAACAGGAGCAGAAATTGGCAATCATCCCATTAATTTCCATATGTGGTTTCACCCTGATGAGCTGTGTTTATCAAACGATGCATTGACACGACACGCCTCTCCTCACCACAGAATGTGCAGGGCATTGTCCAAAATGTGCACAGTAATCATTGCTGATAACAGCACAAACACGCTGCTATTAAAGCTAGCAAAAGCCAGAGGCATTTATCTTTAGTGCATCAATTAACAGGTATTGTTTAGTAAATTCAAACCTTTTAAAAATTGGAAACACAAATTAATTAATAAAAACAAACATTGGTTAAAAAAAAAACTATAATCCTCCTACAGCTAAAAGAGAATGATTTACTCGGTACGTAGGAGAGTCTCCAGCTTAAATGCTGGGACCAGGGTATTTCTCCTTTACTACAAAAGTAAAAGAAAAATTAATTACCTGACTCCCAGTACTATTCAGGCCAGGCTAGCCAAAAGGAGTTAGGGCTTGCCTGGCTTCATGACAACTAGAATAACGATTACGTCACAGTAAAAGACATCACACAACATGGGACAAATAAAATGACTCTGTAGCCTCTGGCCCAAAAGGGGAAACAACCTTTAGATGACATTTTTTACATCACATGCCATTACAACGTGAACCATTACATCGCAAGTCGTTACAACGACTTGCTGCAGGGGGCAGAAGTTGCTGTTGCACAAACTGGAGTAGGAATAGTAAATTATACTATTCCTAAGTCCAGCGCGCCCCCTACAGCAAGGCATTGAAATGACTTGCGATGTAATGGTTTGTGTTGTAACAACGCTGTCTTTGTAACAACTGCGTTGTAATGGCATGCAATGTAAAGCATGCATAATAAACGTATATATTCGCCCAAAAGACATTTTGGGAAAAATTACATAAAAAACCTTATTAACACATCGACTTAGCAACAAACATACCAGTGTAGTGTTGCCAGGTGTGAAGTTTAGCAAACGCTCTGATGAGTCAATTTCAGAACACCTAGGGTAAGATGTATTACTCATTCTGTCTCTATGGGAAAATCTGTTCATACATATGGCCCTTAGTGGCATTCACTGATTGATATTTATTTCCTGCTTTTGAAGCTGCTTTGATCTCTCAGCAGGATCCCTTTGCACCCCAAAAGCAGTACGACTCGGATTAATGTGTAGGTTGTCATATAAGCTGTAGTGCTGCTGAAGAGACGTTGCCTTCTGGCAAAATAGGAAGGGTGTCGTGAGAGAAGTTCAATAGAAAAGGTTACAAAACAGTCCATAGGCCGGTTTCAAGCAAAAGAGGTATGATTGCAGCCCTAACTAATGCTCTAACCATCCACCACAATCGGATGAAATAAAGGAACAGAGATTTGCTTTAGTAGGTTATGAACAAAATGAGCACTCACATTGTTCCAGTGGTATTAATTATTCTCACGTTCGGAGGTGGGAATAGATAAAGGGTTGTTTGAAGCGGAAATTGATAGTCTACCTCTTAAAATAAGCCCAGAAGGACTGCCAGTGTCATTCTGTCAGCATCAAAGTGATGAAGGATTTCTCACATCTTTTGTCAAAGTCTTATTGTTTTTTCCAACTATTACAAAGCGAACTAAACATTTTCAAGATAAAAGGAAATTGTGTGTGTATGCTTGTGGCTGTTAAAGTTTCAGAAAAACCTTTGTATGTGCATTGTACTTTTAGTATTATTGTCTTGATGAAGAGTATTATGTCAAGCATGGTTAGTAGAGTAACCAAATTATTGTCATAATGTAATATAGAGGGTAAAGTACCCCCTGCAGTACATTATATGGATTCTGCAAGTAATTGAGGAGTCCCACAACCAAATAGAAAAAGATTTGTTGCATGGAATCTGTTCAGGAATAGAACTATGCTTGGGACCCTTGAAGATCAGCATGTAGGGACCGAGGCACCATGCCACCTCAGTATCCATGAGCCAGAGTCCCATTAGCTATTGTGCCTTACTTGCCCTCCTAACCTTTCCAGAGAAACAAGTGAGTTGGCACCCCAGAACACAGCACTCTCGACCCTCTCAAGGATCGTGGTAACAGGACATACCCTTTCGCTCTCTCACTCGAAATTGTCCACAATAAGGTGAACAAGCGACACAGAGCAAGTTTATAATAATCATTTACAGTATTGTGCTCTAAGGGTCATATGCATGAACACATTTTCCCATAGACACTGAATGGGCAAAATCCTTTGATGCATCTGGCCCTAAGATGCAGTATTTGCGCCACAATTAGAAAACAAATGCATACCAAAAATATAATTAGCATAGTTATCATACCATATATCATAAAAAGCTCTGTCATGTTATAAAACAGATTCGCCTAACACACCCTAAGTTTTATGACAAGACGTGTATTCACAAACACAGCTGCATTCTTTTATTATGTATAGGTGCTAGTGTCTGACCAGAGAGAATAACAAGGGGCATTGTTGTTTGACGTTGTCTAGCATGTTCAGACTAAATCCCAGGAAAAAGAATAAAGCACCCAAACATGTGCAGGGTCTGTGTGGAAATACAATGTGGCAGAAAAACAAGCATGCTATGTAGTAACATGTGCAAAATAAAAGCGTCCGACAAAGTGCACAATTAGGCTAACATAGGGAAAATGACAATGGGCCATGCAAGAAACACTCGACAGGTTGAGTGCATTTATCGGGGTATGGAACTCTCACTCCTTGATATTCATTGCAAACAAGAGCAATAAAAGCAGAATCTATACAGAAAAATCAAAAACACTAAAAAGCAGTTAATATAGTTTTCTAAAATATACTAGAATCAGATTAGTGTGTCTCAGGTTAAAAATGCAGTGACTTATATTGTGTAGAAACATGTAGATATTTTACCTTTTCTGCTATGCCCTGTAGCATGGGAAAAATAAACCTGGTGCCATAATATCTCCTTTCTACTACTCACTTTTTCTTTTTAGGATAAGCTATTAGAGGAAGGAGAAGAAAGTTCTGGGTAATTATGCTCCATGGCCTGCCTTTCATCTTGGCTGCTGACTCTGGCCTTGACTAATTTCCAGTTACTCAAAGTGTTACCCATGAATTGCAGGACATCTTTCAGCTGGGAACAGCATTACAGGCTACAGCAGGGGTTAGGGAGGGTCCAAGGGGTGAGAAAAAGTTGAGATATAGGTGAGATGATTCAAGGTCTCAGGTTTGTGCAGTGAGACTCAGACAAAAGAACGTAACTACTTAGGGATTCAGAAAAAATAGCACAAGCAAGCAGGTGTAACAAGACTAGAGAGACAAGGGAAATTCACATATTCTTCCCATGTACATAGCACTAAAACAGAAGCTATAAACTGTAACAGGACAAGAGCCACGGAATGCGGACAGCTCCTGACTCAGATCTTCCCAGGAGTGCGCCCAGTGCTTAATTTGTTCCAGTCTTTTCAGGAGCTGGCCACCAGCACTTGTTTGTAAACACGCATGGATTTATGAGAATCCACCACATGGTAGCGCTGTGTGTGTATTTTTCAAGCAAAGCTCATTACTGGAGCAGTTAATTTTTAATAAATCTTTAAAAAATCATAAAACTCGGACCTAAACCTGAAGTTTACAGTGACCTGTGGATTGAGCCAGCTGCAATGGATCTTGGGCCTTGGCACTTACATTTTTACAATTTAGGCACTGAGTGCACCCCTTCCCATATAGTTAGCTTTTTGGGCACATAATGTCGGTGCACATATGTGCGTTGGTGATCAAAGTGACTGAAGTAAGTAGAGTTGAGGAACCTGGAGTCCCTGTACTGAACAGAACAGGTAAACTGCACTGCAGCACTCAAGTTGCAGTAAAATTGAACATCAGCCCAAGCCCCAGCCGCAAGTGAGTAGGTTTAGGAGGCCAGGATAATGTTATGATAAGGCTTGAAAACCACACAATGGCTCTCCTAAGAGACCTGAGGCCAGATGTAGGTAGCCAAATACCGGTCGGTAACGGCCGAATTCGGCCGTTACCGACCGGTATTTGGCTATTGAGATGTAGGGGCACGGAAACAGGGCAAATCGGTAATTTTACCGATTCGGTAAATATACCGGTCGGTAAATTTACCGACCGGTATATTTACCGAATCGGTAAAATTGATATGTAGGTGGGACTCTTCTGAGTCCCACAAGGCCTACAAAATCGGTATTTTACCATCAAATTCAATTTGATGGTAAAATACCGATTCAGGTGTGCATGCACATGTGTGCATGAACACCTGTGCCATATGACAGGCAGACCTGCCCTTAGGGCAGGTATGCCTGCCACATGGCCCCCAAACCTTTTTTGGGGGTGCTAGAGGGTGTCAAAGTGACACCCCCTGCACCCTTGTCAAAATCGGTATTTACCGAATCGGTAAATACCGACCGGTAATGCCCCATTCATTCCTATGGGCTTCAAAGCCAATAGGAATGAATGGGGCATTACCGGTCGGTATTTACCGATTCGGTAAATACAGATATTTACAGAATCGGTAAAAACCACATCTGGATGGACCTACATGTCCACCCTTCATATTTACCGATTCTTAATTACCGAATCGGTAAAATTCGGTAATTAAGAATCGGTAAATATTTTTTACCTACATCTGGCCCCAGGTTCCTTACTCCTAGTGTGAAAGGGAGACCAGGTGAGAAATCTTGAGGAATCTTGATGTAATGATACTAGCTATTCATTAGATAGCAAATAATCATTATGTATGTTGTATTTTAATATTGCAAATTATATAGGAAATGTTCCTTAATTATCAGTAGAGGTAGTATTCTGCCTCTTGGTTGGTCCCTTGTGTTTTTTCCCCTGTTGCCTTTGTCGCCTTAGTACGTTCTGTGTTTAATATGTCTATTATGGCAGTTACTGCGACTTGAGGTTGTGCATGAATGACAATAAATCTTCTGTCAATCTAAGTGCGTTGTTCAGTTGTCATTGCATCACCGGCATCGATTTTTGGGTGCAGTGAAGTCAACTGTGCAGGGGACAGTAGTACAATCTCACTCCTATTTGTTACTTGTCACCTCAAGCTGGAGGTATGACAAGACTCTTCACATATGAATATTTGTGGAAGTTACAGCATTATCAGCGTCTAGTACTTCATGGACAGTCTAGTGGAAAAAAAGTAAAGGAGTGCCTCACATGTTCTTTGAGTGACTACATTTAACATATAAGAAAATGTTCCCTTTCACCGGTAGTGGTACCCACCAAACCATGGGATAAACTAGGACTTGAATTTGTGGGTCCACTCAACAGTTCCATGTGGGAGGAAAAGTTTATTATCGTTTTGGTGGATTACTATTCGCACTGGATTGTTGTGAAAGTGGTCAATCGCATTGCTACACAGAACATGATTGATTTCCTATCTGACACATTCATGGTGGAAAGGATACCCAGTTCTATTGTAACTGACAATGGTGTACAGTTTACCTCGGAAAAAATAAAAGACGTTTTAAAGAAGTTGTCTATTGTATACCTTAAAACTGCCTTGTTTTGTCCTAAAGCTAACGGGCTAGTGGAAAGGGTAAACCTCATGTTAAAAGAATATATTCAATCTGCACAAGTCTCAGGGGTACCTGCAGATAGCGCCGTAAAGAAGTTGTTGTAGTCATAACTTACAGCTCCTAATTGTGTCACAGGAGTGTCTCTTTTTCTGATGCTCAAAGGAAGATTACCTGGTACCAAACTTTTCCCTGGTTGGATGGTAGGAGGAGAAGCTAGATGGGTTCAGCAAGAAAGTGTGGGTGAATATATCAGGAGTCACCAAAATGATTATAAAAGGAGATATAACAGTAAACATGGAGTGGCAGATGGTAAGACGAAAGTGTGTGATGGGGTCACGGTAAGAATCCCTAATGCCATTAAGGGCCAGATGTATCAAAGGGTTTTAACCATTCTGTGTCTATGGGAAAATGTGTTCATAATTATGACCCTAAGAGTGATGTTGACAGTTTTTCTAAACTCCGGAGAGTGATTAGGTAAGTAATAATGGGGTGGCGCTTGAGGATAGAAGAGTGTGGAGCATGGACAGAATTTCCAAATGTGTTAGCTCATCCAGAGAGAAGGATTCCACTTCAGGCGATCCCTTGCCAATAAGTCAGAATCGCTCTGTGCGGAGACATGGGTCCTTCCTTCAGCGCCCTCCTGCTTCCCATTAAATATTATGGGAAGGAGATGTGTTGTAATGATACTAGCTATTCATTAGATAGCAATTAATCGTTATGTATGTTGTATTTTAATATTGCATATTATATAGGAAATGTTTCTTAATTATCAGTAGGGGTAGTATTCTGCCTCTTGTTCTGTCACTTGTTTTTTCCCCTGCTCCCTTTGTCACCGTAGTATGTCCTGTGTTTAGAATATTGACTCAGCATGACTGTTATGACAGCTATTGTGACTAGAGGTTGTGCATGGATTACAATAAATCTTCTGTCAATCTAAGTACGTCTTTCCATCTTCTTTGCATCAAATCTGAATAGAGTACAGCATCCAAATAGCTGTAGCACAGTTCAGTATGACCTCTGTGGAATGGGGATATAAAGCCTCACTCCCTCAGGGAGAGCAAACTGGGTTCCATCTGGGGCTTTACTGAGCCAGGTTTAGAACATGAAGAAATTCTACAGGCTCTGTGAAGTGCAGTAGCAAGCTGGGTGGATAGGGTTCCATGCACAGATAACACGCACTGAAGGGTAAGGGGTCCAGCTTCAAGCGTCCCTGAAGAGGATTATGCATTGAATGCCCGCCATGACCGTAAGGGAAATTTTGCCCTCTCCTGGCACTCTCCATATGTTGTAGCAGCAACTTGAGGTGGGACACTATCTAAAAAATGGGGACAACAAGCACAAAAGCCATTACCTCTGAAAGAGTCCGTCATCATAGCCTTGGAGCTTATGACCACATGGCTGTGTATACGCAACCAACTAGGGGTGATGGCCTAGTTCATCGGCAAGTCCTCAGGAGCTTGGTCTACTGGGCACATAGCCCCACACAGGGGTTCATATTCTTCTGGTGGAGTGATTGCATGATGTCAGCACAGTCAGCTGACTTTGCTAACACTTAAGAGACTAGTAACTGAGTAGCGCATGCCATATATAATCTTTGACATTGCAACTTAACCTTATAAACCATCCATTTATCATCAAGTATATTTGTGTAGTTTGTTAGCAATTTCAGCAGCAGAGAGACATAAACTTAAGAATGCATCACGCTTTCAGAGAGTTGGTACTAATTATTTTACTAGTACTAGAGTGTTATTGACTTTTTGAAAGACTAGCAAAGGTTTCTACTCCAATTGCACCTGCATATCACGCATTTCAAAGCACTACGGGCCAGATTTACTAACCTTTTGAGTCATTGTTGCATCACTTTTGTGGTGCATCCATCACACAAATTGATAGTAGATATTTACAAAGCCATGCATAAAAAATGGAATGCAATGCAGCTGCTTGCGCTGCATTGCGTTGCATTTCATTCTGGGAGACATTCCATGGGTAGAACATGGGCGTTCCCGTGCCTTCACCCATGGATTTCATGCAATCTCAGTTTTACAAAGGATTGCGTGAAATTGCAATGCCTCTCAGAAGATGGGTTAACGGGGAGAAAAATATTCTCTTTGCTATTTCTTGCAGCACACATAGGAAGAGAAAAATGCCTTGAGAGATTACTTTTGTGCAGGAAGGAATCCCTTCCTGCACAGAAACAATTCTCCTTATAACGCAGGTACCCTTGCACCACTGTGCAAAGGTGCCTGCATTAGCACTAAGCTGTCTGAACAGTACTATGAGACAACAGAAGTGCACTACATCTTAGTAGCTATGGTGCATTCCTGCTTTCATGAAACGCATCACAGCAAGTTGCTTTGCTGTACTGCGTTGCATGAAAGATGAGTAAATTTGTCCCTAACTTGTTTTCTGAGAGCTATTGTTAGTTCTTCTGCTCAGAACTAGGGGTGGGCAAATTATTCTGCTCCACCCACAGAGTTCACAGAGTTTTACCCACTCCGCTTGGAGCGCAGAGTTTCGAAAAACTGTGGAGCTTTTCCTCTTTAACGTTAGGTTGACGAGTGAGAATTCTAATCCCCTAAAATGATTTTCGACAATTACAATGACTTCCGGCAAGATTTCTCAACGTGGCGGTCGTGGAAGTTCACTACCGTTCACGTTAAGAAAGCTGTCGTTCACATAGAAAATCTACAAGAGCTGCAGAAAGAAGCAGTGCCCTCTGGTGCACTCTGTGGTGTCGTTCGCCATGATTTTACGGCACGACAGAACAAGCCCTGGCTCTAAAAATCAGCAAGAGCAGAACGACGTGCCAAAATTCTGCCGCAGAATCGCGAGGAATTTTTAGGTAACTCTGCAGAATTCCACGGAGTGAAACTCTGTGAGTTCCGCCCAGCCCTAAGGCACATGTTAACAGACTGAATGATCAGGTTCTCCAAAACAGGCACGAAGACTTAGATGAATCAATAGGTTCTAGTGTTCCTGTAAATGAGACAACCTGTCATCAAAACCTGCTGGTTTGACAAATAAGTTAATTTCTCTAGCAAATATTTAAGGGGCGTACACACATAAACACACACACACACACACACACACACACTTGTATAAAGTGTCACAGTGGGGCTGCTGTTTGCAGAGTGATGGATCCTCCCCTGTGCCCTTCCTGGCACCAGCAAGAGCAAAGCTTCTCACTGCATCCTTTAAGTTCAGGATTTAAGTATGAGCCAAAGAGGAGCATGCAGTAACGACAAAGGCTGTAGGTGAAGACAGGGAGGTAGTCTGAAGGTGGACCTTTTCAAGGAGAGCTTAGTGGATTAAAAGGAGACTGATTTACCTATGGCAGCTATGGGCTACTTCTCTCCTAGAGGATCAGACTGGCATCATACCCCAGGCAGCAGAGAGGCCTGTGGGACTGTGGCATCTGCCCCCATCATGGGTGCTGCGTTCCCATACCCCACCCAGTGTGGGTTGAGAAGTCTGCTTATTGTTCTGAAACTTGACCCATATACCCCCGCATACCTTTGAGGTATTATGTCAGGCTATTATCGTCAAATATATTGTCTGGCACAAATATATCCCCATAAATATAGCTTACAAAAATATCGACCCACTTAATGTAGATTTTCTATTATTAACTCAAATGGGATGATATTTGTGTAAATTATAATTAGGACACATTACTTGTTCCCTGTGATATCCTGGTACCATACCCAGCTCTAGTTCTGATCCACAGAGAGGGGAACATACTCATCTGCAGGTGAACCTACTGCATAGGCTAGAGCTCTAGGAAAACCCCTGTAATCCTGGGGGACTCAGGATATGTTAGGCACCATCCTGATTTGTGCACAGATAGAAGAGAAAGACATGATGCTTCTTCTTGATTAGGCTCTGTGTTCAGAAGGTGTAGTGACCTTATGGATTTCTATTAAATGAAAAAAGGATACGGTCGTGTGTTGAACTTTTTGTAAGGAAAGAAGAACTGGTTCTCGTTGTGTGTTTTCTGATAGTCAGTCCAGGGGGAAAATGGTCCATGCTGCCTTATAGACTCTGACAAGTATCTTTTTCATATTGTGCTCCTGGAGTGAAGAGAAGAAGGCTGCTGCTGGTAGAGTGCTGCAAATGTCTTGCTAGGCCACACCAGCTTTGGTGTTCTAGATCACTTAGCAGTGCCTGTGGGAGGATGAGCTACTTGATGAGGCTTTCTCATTGCACATTCACTTCTCAATAGAAGCCTCAGACTCTTTACTGCATTATGTGCAATCTGCATTTGCTGGCTCCGCAGCAGATCAGCAGAGGACTGTAGCTGCCACCTCGTGTACATTTAAAACACACTCTGCTTATAACCCTGCTGCTATGGTGGGCAGTGGAGAGACACTGCAGTCACAAACCTTAGTCCAAGAGGACTGACCTTCTCCTGGGCGGCATTGGCAGAGATATTAAGCCTATCTCTGATAATTTCAAGTTGGTCCTCTCTCCCCTAGACTCTAACTCCACAGCATTGACAAACCATTTATAGAGGACCATTGTTCCAGCGGTTGTATGTCAGCACAACGCATGCTTTTACCCCGCATGCCATTACAACGCGGGGATTACAACGCAAGTCGTTACAACGACTTGCATTGGGGGGCGCTGGATAGTGGAATAGTTTAATTTTCTATTCCAACTCCAGTCCCGGTGGATAGTAGGGAAGGTGTTGGATAGAAAATTAAACTATTCCCTATCCAACAGCGCCCTTCAACGACTTTCGTTGTAATCCCCGCGTTGTAATGGTAGTGCGGGGTAATAGTTGCGTCGTAAAGGATGTTCCCCTGCTCGAGCACACCCTTTGACTTCACACCCTGACTCTTTTCTGTGTATGCTCTGTATTGAGCTCCAATTGGACAGATTTCCCTCCCTTCAAAATCATTATCCACCTTTAAGCCTCCTCTTTGGATGCCAGGGCCCACACCCAGGGCCATTTTTGATAGTTTTATTAGGAGGTTGATTCTCTCCCATCTGCATCATCTGTGGACCTCTGGTTTATATACGACCAAGATCCTATTCTTGCCACTCACTCTTGGAATTAGCTACTTGTGGCAAAAACCTAATGTATATCATGCTTCTGATCCACCTCATATCTAAATATATTTTAGCTTTCTACAAGGCCCCCAACCTCTGATCAACAATATGTACGAACACTGGCAGAAGGTGTGCACTCCTCTTGAGGGTACCAATTTGAAATATTCGACATTCCGCTGTACTCCCACATTAACTTTGAACTATACACAGGTGGAAATTATTGTTTTTCATCATTATATTTACGTTTTTTATTATGCAGGCTAAACCTGAGGTAGTTACAGCCCTTTACATTGGTACATCTGCAGCAATTAGCATGGCAACAGCATGCGAGAAACATTATAGGCCAGTTTGTGTCATATACATAATGTTTGACAATCTCTTTGCCCTCGCTGAAGCCACAAGGCTAGAAAGACCACACTTAGGGGCATATTATCAACAACTAGCGATATTTATCACAAAATAAGCTTAGCGAAATTTTTTTTATTGCCGCGCATCGCCGGTTTTTATCGCAGAGTTAATGTGCTATTAGCAACGTTTATCTCCAATGCGATAAAATATCCGGCGATAGCGGCAAAATGCGTGAATATCGCTGGGAATCCAGCGATATTCAGGCATTAACGTCAATAGGGTCTTAACCTGAATATCCAACTCCCATTAGATATACAGTTTAAGAAGTGGTCTGAGCAGGCATTAGTTTTCAGCGATATTCGCGCTTAGCTCAAATTTTTGCATCGCTACGCCTGTGTTGATAATAGGCAATAGCGATGTTAGCGACTGCTTTCAGTCGCTAACAGGTTGGGTACGCCCACTTTGCATGTCATTAGCGTTAAATATCGCTGACATGCAAAGCGGGCCAAAAAACCGCTCGCTATCACCTAAAAGCTGTGCTAACTGATGTTAGCGACAGCTTGCTAATAGGGCGATTAAATTATCGCCGCTTTGCGGTCGAAAACGGCCGCAAAAGCGGAGATAATTTCATATTGCCTGCCTTGGTAATATGCCCCTAAGTGTGCTGCCAGAGGGTCTCACTAGACTTACTGTTGGGATTACATTACAAGAAGATGACACTTGGGGTGGTTTAATCCTTTATTGGTCATTGAGGAGACACGCGAACAACCTCCTGTTGAGTTTTGCGATATTATTTTAGTCCTCATCATTCCAGCTTTATCGCCTATTGGCATAGGGGTTGATGATACTTGATAAACGTTTAATTGAAGGTGACATATATTTTGTTCCAGGTGGTGCGGTGTTACTGCGGTGCTGCTGTCCTTCTCAACCATTCTCATATGCAGCAGATTTTTCAAGCTATCAGGCTTAGACTTACAGTCCACCAGTCTTTCGTAGAAAACTGCTGGCAAGCAGGAGGAGTGTCCGGTAATTTGTTGATTGAACAACTAGGCACCAGGGTGAGGAGTGGTCAAGTGAGGTGGATGGTTGGAGATTAATTTATTGGTTGGGGATGAGCACGGCGGCTGTAGCTTTCGTGCAGACAGTGGTCAGGCTCATCCTTTGCCCTACATGGTGTCACAGGAAGTCACCTTCTAAGTCCTACTGGGTGGTTTGAGAGGGTGGTGAAGGCAGAGATGTTCCAGTGCTGGCGCTGATGGCGACAAGCTCCGTGGAGGAACGCCTACCCCTCTGCCATCTGAAACTTAATAATCTCCTGTGTTTGTTCCTTGCACGTGCTCTACATTTTGCTTGTTTTTAGGCCATGCTCTATGGGATTTGTTTATGAATACGTACAAGGCTAAGCATTTCCTTCTCTTTCTTGTGTCTTGGTTAATTTATCCATCGTTCTGTCTGAACATTACCTGTGGTTCTGAGGCACACTTTCCTAATGCAGACAACACCAATGTGGGTAACCCTGCTCATCTAACCCTGAGGAGTCTGAATTTTTTGTTCTTTTTCCCATTAATGGGATAACCTGTTATGTGCTAGGCCCATGCTATCCCCAGAAGGAAAATGTGGCCCTGAGTACTCACGGTCTTAGGAGCCAGCAGTGCAAGTGAAGGTTCTAGACTTACGGAAGAGGATAGCAGGAACACAACTTCATCATCGTAAGGATACCAAAAAAAAACATGCAAGAATGGTTAGTGAAGTCTAGCGACACTCCGTTCCCTAGGATGACTATCAAGACAAACAGCCACTACACAAAGTCAAATGACTATCCCGTTAAGCTGAAAGGCACCTATCTGGATGTTGTACCTGTGTGCGGTTATCTGGGGCTCGGGGTCAATAATTGTGGTAATTGGAGCTATTAAACAGAAACGGAGAACCAATCCTGTTTAACGCCTCGTGTATCTTGTCTAAGGAGTTGAACTAAGGGCTAGGGCACTCGACCTCAAATCGGGGGGCCGATTCACAGAACTAACTTAAGACAAAATCCTAAACTTACTACTTTTGGTATTCACGGAAGGCATTTAGTAGTAGTAAAGTTAGGATTTTATCTTAAGTTTGACTTTAGACAAACTTCAGAGAAACTTAAGACAGACTTAAGACAGACTTAAGAAACACTTAAGACAGACTTAAGACAAACTTAAGACAAACTTAAGACAGACGTAAGACAGATTTAAGACAGACTTAAGTCAGACTTAAGACAAACTTAAGACAAACTTAAGAAAAAACCCTAACTTAAGTATGTCTTAAGTCTCTCTTAAGTTTGTCTTAAGTCGGTCATAAGTCTGTCTTAAGTCTGTCTTAAGTCTGTCTTAAGTTTGTCTTAAGTCAAACTTAAGACAAAATCCTAACTTTACTACTACTAAATGCCTTCTGTGAATACCAAAAGTAGTAGATTTTGTCTTGAGTTAGTTCTGTGAATCGGGCCCTGGGATTCCAGGTTTGAGTCTCGGCAAGGATGCCCAACATCCTGTGATTCTGAGCAAATCACGTAGGGCCATTATTAGCAACTATTGCAATAAATATCTCAGAGCGCGCTTAGCGCGACATTTTTTATCGCCAGCTATCGTTGGAATATATCGCCACGCTGAAGCTGTATTAGCAACAATTAGCGCTATGGCAATAAATATTCCAGTGAGAGGGAAGGGCCAACATCGCGACAAAACCAGCGATGTTGCATGGGGAAGAGGAAAAACCTTGCTGATATGACCCTGTGGTCGTATCAGCATAATCCTCACCCCCATGTTAGGTATGGTTAAGTCAGGAAAATAGCAGGTGTTAAAAAATGGCGATGACCCCCGGTTAGTGTGACTTTTCACGCCGCTAACCGGGGTCAGGGCCTCCTTGCTAATAGGCGATAGGCCTGTTAGCGGCTGTTTACCAGGTCTGTTGGTCGGTAACGCCTACTTTGCATGTCATTAGTGATAAATATCGCTGAAATGCAAAGCGGCACCCAAACCGGTTGCTTTCGTCAGAAAGCTGTCACTAGCTGCTGTTAGTGACAGCTTGCTGATAGGGCGATACAATTATTGCTGTTTTAGCAGGAAAAGGTCCAGCTAAAGCCGGGATATTGCCCTTGCTAATATGCCCTTAATCTTCCCGTGCCTAACAAAAATGAATGTGTCCTCATATAACACAACTGGTGCTTGTGTAAAGCACTCTGATACCCTATACCTTCGGGTCAAGTTTACTCCATATAATACTCCCTAAAAAATAAATAAAATACAGCAGGCACCCTTCTCTCACTTCCTTTGTCAACATACAAAGCCAGCTTAGAAATTGTGCCTTGGTGAATAGAGTAGCAAAAAAGTTTGCAAACCTCAGAAAAAGATTTTGTAGGAAAGGTAGCAAGTCTCTCAAAGCTTTTAATCCCATCAGAAAAGTGTTGGGGATTGTGAATATTGAATGTTCTGTAGTCCTGCAGTCCCCAGGCTTCTGATTGAACCTGTAGGCAAACTCCAGAGTGAACGTTTTTCAAGATGGGGTTTGTGATGCTCTGGGATAAGATACAGGTGATTATTTTTCATTCAAGCCACACTATTGAAAAAGTGGGCAGAGCCTGAGAACTTTATAACACAATCTGCATGTATTATGATAAAGAACTTTTTTCCAAAATGTGTGAAAATGGGAATTTCACTAACGGGTCAGGCAGAACACAGGTAAGAACTACTGTAAAATAAAAACCTAGGGGCATATTACCAACAACTAACGATAATTATCGCTATGTTGGCTTAGCGGCAATATTTTTATCGCCGAGCTGCAGCGATTTTTATCGCTTAGGAACCTTGCTATTATCAAGGTTTATCTCCTAAGCGATAAAAATCGGCCGAAATGTATGAATATCGCTGAAAAGTCAGCGATATTCATGCATTACCGAGCTAATGCTCTTAGCCATGTTATCCACCTCCCATTGGATAACATGTCTAAGAACTGCTCAGGGGTAGGTGTTAGCTTTTGGAGATATTCGCGCTTAGCGCGAATATCTCCAAAAGTTGGTAATAGGAGATAGCGATGTTAGTGACTGTTTCCAGTCGCTAACATCTTGGCACGCCCACTTTGCATGTCATTAGTGATAAATTTCACAGACATGCAAAGCGGGGCCCAAGATGGTCGCTATCTCCTATTAGCTGTCGCTAACTGGTGTTAGCGACAGCTAGGTAATAGGGAGATAATTTTATCTCCGCTTTCTTGGCTTTTAAAGCCAAAAAAGCGGAGATAAACCCCCTTGATAATATGCCCCCTAGGGACTTATTTATGGGACCCTTGCGCCACTTTTGCATCTTTTATCCCAAGTTAAAAATTACGCACAAAAGTGGCCCAAGGGGCTTGTAAATAAGCCCCTAGGTGGGCGGGGAAGATTTCCTTGCTTGTGCAAAACCACCATTCCGAAGTTTCTTTATTTAAAAGTTAGAATAGAAACCTATAGCTAAATTCTTCTGTTCTTAACTAGAGATTTGGGGGCATATCATCAAGGGCTGGCGATATAATTATCGCTGTTTTAGCGTCCCCTAGGGGCACATTAGCAACGAACTGCGATAAAGCTCGCAGGGCGCGCTAAGTGCGATTTAGCTTAATGACGGCTATCGCCGGATCAGATCGCCGAAATATCACGCTATTTACAACGCTTATCTCCACAGCGATGTGAAATCCGGCGAAAGCTGCGAAATGCAGCATTATCGCTGGAAATCCAGCGATAATCCTGCAGCGATACGGGAATCCTTGCTGATAGGGAGATGTGGATTTAGCCACTCAAGCCACCTCCCATGTCAAAGATAGTTTAGTCAAGAACAATGCAGACGTACAATAATGGCGATAAACGCTGTTAGCGCAGGTTTAAATATCGCTATAGGTGTCCTGAGGCGTATTGTAAATACGGAGAATGACAGTTAGCAATAATTTTCAATCTGTTTTCACAAGGAACGCCTACTTTGCATCTCATTAGAGATACAAAGCGAGGCGTGAACAAAACGGGAGCTAGATCAAGGAAACACGTGCTAGCGTGTCCTTGTAAATAATGCGATATAATTATCGCCGCTCTTCTCCTGAAAACGGACGCTAAAGCGGCGATAATTATATCGCCAGCACTTGATGAGATGCCCATATGTTCTTCTACAAATTGTGTCTGTGACAATGACATCTTGGAAGATGAAAGACATTTTCTGTTTCTGCGCCCACTCTGTTTTTCTTTAAAGAAGAAATTGGGAAAGTTCTCCTCTGCGAATCCAGGTGGTGAGCCTAGCACAGGTGTTGTGACTTTGCAAGGAAGCTAGCTGGATCTCATTGCAATTTGCAAAACTTGTAATTTGATGGCTCGGTTGAGAAGAAACCCAACAACTCAAAGCAGAGTGTTTTTGAGATTTGAGGAAAGAAGTGTGCCCTAACAAGTGTTTATTTGTAAGTGTTCCTCTAGTACAGGGGTACTCAAAGTACGGCCCGCGGGCCAGTGGCGGCCCGGCAATCCTTCAGTGGCGGCCCGCGGAGCTAGAGACATCGCACCTGTGTGTTTTTTTTTTTAACTTCAGCAAACACCTCGGGGAGCAGCAGTGCGAGTCAGAGACACTGCTCTGTGGGGGCCCGGGCGATTCCAGCCACAGTCAAGAGTGGAGCTGCAGGGGCGCTAAGAGGTGAACAAAGCCTCATTAACAAACAAATGGTTGTTTAAAGACCTGTTAAGTACTGGGGTCCTTGGAGGCTGTGTCAGCCAGGCTGACTGCACAGGGGAGAGGGGGTGGGAGGGGGGAGGACAGCAGGAACTGAGAGCTGGGTGAGGGAGGTGGAGGGCAGAGCAGGGAGTGAGAGCCCGGGTGAGGGAGGTGGAGGGCAGAGCAGGGAGTGAGAGCCCGGGTGAGGGAGGTGGAGGGCAGAGCAGGGAGTGAGAGCCCGGGTGAGGGAGGTGGAGGGCAGAGCAGGGAGTGAGAGCCGGGTGAGGGAGGTGGAGGGCAGAGCAGGGAGTGAGAGCCGGGTGAGGGAGGTGGAAGGCAGAGCAGGGAGTGAGAGCCGGGTGAGGGAGGTGGAGGGCAGAGCATGGAGTGAGAGCCGGGTGAGGGAGGTGGAGGGCAGAGCAGGGAGTGAGAGCGGGTGAGGGAGGTGGAGGGCAGAGCAGGGAGTGAGAGCCGGGTGAGGGAGGTGGAGGGCAGAGCAGGGAGTGAGAGCCCGGTGAGGGAGGTGGAGGGCAGAGCAGGGAGTGAGAGCCGGGTGAGGGAGGTGGAGGGCAGAGCAGGGAGGGAGAGCCGGGTGAGGGAGGTGGAGGGCAGAGCAGGGAGTGAGAGCCGGGTGAGGGAGGTGGAGGGCAGCAGGTAGTGAGAGCCCGGGTGAGGGAGGTGGAGGGCAGAGCAGGGAGTGAGAGCCAGGGTGAGGGAGGTGGAGGGCAGAGCAGGGAGTGAGAGCCCGGATGAGGGAGGTGGAGGGCAGAGCAGGGAGTGAGAGCTGGGTGAGGGAGGTGGAGGGCAGAGCAGGGAGTGAGAGCCCGGGTGAGGGAGGTGGAGGGCAGAGCAGGGAGTGAGAGCTGGGTGAGGGAGGTGGAGGGCAGAGCAGGGAGTGAGAGCCGGGTGAGGTGGGAGGGCAGCAGGGAGTGAGAGCCAGGTGAGGTGGGAGGGCAGCAGGGAGTGAGAGCCTGGCTGAGGGAGGTGGAGGGCAGCAGGGAGTGAGAGCCCGGGTGAGGGAGGTGGAGGGCAGAGCAGGGAGTGAGAGCCGGGTAAGGTGGGAGGGCAGAGCAGGGAGTGAGAGCCAGGTGAGGTGGGATGGCAGAGCAGAGAGTGAGAGCCCGGGTGAGGGAGGTGGAGGGCAGAGCAGGGAGTGAGAGCCCGGGTGAGGGAGGTGGAGGGCAGAGCAGGGAGTGAGAGCCCGGGTGAGGGAGGTGGGAGGGCAGAGCAGGGAGTGAGAGCCAGGTGAGGTGGGAGGGCAGAGCAGGGAGTGAGAGCCCTGTGAGGTGGGAGGGCAGTGCAGGGAGTGAGAGCCCGGGTGAGGGAGGTGGAGGGCAGCAGGGAGTCACAGCCTGGGTGAGGGAGGTGGGAGGGCAGCAGGGAATGAGAGCCGGGTGAGGTGAGACAGATAGAGACAGAGACAGATAAAGACAGATAGAGACAGATAGAGGCAGAGACAGATAGAGACAGGGACAGACAGAGCTAGATAGGGTCAGAGACAGGGACAGACAGAGACCGATAGAGGCAGAGACAGATAGAGGCATAGACAGACAGCGATAGAGACAGACAGCGATAGAGACAGCGATAGAGACAGACAGAGAGAGAGACAGAGAGAGAGAGAGACAGACAGACAGAGAGAGACAGAGGGAGAGAGGGAGACAGGCATAGGAAGGGATGGAGACAGACTGAGAGAGACAGACAGAGGGAGACAGACAGAGGGAGAGAGGGAGACAGACAGAGGGAGAGAGACAGACAGAGGGAGGGATGGAGACAGACAGAGGGAGGAAGGCAGAGGGAGGGATGGAGACAGAGGGAGGGAGGGAGGGAGACAGAGGGAGGGAGGGAGACAGAGAGGGAGGCAGAGGGATAGAGGGAGGCAGAGGGATAGAGGGAGACAGAGGGAGATAGACAGAGGGAGGGAGACAGAGGGAGAGAGGGAGACAGACAGAGGGAGACAGAGACAGACAGAGACAGACAGAGACAGACAGACAGACGGAGGGAGGGAGACAGACAGAGGGAGGGAGACAGACAGAGGGAGGGATGGAGACAGACAGAGGGAGACAGACAGACGGAGGGAGGCAGAGGGAGACAGACAGAGGGAGACAGAGGGAGACAGACAGAGGGCGGGAGACAGACAGAGGGAGGGAGGGAGACAGAAAGACAGAGGGAGACAGAGGGAGGGAGGGAGACAGAGGGAGGGAGGGAGACAGAGGGAGATAGACAGAGGGAGGGAGACAGAGGGATAGAGGGAGACAGACAGAGGGAGACAGACAGAGGGAGACAGACAGAGACAGACAGACGGAGGGAGAGAGGCAGACAGAGGGAGGGAGACAGAAAGACAGAGGGAGACAGACAGAGGGAGGGAGACAGACAGAGGGAGGGATGGAGACAGACAGAGGGAGACAGACAGACAGAGGGAGGGAGGCAGAGAGAGGGAGACAGAGGGAGACAGACAGAGGGAGGGAGACAGAAAGACAGAGGGAGACAGATGGAGGGAGGGAGACAGAGGGAGGGAGGGAGGTAGGCAGAGGGAGGGAGGGAGGGAGGGAGACAGAGGGAGGGAGGGAGGGAGTGAGGGAGACAGAGAGGGAGGGAGGGAGACAGAGGGAGCAGAGGGATAGAGGGAGGCAGAGGGTTAGAGGGAGACAGAGGGAGATAGACAGAGGGAGGGAGACAGAGGGAGACAGACAGAGGGAGACAGACAGAGGGAGACAGACAGAGGGAGACAGATAGAGGGAGACAGAGACAGACAGACAGACAGAGGGAGGGAGACAGACAGAGGGAGGGAGACATACAGACAGAGGGAGGGAGACAGAAAGACAGAGGGAGGGAGACAGACAGAGGGAGGGAGACAGTGGGAGGGAGACAGACAGTCAGAGGGAGGTAGACAGAAAGACAGAGTGAGACAGACAGAAGGAGGGAGACAGACAGAGGGAGACAGACAGAGACAGACAGAGACAGACAGACGGAGGGAGAGGGGCAGACAGAGGGAGGGAGACAGAAAGACAGAGGGAGACAGACAGAGGGAGGGAGACAGACAGAGGGAGGGATGGAGACAGACAGAGGGAGACAGACAGAGGGAGGGAGGCAGAGGGAGACAGAGAGAGGGAGACAGAGGGAGACAGACAGAGGGCGGGAGACAGACAGACAGAGGGAGGGAGACAGAAAGACAGAGGGAGACAGATGGAGGGAGGGAGACAGAGGGAGGGAGGGAGGTAGGCAGAGGGAAGGAGGGAGGGAGACAGAGGGAGGGAGGGAGTGAGGGAGACAGAGAGGGAGGGAGGGAGACAGAGGGAGCAGAGGGATAGAGGGAGGCAGAGGGTTAGAGGGAGACAGAGGGAGATAGACAGAGGGAGGGAGACAGAGGGAGATAGACAGAGGGGGGAGACAGAGGGAGACAGACAGAGGGAGACAGACAGAGAGAGACAGACAGAGGGAGACAGAGACAGACAGACAGACGGAGGGAGGGAGACAGACAGAGGGAGGGAGACAGACAGACAGAGGGAGGGAGACAGAAAGACAGAGGGAGGGAGACAGACAGAGGGAGGGAGACAGAGGGAGGGAGACAGACAGTCAGAGGGAGGTAGACAGAAAGACAGAGTGAGACAGACAGAAGGAGGGAGACAGACAGAGGGAGGGAGGGAGACAGACAGAGGGAGGAAGGGAGACAGACAGAGGAAGGGAGGGAAACAGAGGGAGGGAGGGAGGGAGACAGAGCGAGGGATGGAGACAGACAGAGGGAGGGAGGGAGACAGACAGAGGGAGGGAGGGAGGGAGGGAGACAGACAGAGGGAGGGAGGGAGACAGACAGAGGGAGGGAGGGAGACAGACAGAGGGAGGGAGACAGAGGGAGAGAGGGAGGGAGACAGAGGGAGAGAGGGAGGGAGACAGAGGGAGACAGACAGACAGAGGGAGGGAGGGAGACAGACAGAGGGAGGTAGACAGAAAGACAATGAGACAGACAGAGGGAGGGAGGGAGACAAAGACAGAGTGAGACAGACAGAGGGAGGGAGGGACACAGACAGAGGGAGGAAGGGAGACGGAGGAAGGGAGACAGAGGGAGCGAGGGAAACAGAGGGAGGGAGGGAGACAGAGGGAGGGATGGAGACAGACATAGGGAGGGAGGGAGACAGACAGAGGGCAGACGGAGGGAGGGAGACAGAGGGAGATGGACAGTGGGACACAAATAGAGGGAGACAGATGGAGGGAGACAGAGAGAGAAAGAGAGGTAAGACAGAGAGAGAGACAGAGGGAAATAGAGAGAGAGGGAAGGAGGGAGCGAGAGAGAGTGACAGAAGGAGGGAGACAGAGGTAGGGAGAGAGAGAGAGAGAGAGAGAGAGAGAGAGAGAGAGAGAGAGAGAAAGAGAGATGTGGGTGTATGCTGGTCTGTTGGCTCAGTGGATGAATGTGTCAGCTGCAGGGGCCTGTGTTCAACTTCATGGTCACAGTTTTTTTCTTTCTAGCCCCTTTCCCCTCCCCCACTGACCCCGCCTCCACCAGTGCGGCCCTCGGCCACAAACCACACTGTAAATTTGGCCCCCGAGAGAAAGTTTGTGAGTACCCATGCTCTAGTATAATGCATTGTGATGTAAAGGCAAGCAACACCGCTTCAATTGAGCTGCTGTAAAATCACAAAAATCACAAAACCATATTTGGTGCTAGAGAGTTGCACATTATGTGTGTTTTATTCAGTAGCTCAAGGGAAGTCATGGGCTACTGGGCTATAATTGTAACAATGAGACACTTTTACCTCTAGAGACCTGGGGCTTTACCCTACTGGCGGATCAAAAACTGGTGGACCACATTTGTCACACTTAACCCTCTGTGTATCAAAGTGGAGCAGTTCTAGGCTTACTCCCGTGGGTTGTGTGGGATAGAAACTTAGGGGCAGATTTACAAGCCTCTTGCGACACTTTTGCGTCACTTTCTCCACGTTAAAAATGACGCAAAAGTGGCGCAAGGGGCGTGTAAATCTACCCCTTAGAATTCACAAGACCACAAAATAGCCGTCAATAAATCAATGCCCAGCAAATACTTTTATATATAGAGAAAACGTACTTTACTTCCAGGACACTGCTTAATTTTGTGCATCTAAAATGCAGAGAGCATAAATATGGTGCATAATATTTAAGCTATCAATCACTGTGGGAGTGGAGCCAGCAAAGATTGGATTAGGATGTTATTCAATGGTATGGTAATGTATCAAAATACAGCCAATGCAATTTAGAACAGTTTCTCTCTGAGGTTGTTTGATTACGATTCTCTTGATGGCTCTCAAGGTTCCTGCCTACCCCATGCCCACATTTAGTTAGGGCTAGATTCTTGGTAGTGCATAAAATGATCATAAAGTGCACAGTCCTTCTTGCAATGCCACATTGTTTATGTTTTGGTTACACAATCTGTCTCGGTTCAGCCTGCTTCGGCAGGTGAAGAGTAGGGTAAGAACAGCTCCCTGTGGTGTGTGCTACTTCATGATTCATGAGGAACATTTACACTGACTCGGTCCCTATACAGGCTGATGCTGCTGATGTGCCCGGGCTCATGTCTTGTTCACAGGCACTTTATCTGTTTGAAGGAGCAGGGCAGCATGTCCATAGTAGTAAGCGATCACACATGGATCTTGACGGATGATTTTTCTTCTGGCCCAACATGGCACAGAGCCCACCCTCAGGAGCCGTATTATTTATTTATTTATGCGTTTTTATATAGCGCTGACTTTACCCGAAGGTGTCAGAGCGCTTCACAATAGGAACGTTAATGATACATGAGGAGAAGGTAGAAGTGAACAAATTACAAAAGCAAACGTTAAGTTACATGAGGTAAAAGTGACAATTGTGTGAAAACAAAATACAAGAGGTAGCAAACGGTGCATTACAGGAGGAAAAAAAAGTGACATGTGTGCAAGTTAAAAAGGCGTACAAAGTACAAGTAGAGGTATAATACTGCAATAAATGGCAGACACTCAAACACAAGAACAAACGTTACGTAGGCAATGGTGGCACTTGTGCAAGTATCTAAAGCAAACAAAATGTAGGAGGTAGCAAACAGTGTGTTACAAGAGAAAAAGTGACGTGTGCAGGTTACAAAAGAGTACCAAACACAGGTAGAAGGATAATACTTCAATAAATGGCAGACACTCAAACACAAGAACAAACGTTACATAGGCAATGGTGGCACCTGTGCAAGTATCTAAAGCAAACAATTCATTGGAGCTTTAGGAGAATCGGCAATTTCGATCTATATGGTACCAACCTCCTCTAGGCACTTTGGCTGATATGACCACTAAAGTCTGGCCACGTTCTTCTGGTGCCACATAGTTACTGCGTTTTGTCTGTTCACAGGAAGAGTGCTGAATGAGGTTTATTTTTAGTAGCAACAATACATCACAGGTGCTTCACTTCTACCCATGACTTTAGTTTTAAGGTCTGAAAGTCTCACCACATGGCCTGGAACTGCAGCTCATTCCCTGAGATGCAGCGATCTGTTTTCTGTTCCTCGCATTTCAGCTCCTTGCAGTCTTCCTTTTCCAGGTAGTATCTTCTTTATGCAAGAATATCTCCATTACTCTCCATCAGCAGTCAGTTAGGACCTTCCATTGAGGCAGGCCCAAAGCATCTCTTCCTGGCAAGTTGCATAACTCCCAGGTTCCTGTCCCATACCTGGTTAAGGGGCGTTAGCTGTCAGTGAACCTCAACCTAAAACCCAGAAGAATTGTTTCTTGGCTTCCACTTGTGTGGGATCACAGAACCTGCTAGAGATACTGTGGCACATTGGTTGGTAGTTTCTGCCCCATACGTATGCTAAGTTAGCATCAGGAGGTTGTGTATTCCATGAGTCCAACTCTGGGACACGTTTTAGGCAGTTCCTGAGTTTTGTGTTTTTCTCCCTAAGTGCTACTGCCATAGTATTTGTCGCATGGTGTCGGCGGGAAGTGTCGTGGAGTTAATAGTGTGTTGTCAGAGGAGACTCAAAATAAAAGCACCAAAACAAAAAAACTTCCCCAATTAACTATCACTCTTCCTATTGGGGAAAGCACTTATGCACAACAATGGGCCAGGAAAGAGTAGAGTTGGTGTCCTTGCACCAGTAATGGGCCGTCTGTCTCCTATCATACACACCCTAGATACTGGTCCACTACAAAGGAGCTCATAAGTGCTTTGGAGAAGACCTGCAGTTCATAGTCCTGTCAGGGTCTGTCTCCAATTTTCATCTTAGGTGCCACTCCAGTGCAGGAAATTAAATTGTAGTCCTATGTGGTCACAGCCACATGTACTCTAGGCAAATGCTGCAGCACATGCACAAGTTACACTCACATGTAACATTTGGGTCCCACACCGATAAAGCAAATAACCAGGTTGCCCGGGGCTGAGAAACCAACTAGAAAACGTAGGAGAGGCCATGAGTGAACTGTCTCTGGCATTTAGCAGAAAAAAAGGTTTGCCCAATGATCACTATAATGCGCCGTGGCCACCACCATCAGTCCTCTATAGCTCAGGAGGTAACTTAAGTAATGCTACGTGAAGGAAGCACACATAGTGTGAATCTCTGTCCCATAATACCCAACTGGGGAACCTTTTGCATCAAAGGGAGCCCTCAGTACACATGCATGATTGTCGCATGTTCTAATACACTAAGGGGAACTGGAGGCAGGGGTGCTTGCTCTCCAGAGCCACACAAGGGACCTTTTCCTCCCAACCCACTTTCTCTTAATGGACTGACCCCAGGGACAGGTTCTACCTGCGCTTAGTTAACCCCTTCTCTGCGGGGGTAATTCCCCCGCTGTGCTGGGGGGCGCGCACAGTGGCCCGGTGCTGATGACGAGATCAGCCACGGTGCTCATGTGCTGATGACGAGCTGAGCTCGTCACGACCACGCCCGTTCCTTAGAACGCTCAGCACAGCAGGGGAATTATCCCCGCGTGTGAGCGTTCTAACGGCCATGACGAGCTGAGCTCGTCAATAGCACACGAGCACCGAGGCTGATGACGAGCTGAGCTCCTCATCAGCATGGGAGTGGTTAAAGCAGGATGAAGGCCCTGACTCTCTGCTATCAAACGGCCTGGAGGACTTTCACGATTTGACAGCAATGAGTCCCTGCATCCAGGATTGCCATGGAACAAGGGAGTTCAACTGTATAATTCTTCCCAGACTGTACATGGGACATTGTGAGCGCATGGTGCCTCAATCTTTCTCCTTCACCTTTCCTATTTGTGCACTGGGAGGAAGAGCTGGTGAGGGTCATGGGTGTCTTCAATGGCAGGCATGGGCTGTCCGAGGCCTGCTGGCCAAATAGGGGTGCAACAAGATCTGACAGAGAGGGCAATACACAAGAACAACTAGTGCCATTGGGAGAAGAGGTCAGAGTTAACTTTCTGTAAAAGTCACCTGCAGTGCATCAGATGTGCATCTTATATGTATGCATATTCATTAAGCTGTGTATTTGTGTTTTTGTTTACAGGTTATTCTAAGCCTTCGTCCAAAGAGTGATGCAGCAGGCTTTTGGACCTTAAATGTATTCGATTCTCTGTGTGTGTGCAAACTACTTTTTGATCTTATTTTAGGGTGAAAGGCACCCATGCCCAAAATGTTTCATGTTAATGACTTCTAGATGATGAGGATGATAACCACTTTATTACTGAGCTTCTCTGCTGGGAGAGAGAAGCAAGAAGTTGAAGGTTCACTACAGACAGCTTTGGTTGCCTTTTGAAGACAACATTGAAAACTATACTTTAATATATACTTACAGTGTGCTTTGGGTCAGGTCATTGCTCATGGTTTGATGGCTTTTATGTTGATTTCAATTCCCTGCTCATGATTCAACAGCGTTCCTCTCTATTATCGTGTTTCCCCACAATGGTTTTGCTTTCACCCTGTTTTTGACTGGATGAGAGGATTCCTCCAATCATGACATTAGGGAACCAGAATTCCTTTTCATTGTTTCCATATAATTGGACTCTTAGCTCTCGATGAGAGTGAATTTCGCAGTCCCTCCTCGTTTCCATCTCAGGCTCCCTTATTGCAGCACCCCACGCTTTTCATTGCCCTGCTGCTGCTCATTCCTGCCACTCCCCCATCTCTCATTTTGATCTGCCCTTTGCCTGTGGAATATCGCACTCAGAGTACTTGGGGGGGCATATTATCAAGGACCGGTGTCAAAATTATCGCCGTTTTATCGGCAGGAAACTGCCGATAAAACGGCGATAATGGGCTTGATAATACGCCCTTGTTAATTCCCATAGAAGCCCATGTTCTGATGTTAACATGGGCTTCTATGGGAATTAACAAGGGCGCATTATCAAGCCCATTGTCGCCATTTTATCTGCAGTTTCCTGCCGATAAAACAGCGATAATTTTAACACCGGTCCTTGATAATATGCCCCTTAGTGCTGTGCTGCTGCAGAGGTACTCAACCCTATGGGCAATGACAGTGCCCACTGTCATTACTCTGGAGTCAAGAAATACTCCTCCCACCTTCACCCATTGCAGACACCCACCTGTTTCCTTTGCAACTCTAATCTTCTTTTCTTGTTAGGTCGTGCTTTTATTCGAAAAGGATCCCACTCTGTCTTCAGCCATGCGTCCTCATTTAGACGACCCATCAATGTGTCTCTTAATCTCTTTCCTGGGTGTGCTGAAATACTGCAATGGGGGAACGGTGCCTGCAGCAGCCAGAGTGGCATCAATTGGAGCACTCTGGTGGCTGGCTGTCGTTTACTCGCATCACGGATGTGATAGAGGTATTGAGTCTACTCAAACGTTTAGGCTGAAAACTGTAGCTGTCAATGATCGTGCTTGGCTGATGCTCCTCTCAGATGCAAAAGCAAGTTTGGTTACAAACTAATGCTAAGATTTTCTTTAACTTGAAACATGTTTATACTCGAGGTAATACATCTGTACAAGCATTGGCCAGGCCATTAGGGACAAACTAGACTGGCCAAGGCTTGTTCAGGATTATGTTGGTTTTAGATTGCAAGGGGGCATATGCTCAATCTGCTAATGAATGAATGAATGCCTTTTGTAAAGTGTACTGCTGCCCAAGCAAGGGACAGACTTCCTAGGGCTGGATGCAAGAGACTAGGCCCAAACAGTTACACTTGTTGAAAAAGACAAGTTTCAGAGCCTTCCTGAAAATCCGGTGTTCCAGAGCACACCTTGAAGGGAAAGGAATCAAATTCCACAGTTTGGCACTACAGTAAGAGAATACTCTGGAATTTAGGAGTATGCAGAAGCAAAGACCCAGATGAGTGAAGGGCCATAGTAGGTTTCTACAAACATGCTGCCCTAGGCAGATAGATAGGTCAAATGCCCTTCCTAGATTTATAAGTCAGGCATAACATTTTAAAAGAACACCTGTGCTGAACAGGCAGCAAGTGAAGAGTGAGCAGAGAATGCTTGATCAAAGTAAGAAGACCTGAATAGAAGGAGTAGTAGAATCCAAACGAGAGGAAACCAGCGCTTGAACTATAGCTTTCTGCATAGATGTAGGCAGGTAGGGGAATTTGTCTGGATAGAATGAGGTAGAGAAAAACACTTAGCTGCTACCCTTGTGATTTGTGGGGTGAATGTGCGCCCTCAGGCCAGTGCCTAATTTGTAAAGTATTAAGTGCAGGTGCCCAATTTCCTTTTTTAGGAGTCAGCACCCTTTTCCCCTGGCTCCACCAACTTCCTCCACTGGCTTCACCCGCTTCTCTAATGGCTCAGCCCACATCCGCAAATGGCACTGGTGAAAGCCAGATGTAGCACTCAATCTGACTTTCAGCGAGCGAGCCTTCCTCAAGTGAGGTTTTGTTAGGAGGTTACCCCCATCCTCAAAGAAAAGTTTGAATAAAAATTGAAATAAAAAAGAACATTTAAAGCATAATTGTGGCATACATTTGCTAAAATGACTAATGCACTGAAAGGAGGCGTGTCTAATATTCCAGTGCTCTACTTGCCGATTTGGGGAAAGGACAATACTAGGGTATATGCTCGTCTTTGTATCATAACGGTCAGCCTGAACTAGTGATTTCCCCCCATCTGGCATGACCAGTGACCACGAGTGGTGCTTTGTGCTTTTAGGTGCAATACCTACCATTAAAATTGCACATCTCTGGTTCTACCAATGAGATTTTTGTCCTTTTGGTGACCAATAATTTATTAAGTTGTACTACATTTTTCTAAATTGGTGTGATATTTTTCTTTTGTTGTGTTTTCACTTTATTACTGTTTGTGTGATGCATAAGTATTTTACATGTTGCCTCTAAGTTAAGCCTGACTGCTTCTGTGCCAAGCTACCAGAGGGTTAAGTACAGATTAATTTAATTACCTTTAAGGTTCACTCTAACAGGGACTGTGATTGCTTCAGAAGGGCTAACGCCCTCCCCCCTCAACCAACTACCCAATTTCTCACAGCAGTCGTATAACATTCATCTTGTGCACACCATGCACCAAGATCTGGGTTGTGGTTGTAGTCAGTCTCACCAGGAAAAGTGGAACACCCTCTTTCACAAAGCAGAGCAAAACTTCGGAGAAGGGAGCGACTAAGAGAAGGGATAGGATAGAAAGAAGGCACTGCTGAGAGTGGCCAAGGAGAGGGAGGAGATAAGAGAAGGCAATACTGAGAACAGATTGGGCACTGGAGGGCTTGTGAGAGAGCAGGCGCTGCTGTGAGAGGAGCCAACAGGAGGAAAAGGGATGAGAGCAGGAGGTTTGTCGGTGAGAGTTTTGGGAGGAAGAGCAATGAGTGCTGATGCAAGAATGTTCAGGCTGGAAGGAAATTGAGATAGAGCAAGCATTGCTAGTGAGAGAGGGACTAGATTGTGGAAGGCTGAGTGAGCAGGCATTGCCGGGGAGAGGCTTGACCTCAGTAAGGGCTTGACTCTCACACTGGGGTTTGCACGCCACCTTTTCTGCCCCTCGCTTTCTCATCCTGGTATATCAAAACAAGGAATCATCAAACCACTTAATATTGGACAGCTTTTACAGTCATCCGTTGTCTATTCTGCTTTGAAATGTCCAATTGGTACCACCTCAAATATTCATCATCACAACTTTCATTTGTGCTCATCCGCCAATTGAGAAAATCTATTCCATTCACCAAGTTCTCGAGTAGTTCTTTCCTTTGTCTTATAACTAGTCACATTCTGTCAGCAGTAACCTCTCTAAAGATACCCGTCTCCCATCCACCATGAAGTGCTGTTGGTAAAACTGCCCGTATTGTAGTTTAGAACGTTTTTATATTGGAGCCAAAACAACCAAGCTCCGTGAAAAAAGTGACGTAGGTTTGTATGCAAATCAATATCCTGGAAACTGACTGTACTGAAATCAGAAAGCCAACGGTGAAATGGGTGAAACACAAGACTTGAGATGATGCTCAGACATGGAAAACATCTGGTGCCCCTGGGCATTCCAATGCATTTGTGTTGACACTTATGTAATTTACAGCCAGTCATCAATTACCGATATTGCACGGCTGCATACTGCTTCCTACCTCGTGTTGTTTTTTTTATTTTTATTTTGTAGGTCAAACTCCACCCGGAAGCATTGGACTCGAGCACTAGCTGCATTACGCAAAGGCACATTTTTTTTTTTTGCAAAGGGAGATTAAACGATTTGCCCCAGCGCTGAGACTCGAAGCTGGTGGCCCAGTTCCAAAGTCAGCGCTCTGACCGTAATGCCACATCCTATCCCTTTGCTCTATGTTTTCATCAACAAGGAAATATGAAGTGATTAACAGTCACTTCAAATTTCAAATAATCCACGGTATGACATCATTCCTGTCATTAATAGTTTTACCAGTCACTTCTTTGTGAGTGATAACCTCAGTTCTAATTCTGACTTCTCACTTTACTAAACAGTTTGATCCTGTGCACACTCTCTTTCATTGTCGAACACACCAGCACAGCTTCACTTACTGGCCAACACCCTGGAGCTCATCCACGCCTCTGGTCAGAACCGGTTGCTCTGAAACATTCTTGCTCAGGTCAGTGGCTTCATTCGTATCAGAGACTTTGATGACATAGTGCTAAAAATAAATTCTAAATACTCCCTATCTGCATGAAAAGGGACACCTGGACGATCTCGCTATAGTGCTTCATGACTTAAAGACATGTCCCTTGCAAGGGGAAAGCACTTTGCTAATGTCAGGCTAGGGTGAGGATACACACATAACCACCCCCCAGAATCTGTAAAACACACACACATCAGAATCAGCAAATTGAACACAAACACTGAATAAGCAAGGGCCCATCCACCTCCACTTACCTGCTCAGTGAGGAGGGCTGATGTGATGATGGCATTCATTCGTATGGGTTCAACACATCAAAAAAGCTGTTAGATATTTGCAGTGGCAGCCGGCATGGCTAGTGGGTGGCGATGCGGGTGCGCGGGAATCACATGGTGGTTCACACGACAGGGGGGTCGTGCATGGTGCAAATATAAAAATGAATACATAAACTTACTTTTCTGCCAGGTCCTGCGTCTCTGCTCCTTGTTCTCCCTGTGGAACTCGGGGAACAGTAAGCAGGCCCCACTGACCAATCACAATGCTGCAATGTAGCATTGTGATTGGTTTTGAGCATTCTGGTTGAACACTCAACCAGGGAATGGGGGCCTGGGAATGTTTTCCATGCAGGCTGCAATGCAGCCTGCATAGAGTATAAGGAAATTGTGCATGACTATAACAGGCTGACCAAACAGTCACTTCGCACTTAGGAGTGGGCAAACCACTCCTCCTCTGCTCCGAGAGAAGAGCAGCCCCTCCCACCTACCCACCGGCAAAGCAGCATGAAGCAGCATAAAATGAAAACTGAAAGCTATTATCATTTTATGTTTCTGCTTCGCACTGCTTAAAAGCAGTGGGGCGACACTCTAGCCATAGAAGAGGACATTTGTTGCAAAAAGATAGAGTCAGTTTAATACGAGCCCATTTTTTTTTTTTAAATCGCGCAATAAACAGACCACGCAGTGTTAAGCGTAAAAGGCTATTTATTAGACCAGGCTGCGTAATCTTACGCAGTGCTTTGTTAGAAGTAAATAAAAAAGAAAGAAAAGACTGCTTGCCGGTAGTCATGACTTTCAACCCACTAGCCTCTAAAATCCGACAGTCAATACGCAAACACTGGGCGATTCTGTCCAACAAAGACTTCAAAATGCCCCAACCTACATTTGCTTTTAAACGTACCAGCAACTTAAAAGACAAATTGGTTCACACTCGAGTACAAACAACAAGAGCAAACAGTAAACCACATCTCACAGGGCACCACCCCTGTGGCACTTGCTCTGTGTGTCACCTCACAGAAAAAACAACTCGCGTCAGGCTACAGTCGGGGAAAGAATGGGAGCTCAGGCAATTTAGCAATTGCAACACCACTAGCGTGGTGTATAAACTTAACTGTGAATGCGGCCTCCAGTACATAGGGCTTACGACACGTAAAATAAAAACACGCATTCAAGAACATTTAAGCACCATAAAATCTGGAAAGTTGACGACGAAACTAGTGCAACACTGCCACTCAAATAGACATGCATTCAAGTGGGTAGTACTTGAGAAGGTGACAGGAGACTCTTACTCAGTGGAACATCTGTTAGCTAGGAAGGAAGCGAAATGGATTTTCCAAGAGCAATCAGATAAGATAGGGTTGAACGATTTATTGGAGTGGAACAAGATACGTTGAGTCTCCCTAACAGAATTGAGTCTGTATTGGCATTTGTATGAGTGTACACATGTACTCTAACTGTGGTATTATATATTCCTGGTACATGCATGTATACTGGCACCTGAGAAAATATATATACTAACATTGGCTCCTTTCTTTGGCACATATTGATCTTTAATGTGGGTAAAATTGTCCATCCACGATACAGAAGGGCTCCAATAAAATCCTTTTTTTAAAAGAAATTTTCGAATTTTGCACAACATGGTTTCTATGTGACTATCTTTGGATTAATTCCAACTAAATAATTGTCATGGTAAACAAGCAACACGATCTGTTTACATCTTGGTACACCTAAAATTGTAAAACGAGATGTGACAGAAATGTGGATAAAGTTATAATTTTGTGTGCTCGAAAAAGCGAGATCGCGCGCGTTAGTCTCGCGTGATTTGGATGAAGCTCCGTACTCTGCATTGAGCAAAATAGAACTAGGCCCTATCCAAGATGGCCGACGCGTTTTTACGCGAGACCACGGAAGGCATTACAAGTACTTTCCCCATTCAGACGGCATTGAGGCACGGGCTGAGATACAGCGGCCGCTTCTCATATGTCAGGTAAGACAAACGGGGTGTCAGGGGCCTGGGTATAGGAGGCATACTTAGGTACAGGTCTAGTGACACTCGAGTGTGCGCTGGAAAGCGTCTGTTGACCCCGGGAGGCATTGTGAACAGCGCAACAGCGCAACCGGGTGTATCTTTTGCAGGTGGCCCAAATTTTAAAACTCTTAGGGTCATCTAGCTCAAAGTGAGCGAAGTGTATAAATATACATCTTTGGCAGGGTGCCTAATGAGTGTATTGTCCTGTGTGTTTTCTCTGTTTTAGAAATCTGAATGGGAGAAGTGAACAATCGACTTTATGCGATTTTTCTTACATTTTTATGACAACCTGTGTTCCATCCGGCTGGTAGGAGCACCTATGGCCATATGAGGGTAATTATCAGTGGGTCAAATGTGTGTCTAAAACAAATGTGTGTTGGAGCATACATTGACTAAGTGTCGTGGCTAACCACATTGGTGCGGATTTTATGTGTTCACAGTTGTGAAGACGTGTTGGTCCATCTGCAGTGGCTTTAATATATGATGCCCTGATGAAATTGCCTACAAGTTACCAGGCAATGAAACATGTCGGCAAGTAAAAGTATGAGTGGTTAAATAGGTGACAACCACATCTACTTTTCTTTTTTATTTCTTCCATACACAACACAAGAAAGTGAATAAAATTGGAGTGTTTGTGTTGTGTTATGAGTGTTTTATACGTTTTTTGACACTGCATTGTGTTCTTTTCTTCTAAATTTCCACTGCACTTTCTCACAAATTTTCTGTGTATCTGGACACTGTTTTCTGTTCTAAGCTTGATGGTACCGATGATGACAACAGGGCTGTCCTGGCGAGTACCAGTCAGGTCCCCGTTTGGTGGTGCGCCCGTGAGGTGCCATCTCGCTTCTACACACTTTTTTTCGGTTTAGCACTATATATGTTGGACACGAGATTGAGTGTGGTATGATCGGTCTCTCAACTGTGGTTTTTATTGATGAATGAGAATCAGGCAACTGTGTGAATTTAGCACTACCCTAGATATTTCGGCTACCCCATAATACAGAAGAAGGGGAGTAATGTTTGCTAATGAAAGAGCAACGAATGAAATATTCTGAATAAGGGTAAATCGCTATATGTGCTTCTATAGTCTAGGTCTTGTTGCATTTGCTGCGTAATCTTACAAACAGTAAACATCAACAATAAATAACTTCAAAACCCTCAGAACACTTCTCTTAACACACACTTCACCCATTCTACATCCTCTGAACCACTCCATGCCGCATACCGTCCTCATTCATATCCATCAATCACCTGTCATCCTGCCAGATCCTGTGACCTTCCAGTCATGCCTCTATCTGCCATTCAAACTCCCCCCCCCAAGGGATGGGAGTGCCCGCTCTTAACCACCCTCTCCCTTCAAAGTACCGCCTAACGAAGCTCTGGCCTAAAATGGCACGCCACAGAAACCTACCCACAAACACACCCCAACTGTAGGGCGGGTGGGTGGCCTTCGCTAAACCCTCACGATGGTGCCAGGCAACAGGAAGAGGAAGTCCCCTTCCTCCCCTGTGCCTTATACCCCCCCACCTAACTCCTCCCGTTCCCCTGCCTGTCCTATCCCCTGCGCGAATGACCCCGGGGGAAGACTAGTCTGCGACTTTGCTTCCCCCGGGGCCCGGCAAGGTGCAGTAGTTCAGAATGTGTAGAAGCTTGCAGAGAGAAGCTAACTTTGATACAGTAATTTAAGGAGTGGAAAAAAAATATGTTGCCATAAATATCTCCTTTCCGCTTCCCACTGTACAGCTAGTAAAATAGAACAAAAGAAGGAAAAGCAATGTTTCGTTTTTGTTCTTTAAACAGAAGCTTTAATTATGCTCTTTGAACTGACCTGCCTTCCCCTTGGCTGCTGATTCTGGCAGCAGGCATTGTGATGTCAGAATTCCACTGTACTAAGTTATAACAATGGAGTGCGTATGTCATTTCTTTATAATAGGAGATGGGGTGCATCACAAGTCACCGATGATTAAAAAAATGAGAGTTGAGTTTTTAGGAAAGAGAATGCAGAGTTCAATGTATTATACATTTTTCCTCAATACCTTCACCATTTCTTAATGCATGTCCTAGAAGCAGATGTCTGCACTGGTGACCTCAACTCACCTCAGCACTGCTGACTTCACTAGGCTACACACGTGCCTCATTTACTTTTCTATTACTCACATACTCAGTCACTCCTAAATATAACAAGAAGACATCACCTTCTTGCATCACCCGTAAAGATCATTCACCACCTCTCCAGCAGATTGTCAGTAAAATCCCACCTCTCATTAAGAACTTGAGTCATGGCTAAGAAAACAGGTTCACATAATCTCTGTTTATCCTCTCACTTTTCATTTTACTCAGCTTCATTCAAATCTGTGAAGTTTCAGGCTGATGCAAGTTTAATCCTAAAACAGCTTCCAGTTAATGCTATTTATTTAATGGAAATGCAGTGCTTAACTTGAGCCCATGGTTGTAGATGGGGCCCATCGGCAATCATTTTTGGGGACCGGCACTTACTGTTCTTAACAAGCTTTGATCCAGAGCAAGAGAAAAAAAAAGGGGGAAAGAGAATGACAGTAAAACAGTGACATAGATAGAAAGCAGGAATAAAAAATATCTTTTAAGAGTAAGAAAAAGAGACAAGGAGTTTCTGGTGGGGGATGAAGGAGGCATGAGGTGGAATCAAGATTATGTAGACTTGGTATTGGGCACCCCAGTAATTGATAGTGCCAGACACATGCTTCCAGTAATTCTTTGGGCCCCGGCACTTAGGGGGCGATTTAAATTTCGGCGGAAGGCTCCATCGCCATGAGGGCGATGCCGCCCACCTAATTAAGACATGACCGCCATGCTGGCAGTCATTCTAAAGTATTGCCAAGAATCACCATTACAGCAGTTCTTGTCAATGCTTTTCACAGTTTTGTGCAGTGCTCCGTCAACATGATGGAGCCTTGCACCAAACTGGTTTCTATTTTATTTTCAAAAAGAAAACCCTGAAGCAGGAGATAATGCCCCCTTGCAATGGGAGCCATCTCTCATGGCATGGGGAACATATTTTGTTTTTCACTGTCCCTTACTTCCAAGATTTGCCTTGTAGTGAAAGACAGTAATAAAAAAGGCTATATGTCCACCCTAATTGGGCGGACGTACATATAGCCAAATCTCTGATGGCCCTTACTCCGTCAGGCCATCGGAGAAAATTGTGTACAAAGGTGATGGAGTAGTCACCACCATATCCAAGCCTGTGGTCCACCGACATAAATCAGGTGGGCAGACCACTGTGTTGGAGGGGAAGGAGCTTTGTAGCCATTGTAACTAAGTTCCTGATCCGTTAGCAATTAAATCGGCCCCTTTGTCTTTTTCAAGATACACACTGTGGAAATGTGCACGCTCAGCAAACACCTCTACTGCATAGCCACAACATTCAGTGTGATGTCATTTGAGCATTATATAAAAGCCCAGCTCGATCAAACTCACCATTAACATTAAGAATTTTTGCTATTACATGATATGGTGTTTTTATCAAAATATGCCTCTCTCGAAAACCCAGCTTTGGTTTTATCCCCATTCCTCTGAATAACCTCTATATTTTGACTGCTGTTGCCAAATTTGTACAGGTGAAACACCATAGTTATTTACTATGGCTTCCATTCACAAATGTATGTTTACTTATTGATACATTTATTAAATATTCATGGTCTATAGCATATTCATAAATGTGGTTCATAAAACATTTTCTGTCTTTCCCAAAAATTGAAAAGTATGCAAAGTAGAAAACTTAACAGTGGAACTTTCGTCCATATAATAGTGGTTGACAAGTTGTGTTACAGAACACCAATGCTTGTATTTCCATTTTTAAAGGGAGGTTTTGGTTTGTTCCCTTGAACAGTGCTCTATGCTCAGCATTACGCTTGGGACTTTTACTTGAGGCAGCTGACATGGAAGGATTTGACTGCATTTTTTGATGACTGGTGGCACATGGTTTTAATGTAGCATTCTCATATCTACCTATTTTATTGTTGTTCTTCTAGTTAAGACACTCACTCTGTCTGTATGTATAAATGTGTGCATGTATGTGTTATTTGTATAGCACATACCTAGTCGAAGGGCAGTAGAGCCATGGACAGGGTCAGAGGCAAGGATATTGTCAATGTGAGACTGGAGAGATAGATGGTTTATGAGAGCAAAAGTGAACTGTTATCGTGTTGTGATGTAATGTTCTTTAAAGAGATGTATTCAGTTCCCTCCTCTTGAAACTGAAATGCAGAAACACATGGGCAGGGAGCCATGGACATTTACGACAAGGATGCATGGTTATAGAGCACGATTCTGCTGTTTCATTTAGAGGGGTGCATTAAAATCATGAGTAGTTCGCACCCACATGTAATCATTTGTTGTGTTAACATTTGGTCATTAGATTGTGTACTATAATAACGCGCAAGGTGAAGTGAAGTGTTAGGAATTTTTCATGTAAAACAAAGAATTAATGTTGTTATGCATGCTTAGATGAAATCTCAACATGTAAATGTGAATTCATAACAAGCGAGTATTTCCAATATTTTTTGTGCCTATGTACTGTGTCGAAGTTAATGATTTATATATGCGTGTGCTTTCTAAATCCTATGTATTGTTCTTATATTGGCCAGATTTGGTAGGCCTAACATGTATTACTCCCTGTTTGCTCTCATGTTAAACATTACTGTTGAATTCATATGTAAGTGGAATTTGTCTTTCTCATGTTTCTGTTGCAGGTGGAGGAATTCATCCTTGTTAATTAGAATAATATTTTTTTTTCCTAAGAGATAGGCTTAGGGAGGAGAAGATACATTTGGACAGCGATGCTGATTATGTGGGATGGTGTTCTTTCTCACCGGAGAGAGCCGGGGAATCAAGGTCATTGAGCGAAGGCCTGGGAGCATCGCTGCTGGATGGGAAGTTACCTACAAGGAGGTGTCTTGAGTGGATGGGGTGCTGTTGTAAGGCCTGATGGGACAGTATGTATCGATTCTTCTGTTGGGGTTAGGGACAGAGTCCAGGGACTTCTGCCATGTCTGGAGAAGAGGGAGCATCTTAGAATTGTCTCTGTAGCTTTACGCTACTTGACCCATTCAAGGTGAGTGTACTTCTTAGGAAGCCTTCACGTGATGACACCTTTTGAGAACTTGCCTGGGAAATGCTAAGTAATGATGTCACCCTAGTGGTAGTGTAGGGATAGATCAATGCTCTTCACTCACAAACCGCCATTGAAGGGAGTTATTGATGTTGGTTCAGTTATTTTCTGCATTCTGCTTTTGGAATTGGTTGTCCTGTGCATGTTGCACTGCCTAAATTTCACCTGTAGATTTGTATTTGTATTAGTGCCAATGTATTTTTATACCCTCGTCTTGAGGTGTTTGTATGTCCAACTTTTCTTGGCCTTGTAATAAATTCACTAAACTTTGGATCCAGAGTCTGTGTTCCTTTGATGACATGGGCTATTGTAATGGTAATATATAATTGGCTAATGATTTCTCTCCCCTCCACACTTACAAACAGACAACAAAGAGCCATCGGCCAGGGGTTACGGAGTAAGTCTAGAACATGGAACATGGCTCCTTCAATGGTCACTGGGCCATGAATAAGAGGCATTGAGTCAGAGATGTTCAGATAGTGTGGCAGAGATGAAGATACAAGGATACAACACCCATGTGGACTGTAATGTATGTAAGAGACAATCACTAAAAATATGACCCACACAATATCCTGAATATACTCACAGAGGTGTGGATCAAAACTCACAAGAAGTATTCCCTGCCACCCACAGGACCCCGCCATTGGGAAATCCTCAGCGATAGAACAGGTGACCTAATCAACAAACCTGTGAAGGTGTTAGAGAAGGTAGAAAATCTGAAACCAGACATCTGACTTCTACCATGGAAAACCCCATAATCTGCATATTAGACGTGTATGCCAAAGCAGTAAAAACTGATTATAGACTGAGTAAATGGTGAATGGCGTGATCATTCAATAGGGTGACCCAACTCAGAAGGCATCTAGGGCTAGATGTAGGTAATTCTATTTTACCACTTCTTAAATACCGAATTTTACCGATTCGGTATTTAAGAAGTGGTAAAATAGAGGGGGGGGGGGATGTAGGTATTTCAGAATCGGTAAATACCGAATCGTTAAGATTCGGTATTTACCGATTCTGTAAATACCGATTCGGTAATGCCCATTGATTCCTATGGGCATTGAAGCCCATAGGAATCAATGGGCATTACCGAATCGGTATTTACAGATTCGGTAAATACCGATTCCAGCAAGGGTGCAGGGGGTGTCACTTTGACACCCTCTAGCACCCCAAATACAGGCATGTGTGCCATGTGGCACACAGACATGCCCTAAGGGCATGTCTGTCTGTCACATGGCATAGGTGTGCATGCACACATGTGCTTGCACACCTGGATGGCCTCCTACATCTGGCCCTAACCTTGCTATCAAGACAGCCAAAAGTCAAAGACAATTAAGTTCAAATTCATGCTATACAAGAACCATTTAACAAAGTATAACATTACACTACATTTACTGGCAACACATTAAAGGAACTGGTGACCAGCCAACCTACTGCTATGTTTACCGTAGCAATTTAAATACAAAACAGGATAAATTAAACTAAAGCACATATAAAAAAACAGTAGGGGATATTCTGAAGAACGTGCAATAATTATCAACAAAATTGGTTAACGCACTGTTACATATCGCCGTCTATCGTGGGAAAACAACTTTTTGTTAATGTCCTATTCACAACACGGCGGTAACATGCAATAGTTTCCCGTTTCTAAACACATTTTTATTAGTATTTTCAATTAGGCTTTACAACACAATATGCAGTGACATATGTAGATATAAATACTTCCTTTAGTTGTTCATATAGCCGTCTTAACATGTCAAAATCTGTAGTACAGCATATACGGTCTTCAACCATGTAGGGGCCAAGTATAATTACGAAGTAAACAATATACTGCATTCTGCTAATAGTTACTCACATCTTTGCTACCCATACAAACCCTGCCTTACCATCCCACCCACAACTATCCCTCCCTACAAACTGTTAACAATGAACTCGGCTGATACATTCCTATTTACGCCGCCGGGACTAGGTCTCCATGATTCACCGAAATGGTAGTGCTTCAGTGTGTCCCTAGGCATAGGGGGGAGTAATAGGAGGAGGGGGATAACGGGCAGGGCCCCCCGAAGGAGGACAACCGGCACTCAGGAAGGTAGCTGGACAGTCGGGGGGGAGAAGGGAGAAAGACCCAAGAGAGCGAGGGGGGGAATTCCCCCTCCGGCCAAAAGTGCAATTCCCCATCAAGTTCGGGTTGCTGCCCATAACATTAGACCTAGGCCGATGTGGCCAATTCAACCGGTAGATCTAGGGTTGCATCAACATCCTCTCCCGTCACTGCTTTAAATTGTTCTAACTCGTGTGCCCAATCAAGTGCTATTGGTTTTTTCCTTAATCCCCTTATTTCCTCACGGGCCTGTGCCTCCCCTTCTGCTACCGCCCATCTAATGACCTCCTCTCTCCAGATACCCTCTCGTGGTGCCCTGCAAGATTTCCACCACTGTGTTATTAGTCGTTTAGCGAGCATCAGAGCCAACCCTGCAAAGCGACACAGCAGTTTTGCTTTCTTCGGGAGAGGGAGGAGACCCAATAAACACACTTCCATGGCATCCCAACCATTGCGCTCCGTCAATGCGGACAATCCACCGGCAACTTCAGACCAAAACCCTTCCAGGACAGGGCATGACCATAACATATGTGTAAAATCAGCAGGATCGTGGGGACATCTGGGGCAGCGCGCAGCAGCCAAGAGGTACATTCTATGAATAGCCTGTGGTGTAAGATAGGCCCTGTGTAGTATTAGTAGTTGGATGGGCTCCAGCCGGAAATTATGGGACACCCAATGGGGATGTTCCAGGGCAGCATCCCACTCCCTGTCCTCCAGTTCCCTTGCCAGTGCCAAATCCCACTTATGACGGAGCGGTAACAGTGGAACCTGCAGGTGTTCACGCAACCCACGGTATAGCCAGGGCACCAGGTGGCGACCGTGGCCCATGATGTGCAGGGACCGCAACAATTGAAATGTAGGGAGTTCTGTCTGCGCCACCAACCAATATCACCGGACATATTGTACAATCGACGCATGCGTGATGAAAAGAGTCTCCGGTACGGCTCTAGTGCAGGCAAATTCACCACGAGTCATCAGCGCACCGTTGAGGAAAAGATCTCCGACTGTGGTTGAGCCCGCCTGAATCCAGTTCCGTACTTGGCCAGCTGACAACACCCCGCGTTGGGTAGGGGGACCACAAAGAGGGATATTCGGTGCATATGGGTGTGGAATTTTAGCAGATTTCTGTGCCTGCTTCCAGTAGTGGATGGCAATGGACAACAGGAAGGGAGGGTGCCTGCAGCTTTCCACTCCATAACTGCACCATGGTGTAACCAATTTCAAACAGATTATGGCCTGCCAGCCAATAGGCCAACCAATGCAACTGTCCCACTATACAGTACGTTTTAAAATCGGGTGCTCCCATGCCGCCTGCCGTGTTTGGCAGCTGCATCTTGGATAATGCCATCCTGTGTCTCCTTTGTCCCCATAGCAGGGACGTGAGCAGTGTGTTCAGCGATCTAAAAATCTATTCCGGTAAGATCACTGGAATATTAACAAAATTATATAAGAGTCGAGGTAACATGACGATTTTGGACACTGCTAACCAGCCTGCCAGGGACAATGACAGGGTATTCCAGAAGGCGACTTGCGATCGGAGCGAGTTGATAGTCCGCACCACATTACCATATATAGTATCGGCGGAGGACCTATAAATTTGTATCCCCAGATATTTAAATGTTTCGGGTTCTACTCTGAACTGTTCTCACCCAAACAGTAGGTGGGTCCCCTCGTATGTGCCAGAGAAGGAATATGCAACTGGTTTGGCGGCATTAAGGCACAGCCCAGCGGCGTCACCGAAATGCGAGAATACGCCGGCAATGACCCGCATGTCCACGCCTAGGTCCTTAAAAAATAACAAATAAACAAAGATGAGGAGTACACCCGTCAGAGCACTGTCTTTGTGGTATTCTTAGGAAGCAAAGAGCACAGCAAAGGAAAATTTCCTTTCTGTAGAAGACCCCATACTCACCAACCTAGTTGGTGACATGCTTCATCATTGGGGTCCCACCCGAATAGACGAATGCCATCCGGGTGTGCTGCAACACCTGCTTACAGTGGAGCTGGTCAATTCTTTTGTGTGAAAAAAGTGAGTAAAAAAGAGTGTGACTAAAAAATTGGCCATATATAACCCACTAAAACAATTTATTCTGGGGCATCTGGACAATATTTAAAGAGTTCTTTGAGAAGCAATGCTGGGTTAGATTGACCCTCAGCCTCCTCCAGTGAAATAAAGTGCAATAAAATGGCCTACATGTTTCAACCCTTGGTCGTAATTCTCAGGTTTTCGTCAGGACCAATGAAAGTACCCCGGGATGTACGGGTGTACCCTGCCCTTGGTCACTACGACCTATCCATGTACTCACGGTAGGGTATCCTTTCGTCCCATTGGTAGAAAGGAACATTTTTAAATGCGGTATTAGCGTGCCTCATGGGAGTCAGGATCACGGTGTGTGGCTTTGTACACGATTGCTTGGAGCTGCTCACCGACTGCTGTGCCTATTCACAGGACCCGCCGCCACTCCCTGCAGGAGGGGACGAAAGGATACCCTACCGTGAGTACATGGATAGGTCATAGTGACCAAGGGAAAGGTACACCTTAGCGTGAGTACACCACCGGGTTACTTTCACTTTATTTATTTAACCTCAAAGGGAATAGGAGTATCCCCCTCGGAATTGTGTAAATCCCTTTCTCTCTTTTGTAATTTTGACTTTAAAAAATAACAACATATCATCCGCGTAGAGTGAGATTGAATGAGTTATTGTCTGTATCGGTTTACCATACGGGGCTGTGACACAACAGGGGTGATAGGAGGCAACCATGACGCATCCCCTATAAATACGATAGGCAGGCGATATGATCAGTCCCAATTTGGCGCGAGCAGGGGGGTATGTGTAAAGCAGTTGAATCCACTTGCAATATTCGGGGGGTATACCAAACTTTTCCAACACAGCAAGCATATAGGGCCAGCTTAAGGTGTTGAACGCTTGTCGTATATATAGGGACAGGCACCCAACTAATGGCCATGTCTCTGTCACCGCGTGCATCAGGGCATGCAAACGGCGGATATTGAGGGAAGTACTACGCTTGGGAATAAAGCCACATTGATTTGTGTCTATAAGTTTGGTCAGCAGGGGGGGCAACCTGGACGCCAATAGCTTACTCAGATTTTTATATTCCGTATTGACAATGGGCGATACGATGTCAAGTCCGTGGGAGCTCTACCGGGCTTCAGCAGTGACGTAACGATTGTTTCCTTAGTAGTGGGAGGCAGCGTACCTTCCTCGAGGGAGGTGACATTCAGTTAAACCCAATACCTGCGGGGAAAACTCTGAGCTTGAGGACAGACCATCCCATGAAAGGAGAGGGAAAGTGTAGACTTCTGGGAGAAGAAGCGCGTACTCTCTTATAATATCTTAATGTCCTGGCGGCCTCACTCAGCTTGCCACTTGCATTCGAATCCAAATCCAGATCCCAAATCCTGAATCCAGAACCAAATCTCCCCAGGCAGTCTCACCTCATCAAAGAACCGGCTCCCATCCAGCGCATGGCCTCTCCATTCTCAGGCACAGTTCGCTCTCCACACTCGATCATGTAATCGAACGCCTTATAACCAAGATCAAAATTCCAGCCGGACTGTCTCTGTCTCCCCGGAAGCCCAGTCTCAGCGGGTCCAGTCTCGTCCCCGTTTCGACCCAGTAAGGCAAACTTCAATCACCGGGCACATCACAAGGCGCCGGCCGGCAAAAACGCTTGCTCCGAAATTCGGAACGCCAGAACTCCATCGCTCAGGTGAGAACACTCTCCGGACTCCATTGCGGGGGAGGAGCAGCAGTCACCTGTGGCTACATGGAGGCGTGGTTCTCCGCGGCCATCTCTCTATAGACATGAATATTAAATAATCGTCTTGTGAATGACCCAATTGATAGCCTCAAAATGTCAGTGGTCTTGTTTCCTGAAACACACAAACATGGAATTTGTTAATAATGTCCCCCCCACACTGGATCATTCAATCTAGATTTTAGTCCTACCACATTACAGGAAAACAGCTTGCTCTGCGGCATAGCATAAAAAATCTGTATAGGAGAAGTGGTTTGGCCTAGCTGTTCCTAATGACTAACCCAGTTCATATCTACTTGCGTATCATCCCCCTCCAGACTGGAGTTAATTGAATTAATCTCCCCCTGCATCTCCTCTCCACTGGATATTGGACAACCTTCATTAAGTTAATTGATCTCAAAGAGATCTACATTAGTGAGTGTTGTCCGTATTGTGGAAATTGCCCTTTTATCAATGGCCTATAGATCTTCGCACTCCCAGCTAAGTACTTTTTTAAAGGAGGATTGTATTTCAACTGTGCCAGGGGAACCCTTTGTGGGAGAAGTGTGCTGATCCAAGCTCACCAGCCCATTCACTTATTCTTTTTTTGATCAGTTCCAAGGCTAGGTAATCAAAATGCACGTTGACAAGAAACAACACTTACTAGCAAGAAGATCAGATCTTTCTAACAATGCCTTTGGTGTTTATCCAAAGGATCACTTTCCTCTTTAGTGATTTGTTGTCCTCCTTAATTCCCAGGGGTAACCATGTACAGTTCCTTACCACTCGCTCTTTGGGTCCTGACCTTATTAGTCATCCCCCTCTCCCTATAAATGTTTTATTTCTCTTATTATGACAATAGTCGGGCACCTTGTGGTTAATATTTTGTGCCCACTTTTGGTAATCTTCACCATGCTGGCTATACACAGGCGACCCCAATAGTGTATTAGGAGTGTATCTTTGTTCCCACCTCTGATGCTTTCTGCCATACTGGATACACCTAGAAGATCTATATGGTGAATCTGGGGTGTAATGTACCTCCCTTCTCTGATGGTCTGTGCCCTACTGGCTGAGACAAGGAACCCTAGGTCGAATGTTTGAAATATTGCACCTTTGTAGGCTAATACTTCAGTAGAGAACGTCCCCATACACCCCACATCTACGTTCCAACTCAGGGCCACTCCTCCTCATTTTGTCCTCCATTCCTCGCCCCATCTGAGTTGACCGTATTCTGTCAATTCCGTTTGTTAATAATTCAACCTGATAGTGTAGTTGCCTAATTTTATCTCTTAAGTGAGCAGTTATTCCCTTAAGGGCTTTATTACAATCATGTTTCGTATTTGATTGAAATATTTAAAATATTCTTTATTGGGCTTTTTACTTCGTCCCTAATTGGGGAACTTCTTGAAATCTCGGAAATTATGAGGGGACAATAGCTATGCATGCAAATTATCTCAGGAATGATGTGGCTATTAGCTTCTTGGCACTTATTTGTCTCGTCATGCTCATTTATCCCCTTATTTATTTCATTATCAGACTGAGCTCCCTACTTCTTGTTATCAACACCTTGGCAAAACCTCAGAGTCTGGCATTTGTTAGAAGGTTGAAGGAGCTTGCTCAATAATCCAGATGTATTCCCTCTTTTGAAAATATCTACAACATTCAGGTCTGAGTCTGGGCAGTCAGTTATTTCCCTTTATTCAAAATGAATTCCACCTCTTCAATGAGGTTGTTGATTTCATTTTCTGGGGTGTTGGACAAGCTTCTTGTTATTCACAACCCCTTGCGGGCTTCCCCAGGCTTTCCTTTTCCCCATCGCTACTCACACATCTGAAGCACACAAATAAGAAACCCGTCCCAGCACAATGTGCCTTAGAGAGCAGTTCTTCATCAGTCCCCGTCAAGGTCCAGACAATTATCCATTAATTGCATATGATCCTTCTTGGACCCGCATAGAAACTAATATCCGCTTCAATCTTTATTTGAGCTTTGGCTACCTCTTCTTAATAAATGGCAATCAGCCCTCAGAGTCACCAGTTAGAGATTCAAATTGTCAACAATATCTTTCTATAAAAAGAAGCACAAGCGGGGGGTAAAGAAGAAATGAAAATCCTTACCATTTCAGCCCCCTGGTCACTGTTCATTAGTGGGGGTTACAACAATCCTCCTGGCCAATCAGGCAAGATCTCCCAGCAATAAGATGTTAAACGTTACGAGGTGTCCCTGCCTACCTCTTCCTGGCTCAGATGGGCTAAGACTGGCCTTGTTTTGGCCCAGTCTTCGCCTGGGCACAGCACGGGCGTGGCCCGTGCTGCGTTAGATGTTGACACACTTTCAGCGCTTTCATGCTCCTCCCCAGACTCCAAGTGCCAGGGGCAATGTGGGAGTTGCAGCCCCTACTGACGACTAGCAGCAACACAGATATGACGTCCTGACCTGCGGGAGATGTTAATGCACTTTAAGCGCTCCGATGCTCCTCCCCACTCTCTAAGTGACAGGAACAATTTTGCATTTGCAGTCCCTACTGGTGACTGAGCAACACAGATATGGCGTCTCTCATTGTGGGAGATGTTGAGGCTCTTTAAGCACACTGATGCTCCTTCCCAGTCTCCAAGTGACAGGGGCAATGTGGGCGTTACATT